>NC_059425.1:185639802-186239802 GCF_021028975.2 Sphaerodactylus townsendi
CCCACCCCCCCCCCCCCCCACCCCCCCCCCCCCCCACCCCCCCCCCCCCCCACCCCCCCCCCCCCCCACCCCCCCCCCCCCCCACCCCCCCCCCCCCCCACCCCCCCCCCCCCCCACCCCCCCCCCCCCCCACCCCCCCCCCCCCCCACCCCCCCCCCCCCCCACCCCCCCCCCCCCCCACCCCCCCCCCCCCCCACCCCCCCCCCCCCCCACCCCCCCCCCCCCCCACCCCCCCCCCCCCCCACCCCCCCCCCCCCCCACCCCCCCCCCCCCCCACCCCCCCCCCCCCCCACCCCCCCCCCCCCCCACCCCCCCCCCCCCCCACCCCCCCCCCCCCCCACCCCCCCCCCCCCCCACCCCCCCCCCCCCCCACCCCCCCCCCCCCCCACCCCCCCCCCCCCCCACCCCCCCCCCCCCCCACCCCCCCCCCCCCCCACCCCCCCCCCCCCCCACCCCCCCCCCCCCCCACCCCCCCCCCCCCCCACCCCCCCCCCCCCCCACCCCCCCCCCCCCCCACCCCCCCCCCCCCCCACCCCCCCCCCCCCCCACCCCCCCCCCCCCCCACCCCCCCCCCCCCCCACCCCCCCCCCCCCCCACCCCCCCCCCCCCCCACCCCCCCCCCCCCCCACCCCCCCCCCCCCCCACCCCCCCCCCCCCCCACCCCCCCCCCCCCCCACCCCCCCCCCCCCCCACCCCCCCCCCCCCCCACCCCCCCCCCCCCCCACCCCCCCCCCCCCCCACCCCCCCCCCCCCCCACCCCCCCCCCCCCCCACCCCCCCCCCCCCCCACCCCCCCCCCCCCCCACCCCCCCCCCCCCCCACCCCCCCCCCCCCCCACCCCCCCCCCCCCCCACCCCCCCCCCCCCCCACCCCCCCCCCCCCCCACCCCCCCCCCCCCCCACCCCCCCCCCCCCCCACCCCCCCCCCCCCCCACCCCCCCCCCCCCCCACCCCCCCCCCCCCCCACCCCCCCCCCCCCCCACCCCCCCCCCCCCCCACCCCCCCCCCCCCCCACCCCCCCCCCCCCCCACCCCCCCCCCCCCCCACCCCCCCCCCCCCCCACCCCCCCCCCCCCCCACCCCCCCCCCCCCCCACCCCCCCCCCCCCCCACCCCCCCCCCCCCCCACCCCCCCCCCCCCCCACCCCCCCCCCCCCCCACCCCCCCCCCCCCCCACCCCCCCCCCCCCCCACCCCCCCCCATACAACCATCTGCTCTAAGCCACAGTCATTTAGCATATCCAGGAATGTTCTCTCCTTACTATGACCTGAACATGCATTTTTCCAGTTTATATGGGGATAGTTAAAATCGCCCATTACCACGACATTTTTGCTTTTGTTGGCCTCTCTAATTTCTTTTTCCATCTCAGAATCCTCTTGTGCGCTTTGGTCAGGGGGACGATAATATATTCCTAATGTTAAACTATGCTTCACCCCTGGTATTGATATCCACAGTGCTTCTGTAGAGGAATCAGCTCCCCCTGCATTGTCTATTTTATGTGACACTATGCTCTCTTTGATGTAGAGGGCCACCCCACCCCCAATACGCCCTGTCCTATCCTTCCTGTAGAGCCTGTAACCTGGGATAACAGCATCCCACTGGTTCTCCTCATTCCACCATGTCTCTGTGATGCCCACTATATCAATGTCCTCCTTCAAAACTCTGTACTCCAGCTCCCCCATTTTAGGTCGAATGCTTCTACTATTAGCATAGAGACACTTGTATACTCTGTCTCTGTCCCTAACCTGGGATTTATGTGTTTTGCCCTCTAGCCTTTTGTAGACACTATCACTTATCACATTGCTATGTTCCTCACTTGTATGTGGTTGATTTAAAAAAACCTCCTTCTCTGTCTGCATCCCCATGGACTCTGTATTCCGAACCGAAGTCACCTCAGCTCCTGTCGGCTTTCCCCCAGGAATCAGTTTAAAAGCTGTTCTGCCACCTTTTTAATGTTGAGCGCCAGCAGCCTGGTTCCTCTTTGGTTAAGATGAAGCCCGTCCCTTTTGTACAGGCCTGCCTTATCCCAAAAGGTTCCCCAGTTCCTGACAAATCTGAAACCCTCTGCCTTGCACCACCTTCTCATCCACGCATTGAGACCCTGTATCTCCGCTTGCCTAGCTCGCCCTGCGCGTGGAACAGGTAGCATTTCAGAGAATGCCACCTTGGGGGTCCTGGATTTTAACCTTTTTCCTAGCAGCCTAAATTTAGCTTCCAGAACCTCCCGGCTACATTTCCCAATGTCATTGGTACCAATGTGGACCACAACTGCTGACTCCACCCCAGCACTGTCTAACAGCCTATCTAGACGTAGCGTAACATCCGCAACCTTCGCACCAGGCAGGCAAGTCACCATGCGGTCATCACGCCTGTCACAAACCCAACTCTCTATATTCCTGATGATCGAATCACCCACTACAAGGAGCCCCCCACCTCCCCGAGGGGTATCCTCAGTGCGAGAGGATAGCTGATCACCAGTTAAGGAAGGGATCCCATCTAAGGGAGCATCTTCCCCCACCTCAGACTGGCACCCTCTGTCACCCAGACTCTCATTCTCCATGACATCTGAAGAGATGTCACCTTGGGAGTGGGACCCGGCTGCTAGGTCCCTGAAAGCCTTGTTTGTTGCCCTCTCTGCCTCTCTCAGCTTCTCCAGGTCTGCCACCTTGGCTTCAAGAGAACGCACACATTCCTTGAGTGCCAGGAGCTCATTGCAGCGAGGGCACACCCACGACTTCTGGCCTAGTGGCAGATAGTCATACATGTGACACTCAGTGCAAAACACTGGCAAGCCCCCATCCCCCTGCTGGCTTCCTGCCTTCATATCTGCTTTTGTTTAGATATTTAGATATTAAACTTTTAGTCAGTGCCCCTTGGAGTTATCTGTACCTACTATCCCTCAAGAAATGTCCTAATTAATTAATTATTTTATTTATTTTAAAAAAGAAAAAAGAAAGAAATTGCGCGCACCGCTAGGCGCGCGCCGCTGGTTCCAGAGTCTGAACTAAAGACTGAATGACTCACCTCAGGAGCCCCACCTTTAGCAGCCCAGGACAAAGAGTAACCTCTGTTAACCCCTGTTAAGCCCCACCTCCAGCAGTCTCAGCTCCTAGTAGCCTTAAGGAGAAAAAGAGAGAACCCCTGCAAACCCCTGTTAAAAATACACTGTTTTAAAAGATGTGGCTTTGAGAAAAGCCCTCCAAAATGAACACCACAGTCACTCTGTTCTTCCTGGCCCAGATGCCTTGTCCACTGAGCACGACACGCGCACACCGCGGTGAGCAGGGAGGGCTTGGCTGGCAGGCCTGGTGCCTGTGCTCTGGGTGGCTTGTGCCCGAGGGGGGGTAGCGCAGAGGAGGCAGAGATGCTAGAGAGGCACAGAGCGGTGCGCGCGGGACTTGCTGGAGGTTAGAGCAGGCTGGCCCCTGCTCAAGCGGGTGGGGTGGAGGAAGAGAGTGCCAGCCGGTTTTTTCTAAACTAAAACCTCAGCATTCAGGTTAAATTGCCGGGTTGGCACTTTGCGATAAATAAGTGGGGGTTGGGTTGCAATTTGGGCACTCGGTCTCAAAAAGGTTCTCCATCACTGGCCTACAGAGTCACCGGACGTTGGCTGTGGCTTGATGACTAAGCTAAGCAGGATCAGGCCTGGTTAGTAGTTGCATGGAAAAGCCTCCAGGGGAAGTCCAGGGTCACTACTCAGAGGCAGCCAATAGCAAACCACCTCTGAACCTCTCAGCTATGACTTCAGAGCACAGGAAAAATGCACGAAGCAACAAGTTCTTATGTCATTTCAACACTTCGCCACTAGGGGGAGTCCTAGACCTCAAAGATTCGCTTCTCGAATTAATTTTAGCTTGGCTGTTCCACTGTTTGCAGATACAAAAAAATAACAGTCCAGAGCAGTAATTTTTTTAACTTCAGCTATCTATGTAACATAGCAGTTTCTCAACAGACCAGTGCTTGCCTTTGCTGTCGCTGCACAAGGGCAGTGGCCATTCACACATTTGTGGTCTTCTTCGGAGGGAGCGTTCATTCCCTTCAGGTTGGATTCTGTGTATGCTTTCCCATCTCCAAAACTCACCACGCCTGAGATCAGAACATCTCCACTGTTTCCGAAACTTCTGAAAGCCCGACTTTTCCTCTCCCTCCTCAGGGAAAGCAAAGGAAGGCAGCATGAAGTTGGCTTGCATCAGGTTTTCCCATTCCTCTCCACCTTCCCTTCCCCAACCATCAAGCAGTTCCTCCCACTTTTCGGGGCAGCGTTTCAGAGCAATCGGGAGAGCTTTTCTTTTTTAATATTGTTTTAGTGCTGCTAGTCAATCACTGGGGCAGTAGACTGGTGAAACCTACATGGTCTAGCAAAATAATACCGGACCCGTGATGTTACAGAACTCCTCCTTGTCTATTGCTTGTTTGTATCGTTGGAGGCTTTCACGGCCTGCACCAGCTGGGGTGGATTTTCTGGGCTGTGTGGCTGTGGGTCTTGTAGTTTTTGCTCCTGACATTTCTCCTGCGTCTGTGGCTGGCATCTTGAGAGGCACGTTACGATAAGATGAGCCATGGAAAGAAACACACCTTACTGTGACATGCCTCTGAAGGTGCCAGCTGCAGATGGGGAGCAAAAACTACCAAACCCCAGTTACCCAGCCAAGAAAAACCCACCACATCCTATTCTTGGTTCATTCACTTTTGATCTTGAGTGCTGCCCCAGAGTGCTTTCTAAATAGGATGGGAAGGATTTTACTTATTTCATTTAAAGCATTTTTATGAGGCCTTCCTACCTGTTCAGGGTTTTCAAGGTGGCGAACATAAAAGACATTGAAACACTTGAACAAGACATTGAAACACTTGAACAATTAAAAAGAGCATTTAAAATGATTTTAAAAAAACCCAATGCAAACCCATTAAACAACATCAGAACCAGGGAGAAATCCAATAACTCTTATTGGGGAGGGGATTTGCTAAACGACACAAGAGTCTTCACCCACCAGTGTAAGACACTAATAGAGGGAGACAGATCAGTGTTCCTGGGGCAGGAGTTCGACAATGTTCATGCCGTGACCAAAGAGTACTTTTTTTGATTGCTACCTGACAAGTCTCAGGCGGATTCCGCATGGGTCACATACAGCGGTGTGGGGCCGGTAAAAACCCTGTTGTGGGGGGAGGACTTCATGCCGCTGTTAGCGAGTCTTTTGAAAAATGCTGGCGTCCACCTGGTGCCGAGTGTACGGCACCGGGTGGAAGGCGGCATTTTCCCCGCGCCGCTGTAGTTCCCCTCTTACCTTCTCTCAGCTGCCATCGCTGTGCAGAGGCCAGGGGACGCGCCTCCGGGCCTCCGACCCTGGATGCGTTGCCATGGCCATGCGGATGTGTCCCCACAGCTCTGCAGAGTGACGGCAACCGAGAGGAGGTAAGAGGGGAACTGCAGCCGTGAGCCCTGTGCGAAGGCGTCCCCACGGGCCGCTGGGGCACCAGGGCCGTTCGCAGGAAAGCATGCGAACAGCCCCAGGGGGAGCCCTGGCGTCAAGTATGCTGGTGCACCACCACTGCCCCCACCTGTGCGAAATCAGTCTCAGATGTCGGGGTAACCAAAGTAGGGCCTCCAAAGTTACTAGAGCGAATGAGTAGATTCATATTTATTTTATTGCATTGTACTGTATTTGTACCCCGCCCATTCCTGACCAGAGTCAGATTCAAGGCCGCTTCCAGTGTAGAAAAATAACACATATAAATTCACAATTAAGATTAAAACACTAGCATTAAACATGCACCTCAGGATTTCAGAAATTGTAATCCTTACACTCAGTCTACAGATAGCAAGCCTTTATTGGCATGGACAACAGTACAACAATAATAAAAAACGGATTAAAAAGCATATACAATACAGGAAATAAATGTTAGGTCGAAGGAAATCTACTTGCATGTAGTAATTCCCAGGAGAAAGTCTGCCACTATCATACAGAGAGAAGGATCAGGGTTGTCCAACGTAGTGTAATCTAATTAAATCGGGGAGATTGGGTAAATGTAAAGGAGTAAGATTCACATACTTGGATCTGATTTCCTTGAATCTGAGACACACTCAGTCTGCAAATATAACCCCCAACCTTCCAAAATCTGTATCCTGGGAGTAAAAGGAACCGCAGGCCAGATACAAATTAGAAACAAGCAGAGTGGGCTGTACAGGAGTGAAAACGGCTACGTTAGTTGGTATGTGGTTTCCATTTTCAGCGGTTGATAGCTGGACTATAGTTGGTGGTTGGGAGCCCAGCAAGGTGGTGTAGGGACAGCGGGTCACCTCATCCAAATGCCCAGTGGAACCTCTGTCTTACAAGCCCTGTGGAACTGAGTAAGGCCCCTTCCGCACTGGCAGAATAATGCACTTCCAGTCCACTTCCACAATTGTTTGCAGGTGGATTTTGCTATTCCGCCCAGCTAGCTGCAAAGTGTATTCAGTGGATTGAAAGTGCGTTATTCTGCATGTGCGGAAGGGGCCTAAGATCTTTCAGGGCCCCGGCAGCAGCCGACGGAGAGTTCCTCTGGCTGGAACCAGGACCAAGTTGAGGCTAACCTAGCGTGCTTGGGGCCAGGGAGCACCAGCAGGTTCCAATCAGGGGGTTGTAATGTCTTCCGCGGGCAATATGGGGGAAGGTCTTTAAGGATATCAACCATCAAGAAAGAAAGCACAGCTTTGCCATTTGTAGAGTACGGCAGCCATAGTTGTTCTTAACGTATGGTAGATCTGACAGTGGACAGTTTTGGGTCTCCCCCCACCCTCCAAACAGTACGCATTGAGAATAAGAACATAAGAGCTAGCCTGCTGGATCAGACCAGAGTCCATCTAGTCCAGCACTCTGCTACTCGCAGTGGCCCACCTTTGGGAGCTCACATGCAGGATGTGAAAGCAGTGGCCTGCTGCTGCTGCTGCTGCTCCTGAGCACCTGGTCTGCTAAGGCATTTGCAATCTGAGATCAAGGAGGATCAAGATTGGTAGCCAGAGATCGACTTCTCCTCCATCAATCTGTCCAAGCCCTTTTTAAAGCTATCCGTGTTAGGTGGGCCATCACCACCTCCTGTGGCAGCATATTCCAAACACCAATCACACGTTGCGTGAAGAAGTGTTTCCTTTTATTAGTCCTAATTCTCCCCCCCCCCCCCCAGCATTTTCAATGAATGCCCCCTGGTTCTAGTATTGTGAGAAAGAGACGTCTCCTCTCCAAACTAAAGAGTCCCAAACGCTGCAGCCTCTCCTCATAAGGAAGGTGCTCCAGTCCCTCGATCGTCCTCGTTGCCCTTCTCTGCACATTTTCTACCTCTTCGATATCCTTTTTGAGATGTGGCGACCAGAACTGAACACGACCAGAACAGAACTGAACTGAATAGAACTGAACACTGAATACGAGTGTTCTGAGATAAGCTGAGCAAGGGGGGGGGGGGTCAGTAAAATAGCACATGCATGTTCCAATGCGGGGGGGGGGAGCTCTGTGGAAAGAGGACATTTCAGAAGAGAGAGACTAAATTTTTCAGCAGTCAAGAATTGCCTCAAATGTCACGTCTAGGGAGAAGTGCCTTGAGATCTCATCCTTCCTTGTCTCATATCACTGGTTCCTCGCCATGACTTGCTTGTGTTAAGTGTGGTGCAGAAGGCAAGAGCCTCGATCGGCCTCAGCCTTCCCTGGCAGCAGCCACTGCAGGAAGTTCTGAGGGCAGGCAGGGACCTTTTATGGACCGTCTGCCCAAGACCGGCCGTGCAAGGTGGAGTCGTTTGCAACAGCAGGGGCTCTGTGCAAGTTTCCAGCATCGGGCATAGCTCCGTGGCTCAAAAACAAAAATTCGCTTTGAAACGAATGTTTATCTTTCGAGCCACAAGTGTTGCCGACAGGAGGGCGGGGTGAAGATTCAGTTCCAGGATCAGAAAATTGTCCTTGAGAAGGGAGGGGGGGAGCATCGCCATGCTCCGCATATCCATTTCTACGTCAGTCGGGGGTCAGCAACCTTTTATAATTAAAGAGCCGGACAGAATCCAGAGCCAAGCGATCAACAAAGAGCCCATTTTAGAAAGCCCATTTGCGTGAATGGGGGGGGGGAAGTAATTTAATGTTAGACATAATGGACGTGTGGGTTAACAATCCACAAAATTTTCACAGTCGTTTACTAGATAGCAGCACATCCGGGGTCTCAAAAAAAATCAGTCTAAAGGGAACACACACACACCCCGATCTAGTTGTTTTAGTGTATGGACACCTGAACAGTTTGCCCTGGGCTTAGTGGCCACTGTTTACCTTTATCATTTCTTTTTCTGAAAAGCAACTCTGAAGCCCCTTTAGGCCCATACAAATCTTTGTCTGCCCCCTCCACTGACTGTGTCTTGTCACATCCGCTTACCCTCCTAATACACTTTTTTTAAAAGCGTAATGAAATCTCCAAGAGCCACATTGCGCTCTAAAGCTAGAGGTTGCCGCCTGCTAACTTGGAGTGTAATTACAATAAAGTAAGACCTTACAATAAGAAGGAATTGGGGAATGTTGTGCATTTTTTAAAATGGAAAAGCCATGAGTTTCATTCCGTATTCTAATTTATTATTTATTTTCTTTTGTTAGACTTATAGGCCGCCTTATCCCCAAAGGGCTCAATGATAGCAGTAGCGCTTTTTATCGTGGGCTACTTAGCAGCATGCACTTAAAGGATGTTCACTTAAAAAAAAGAAAACAGCAGCTCAGATTCCAAATACCCTTTTCATGAGCTGAAGGTTCCTGTGTGCGGGAAAAGTTAGTTCTCTCTGTTTCTCAGACACACGCATTCCTCTTGTATCGGGTGCCATTCTAGAGCAGTGGTTCTCAACCTTCCTAATGCCGCGACCCTTTAATACAGTTCCTCATGTTGTGGTGACCCCCAACCATAAAATTATTTGTGTCTCAGTTCCTAAGACCATCCAAAATATGTGTTTTCCGATGGTCTTAGGCGACCCCTGTGAAAGGGTCGTTGGACCCCCAAAGGGGTCGCCACCCACAGGTTGAGAACCGCTGGTCTAGAGGATTCTTTTATCCATGGATGTGGCACGTGAGGAGCTACAGGGGACTGTTTAGACGGGGACAGGGAAGTGTGTGGTGCATGTTCCAAGGGTTCACATTTTCTTTTTTAAAATCAAGTAGAACATGCCTAAAGAAACTACATAAGAGCAAAACACTTTTCAGTCGAGTCCACCTCTAATCCACTGTCTCAACAGAGAGAAGGTCTCCTTTCTATGCAGACACTGCCTTCTGTGCCCCTGGTTTTGAAGTCCCTTCTTGTACATTAATCCACTGAGAGATCTTTAAACTTTAGGGCAAGGGTGGCCAACCTGTGGCGCTCCGGCTGTTCATGGGCTACAATTTCCATCGGGGCTGATGGGAATTGTAGTCCATGAACATCTGGAGCGCCACAGGTTGGCCACCCCTGCTTTAGGCTGGCCAAAGGGTTAACAGACAGCAGCTGCCACAGCTGTACCCAAGTTACATTCTGAATGGCACCTTCCACCCAGCTGAGCCATTTAAAAGCTTAAGCCCTTTGTGAGCAGGAGAGTCCTGCATACGCTCCATCAAAGAGGAGAGGGTAACAGAGAGATGAGTGGATTCCACACTTAGGGCACTTCCGCACATGCAGAATTAGGCACTTTCAATCCACTTTGCAGCTGGATTTTACTGTGCGAAATAGCAAAATCCCCTTGCAAACAATTGTGAAAGTGGATTGAAAGTGCATTATTCTGCATGTGCGGAATTCCTATTCTTGTGTTCCTATTCTTCCGTTCTTCACTTCCGTTCCTATTCTTCCGTTCTTCTCCCATTCCTATTCTCCCGTTTTTCACTGACTATTGACTCGCTCTCATCTGAGGTCAGACACACACTGGGATGGATCCTACAGCTTAAGTCACGCATTCATTTGGAAGTGGAAAGATTGCCTGTTCAGATTGCTGGCACAAGATCTTCCCAGAGCTATCAGAGTCAACTAAGTGCGGTGGCTCAAATTTCAGTCTAACGTCTAGGCGATCCAGGTTCAGATCCCCGCTTCAGCCAGACCTACCTCACGGGGTTGTTGTGAGGATAAAATGGAGGAGAGGAGAACCGTATACGTAAGCCACTTTGAGCCCCCACAGGGGAGAAAGGTGAAGATGAGAAGAGGAGTTGGGTTGTATTCCTTGGCTTTCTCTCCTGTAAGGAATATCAAGGCAGCTTACAAATCCCTGTCCCTTTTTCCAGCTCTGCCGCCTGATTCCTCGCTCTGCCGCCTGAGCTGTGGAGGCTTATCTGGGGAATTCAGATTAGCCTGTACACTCCCACACACGCCAGCTGGGTGACCTTGGGCTAGTCACAGCTTTCCGGAGCTCTCCCAGCCCCACCTACCTCGCAGGGTGTTTGTTGTGAGGGGGGAAGGGCAAGGAGATTGTAAGCCCCCGTGAGTCTCCTGCAGGAGAGAAAGGGGGGATATAAATCCAAACTCTTCTTCCTCTTCTTCTGTGTCTCTCTTGGCGTTCTCTAATGTTCGTTTTGAGTCTTTGTGCACATTCTATTCTGCTGGAAAGTGCTATCGAGTCGCAGTTGAACTATAGTGATCTCACCGTTTTCAAGGGACATCCAAGGGTTTTTTGCTCTACTGAGCGTAGCCGCCCTGGAGTTCCTTGGTAGTCTCCCATCTTACTAAGCAGGGCTGTGCTGCTTTAAGTTCTGAGATCTGATGAAATTGGGCTAGCCTGGGCCATCCACACGAGGGCAAGTTCTGTATCTCATAGGAAAAGTTCTCTGCAGTCAGCATTTTAGTGTGCTGAAGCTTTATCAGAGGCCAAGTCTGATTCCTCATTCCGCTGTGGGTGGCTTGGGCCAGTCACGTGCTCACCACTTAACCTACCACACCAGAAGAGAATAGCGGGTGCCACTTTGAGGGGCCCCATTGGAGGGAAAAGTGGGGTATAAATCAGGGGTGGAGCGAGGGGGAACTGTGCTCAGGACATGCGTCCTCCACCCCTGCCATGCATCTACACTCGCCCCGGAACAACCCGACCACGCCCCCATACAGGCGCGCGCCTGGGGTGTCACTCCCCACCTTGCCCTGTTGGTGCTACGCCACTAGTATGAATAGGATTCCTGTCCTGGGGGTTATGTTATTTTGTGGCGTTTTACTTGTGTCTCTGGAATGACCCATTCTGCCAGTTCTGCAACAGCCAATTATATTTACACGAAACTTCGCACGTGGAAGAGCAAACCACGGTTTTCCTTGCAACGGTGGTAACAAGCTCCTCTCTAAGGAATGCCGGCAGAAGAGGATCGTTCACTCTCCTTTACTCCTTGTTCGTTTCTCTGTTTCAACAGAAAGCCCAGAAAGGAAGAACGGCTCAGCGAAGAGGCCGCCCAGGTGATTGCTAGCCTTCCTGACTTAACTTTCATGCATGCCAAGGTGTTGATGTTCCCGGCCACGTTAACACCTTCAGCAAGTTGCCAAGACCAGGTAGACTAAGTGAGGAGGGGATTTGGACCATTTCTACTGATTTGTGGTCCTCCCCGCCCCCCTTTCTGAGTCCTCTAAAAAGTAATCTTTGCTTTCCTGAAAAATTCGAGTTCAGCTGATTTGTTGGTAAGCAGCACTAGAACGGTATACATAGATATGTATATTTATTTACATACTGGAGTCCTAAATTTATATTAGAAAAAAAACCAAGTGTAAATAACTGGGGAGGGTTGAATCTTTTTTGAAGATTTATCCTTTTTTTGTGCTGGGGTGTAAACATTTACGTCTTTGTGGAATACACTGGTGGTGTCCTTCTTACAAAACTTTATAAACATTTTAAAAAAATGAAAACTTCCAATCGTTGCTCTCTGTGAATTTCCCTGTCAAATGTTTTCTTTTCAGAATGCATTGCATTTCCCCCCCTTTTTATGAATACATGTTTGCTAAATGAGCCGAAAAAGGGTTAGGGTCTTTCAGTGGTTTTGTTTGATCCATCAAATAAAAGGCTTTTTTTCTTGTGGGGTGGGAGGTTGATTTTTTTTAAACAGTTTCCTGACTTCTGGAAGTATGAATTGATCTTTGGCTCTCACGAGGTTTACTATCCTGTTTAGCACTGCCTAAATACTTGATTTGGGGGATCTGTTTTGTTAAAATCTATTTTGGTTTGGAATGGAAGGACCAAAAAACTATCTGAATGTCTTACAATGAAATATACCTGTTACAGTTTGGGTTCGTTCGGTTTTTTTTGTTTGTTTTTTTGTACCACTATTCTTTCTGTTTGATTTTTGCACAGTGTAAATTGACATAATCATAGACTGCTATGGTTTAGGCTATATGTACAGTAAAACTATGGGTTATAAATGTTTGGGGAAATTCCTATGGAAAAAAGAGAATGCTATGTAGAACAACCTCTGACAAGGTTTATGTGCATGCTCAAGGTTTTGTTTGTTTTTTTTGAAATTTCAGTGTATAAATTTCCTCTTAGCTTACACAAAATAAAAAAATAAAATTATATATAGTCTGTTAATGTGTGTAGCAATACTGTTGTGTCGCTTGCGTTTTTTGTACTGCCCAAAACAGAGGAGAACATCCTCTCTTGTCCTAAAAGTAAACAAGTCTTTGGGGTGCTGTGTGGTTTCCGGGCTGTATGGCCGTGTTCTAGCAGCATTCTCTCCTGACGTTTCGCCTGCATCTGTGGCTGGCATCTTCAGAGGATCTAGAACACGGCCATACAGCCCGGAAACCACACAGCACCCCGGTGATTCCGGCCATGAAAGCCTTCGACAATACATTAAACGAGTCTTTGTCTGACAGTTTTACAACTGGAGATGTACAATGTCCAGAAGTTTTCAGAAGCCTCTGGAGAGTTTCCAGAAGTCAAAGGGGGGGGGAAGGGGGGGAGAGAGAGAATGAAATTTTGGGAAAGATTGCAATATATACAATGTTTATTCTCTCATCAAACTTAAACTAATTGTATTGATTTTAATGTAAAATCCATCATTTATAATTCAGCATATAAAACAGCAGTTTGACGTCTATGAGATTTAGAAGTTTTCTGCCAGCAAAATTGCAAATATACCCAGAGAGAAAAATGTACTATCTGCTACCTTAGCCCGTATACCACACCAGTTGCTATCTTGTACCTTCTAGGCAGAGGTGGAATCCAGCAGGTTCTCACAGGTTCCCAAGAGTAGGTTACTAATTATTTTTGTGTGCCGAGAGGGGGTTACTAATTGGTGATTTTGCCACGTGATTTTGGCCTTAGTTATGCCCCTCCTCTCAGCAGTAGTGCGCAGAACTTGAAGCAGTCTAGCAGGAGGTGTACCGGCGTGCGTGGCAGCCTGCGCCTGCGTGCATTCGTTTCCTGCCCAAGGACCAGTGCAGAGGCTGCATCCTTGCCACAGCCCCGCCCCGGAATGTCCCATCCCCGGAATGCCCAGCCACGCCCCTGTCATGCCCCGGCCAGCCCCATTGGTGCTACGCCACAGTTTGAATCCCACCACCATGGGAACCTGTAACTAAAATTTTTTGATCCCACCACTGCTTCTAGGGCTTCTCAATTCTCAATGAAACCTTAAGGCCCCTTCCGCACATGCAGAATGATGCACTTTCGTCCACTTTCACGGCTGTTTGCAAGTGGCTTTTGCTATTCCGCACAGTAAAATCCAGCTGCAAAGTGCATTGAAAGTGGATTGAACGTGCATTATTCTGCAGGTGCGGAAGGGGCCTCAGAGGTTACATTGGAGGCTTTGGCGCAGTTTCATCCCCACCTTTTTCTGATCTTGTTTTCCTTAAAAGCAGTTCGCACATTCTGAAGGAGAAAATATTTCATTGGAGGTTTTTTTTCTGTTTATGTCCATTGGATGCATCGGTTCCTGTTCACGTGGTATAGGTGTTGAGGCGAGCCAGCATGACGTCGCGGTTAAGAGCGGTGGACTCAACCCCGCTCCTCCAAATGAGGCCTGGTGGGTGATATTGGGCCAGTCACAGTTCTCTCTGAACTATCTCAGCCATGCAGAGTCAAGCAGTGGCAAACCACTTCCAAACTAGGGTTGTACTGCCGTGTTCCAGTAGCATTTTCTCCTGATGTTTTGCCTGCATCTGTGGCTGGCATCTGCCTGGAAAACCCTATGGGGGTCGCCAGGTTGGTTGCGATTGGACGGCATTTTATACCCACACATACACAACTGTTTGTGGAAATTCTGATATGTGATTTCAGTATTTGCAAGCCAGAGAGCCACATATTGCAGGATGTTCCCCAGGATTCCCCCCCCCCCCCCCCCCCGCCCCCAAGTGTGCATTCTGATTCTTAACCCTGGTATCTCTTCCTGGACCAAATTTTGTTCTTCTGAACAAGCCAACCAACCAACAGAAGCTCTCAGGACAAGACTGTCTTGCTGCTACCAACTGGATTGTCACTTTTGGTTTCTCATCACCATCACCATTGCAAGATTAAGAAGAAGAAGAGTTTGGATTTATATCCCCCCTTTCTCTCCTGCAGGATACTCAAAGGGGCTGACAATCTCCTTGCCCTTACCCCCTCACAACAAACACCCGGTGAGGTGGGTGGGGCTGAGAGAGCTCCGAGAAGCTGTGACTAGCCCAAGGTCACCCAGCTGGCGTGTGTGGGAGTGTACAGGCTAATCTGAATTCCCCAAATAAGCCTCCACAGCTCAGGCGGCAGAGCAGGGAATCAAACCCGGTTTCTCCAGATTAGATACACGAGCTCTTAATCTCCTACGCCACTGTGGAACCTTTTTGGCAGGTCCTCATTCTTGATCGTTCGGCTTCTACCTCCTTGCTGATTCTTCGCAGCTGCTCCCCAGCACTCTAGGGAGAGGCCTTTGCCCTGGACTAAAAAGTTGCATGAAGTCAGAGGTGGGAGGTGAATGCAGAAGAGGGGGATGCTTTTGCAGGGAGTTGCCACTCTTCCCCAAAGGTGTAGCTCCAAGGGAGCGGGGGGCGTGTAACGCACCGGGCACACTCCCCTGTGGGGGCATGGCGAGGGCATTCGGGGGCGGAGGGCGCACCAGTGTACCGGGCGCTTTCCCCCCTTGTTACGCCTCTGCCCTGCCCCCTTGGCTATGAAACTGAGCAGAGCAAGAGGCAGGAACCTGGCCGGATGGGATGGGATGAGTGACCCACGGCAGCAGATTTGGGTAAAACTATTGCATTGCAGTGGGGCAGCTCCAGGATCGCAGAAGCAAACGGCACCATTGCCGTTCTGCCCATGAAGTCTTGACAGGAAGTTAAGCCTGCGACGACAGAGAGAAAATGCCAAGACGAACGATTCCATCTCGAGAGGAAGAACACTGGCACAAAAACCTGTCAAGGTACTCCCACATCAGAAGGGACCCGCAGAGAGCTCATAAGTGGGATTCATGTGGGCGAATATACATGGTCACCTTGTTCCATCGAAATACATACATGGGACAGCCGCCATATGGTGGACCCACAAGTGGGACAGTACAGTAAAATGAATGTTGTGACTGCAGCATCACAATCCACGCACGTTCTACATTGTGTCTTGCACAGAAGAGCAGGCTGACTTGGTAGCTGCAAAACAGGGAAGTGAATTTCAGCCTGAGTTCTTCGTATATACCAGTGGTGGGGAACCTATGGCACGGGTGCCAAAGGTGGCACTCAGAGCCCTTTCTGTGGGCACGTGCGCACAGAGTTCGTCATGTGGGCTGGCCTGGGCCACTGGACTTGATGTGCATGCACCTCAGCGAGCAGGGAGGAGTCGGCTGGCGGGCCTGGTGCCTGTGCTCCAGGTGGCTGCTGCCTTGGGGTGGGGGGAGAGGCAGCAGAGATGCTAGAGAGGCACCTGTGGGACTTGCTGGAGGCTACAGCAGGCTAGCCCCTGCTTGAGGGGGCTATTCAGGTTAAATTGCTGCATTGGCATTTTGCGATAAGTGGGTTTTGGGTTTCAATTTGGGCACTCGGTCTCAAAAATTTTCGCCATCACTGGTATATACCAATACACTGAGTTTCAGGGGGAGCCATCTTGGTCTGCAGCAAAACAGCTAGTTTTGAGTTCAGTAGTACCTTAAAACAAGCTTTTTTGGGATGTAAGCCTTTGAACGTCAGAGATGCCTTCGTCAGATCTCTCAAGGTACTACTGGACTCGAATCTCACAAATATACTAAAGTTAAGTGGTGCATGGCATTGCATTTGTTCTTTATCTGCCTGCACAGACTAAATGTTTCTTGGAGGAGACCAACCTACTAAATCTCTCAACTTCCGGGTTTCAGGGCGGCAGATCCCATTGGGCAGCAAGACTCTGGTATTCGGGAGCTTCAACTGCCCCTTCTGATTATCTTTTGGGAAAGAGCTTCTGCATGTGTCTTCTGAGCTTTGTCAAAACTATGTGACCCAACAAAAGGCACCGATGTCCCTATGTGGATGAGAATTACAAAGCACCATATGATAAGCCTTGTGGTGCAGAGTGATAAACTGCAATACTGCAGGAGTGGCGTAATGGTTAAGAGCAGGTGCACTCTAATCTGGAGGAACCGGGTTTGATTCCCCGCTCTGCCATTTGAGCTGCGGAGGCTTATCTGAGGAATTCAGATTAGTCTCTGCGCTCCAACACTTGCCAGCTGGGTGACCTTGGGCTGGTCACAGTTCTTTGGAGCTCTCTCAGCCCCACCTACCTTGCAGGACGTTTGTTGTGAGGGGGGAAGGGCAAGGAATTTATAAGCCCCTTTGAATCTCCTTGCAGGAGAGAAAGGGGGGATATAAATTTAACTCTTCTTCTTCAAAGCTCTGCTCACGACCCGAGTTTGATCCCCACAGAACTCGGTTTCAGGTAGCCAGCTCAAGGTTGACTCCATCCTTACAAGATCGGTAAAATGAGTACCCAGCTTGCTGAGGGCAAAGTGGAGAAGGCAACAGCAAACTACTCCATAAGCATAGTCTGCCTGGTAAATGTCGCGATGTGATGTCACCCCATGGATCAGTAATGACCCAGTGCTTGCCCAGAGAACTACCTTTACCTTTATCTCCCTTAACCAAAGAGCGCCTTTTAAAAGGGCCCGATGCCGACCAAGAAGGGTTCAACTTCTATAGCAGCGATTCCCAACCAGGGTTCCGTGGTACCCTGGGGTGCCGTGAGCATGTCCCAGGGGCACTGCGGCAACGCTACCGCCCCCCCCCCTCACTTTTGCGGTGTATCCCGCAGGCACCAGCAAGGATATGGAGCTGGCCCAGGGGGCAGGACCTGCTGCAAGCCCAGGAGTCACTTTCCACCGCCCCCATCCCCACCCCCGTGCTTCCCTTCACCTTGGAAGGGGAAGGTGGGGGAGAATGGCAGGGGTACCGTGAGATATGAAGAGTGAAGTCAAGGGTACCGTGACGTCAAAAAGGTTGGAAAACACTGTTCTATAGTCTGTCATGTTTCTCCTTGTTCAGTTTTTTGGAAACACTGATTGTGAAGATTCAGCAATTAACACTCAAAGACGTATGGATGTTTAAAAAAAGAATCTGCCAAGGCTATATTCGTGTTGGGGTTTTCGGCTTTTTCTGTGCCAAATAGTTCGGCATGCGGGTAGTTCTGTCACTTTGCAGCCAGGTTTTGCTAGCCGCTTGCTACTTGGCTGTAGTAAAGAAATGTGACATCACCCGCTCAGTCCTGACCAGAAAGGACTGTCTAATACGAAGCAATGGGTTCCCCTGGACCGCCGAACTCGCCGTGTGAAAAGCCTTCTGAGCAGCAGTGGCGTAGGAGGTTAAGAACTCGTGTATCTAATCTGGAGGAACCGGGTTTGATTCCCAGCTCTGCCGCCTGAGCTGTGGAGGCTTAACTGGGGAATTCAGATTAGCCTGGGCACTCCCACACACGCCAGCTGGGTGACCTTGGGCTAGTCACAGCTTCTCGGAGCTCTCTCAGCCCCACCTACCTCACAGGGTGTTTGTTGTGAGGGGGGAAGGGCAAGGAGATTGTCAGCCCCTTTGAGTCTCCTGCAGGAGGGAAAGGGGGAATTTAAATCCAAACTCCTCCTCCTCCTCCTCCTCCTCTTCTTCTTCTTCTTCCTCTTCTTCCTCTTCCTCTTCCTCTTCTTCCTCTTCTTCCTCTTCTTCTTCTTCTTCTTCTTCTTCTTCAATATGTCACAGGACCCAGCTTCCTTTTGTTGTCACTGCGCTTGGCCGTCTCTTCTGCGTGCTGCCCTTGCGCATGCTTGCTTCCTAACGCGCTCGTGCTTCATTTCTTCCTTTGCCCTTGTAAATCAGACTGGGCACCCTTGCTTTTCCCCCCCATGTCCATCTCCTGCGTCCTCGCGGAGCCCAGCTGATGGCACTGCTGCAGAAAGGAGCCGCACAGCTATTGTCCGTGGGGATGGTTGAGTGTTGACTCACGATTGGAGGCCGGTTCGGCTCCACTGTCAATGGGAGGCTAGAGCGGGGAAGCCAGCTGCCGCCGGAGCTTCCATCGCCACACAATTGTTTCTGGGGGCCAGCTGCCGGTTTGTTTTCCAGAGTCTTGAGCAGCAGGGCTGGTGGCTTCAGACAAGAAAGAAGGAGGCGAGGGAAGGATGGGAGCCTCCTGCTTGCTGATACTGCTGTCCGGGCAGCCCGAGTTGCCTGTCAGGCAAGGCGTTGGAAACCTCGGGTTTGAATGTGACTCTTTTGAAAGTGTCAGTATTTATCATTCCGTACTGCAGCCCCTTCTTGCTCCCTTCCTATTAGTTTGCCCTTCGTTTCTGGAGTTAAATTTTTAACGCGGTTGGATCAAAAAACAAAACTCTGGCAGATTTGTCCTCTCCCTTTCCCCTGCTGCCCAAATAGGCCTGAGCATACGCTGCCCAGTGGGCGCCCATACTGGGATATCTGCCAGCCAAAGTTTCCGTCTAGCCTGCACAGACGTCCCCTTCAGCTCGGGATCCTTGTGTTATACAGCTGAAGCTCGATCCATTTCTGCTACGCAAGCGGGAGCACAGGGCCCTTACAGAGAAGAAGAAGAAGAAGAGGAGGAGGAGGAAGAAGAAGAGGAGGAAGAGGAGGACAAAGAAGAAGAAGAAGAAGAGGAGGAGGAGGAGGAGGAGGAGGAGGAGGAGGAGGAGTTGTTTGGATTTATATCCCCCCTTTCTCTCCTGCAGGAGACTCAAAGGGGCTGACAATCTCCTTGCCCTTCCCCCCTCACAACAAACACCCTGTGAGGTAGGTGGGGCTGAGAGAGCTCCGAGAAGCCGTGACTAGCCCAAGGTCACCCAGCTGGCGTGTGTGGGAGTGCACAGGCTAATCTGAATTCCCCAGATAAGCCTCCACAGCTCAGGCGGCAGAGCTGGGAATCAAACCCGGTTCCTCCAGATTAGATACACGAGCTCTTAACCTCCTGCACCACTGCTGCTCCCCATTAAAAACCTGAGATCCTATGTGTGCTCCCGTACCCGCTCCAGTTCTGTGGCTCAGACGACACGTGAAACTCCTTAGAATGAATCTTTTTGTTTTGTTTTGCCGACAGCTGTTTTTGTGAGTTTTCAACGCACAGCGGCTCTGAAGTTGAGAATGGGAGGGGGTGGCGGGCATCGATCTCTCCTCCTGCCATAGGCTCAAAAGCGCTGGTCTCTTCCCCCTTTAAGGAAGGGAAGAATAGCGCAAGCGTGTACTCGGAAGCCAACGCACGGACTTTCCTGGCTTGTCTTGCAGTGCCTTCGGCAGCTCACTGAATTTTGTTGTTTCTCTTGGCCCAGAGGGTAGGAGCATACTGCAAGTCTCTGTTGCTGCTCCCTCTGAGGAAGAGGGGGCCGGGGAGCTGCCTGCCCGTGTCTTCGTATATAAGGGAATCAAGTGGTGGGAGGAACAGCAGTCGCTCGCCATCCGGCCCTCGTGGGGTTCAAAGGGCATGCCCCCCCCTTTAAACAAGTTTTGTGCCCTCGTTCTGTGTCCCCCCCTCTCCCGATGCCCGTTCATCTCGCCTGCCGTCTTACAGGGGCTACAGCTGAACTGTGTCTTCCTGCTCTGAAATGGTTCTATATTACAAACAGGCACATGGCAGCACGCCCAATGTTTACTCCAAAAGGCTGTTGAGTTTCAATAGCTGGGGAGAGCTGTGCGTAGCTCCGACTGGAGGGGCGGAGGGAGAAGCGGACCCTTGGGCCAAAAATCCTAACTTGCACAATCATGTTTTCATCTCGCCAAAAGCAGGCTGCGGGGATTATTTAGTGCCGTGAAAAGCGCCTCGGAACGCCTGGTGACATTTTCAAAAGCCCTGGCCTCTGGTTCTTCTGTGATCCCAGAGACAGGACAGGCAAAAGGTTTTGCTGGCATGTTGGCAGTGTGGCATGCTTCAGGGAACGGTGCTACCTGCTGCATTATCCAGAGCAGATTCCTAGCCCCATAAGAGATACCCTTTGAGTCTACACAAGGCTGCATTGATCGAGGCTCTCCGATGAAGTGTTTGTTAGGCACCAATAGTCACCAATGTTTGTAAAGTCCCGCTGCAACATACCACATTATTTTGCTTTTAAATCCATAATGTTTTATTGTACCCTGAACAACTACATCCTTGCTATTAGGAACGCTTCCTCTAGTGCAGTGGTGGCGAACCTATGGCACGGGTGCCAGAGGTGGCACTCAGAGCCCTCTCTGTGGGCACGCACAAACAGAGTGCCCCCCCCCCACATCTAGGCTGGCCTGGGCCGCTGGGCTCGATTATTAGCATTAAACCTAAGACCTAGTTTTGGGGAAGCAGTGTAGGTAACCCTGTTAAGCGCTGATTTCATGGTTGGATTCACCCGTTGGAAGAGCACGCTCCTTTACCTGGGAGTAAGCTTGGTTGCTGGCAATGGGGCTTGCTTCTGAGTAAACCCTCCCAGGGTCATGATTCACCCGTTGGAAGAGTTGCATGGTTGCTTCAAAGGAAAGCCATTGACTACCACCAAGCTTACTCCCGAGTAATGCATGCTTTGGAGCCAACTGTTTTTTCTAAACTAAAACCTCGGTATTCAGGTTGAATTACCGTGTTGGCACTTTGCGATAAATATGTGGGTTTTGGGTTGCAGTTTGGGCACTCGGTCTCGAAAAGGTCCGCTATCACTGCTCTAGTGACTAAAGATATCATGGTCCCAAGAAATACTGCAGCCAGCCTGCCTTGATGTTTTAGAAAAAAGGGCTTTAATTGACAAAATAAACTTAAAAAAAAATAATATCCTGCCTTTCTTACCGCCAGGCAAATAGATATTGGAAGACAGTACAATCCATGGGATGAGGCATCCAATAAGTAATGCAATGAGATTAGGATTGCAGAAATCTGAAAAAGAGCTGAATCGTGTATAGAAAAATGCATTTTATTTTGAGGGTTAGGCTGTGCACAAACTCCACACATGATTTTTCTTGGTTAGCAGAAGGGCAGAAAGGGCAAACTCAGTTGGTTCCATGGATCACAGGTCTTGCCAGTAGTCCTCTCAAATGCCAACCATTAAAACTTTGTAAATGCAGATGGCCCTCCTGCCTGAAGATAGTAAAGTGGCCTGCTCACAGCTTGGCTGGAATCAGACACCTAGAAGGGACACAGAGACTGTGGTGAGGGGACAAGGGTCTAGGTAGTCTTTTCCTGGCAACCCCAGGAAGAAGAGTTTTGACCCATAGAGGGGATGGGCAGAGAGGCGACAAAATCCTTTGGCATAGGAGGGAATGGAATCCGTTTTGGCTGATTCATCTACAAAGATTAATCTTATACAACGGCTCCACCTTGATAGCAGACATTATGAAGTAGAGCAGACAAAGGCTGTCTGTGAAGACAAAGAGTTACCAGGTAACAGGAAGCATCTGGAACATTATAACTTCTAAGCTTAAAGAGATTGCCTTAGAATAAGACTGGCTAGAGCAGGGGTAGGGAACCTTTAACACTCGAAGAGCCATTTGGACCCATTTTTCACGGGAAAAGAAAACACTTGGAGCCGCAAATAATTTTTGACATTTAAAATAAAGATAACACTGTATATATTGGGTTTTTTTAACCTTTTACTTTACTCACTCTGAGAAGTGCATGGATGCGCCCACCCTGCTGCCTGCAGGGCGGGCAAGGATGAAGCTGGCGGCTCGGCCTTGCCAGCTGCCGGGAAAGCGCCCGCCCTGCTCCAATGGGGCGGGCGAGAGGGGAAGCCCGCAGTGCGGCCCAGACGGCCGTGGGCAATTGGTGCGCTCGCCCTGCTGCCTGCAGGGTGAGCAAGGATGAAGCCAGCGGCTCGGCCTTGCCGGCAGCCGGGAAAGCGCCCGCCCTGCTCCAATGGGGCGAGCGAGAGGGGAAGCCCGCGGCGCGGTGCGGCCGTCCGCGGGCAGTTGGTGTGCCCGCCCTGCTGCCTGCAGGGCAGGCAAGGATGAAGCCGGCAGCTCGGCTCGTGGAGCCGCAGTGCAAGGGCAGAAGAGCTGTATGCGGCTCTCGAGCTGCAGGTTCCCTACCCCTGGGCTAGAGCCTGTGTAGAGCTGATAGCAGCCATTACCATGTGGAGCAGACAAAGACTGTCTGTGTGGACAAAGACTTTCAAGGTAACAGGAAGCTTCTAGAATGCTATAACTTCTGGTCTTACAGAGCATGCCTTAGAATAAGACTGGCTAGGGCATGTATAGAGTTGAGGGAGACAGGGGAATATGGGTTTACTCATTTTCTTTGCCCACCTTCTTCAATATGCCAGTGCGCTTAGTATGTGTATGACCTTTTCCCTTTTGCTTATTTTTTATTGTATTTTAAAGACTGGTGGTGGTTCTCTGTACCACAGAGACTTCCACCATTTGAACAAGCTGTTTGACATGGACACCATGGGAAGGGAGGTAGTTGATGGGAAATTCCCTAAGAGTGTGTAAGTGGGGCAAACTGTCCCCATGATGCCCAGTTGCTAAATCGTGGGCTCTATGGTCAATAAAGTGGGGAGGGAAGCTGGGAGTTCTGGCCCTCTTGGCAGGTAGCCCTAAAATGCCCAGTTGGTGGCAGTGTACAAAAAGAGAAGCAAGAGAGGAAACTTCGTCTGTCAGGAAGGCCAAATGGAGCTGTGTTCACCGGTCAGCGGGCCTGTTTCCCCACAACAGGGCAAATTAAATTACACAGTAGGAACCTAGTTTCAGCAAGCTGTGCATGGTCACATAGACCTTATAATTTGTCCAAGTAACTTTGTGACTCATTTAGTACAGTGCTACTCTGTGGCTTGTGTAGGAAAGCCCTCTCGAATTAGTGTTTTGCATAGTTTGCAGAAAACCAGGAGAGTGGGGGAATCCCTGACCTTGTGCAGGCCATTCCACACAGTGGAGGGGCTACAACGGAGAAGGCGTGTGTACAGACACTTGTTGATTCTGCCCATTTCTGGGTTGAAACCTGCAGGAGTCTCTTCAGATGAGCAAAGCTGTCACAGCAGAGCACAGAGGGAAAGGCAATGCTTCAAATATTGTCTCTTATTTTGAAGTATATTAAGAACATAAGAACAAGCCAGCTGGATCAGACCAGAGTCCATCTAGTCCAGCACTCTGCTACTTGCAGTGGCCCACCAGGTGCAGGATGTGAAAGCAATGGCCGCCTGCTGCTGCTGCTCCCGAGCAGCTGGTCTGCTAAGGCATTTGCAATCTCAGATCAAGGAGGATCAAGATTGGTAGCCATAGATCGACTTCTCCTCCATAAATCTGTCCAAGCCCTTTTTAAAGCTATCCAGGTTAGTGGCCATCACCACGTCCTGTGGCAGGATATTCCAAACACCAATCACATGTTGTGTAAAGAAGTGTTTCCTTTTATTAGTCCTAATTCTTCCCCCCAGCATTTTCAATGAATGCCCCCTGGTTCTAGTATTGTGAGAAAGAGAGAAAAATTTCTCTCTGTCAACATTTTCTACCCCATGCATAATTTTATAGACTTCCAATCCCATATCCCCCCCTCAGACGCCTTCCTCTCCAAACTAAAGAGTCCCAAACGCTGCAGCCTCTCCTCATAAGGAAGGTGCTTCAGTCCCTCAATCATCCTTGTTGCCCTTCTCTGCACTTTTTCTATCTCTTCAATATCCTTTTTGAGATGTGGCGACCAGAACTGAACACAGTACTCCAAGTGCGGTCGCACCACGGCTTTATATAAGGGCCTGACAATCCTTGCAGTTTTATTATCAACTCCTTTCCTAATTATCCCCAGCATAGAGTTTGCCTTTTTCACAGCTGCCATGCATTGAGTTGACATTCCCATGGAACTATCAACTAAGATGCCCAAATCCCTTTCCTGGTCTGTGACTGATAGCACTGACCCCTGTAGCGTGTATGTGAAGTTTCTTACAATGGCATGATAATGTATATTCTTACAATGGCATGATAATGTATATTTTCTGCTAGACTTTTGAGTGTTGGAATTCATGACGAAGGTAAAGAGTCTTCCATCCATAGAACTGTTGGGCTGGGATTTGGAAAATTGGGCTTATACATTTAATGGGATTTACTTTTAACTTGCCTCCCCTCATGTGACATCAGAAGAAGAGTTTGGATTTATACCCCGCCTTTCTCTCCTGTAAGGAGACTCAAGGTGGCTTACAAACGCCTTTCCCTTCCTCTCCCCACAACAGACACCTTGTGTGGTAGGTCGAGCTGAGAGAGTTCTGAGAGAACCCAAGATCACCCATCAGCAATGTAAGAGTGCAAAAACACATCTGGTTCACCAGATAAATCTCCACCACTCAGGTGGAGGAGTGGGGAATCAAACCCTGTTCTCCAGATTAGAATCTACCTGCTCTTAACCACTACACTACGCCGGCTCTCATTACTTAATTTTATTTGTATTTTATTAGATTTAAATCCCAACCTGTCCTGACTATTGTCAGGCTCCGGGTGGCTAGCAATTTAAGATACAATCAACTAAAGTGCTGAATATATATGATACAATTAAAATCTAGCAGTTTTAACCTTTTAATCGGTGTTCATTGAAGTCAATTCAAGCAGTAGAATGAAACATCTCATAAGCAAAGTGACAGGACCAGGATTGTTACTTTGAGATTCCTAACAGGAGAGGAAAGTGGGATACAAATCCAAACGTTTCACTTCTCTTCTGGAGTGTCTGGGAAAAATATCTTGACCTGGTGCTGATCGAGTTCTGTTAGGTATTACAGCCAATTGAAGATATACCCTTTATTTATTTGCAGCCTGCCTTTCTAGCAGAATGCAGAATAAAACACAATGCATTGTATTGTATTATTCGATTTGTATACCGCCCTCCGCCGAAGGGCTCAGGGCAGTGAACAATGACAGTATAATCCCAAACATCAGTAATCATAACATCAAGCAAAAAACAAAATCAATAAACATAGTGTCAATAAACATAGGACCCCACCCAGTGGTGGGATCCAAAAATTTTAGTAACAGGTTCCCATGGTGGTGTGATTCAAACTGTGGCGTAGCGCCAATGGGGCTGGGCGGGGCATTACGGGGGTGTGGCCAGGCATTCCTGGGGAGGGGCATTCATGGATGGGCTGCTTGGCAGCAGGACAGGCCAGCCATGGGCAGCTGAGGTCATAGGCTTGGTGGAAATCGAATGCACGCAGGCTTAGCAGGCTGCCACACACCGGGTGCAGGCACCTCCTGCTAGACTGCTTCAAGTTCTCTTGGCTGGGCTTACTAGCTGGAAGAGGAGGGGCGTAACTAAGGCAAAAATCACGTGGCAAAATCACCAATTAGTAACCCCCTCTCGGCACACACAAAGAATTAGTCACCTACTCTCGGGAACCTGTGAGAACCTGCTGGGTCCCACCTCTGACCCCACCCCCTGCAGGTGTTTCCAATGGGGTGGGTGGGGAAGGACTCTCACTCCTTCCCACAGGCAGCAGGTGGCAGCTCATCGGGTGGATTTCTGCTTGGCTGGCAGGCAGGCAAACCAACAGGGAGGATCTGTCCCAGGCAAGGCTGAACAATGCCACCATAGCCTATTAGCCAACGAATAATGCCTTAGGACTGGGACTGCAGATTTACAAGATGGGATGAACGTTGTAGGACAGATGAAATGAAAACTTCAGAATTCTTAAATTTTAGTTCCGCGGTGCCCAGCATGGTGCCTGGGGCGCCCTTGTGCCTGCCAACACCTTTTTAGGAAATTAGCAGGGCTGGGTGGGGCTTTTGCGTGGCAAAGCTTCTGATTGGCTATCGTAGATGTGATCGGCTATGCAGAATTTTTTTTTAAAAAGTTGCTTTGGCAGCAGCTGCCACCACAGCACAAGCATCTATACGGGGCCACTGAAGTTAAGCAGCGGCAATCGTTTGTGTGGCTGGTTCCGCCTTCTACAGCAGCCATCTTGTTGTTGGGCCCACCATGCTGTTTCAAAAGTCCAAATGTGCTTGCGGTCTCCATGAGGTTGGAGACCCCCATTTTAGTTTATCTACGACAGGGGTCCCCACACGAAGAGTCAGACTTCATAAGAAGAAGAGTTGGTTCTGCTATGTTTTAATGCCTAATAAAGGTCTTTGAACTTTGAACTTTGAAGAAGAAGAGTTGGATTTATAACCCCCCTTTTTCTTCTATAGGAGACTCAAAGGGGCTTACAATCTCCTTGCCCTTCCCCCCTCACTACAAACACCCTGTGAGGTAGGTGGAGCTGAGACAGCTCTGAAGAACTGTGACTAGCCCCAGGACACCCAGCTTGGGTGTGTTGGAGCGTACAGGCTAAGCTGAATTCCCCAGAGAAGCCTCCACAGCTCAGGCGGCAGAGCGGGGAATCAAACCCGGTTCCTCCAGATTAGAGTACACCTGATCTTAACCACTACGCCACTGCTGCTCCACAATGTTTGTGGACAGTCCCGTAGCTCAGTGATAGAGAACTCGGCTCTCAGGCAGTCTTCTCTTCCAGCTAACAAACCACAGAAATTAAGCCGGAGGCTAAACCAATCCTTGCAAATTTGGAGGGGCAGAAGACCATTCCGTTGTAGCGTAGTTGTAGCGTATACAATAAATACACCAACCACAGTTAGGGTGGGCAACCACCAGGTGGCGCCTGGTGATCTGCCACTATAACAATCTGTTTCCAGTGGACAGAGATCAGTGTTCCTGGAGAAGATGGCTGCTTTGGAGGATGGCATTATATTCTGCTGAAGTCCTTGCCCTCCTCAAACCCCACCTTGTAAAGGCTACACCCCCCCCCCCCAATCTCCAGGACATTCCCAATCTGGAGTTGGCAACCCTATGTTCTCCCCACTTAACCTCTCAGATGTTTCCGGGGCTTCAGGGCATGGGCACCAGACAGGGTCTCACACACTCTCAAGAAATCTTGGAAAGAGCCAAATGTAGTGGTTAAGAGAGGCGGACTCTGATCTGGAGAACCGAGTTTGATTCCCCACTCCTCCACACGAGCAGCGGACTCTTATCTGGTGAACTGGGTTTGTTCCCCTGCTCCTCCGCATGAAGCCTGCTGGGCGACCTCGGGCCGGTCACAGTTCTCTCAGAACTCTCCAAGCCCCACCTACCTCACAAGGGCTCTGCTGAGGGGAGAGGAAAGGAAGACGTTTGCAAGCCACCTGGAGTCTCCTTACAGGAGAGAAGTGCGGGGTTTAAATCCACTCTCTTCTTCTCTGACCCGCCCCACCCACTTCCCGGCCACGTGAGTTGTGGCATGCTTCCCTTTCTCCTTGTGCAACATTTCTGGCGTGCCTCCTGCCCACTCAGAGGCCTCGCCTCGCCTGCTTCCTTCAGGCCAGGAAGCAGGAGACGGGGAAACAGCTGACTCTTATCAGTAGCCCCAAAACACCTGAAGCCAACTGCGCCAGGTGGAAAACAACAGCCGAGCAGCCTTGTAGGAGACCCTTTGATTGATGGACAGAGGCAAGGATCTGTGCTTCGAAGCAGCACACAGGTTTGGGGAGGGTCTTCCACTTCCGTTTGGGGCCTGGAGAGCTCCCGAAATTACGACTGTTCACCAGAAGACGGAATCTAATTCCCCTGAAGAAAATGGCTGCTGCGAAAGGTGGACTCTATGGAATTATACCCTGCTGAGATCCCGCCCCCGCCCCCAAACCCCACCCCCTCTAGGTCCCACCCCCCCAACTCTCCAGGAATTTCCCGAACCAGAGTTGGAAACCCTAATCTGGAGGAACTGGGTTTGATTCCCAGCTCTGCCGCCTGAGCTGTGGAGGCTTATCTGGGGAATTCAGATTAGCCTGTGCACTCCCACACACGCCAGCTGGGTGACCTTGGGCTAGTCACAGCTTCTCGGAGCTCTCTCAGCCCCACCTACCTCACAGGGTGTTTGTTGTGAGGGAGGAAGGACAAGGAGATTGTAAGCCCCTTTGAGTCTCCTACAGGAGAGAAAGGGGGGATATAAATCCAAACTCTTCTTCTTCTTCTGCTCTCGGGACAGAAGGCAGAAGCCAACATTCTCTCCTTTTTTTCTTCGAAGAGCACAACTGTGCATTCCTTCACCTTGTAAAGACCCAAGAGGTGTCTTTCAAAATTGAGCACATTTTAAGCGTCTAGCCACACAGGTCCCTGGATTTGGAATATACGCAGCTCGGTTTTAATCCCATTTCATAACTTGGGGAGGGAGAAATTGTTCCATTCTGTTATGTGGAGAGTTGAGAGATCCACAGGGGTCATCGTCAAGGGCAATAATGGCTTGAGGGTTGGTAAGTAACAGTCACTGACCGATAAGGTTATGTCACTCACCTTTCAATGCTGCTTGAACATCTCACTGATCTCAGTGGGTTTAGAACAGGCATGATTGAGATAAACAAGTCTTCGGTGATAATTTGGAATATGCTGCCACAGGAGGTGGTGATGGCCACTCACCTGGATAGCTTTAAAAGGGGCTTGGACAGATTTATGGAGGAGAAGTCGATTTACGGCTACCAATCTTGATCCTCTTTGATCTGAGATTGCAAATGCCTTAGCAGACCAGGTGCTCGGGAGCAACAGCCGCAGAAGGCCATTGCTTTCACATCCTGCATGTGAGCTCCCAAAGGCACCTGGTGGGCCACTGCGAGTAGCAGAGAGCTGGACTAGATGGACTCTGGTCTGATCCAGCTGGCTTGTTCTTATGGTGTTCACTCCTGCAAGGAGACTCAAAGGGTCTTGCTTACAAACTCCTTTCCTTTCCCCCCTCACAACAAACACCCTGTGAGGTGGGTGGGGCTGAGAGAGCTCCAAAGAACTGTGACTAGCCCAAGGTCACCCAGCTGGCATGGTCTAGTTCACCAGATAAGCCTCCCCAACTCAGGTGGCAGAGCGGGGAATCAAACCTGGTTCTCCAGATTAGAGTGCACCTGCTCTTAACCACTACGCCGCACTGAAATTGTTAGGACATTCTGATAAGCAGTTAGTTTTAGATCTCCTATCTGACTAAGCCTCTCATATAGCTAGATACCTCTTAACTGCCGCAAGACTTCAGGAATTGTCAATAATTTTGGATAATTTTCTCCTGTGAAGTTTATGATCATTCATTCATTTTATTTTGTTTTATCTTGTGTGATCTGGTTATGCAATTAGTAACAAATCCCTAATAAAGGTTATTTGATTTGGTTTAATTTGAGTTGGAGAGGCCGGGAATTGGACCTGGCGTCTTCTGATGCCGAGCTTCGACATGAAGCCATCTAGTTTATTTTCCCCTCATCAGCAAGAAAAAAAAAACGTATCTTGCAAACTGGTGAATGCTCAGTTAGGAACTGGGAACCAGGCAAAGATATTGGGGTGGGAAAATGTTATTTATTTACAGGGTTGTTTTTTTTTAAGCCACTATAAATGCACAACTCTGAAATGAATCGGTATCTCGAGCAAAGAAGAAAACAACTTGACACTCTTGTCAAAACATTTCAAAGCAACAGCATGGAATGACTGAAAATAAATAAATAAATGGGCTGCTGGTCTCCTGGAGGAGTCATTTGCGGAAAACTGAAGTTGCAATTTGATGGCGTGGATGGCTACAGGGGTGGGGGCAGCCCCACCCCCCCCCAAGAAAATAGGTCTGTTGGTGGTTTGGCCAACATCTTCCAAATAATTGTGCAATGCTAGTCTTAGCTTGTCAGTAAGAGCTATCTCACCTTTCAGAAGGACCATGATAACATCTGTGAAAGCAGTGGTGGGATCCAAAAATTTTAGTAACAGATTCCCTCGCCAGCCCCCCCACTCAGCAAAGGGGCATACCTTCAGATTAGCCTGAAGAGGCGTACCTAGGCAAACCTGAGCCCTGGGCAAAACCTGAGTTGGATGCCCCCCCATGGGAAGCCACCCCACCACGACCCCCCAATTTTTTTTTGGCACCAGGTCATTTCTAAATCATCATCACATTATAGAAAATGCCCCAACTCACAAATCTGAACACAGCAATGGTGAAACACACAGGTTCTTTGATAGAGACTGGTGAGATAGAAGGTACGAAAGGCTGAGAATCAATGAATTGCGGTACCTGAAAGGGATTAACCCAGTTCAGGGAGTTACATTATTAGTCGCAATTGCTATATGGAACCTTCACGTTCAAAGGCAGGATGCCTCTCGGGGAGGCATGGAAAAGCGGACCCAATTAGTAACCCCCTCTCGGCACACACAAATAATTAGTACCCACTCTCGGGAACTGGTGAGAACCTGCTGGATCCCACCTCTGTGTGAAAGGCCAATGTATATGCTCCTGGATTCTCCTTCTTTACGCCACTTGCCTGCGTTGATTTTGATCCAAATTTCTCTTTGCACCATAGATGCAGAGAGAAACACAAACAGTCTGTAGAATATGGTAAGCAGTTCTTGTGCAACAGAACGGGATGTGTGGCAGAAGATGAAAGAACCAGCAGAGCAAACCCTACCAAAATAACAATTTCTTTCTATGTGCATAAACAGCATTTGGGGGTTTTGTGTGGTTTCCCGGCTGTATGGCTGTGTTCTAGTAGCATTTTCTCCTGCCATTTCGCCTGCATTTGTGGCTGGCATCTTCAGAGGATCCTCTAGGATACTAGAGGATACTAGAACCAGGGGGCATCCATTGAAAATGCTGGGGGGAAGAATTAGGACTAATAAAAGGAAACACTTCTTCACGCAACGTGTGATTGGTGTTTGGAATATGCTGCCACAGGAGGTGGTGATGGCCACTTACCCTTTTAGCTTTAAAAAGGGCTTGGACAGATTTATGGAGGAGAAGTCGATCTCTGGCTACCAATCTTGATCCTCCTTGATCTCAGATTGCAAATGCCTTAGCAGACCAGGTGCTCAGGAGCAGCAGCAGCAGCAGCAGAAGGCCATTGCTTTCACATCCTGCATGTGAGCTCCCAAAGGCACCTGGTGGGCCACTGCGAGTAGCAGAGTGCTGGACTAGATGGACTCTGGTTTGATCCAGCAGGCTAGTTCTTATGTTCTTATGTTCTCTGAAGATGCCAGCCACACATGCAGGTGAAACGGCAGGAGAAAATGCTACTAGAACACAGCCATGCAGGCGAGAAACCACAGAACACCCCAGTGTCTTAATAATATTTTAATCTCTTGCAATAAATGTTATGGGGGGGGGGAAACACCTGTGTGCACGTTTCTTCGCAACACCTCTCTAAAGACAGGCCGTTTCGTGAGCAAGGAAGCAAGGCCAAAAGAGGTCTGGGTGTGTCCTGTTTACACAAGTCACTTTGGGAGTGAGCACCTCTGGAATTTTTGTTCCCTTTGCAATCTCATTCCTCCGGTAACTTCCTCCTCCAAAGCCCTGTCAAACACCACAGGACGGCTCTCGAAGGTCCAACCTGCTCGCCCTGTATTTTGATGCCATTCTGCCGACAGCAGGCGGTTTGGTGACAGTTTAAGAAATGGCGCTCAAGCAAGCACGACAACCTCGGCGCTGTTTACATCCCCCAAGATGCAAAATGACCCTCACAGACATAGTTTTTGTTATTTGAATGTGTTCTCGTGTGTTTTGGCTCACACAAGCGAGGTCACTTTAGAATGACTGAAGACAATTCCCAGCTTTTACCTGTGTGAATCCCCAAAATGAAATGTTGTCAGACTTGTAATGCTGTATACTCTGTCTCAGAAAAAAAAGAAGAAGATATTAGCAGGGTTGTATATTACTCCAGACTTGTGATGTTGTGAACTCTGTCTCACACAAAGATGTTGGTAGGGTTGTATATTCCTCCACCTCAGAATTAATACTAGAACCAGGGGGCATACATTGAAAATGCTGGGGGGGGTGGGGGGGGATTAGAACTAATAAAAGGAAACATTTCTTCACGCAACGTGTGATTGGTGTTTGGAATAGGCTGCCACTGGAGGTGGTGATGGCCACTAACCTGGATAGCTTTAAAAGGGGCTTGGACAGATTTATGGAGGAGAAGTCGATCTATGGCTACCAATCTTGATCCTCTTTGATCTGAGATTGCAAATGCCTTAGCAGACCAGGGGCTCAGGAGCAGCAGCAGCAGCAGAAGGCCATTGCTTTCACCTCCTGCACGTGAGCTCCCAAAGGCACCTGGTAGGCCACTGCGAGTAGCAGAGAGCTGGACTGGATGGACTCTGGTCTGATCCAGCTGGCTTGTTCTTATGTTCTTAACTCAACCAGCTGGACCTTCTCTGTTGTGAAATGCCCTGTCTGGGTCCTAGTGCCTGCCCTCATCCGTTTGAAAAGTTGCTGATAGTCGTTCAATGAACTATAAACGCCCTGCTGGTTTTCAAGATCAGGGTGTTGCATTTGACGGCTTTCTGGACTTGCTGGGTTGGGAAATCAGACTCAGAGATGGCAACCCTACCCGTTATGAAAAAGGCTGACCTTACACCTATCCATCCTTGTCCTGTCTTTCAAAGCACTTCTCTTCATGAATACTGGCCCATGAAGTGGGGAGATCAAAACCCAATCACCACATGATGCCCAGGAAAATGACGCCTGCCACTGTTTGCGGGGGTGGGGGAGGCTGTCAAGTCACAGCTGACATGGCGCCACCTGGTGGGGTTTTCAAGGGAAGAGACGTTCAGAGGTGGTTTGCCAGGGCCTCTGTGTGACAACCCTGATATTCCTTGAAGGTGTCCCATCCAAATACTTGCCAAGGTTGACCTGAGATCTGGGCAAACCATGACCAAAACAGAGGCATTACTCAGTAGTAAGCTCCTTGTGGATCGCAGCCTCTAGCCTTTGGAGATGCCTTTATCAAAGAAAAAGTCAAATTCCATTCAACTGGTTCGTCGTCTGATTGCAATATTGGGAGCAGCAGTGGTGTAGCGGTTAAGAGCAGGTGTACTCTAATCTGGAGGAACCGGGTTTGATTCCCCGCTCTGCCGCCTGAGCTGTGGAGGCTTATCTGGGGAATTCAGATTAGCTTGTGCACTCCCACACACGCCAGCTGGGTGACCTTGGGCTAGTCACAGTTCTTCGGAGCTCTCTCAGCCCCACCCACCTCACAGGGTGTTTGTTGTGATGGGGGGAAGGGAAAGGAGTTTGTCAGCCCCTTACAGGAGAGAAAGGGGGGATATAAATCCAACTCTTCTTTCTCATTGAAAAAGCAGAGCTTTCATTTGTCGATCCGATCCTTTTCTTTTTAGGATACCTGGTCACACAGCAAAGCTGGAGAGGGAACCTGTTTCAACTTGTACATTGGAACAGTTCAGAAATACCTCCTTCCTGAAATTCTGGGCATCTGAGGCAGACGAGTTCTACCGCTGAGCAAGGGGTGGGCGGGGACGCAGAACGGATGCCTTCCCGATGTTTGCGAAATGAGAGCTGCGCTCTTCGGAGCAGTAGAACTGAAATCCAGCAGTGTTGATCGGCAGAAAAAAAATATATACTTCTTGGGCATGGCAAACTTAGACGTCCCGACTGCTGCAGTCACCGAGCGCCCAATGCCCCTAAGACAAGCGACTGCGTTATTTGAATGCAGACATTTTCCTAGCAGCAGTGGCGTAGGAGGTTAAGAGCTCGTGTATCTAATCTGGAGGAACCGGGTTTGATTCCCTGCTCTGCCGCCTGAGCTGTGGAGGCTTATCTGGGGAATTCAGGTTAGCCTGTACACTCCCACACATGCCAGCTGGGTGACCTTGGGCTAGTCACAGTTCTTCTGAGCTCTCTCAGCCCCACCTACCTCACAGGGTGTTTGTTGTGAGGGGGGAAGGGAAAGGAATTTGTCAGCCCCCTTGAGTCTCCTATAGGAGAGAAAGGGGGGATATCAATCCAACTCTTCTTCTTCTTCTTCTTCTTCTTCTTCTTCTTCTTCTTCTTCTTCTTCTTCTTCTTCTTCTTCTTCTTCTTCTTCTAAATCAGTTGTAACTTAATAGCCCTTACATATATACAGATATATAAACTAAGAGGTAGGAAGTGGCATGGGACTGCCCAATCTTGCCAGATCTCAGGAGCAAATCAGGCTTGGTACTTGGAAGGGAGACCACCAAGGAAGGCTCTGCAGAGGAAGGCTATAGCAAACCAGCTGTGCTTGTCACTTGCCCCTTGATGTGGTTGCCACAAGTCAGTTATGACTCAATGGCACTTACATATATATATATAAAAACTAAGGGAGGGAAGGTATCATGGTAAAGTCTGATCTCATCTGATCTTGGAAGCTAAGCAAGGTTGGTCCTTGGACGAGTGACCACCAGTGAAGGCTCCGCAGAAGAAGCGATGGCACCTCCACCTCCCTCTTCTCACGTCAAAGCCCTTTGCTGGGTGAGTGTCGCCACAAGTTGCCTGTGACTTGATGGCACGCGTGTGCCTACCCGTAGACAGTGCATGAACAGTCTACTACGAGCCAGCGGTGGAAAGGACTGTTATGGCACTCCAGATGTTATGGACTACAATTCCCATCAGCCCCTACAATTGGCCATGCTGGCAGGGGCTGATGGGAATTGTAGTCCATAACATCTGGAGTGCCAAAGGTTCGCCACCACAGGTACTGCTTTTATCACCTTAAGGGCGTGCGTGAAACTCGTGGAACCTGGGAGGACAATAGCTCTCGTGTGCATCACGTAAAGCAGGCTACCGTCAGATTGTCCAACCTCCAGATAGGGCTGGTAGATCACCTGGAACTACAAATGGTAAGACAGCAGAGATCAACTTCCCAGGAGCAAATGGCTGCCGTGGGGGAGCTGACTCTACAGCAGTGGTTCTCAACCTTCCTATTGCCGCAGCCCTTTAACACAGTTCCTCATGTTGTGGTGACCCCCAACCATAAAATTATTTTCATTGCAACTTCATAACTGTAATATAAATAGATGTTTTCCATTGGTCTTCGGTGGCCCCTGTGAAAGGGTCGTTTGACCCCCAAAGGGGTCGTGACCCACAGGTTGAGAACCACTGCTCTACAGCATTATAACATGCGGGGGAGGTGCCTCCTTTCTGCAGAACCTGCCTTCCCCAGGTCCCACCTCCAAATCTCCAGGAATTTCCTCACCCAGAGTCTGCAATCCTAGCTACTGTTTGCACATTCAGGATAGGAGATTGTTCCGTTGTGTTATTTTTGTTAGCTGGCTCTATCACAGTGGTGGTGAACCTTTTCGAGACCGAGTGCCCAAACTGCAACCCAAAACGGACTTATTTATCGCAAAGTGCCAACACGGCAATTTAACCTGAATACTGAGGTTTTAGTTTAGAAAAAGCGGTTGGCTCAGAGGCGTGCGTCACTCGGGAGTAAGCTTGGTGGTAGTCGGTGGCTTTGTTTTGAAGCAACTGTGCAACTCTTCCAACGGGTGAATCACGACCCTAGGAGGGTTTACTCAGAAGCAAGCCCCATTGCCAGCAACCGAGCTTACTCCCAGGTAAAGGATCACAATTTTTGTTCTTCGCATGAAAATCAGTGGGGTTTAACAGCGCTTAACAGGGTTACCTGCACTGCTTCCCCAAAACTAGGTCTTAGGTTTAATGCTAATAATCGAGCCCAGCGGCCCAGGCCAGCCTAGATGTGTGTGTGCAGGGGGGAGGGGCTCTGCACGTGCCCACAGAGAGGGCTCTGAGTGCCACCTCTGGCACCCGTGCCATAGGTTCGCCACCACTGCTCTATCAGATACCTAACGTTGCCCCATGCACTTAACAGCAAGCTACTCTTTGTCCACAATTGCTGGAGTCTCTAAACCAGAGGTTCCCAGCCTTCTTGAGCATGCAGGCACATCTGGAATTCTGATACAGCCTGGTGGGTGCAACAACAAAGTGGCTGCCACATGAGGCGGAGCCAGCCACAAAATGGCTCCCACAGCTTAACTTCAGGACCACGGTGCAAATACTTGTGGGGCACCTGCACAGCCAATCAGATCTCCAGTACTCAACCAGAAGCCTCGTAGTCCCACCTACACTTGGCGGGAGCCAAGAAAAGCGGCAATCACTACCACGGCATCCATGTTGGGAACTCCAAAACTGCTCCAAACGGATGGAAGAGAGTCGTCATCAAAGAGTGAGCCCAGGCGTTGAGGTACTTCTTTTTAAAAACTGTTTATTGTATAATATAAAACTACAAAAGTAAGACGGCGTCATTTCCATGTAATTTGCCCCACTGATGTGATTACAGCCCATACCTACCAGTGAATACAGTAATCTGGTTTCAGATGTATACGTCTGTAATATTGCATAGAAAAGGCACAGCTCGAAGGTCTGTGGTTTGGGGAGGGGGAGGCCGCAAGAGGGTGGGAGGGACAGAAAATATAGCCTTTGGTGGGGGGACGGGGACAAAATCAAGCCCTGTTTCAAACAACCATGCACATGTCAGACTATTTACAACTTTTCTCCCCCCCCTCCCCAAAACCTCTGCCTTTAGAGAGGCCAAGTACAGATTATAATGCTAAGCATGTACAAGGTTTGACTTGGATGTCTTTTTAATTGAAAACAAAAGAGAGAGAGGGAAAAAAATCCAAAACGTTTGCATTAGGATTAAAAAAAAAATTTTTAGCGTCACACTGAAAACAGAACAGCCCTCTCTGAAAAGCTACGAAGCAAAGAGCTCAAATCTTCCAGAATAAAAATTCAGCCGTAAGATTATAAGCACCGAAAAGGACCATAAAAGCAAGATTTTTTTGTTTAAAAAAAAAATTTTTTTTAAGAGACAAAATTACATTCTAGAGCCAAATAAAATTATTTCTTGGGGAAGCACATTTACTTTTTTTTCACAGCCCCACTCCCAGTAAGCTTAAGATACTCAGGTTTTATAAAACAGCAAAGGGGGGGACGGACCACATAATACTCCACTATTCTCTCACTGGTTAGTTCGAAAAGGGAGATCAAATTCTGTGTTTCATTGTAAACATAGGAGCAGGCCCAGCCAGCAAAGCCAATCGGAACATGGGCTGTTCCAGTTCGGTACCAGGAGCAGCCCAAGAGTCTGGGAGCTAAGCACGGTCAACCCTAGTTACCGTGTTTCCCCGAATATAAGACAGTGTCTTATATTAGTTTTTGCTCCCAAAGATGCGCTGTGTCTTATTTTCAGGGGATGTCTTATATTTCTGCATTCTGTTCGTCAGGCGTGCTTCCAAACAAAAACTTTGCTACGCCTTACTTTTGGGGGATGCCTTATATTTCGCACTTCAGCAAAACCTCTACTATGTCTTATTTTCCGGGGATGTCTTATATTCGGGGAAACAGGGTAGTACTGAAACGGGAGACCACCTAGGAACACCAGGGTCGCTACGCAGGGAAAGGCAATGGCTGCGGCAAAACACCCCTGAGTGTCTCTTGCCCAAAACTCCTGTGGAAGGGGTCGCAGTGAGTCAGTTGTGACTCCACGGCACTTCCTCCTTATTAGTACCAGGGCCTTTCCCCTCAAAAAAACAAAACCACCAAGCTCTCCCCGTGGTACTCTTGCAGAACTCCAATGGTTTAGGACAAAGAAACGGCCGCCAGACCAGTGGGTGTACTCCGTCCTGCCATTTGGCTGGCCGCTTAGCTGCCATTTAAAAGGTGGAATGGGTTTTGTTCGTATCCAGCCGGGGCAAACGCCTTTGCCGAGAAATGGACCTTTGCTGTTCCCGCCGGTGTTGGCTCAGTCAGGCGCGAGGCAGCCTTTTGCAAACTCTTCAAAGTTTTCTCGCTTTGTGCATAGACGTTTGACCCCAGAGTTCGGTATGCTCTCGTGTTAGCAATCCCCCACTAAAGATCTGCAAAAGCAAGGCAAGGGTCTACTCATGAGACAGCTGTTGGGCAAGTTAAAGGTTTCCAACAGGCCCCGTCATGACCACGACAGGAGTCCGGTCTCATGCTTAAGTCCAGAAAATGCCAGTCCCATTGGGACATTGTACTCTCCTCTCTGTTTTGCAGTGGGAGCTTCCATGTGGCCGCAGTAGAAGATGGGCCCATGAGCATAGAATACCGAAACCTGCCTAATGATAGGTTTTCCTTTGATGATGAAGAAGAGTTGGATTTATATCCCCCCTTTCTCTCTTGCAAGGAGACTCAAAGGGGTTGACAATCTCCTTTCCCTTCCCCCCCTCCCAACAAGGTAGGTGGGGCTGAGAGAGCTCCTAAGAGCTGTGACTCGCCCAAGGTCACCCAGCTGGCGAGTGTGGGAGTGCCCAGGCTAATCTGAATTCCCCAGGTAAGGCTCCACAGCTCAGGCAAAGCGGGGAATCAAACCCGGTTCCTCCAGATTAGAGTACACCTGCTCTTAACCACTATGAGACTGCTGCTCCTTTGCAGATGTTAGCCATGTTGGTCTGAAGTCAAACGACTAGATGGGGCACCTTAGAAACCAACAAGATTGTCAGGTTACAACAGTGGTGGCGAACCTTTGGCACTCCAGATGTTATGGACTACAATTCCCATCAGCCCCTGCCAGCATGGCCCCTGCCGGCATGGCCAATGGACCATGCTGGCAGGGGCTGATGGGAGTGCCAAAGGTTCTCCACCACGGGGTTATAAGCTTCCAAGAGTCAAAAGCTCAGGCAAAGGGAGCTTTGAATCTCGAAAGCTCATACCCCGAAAGCCTCGTTGGTCTTACCGGACTCGGGTCTTCTCCACACACATCGGCACCACTGCTGGTACTGCACCGAGCGTTTAAATTACAATTTTCGAAACTTTTACAAGGGAACGATGCAACTACGAAACGGATCGTTCTGAGGCGGCTCGCCACTAGGCCTAACCAAACTGGGCCGGCTCACTGGCTTTTGTTAAGCGTTGACCAAACTTGGGTGCTTAATTATGGCTCTGTTCCTTCCCAGGCTCCCACCCACCCCAGCCCCCAAACAATGCAGCGTCCCCCAGTTAAAAACGAGTTGGAAAATGGAGCCAAAAGCTCCATATTTTTTTTTAAAAAATTAAATATTATGTGCAGGTACAGTAAGGTACAGTTACGAAGACAGCGGCGGAGGTCCCCATTTGAAACGGATCGGGATCGGATGAAACCCAGGGGAAAGAGTTTCAAAAACTTCTGCCTAGAGGTGCAGTGTGAAAGGTGGCACGAAATCTACTTGGCAACGCTATGCTCTGTACGGGCCAAACACGGCCCCCATTGTGATCGCTTGGACAGACGGGTGCATAATACATGTGCCTTTAACCTTCAGAGGCAGGCCTATCCGGGGGACGAAAGGGAAGCAGTCCTCAGCAGGTCTACTTGGAAGTAAGTCTGATATTTATTCAGTGGGCCTTGCTCTCTGGAAAGTGCTCGCAGGGTGGCCGCCTCAGATTACACTACCAGTGTGAGAATAGATTGTTTTAGGTCAGTGGTGGCGAACCTTTGGCACTCCAGATGTTATGGACTACAATTCCCATCAGCCCCTGCCAGCATGGTCAATTGGCCATGCTGGCCGGGGCTGATGGGAATTGTAGTCCATAACATCTGGAGTGCCAAAGGTTCGCCACCACTGTTTTAGGTCATGAAAGGGGTAGAGCTTGTGACCAAATCTCAACAAAACCCAAGACCAAAAGGTAGGATTGGGCCCTTTTAAATAACAACAACGTAAAACAGACTTATTGGGGGTTTTTCTTTTGCATAATTCTACCCAATTAGAGCGACCCGCGGTAGACGGGTGGCGGGGGAGGAGAAAGAAAGGCTTTGTGAATGACATGTGTCCGAGAAAGCGGTGACGTCACCTCTAAACCACGCGTTCAGACCCCCTCGTACGGATGATACATTCCTAACAGGGGAATACATTCCTACCATACATTCTGTACACGTTACAATCCAGATGTGGTTAGGCTCACAATAAAATAAATATATTTACACAGGAAGAGAAGAAAATTAAACAGGAATAAATAACTTACGAAAAAGGAAACGAAAGGGGGAGGGGAAAAAAATCACTTCAAATCCCAAAAGCTCTTTTTAAGTTCTGCTCCGTTCTAGCCACTTCATTGCACATAAGTATTAATAAAAAGCACCCCAGAATTTTTCTTTCTTGTTTTTTTCCCTTGGAGGTGAAGGGGCAAAGATGTAGAGAGAGGAGAAACCTTCGTTGAACTCCGACCCTCCCAATGGGGAGCCACAGCGGGGGGGGGGGGGGGTGAGAGTCACAGAGCAAGAATCCTTCTGTGGTTAAGACACCCAGACAGGCACATGCGTGCATTTGGGGGCACACCAGCGCGTTTGGGGGACAGCTAAATTTTTTTTCAGAACTAAACGTTTCGTGCCAAGATAATTTACGGCTGCAAAATGGTTGGGGTAAAGGGAAGTTTTCGCTGAACAACTACACGCAGCTTTGGGGTTTTTTTTTGATTTTTTTAAAGAGTCTTTATTTGAACTCTTGCCCAACATGTGGTATTGGTTTAAATGCGCAATTAGCTAAACCAAAGAAAAGGGCAGTTGTTTTTAAGTTAGTATAAAATTTGATTTTAACAACAGCAAAACCGTGTTTGTTAGGTTTTCAAAAATGCCTTTCCCCCCGCCCGCAACAATCACATGTTTGCTGCAGGGGTTCTTTTACTTAACTCCCCAATTCCACCAGCAGAGATGGGCTTTCGGATAAGTTGAGCTATGCAATAACCCAATTATTCCTAAATATTGCAAATCCTGATATGACCCTTTGTTCTTGCATGGCTGCCTTTGAGCTTGCAAATGGCCATTTGGCTGGTAGCCAGATGCAGTTAAAGCTTTTGTAAACTGGGAGGGTGTTTGGGCTTCCTTTTTCCCTTTTCAGACCGACGGACGTGCCCAAAACAACTAGCGGGTATTTGGGGCAGATGACAGTGCTTGGGTTCCACTGCTATCAAGTTACTCCTGTCACGCTCTAAGTGCCAGGTGGCGCGTTCGAGAGCAGGACGGAGGCCTGGCTTGGAAGTAGCCTGCCGTCTAAATGGGGCAACGCGGCTTGTAACCAGAACTCTCTGGGCGGCACCGCTCGCAATGACGGTGCGCTTCAGTTATTGCATGATTGCATCTTTTTTTAAAGAAAATAAATAAAAACAACAAGAATAATTCTGGAGGGACCAGCAGAGTAATTCTGAAGGGAGTTGCAGGATTAGTCTTTTGCAAAAGGACGTAAGACTAAAAGGAGCCCCCCCCCCACCCCCCACCCCCCCGAGCAGATGGTTCTGTGAACTCTGGGTGCAGTGAGCCAATCCTCACTATTCCTGCCATACTATGCAAAGGAAGGAAACAACAATCAGTAAGGTCAAAGGTGCCAGGAAAACAGGAAGTGCGAGGCAAAATGGACTGTATTTGCTCAAATGCAAGACGAGGCATGTTTGGGGTTTTGTTTTTTTGTGATGGTTTTTTTTTTTTGGCTATGTATGCAATAAAAAGGGTGCTTGTATGTCTTACATTCACATACAGACTATCGTTCTGTCCAATAGTAATTTTATGTGTGCGTGTGTCATACTTTTTTAGGATCTCGTCTTACACTCAGGGTCACCTTCCTTTCGAGTCAGTACAGTAATTATGTACAATTCAAATCCGCATGTTAAATAGCGAAGCAAAACGTCCGCCTCCCTAGCCCTTAAAGGCGTTAACCAGCTTAACAAAACTACTGACTGATCCCTGTATTTTTCGCCATCAAATCTGAATTTTACATAATTACGTTTCACCCTCTGTTTCCTGAATTTCACGCACCTTTGACCCGGCTGCTTTTTTTTTATCCTCTACCTCCTACATCTACGCTTATAACATAATACATACTGTGTATCGTAATAAATATATACACATGGCCAGTTCTAAAGTGCCGGTTTTGCGCAGCCGCCTTCTTAAAGGCGGACAAGACCCAATTTTGATTTTCATCCGTGGCCAGAAGGGAGCAGAGCGGACTGAATATTGCCAAATTACATAAAACATAATTTAAAAATTTATTTAAATAAATATAAAAAAGTTACTCCTAAAGAAGCCGTACATATGCATGTCAACAATATAGTTTGTAACCTGTACTCAATTAAGTACCATTTTTAAAAACAATTACTATGCCGGAGCAAATTCAGCAGAAGGCATGATAACATTGCGAGTTTTCTTGGAAAATAAATGTACATCATGATGAATACGGGTGCGTATTGGGGGGGGGGGGGGAACAGGACATAGCAACTGGTGCAGGAATTTCAATGGCAGGCGACATGCATAGAAAGTTGCATTGTCTATACATCAAACAGGCCTTTTATAAAATGTAAAGCAGATAATGCGGCTGATTGACAAAATCAGCTGTCCAGGAGATGCCCGAATGTCTGTAGTATGCCTGAACTCCAGTTTTGACAGCGGTGGACGCCAGCACGTGTCCGTCCATCCAGTGCTGAGAAGAGATGAATTCACTGCAGTAATACTCTACCAGTACTTTTCAACACAGTGAACAGCAAAAGGTTCCCAAGAAGGGGAAGGAGAATCGTAAAGACTCGTTCAGAAGGCATACGGTAGAATAAAATTACACCGCCGTGGATTTCCCTCCCGGTCCTGCACAGATATTCCGTGGAAGGAAGTTCCACGGGATTTCAATGCAGCGTTCTTTCAAGGAAGCGTAGCTAAAACATGGCCTGAGCAGAAATGTTTTCTGGGGGGGGGGGGGGGAGGGGTGGGGGGTGGCAGGGAACTCCAGCGACTTCACCAGACTGCTTTGGTGGTTACGTTTTTGATAGAAAACCAAACGGCAGGCCGCTACCTCAAGGCATTCTGAAAAGAGAGGCACTCCAGAAATTTTAACACAGAGTTAAGCAGACGTAAGCCCGCTGGTATCTGTGGCTTTAAGCAGGCTTAAAGTGGGTTGTGTGGGTTGTGGCTAAATCTGGTGTTTAAATGGGTTTTTTTAATTGCCTAGTTTCTGGATTTTTTTTTTTTAAAAAACAAGCAGCCTTCATCCTCGATTTTGGTTTTTGGGAGCGGGTGGGATGGAGAGAAGAGTTTTTTTAACGAGAACAAAGTTTCACAGCTATTTCCTGCCAACTTTTTGACATCAGGGTGGCAACGTGAACGGCTCTGAGTTTTAAATCACAGTAGTAGGCAGAAGGTAGCAAATATCTGTGAAACTTTTTTTAGGGCAAAATCCCCTTGGCCTTTTTCCTTGAAGCATGCATGCCTAGATTCAGGGAGGCCAAGCGCAGATAGATTTGATCCAAATTTCTCTTTGCATCATAGACGCATAGAAAAAAAACACTACCAGTTTGTAGAAAACTATAAGCAGTTCTTGTGCAACAGAACCGGGGGGCGGGGGAGGGGGCGGTAGATGCAGGAACCAGAGGAGCAAACCCTACCAAAATAGCAATTTCTTTCTGTGTGCATGTTTCGTGTGTATAAACAGCATTTCGTTTTTGTTTTCCTTTTTTTTTTTAAGAAAAAGATCCCCCTCCCCCCCAAATATCATAAATTGCAGAATCTGTACAAAAATATAAAATGAATTTGGGTAGCAGTTTTCTAAAGAGCCATGTAAATGCAACATTTAAAGAGGATTCATTAATACCTCTAAAAAAAAAAGGCTGAATTGCTAAATCAACCTAAACAGGGATAAAATGTCAAGGAGGGTACTGCGATTATCTAAATAATATTTTAACCTCTTGCAATAAAACTTATAGAAAAAATAGACACATATGCACATGCAATTTACAGCCTTTTCCCAACATAATCCTTGTGCTTAGCTTTTACAATTATTTCTCTTTTTTTGTCAGACATATCAATATTGTCTACTATTATGCATTTTTATCCTATATCAGGATTTCAGGTCTTCCTTGAGGAACCACTTCTAAAAGTGGGCCGTACATGGATGAAGGCACTCCGATTCTGCTTGAAGCAAAAACTAATAGGACCCTTTTCTTTTAAAAACAAAAACAAAACAAAACAAAAGACAAGCATTGACCACATGCACAGTGTGTCTGTGTTTGTACGCGTGTGTATCTGAGTAGACTCGGAAGGGGGGCCAGTTGAAAAAAATACTACCGAGTGTTTATACTGGTACATTAAAAAAAAAGTTGCTATATATCTTTTAAGACCCAACCAGAACCTCCATTATGTGATCCAGTTCTGTGAGGTCCATTTTGAAAGGCTGATTGGGGGTAACTGGTTGGCTACTGTAGGGTGCTAGAGTTTTTAAGAGGTCATCTGCGGAGACGGGGGATATTTTTGAGGCAGCCCCCGTAGCAGACGTGCAAGGATCGAAATCATACATCGAAGTATCTATGTCAGCAAAGAGAATATCATCCAAGGTCAAGTCTGTAAGGAAACCTGTAGATGCCGTGATCTCAAAATTGCCCGGTAAAGAATCCATGAGCCGCGGTTCGTTGATCCGGCTCTCCTGCAACCCCTCGGGCTTCTGGAGGGCAGATTCGCTGGAGTTCTCCTTAGAGTGATCCGATTCCGTCGTTTCTGCTGCTGCTGCAGCTACTACTGCCTCAGCGGAGGTAGGTGTTGGACAGAGTTCCTCGATTTCGTCCAAGGCTGAGGAGAAACTGTCCTTTACAGGTGGGGGCGTCGGTGGCTTTGTGGGCCCATCTTGGGGGAGGGTCTGGGAAGTGCAAAACGAGTCGTCCTCCAGGAGCGAGGCCGGGGTGAGGCAGGACTCCAACGGCGTAGCGCTGGCGGAGTCGGCAGGATGGACCGGAAGGGAGGCCAGGTGACTGAAGGCGGGCTGGACTTCTCGGAAGTTGTCTCCCAGGATATCCGTCGGCTGTGAAGGGGTGATGAACATGGGCCGCAAGCTGCCCTCTTGCTTGAGCTCCTCCTGGATTCGCCTCAGCATGTTGTTGATCAAAACTGTCTTTTGCAGGCTGGGCTCCGTCAGCGGCCGGTGATTGTAGAGCTTCATAACGGAAATGTTGAAGATAGTCTGGCGCTGTAAGGTGTACGACACCTTCGATGGACCGTCAGCAGGAGACACCTCTTTGCCTTCCAGCCCATCTTCATGCTCATCAAACTTCCGCTTTCCTCCTTTCCCCAACATATATCTGAAAACAAAGGGGAGAAACATTGTTTTTAACACATCAATTTTGGACCCTGTCTATTAAAGACCCCAAGCGTGGCCCAGAAACTTTAAGGAGAGCAATAATCTGACACTTTATTTACTGAAGGTGACATGCTTCACGCTCTTGTAGGCATAACTCAATCAAGAAGGTACAACGACCAATCATGTAAAAAACACACATGCGTTGTACCTGCCGCTACTTAACACCTATATTATCCACAAGTCGTATAACATATTCTCAATAGTGCAATATCAAGTGCAACAGTCTTAAAGTGCTCATAACATAGGCCCCTTCTGCCCACGCAAAATAATGCGTTTTCAAACCGCTTTCACAACTGTTTGAAAGTGGATTTTGCTATTCCGCACAGCTTCAAAGAGCACTGAAAACAGTTTGAAAGTGCATTATTCTGCATATGTGGAATGAGCCATATATTCCTTTATGATGTCCTATGGTATTGCAGAATTGCCAAAGAATAAGAAACGTCCTGTAAAGTGGTGCTGTACATATAGTTCGATGTCTGTAGCTCCTGTAATTTGTGTGTTCTTCCTCGCTACTGAGTTCTTCAACAAGACGAATCAATATGATAATCAATATGATGAACGGGATACGCGATTTTTCGCTGTTTTCGAACTTTGTCTTCATCAGATATTGAAGCTCCTACTACTAAAAACGCCTCTATACAGGGTATTTTTTCAAAGTGAATCAATCATTAGATGGTTGTCTAGTTTCCGGGCTGTATGGCCGTGTTCCAGCAGCATTCTCTCCTGACGTTTCGCCTGCATCTGTGGCTGGCAGGCGAAACGTCAGGAGAGAATGCTGCTAGAACCCGGCCATACAGCCCGGAAACCAGACAACACCCCAGTGATTCCGGCCATGAAATCCTTCGACAATACTCTGAATCAATCACATCTTTAATATTCCCCCTCTAGGCTTATTCTGCTTATGTCTCAGAAAAAGATGTTAGTATGGTCAGTTGAGGTGCAGCAGTTAAGAAAATTGTGTGCTTCCACATTAAAATAATTAATAATTAAAAATTAAGTGGGAATTTGGGGGTGGGATTTTTTTTTTTTTTGAGGAAGCTGCGTACGACACAAAAAAAAGTTTAGGAACTCAGATTTACATATAGTATCGTACAGTATCAACATATTTTATCTTTTAACACCACCAATTTACAGAATTTCTTTTCAAAAGTTAAAAGAAAAAGAAAATCAAACTACTCTGGTACCAAGGGAAAGCCAAAGAAATTTGCAGATTTCCAGAGCGCAGGGGGCATAGGAGGTTAAGAGCTCGTGTATCTAATCTGGAGGAACAAGGTTTGATTCCCAGCTCTGCCGCCTGAGCTGTGGAGGCTTATCTGGGGAATTCAGATTAGCCTGTACACTCCCACACATGCCACCTGGGTGACCTTGGGCTAGTCACAGTTCTTTGGAGCTCTCTCAGCCCCACCTACCTCACAGGCTGTTTGTTGTGAGGGGGGAAGGGCAAGGAGATTGTAAGCCCCTTTGAGTCTCCTGCAGGAGAGAAAGGGGGGATATAAATCCAAACTCCTCCTCCTCCTCCTCCTCCTCCTCCTCCTCTTCTTCTTCTTCTTGCCCCTAACCCTGCAACCCGGAAAGGAGAACTGTGATCATCGGGGTCCTGTGCTGCAGCTACTGATACCAAACAAGTCCTAAAAGTTCATTTGCTGTTTAATAAGGGAAGGCTCTTGCAGCCTTAACAAGAATCTCACACAAAGGTAACACACACACAAGAAGCTGCCTTCTACTTCCCCTCATCCATCAAGCCCAGTCTTGTCTTCTCGGACTGGCAGTGACTCTCCAGAGTTTCTGTTAGAGGTCAGTCCTTCTAGCTGGATATGTCACGGATTGACCCTGGGACTTTCTATATAAGAACATAAGAAAGAGCCTGCTGGGTCAGACCAGAGTCCATCTAGTCCAGCTCTCTGCTACTCGCAGTGGCCCACCAGGTGCCTTTGGAAGCTCACATGCAGGATGTGAAAGCAATGTCCTGCTGCGGCTGCTGCTCCCGAGCACCTGGTCTGCTAAGGCATTTGCAATCTGAGATCAAGGAGGATCAAGATTGGTAGCCATAGATCGACTTCTCCTCCATAAATCTGTCCAAGCCCCTTTGAAAGCTATCCAGGTTAGTGGCCATCACCACCTCCTGTGGCAGCAATATTCCAAACACCAATCACACGTTGCGTGAAGAAGTGTTTCCTTTTATTAGTCCTAATTCTTCCCCCCAGCATTTTCAATATGTGCCCCCTGGTTTTAGCATTGTGAGAAAGGGAGAAAAATTTCTCTCTGTTGACATTTTCTACCCCATGCATAATTTTATAGACTTCAATCATACCTTCCCCCCCCCCCCCGCCCAGTGGTGTATGCCACAGCTCCTTCCAAAAAAGCATAATACTTGAACACGTGATGCTGCCTTATACTAAGTCCTTCTCATGCCAGAGAGGCAGGATACAAATTCTGTAAATAAATAGATAAAATAAACCAGCTATACTCTGGCTCATTCCGCACATGCAGAATAATGAACTTTCAAACTGCTTTCAGTGCTCTTTGAAGCTGTGCGGAATGGCAAAATCCACTTGCAAACAGTTGTGAAAGTGGTTTGAAAACGCATTATTTTGCGTGTGCGGAAGGGGCCTCTGTTTCACTTAAAGATGTTAGTTCGGTCAGTTGAGGTGCACAAGTCAAGAGAATTGCACACTTCTGCACTAGAATGTAGTCCTGAAGAATATGAGAATTATCATTCATTTTTACGCACTGCCTTTGTCAGAACCATTATTTTGTGCATTATGCTAAAACGTGTTTTAACTTTCAAACAGATGGTGGGGAGCAGGACTTAAATAGGCACTAGGACCGAGGCAGAGCATTCTACAAAAAAGAAGGTCTGCCATGTTTTGTTCTATGGCGAAGGAATATACAACCTTACTAAGTATTTCTTTAAAGAGAAAACCATTTCTATGATTTAGGGTTGAACCAAGAGCCAAAACTGGTTTCAGTTAAACCCGTCCAGGACTCCAGACTGGTAAATTCCAGTAATTCCAGGAGAGTGGGACTTCTTCATCCACCCCAGATGGAGTTCTTATTTTGACAAAATCCCTTCTACTTCTCTCAAGTTTACTTGTTAGCCTTTACCAATCTCCATCTGTGAAACAATAGAAATGAAGTATGGGAGAAACGGCAAACTCTCTAAAACAGGGGTCTGCAACCTGCGGCTCTCCAGATGTGCATGGACTACAAATCCCATCAGCCCCTGCCAGCATGGCCAATTGGCCATGCTGGCAGGGAAAACTGATGAACATAGTCCATGACATCTGATTGCAGACCCCTGCTCTAAAACATTTAACACAAATGATGCTAGTTCTCATTAACTGAGTGACAAATCTGGATGAACCACTTTGAGAAGCAGAAAGCCACAATTTTCAGATTCCTGTGCTTTCTGGGGGGTGCCCGCCATTTCCAGACGGTACTGGGAGAGCTGCTGGGGTGTAGAGGGTATAGTGTATGACTAGGATCTGGAAGACCCAGATTCGAATCTCTACTCTGCCATGGAAACTTGCAAGTTGGCACAGGGGCAGCCAGACACCGACACCCTCCCCAATGCCCTGTGAGGATTAATTTGAGGAGGGGAAATCGTAAGCCGTGGGGGGCCCTCACCGGGGAGAAGGCAGGGTATAAATTGAGAGAATGAATAGTTTAAGGAGTGAGCAAACTGCACAGTGACGACATTTAGCTTCACAAGCAGGAACAGAGTTTCAAGAGGATCGGCTACATGGCTCTCATTTGGATTCTGGGAAACACAGAAAAAGGATTTTCTTCTCTTTATTTATCAGCAGGCTAAAGTTAGACACAAAAACGCTGGGTTTGGAAAAGAAAAGCGCCACCCGTGGCCCTCGAGTTCCGCATCGGCAGAACATACAGAGGTGGGATCCAGCAGGTTCTCACAGGTTCCCGAGAGTAGGTTACTAATTATTTGTGTGTGCCGAGAGGGGGTTACTAATTGGTGATTTTGCCATGTGATTTTTGCCTTAGTTACGCCCCTCCTCTCAGCAGTAGTGTAGCAGGGCAGAGCAGTCTAGCAGGAGGGGCGCACATGCGTGATAATGGCAGCCTGCGCCTCGTGCATCTCGTTTCCGCCTAAGGACCCGGTAGCAGCGGCTGTGTCCTGCCACAGCCGCCAGGAATGCCCGCCCTGAAATGCCAGGCCACGCCCCGTCGTGCCCAGCCCAGCCCCATTGGCGCTACGCCACAGTTTGAATCCCACCACCATGGAAACCTGTTACTAAAATGTTCGGATCCCACCACCGGACACGTACCTTTGGCCGTCCGAATCACAGGCCTGTTCAGTAAATGAAGAGTTTATCTCCTTCATCCGAAGGCTGCTGACTTCATACATGAGGGAATTTTTTTCCCTCAGGCATTAACTGCCAAAAACGACAGCAGCGGCAAGAGCCCCAGGGCTGTAAACTTCATTCGTTCCCTCTCTCGTTTTTTTTTAAAAAAAAATGCTTAAAACCTAAATGAATAAGGTACACCGTCTTTGGCACTGCAGCTGCAGAATTGCTCTCTGGAGTTATTCCAGTTTCAAAAATCCAGGCACGCACAAAGCATTCTCTTCCCCGTACACCCCTCACGTACATTAGGATAGGAATATTTATCAAACTGCTCAGCCACGACGGCGAGGTTTGTGGAAAAAACAAAAACACAACAGCATATGCTTTGAAGAAGAAGAAGAGTTTGGATTTATATCCCCCTTTTTTCTCTCCTGTAGGCGACTCAAAGGGGCTCACAAAGGAGCAGCAGTGGCGTAGGAGGTTAAGAGCTCGTGTATCTAACCTGGAGGAATCGGGTTTGATTCCCAGCTCTGCCGCCTGAGCTGTGGAGGCTTATCTGGGGAATTCAGATTAGCCTGTACACTCCCGCACAAGCCAACTGGGTGACCTTGGGCTAGTCACAGTTCTTCTGAGCTCTCCCACCTCACAAGGTGTTTGTTATGAGGGGGGAAGGGAAAGGAAATGTTAAGCCCCTTTGAGTCTCCTACAGGAGAGAAATGGGGATATAAATCCAAACTACTACTACTACTACTACTACTACTACTACTACTACTGCTGCTGCTGCTGCTGCTGCTGCTGCTGCTGCTGCTGCTACTACTACTACTACTACTACCACCACTACTACTACCACTACTCTTCTTCTTCTTCTTCTTCTTCTTCTTCTTCTTCTTCTTCTTCTTCTTCTTCTTCTTCTTCTTCTTCTTCTTCTTCCCCCCTCACAGCAAACACCCTGTGAGGTAGGTGGGGCTGAGAGAGCTCAGAAGAACGGTGACTAGCCCAAAGTCTGGCGTGTGTGGGAGTTCACAGGCTAACCTGAATTCCCCAGATAAGCCTCCACAGCTCAAGCGGCAGAGCGGGGAATCAACCCCGGTTCCTCCAGATTAGAATGCACCTGCTCTTAACCACTACGCCACTGCTGCTTGGAGAGAAAGCCACTGCTGAGTGTCGACCCGACAGTCCTTTATTTTCTCAGAAGGCTCATTTCATTTCGACGAGTGTTTCGTTTTCAGCCCACTCACTCAGGAGAAAGAAGTCCGGACAAGGCAGACGAGGCCTCACTGCTTCAGACTGGGGAGACGGGACCCCTTATCCAAAGTTTCCCAATATAAAACCTCCCTACGAATTAGAAATAAAAACAACACGCTGGGGAGAAGGGGTGTGTCCGAGCATTTCATGTGCTGCGCTAGTTGTTCCACCTACAAGCAATTCTGAATGCTAAATGCTCCGCCGCTTCATTATCAAGGCACTCTGGCCCAGTCAGATTCAAGACCAGAAGCACCATAGAAACCAACAAGACTTTCGGCGTACGAGCGTTCAAGAGTCGAGGCGCCCTTCGTCAGCTACGAGTCACAACGGAGATCCCTGATTCATTATATCCCGGTCTGGAGGCGGGAGGAGTGTCGCAAAGAAAGGGGTCAGGCTGCAGCACTGCATCGTGGCAACTCCGTTCCCATCTTCTGGCTAAGACAGCGATGGCGAACCTTTTCGAGACCGAGTGCTCAAATTGCAACCCAAAACCCACTTATTTATCACAAAGCGCAAATACGATAATTTAACCTGAGGTTTTAGTTTAGAAAAAGGGGTTGGCTCTAAGGTGCGTGTTACTCGGGAGTAAACTTGGTGGTAGTCATTGGCTTTGCTTTGAAGCAACCATGCAACTCTTCCAACGGGTGAATCACAACCCTAGGAGGGTTTAATCAGAAGCAAGCCCCATTGCCAGCAACCGAGCGTACTCCCGGGTAAAGGATCGTGCTTCAGTTCAGCGCATGAAAATCAGTGGAGTTAATAGTGCTTAACAGGGTTACTGCTTCCCCAAAACTAGGTCTTAGGTTTAATGCTAATAATCGAGCCCAGTGGTCCAGGCCAGCCTAGATGTGGGGGGGGGGCACTCTGCACGTGCCCACAGAGAGGGCTCTGAGTGCCACCTCGGGCACCCGTGCCATAGGTTCGCCATCACTGGGCTAAGATATAAGGATTTCAGGGTTCTCCATTCCTGCTTGTAGCTGGCAAAAGGAGTTCCGATTCTTGAAAGCTTATACCCCTTCACTCACAACACTAGAACACTTCAGATTTGCCAAGGATGGTAAAATTACTTTGTGGGTAAAGCCACAGGTGTGTGCGTGTGTGTGTATTTGGGGGGGAGTAAACCTGTACAGTGTGTATGTTCGAGAAACGTCACAACCCCATTATAAAAAGGCAACTATGGAGGATGGCAAAACCGGGAATAGCCAGCATTTATCCCAACATGGGTCTCTTAGAATCTGCTTAGTCATGGGCGGTGGTGGGGATATGCAGTCTATTCTCCACCCCACACAAGCGGCCAAACTCTGTACTTGCAGTGGATCCCTTCTCTCTTGCCTAAATCCACCCCATCTTAGATTGCCAACCTCCAGGAACGGCCTGGAGAGCTCCTGGAATGACACGGGTTTTTCGTGGCCGGATGGCAGTGACTTCCCCCGGAGTCTCAGGAGGACTGGCGAGCCCTCTGGTTTGTGCTTTTATTCCCCCTCCAGGATTTCCCCCCCTTTTATTCTCCCATCTCTTTTTTCCCTCCCTCCCTCTGAGCTTTCCTCGGTTTCTTTTTATTCTCTTTCTGCAAAGTGTGGCAACCGTTTTGGGATTGGTTCCTCCTCCTCCTCCTCAGGCACTCCCTCCTCAAATTCCGAAGACGCCCGCAGGACCAAAAAAGTTGAATACCCTCCCCCCCAATTTTCCAGACTATGCTGACAGGGCCGGAGCAAGGGGGAACTGCGCTTGGGGCACGCATTCGCCCCGCACTCTGCCACACCTCCACCCGCCCCAGCCCCGGCATGTGCCCAGTGCATCACGCACTACCCACCCCCTTGGTGCTACACCACTGATAGCTGAGCATGTCATAGCTGAATGATTTCACCCTGCCCCTGACACACAACATTAAAACCGCATGAAATTCAAGCAGCTGTTTGCTCATTATAAAAGAATAAACAGTTTATTTGAATCAACAAATGTAAATAAAGCAAATAAATATAAATTAAACACACAATTATATAAATATAATGTAAGTAAATTAATGGATAGATGCTTTCTTAAAGCGGCGCACATCGTTTACTCCTCCATTTTACCCCCACGGTGAACCGGTAAGGTGGGCTAGTGCGTGATTGGCCCAACGTCACCCAATGAGTTTCCATGGCAGAGTGGGGATTTGAATAATCAATCAATTAGGAAGTACAATTAGGAAGTGAGGCCCTTGACATACAAAAAGGGGCAAAAGAAATCCAAATCACTGTACAGTGGCTATCAAAGAAACATTGACTGCTGACGAACCGGATACACGTGTATTAAGTAAGGCACAATCTCTACTATGTAAAACAAAAGGCACAATCTCTACTACGCAAAAACAATACAAGACTAAATATAAGCATCTACAGTCCTAAAGATCAAATCAAAGCAATGCCAAAAAGGACAGCCGTCCGGCTGTAATCCTGTTTCGCAGGAGATCGACCACTCCATCGGTAATATTTCATATGCTGTCTCACTCCAAGTGTTCGTGGGATAGCTATCTTCAATGAACTCCTTCTTGTAACTCCTACAAGAAGATGCGTCTCTACTGTGGGCAATCACACAGCTACGATAATGCACTAATTGCCATATCCGCTGCTAAGAGGTTGTGCATTTAGTAATTTAGACCTAACAGAGTAAGGATTTCAACCTGGGTTTTGGAGATCCTAGGTCAACACTTTAGACCAGGGGTCGGGAACCTGCGGCTCGCGAGCCGCAAACGGCTCTTTAGAGCCTGTGGTGCGGCTCCACGCCCCTTCCTGGGCAGCGTGGGATTCCGCCCTTCAGCGCTTAGAGACTGCGCCGTGCGCCGTCCCGACCCGGGCGACACTCAGCGCCGCTGCCAGAAGAAGCGGCATCCGTGCCACCATGCGAGCGGCCTCTGCGCGCCGCCGCCTACCCAGAGAAGAAAGCTCCAGCCGCTTCCAAGAGAAAAGCGGCCTCCGTGCTGCCACCCCGGGCTGACCTCCAGCCCGCCCGCCCAGAAAAAAGCGACCTCAGCGCCACGCCATATGCTCACCGCTCAAGCGAGCTCCAGTTTTCGACTTCTGATAGTAGCCCATCAAAAAAATCCCCTGCGTTGCCAACTCCAGGGCTGAGCTGGGGATTCTGAACTGTTCCGGATTTTTTTGAAGCGAACGGCTGGTGCTGGCTTTTCTCTTCAGGGGCTGTGAAGAGAAAAGCCAGCACAAGCCGTTAAGCCCAAAATCCCGAAACAGTCCAGAATCCCCCCAGCTCAGCCCTGGAGTTGGCAGCGAGGGGATTTTTTTTTTGATGGGTTTCGCTTTATCAGAAGTCGAACAATCCGCCAAAGGTCGAAGAAGGGAGGGGAAGGAGCAAGGAGAAGGAGGGGGAGCAGAAGCAGCAGCCGCAACAGCTGTCCGGCCGGTGAAAGTGAAACCTGCCCGAAGGTGGCCTCTGCACCGCCGAGAAGAAGCCTCCGGCGCTTCGTCCGCCCAGAGGCGGGGAGAGAAGGAATCCCCGTGCGGCTCCATGAATTTTCTTTTCCGGGGAAAATGGGCCCAAATGGCTCTTTGAGTCTAAAAGGTTCCCGACCCCTGCTTTAGACGCTACATTAGACTGGCTCTCAGCACAACAGGGGGAACTCTATGATGATGATGATGATGATGATGATGATGATGATGATGATGATGATGATGATGATGATGATGATGATGATATCCTTTTTGAATGTGGCGACCAGAACTGAGCCCAGTACTCCAAGTGCGGTTGTACCACGGCTTTATATAAGGGCCTGACAATCCTTGCAGTTTTATTATCAACTCTTTTCCTAATGATCCCCAGCATAGAGTTTGCCTTTTTCACAGCTGCCATGTATTGAGTTGACATTCCCATGGAACTATCAACTAAGACGTCCAAATCCCTTTCCTGGTCTGTGACTGATAGCACTGGCCCCTGTAGTCACAGTCCCAAACTGCCTCTGCTCAGACACCTAATGAGATAGTTGGAGCTAAGAAAGTTCTGAGAGAACTGTGCTGGGACCAAGGTGACCCACCAGACTTCATGTGGAGGAGTGGGGAATCAAACCTGGCTCTCCAGATTAGAGCCCGCCCCTCTTCACCACTATACCATGCCACAGTGCCTCACTCGTGCAGTGGTTAAGAACCGTGGACTCTCATCTGAGGCAGGGAGAAGAGACGATGGAAGCAAAACAGGAGAGAAAACTAAACGCCACTGAACTCCAAGTCTGGGGAGGATCGAGCCACGAATCTTTTCGAGGGGAGAAAAAACAACAAAGCAGAGTAATTCCAAAGTGCCTCTTGAGTAGCGTTCTTTATATAGAGGCCGAACAGTTCCAAAGTGCACATATTTAAAAATCCAAACGGCTTGGCCGCTCTCCCAGAATCCAGGGTGAATGAAAAAAGAGAGAATGAGCCAAGACTTAAACGCCATTCCCTGGAAGCGAGCGTGCATCAGCGCTCCCTTCCGAGTACCAAATGCAAGGAATGTTCCCTGCCGCCCCCGCGGCACGCTGCTGCTGCTTCCTTTGGCTTCGAACCGGTGGCCGTGAGCAAGAAAGCAGCCAGGCGGGCTGGATCCTGAGCGGAGCAGTTTTAGAAGCTTCGTGTTGGGGTGGAAAAACTGGCAACTCTACAAGGGAGAGCAGAGAGCTCAACTGTGAAGATTCCTTAATGCAAATTTATGTTAAAAATCACATTCTTCTCTTTTGCAACACAACGCGCAGATTTGTCAGGGAAGGAAAGAAAGTCCCAAGCTACAAAGCAAAGCGATCTTGTAGTGGTTACTGAAACTGGCTGCCCAGGTAGCAAGCTACTACCAGTAGCTGTCCTGGTAGCAAGCTACTATTACAGATACTACCAGTTCATGTGCTTTCTCTCTTTTTTAAAGAACGTTTTTAAGAGCTGTCCTGGTAGCAAGCTACTACTACAGATACTACCAGTTCATGTGCTTTCTCTCTTTTTTAAAGAGCGTTTTTAAGAGCTGTCCTGGTAGCAAGCTACTACTACAGATACTACCAGCTGTCCTGGTAGCAAGCTACTACTACAGATACTACCAGCTGTCCTGGTAGCAAGCTACTACTACAGATACTACCAGTTCATGTGCTTTCTCTCTTTTTTAAAGAGTGTTTTTAAGAGCTGTCCTGGTAGCAAGCTACTACTACGGATACTACCAGCTGTCCTGGTAGCAAGCTACTACTACAGATACTACCAGTTCATGTGCTTTCTCTCTTTTTAAAGAGCGTTTTTAAGAGCTGTCCTGGTAGCAAGCTACTACTACAGATACTACCAGCTGTCCTGGTAGCAAACTACTACAACAGATACTACCAGTTCATGTGCTTTCTCTCTTTTTATAAAGAGCGTTTTTAAAGAGCTGTCCTGGTAGCAAGCTACTACTACAGATACTACCAGCTGTTCTGGTAGCAAGCTACTACCATAGATACTACCAGTTCATGTGGTTTCTCTCTTTTTTAAAAGAGCGTTTTTAAAGAGCTGTCCTGGTAGCAAGCTACTACTACAGATACTACCAGCTGTTCTGGTAGCAAGCTACTACCATAGATACTACCAGTTCATGTGCTTTCTCTCTTTTTTTAAAGAGCGTTTTTAAAGAGCTGTCCTGGTAGCAAGCTACTACTACAGATACTACCAGCTGTCCTGGTAGCAAGCTACTACTACAGATACTACCAGTTCATGTGCTTTCTCTTTTTTTAAAGAGCGTTTTTAAAGAGCTGTCCGTGTAGCAAGAGACTACTACAGATATTACCAGTTCATGTGCTTTCTCTCTTTTTTTAAAGAGCGTTTGCCTGCATGCAAAAATGAACTGTTGCCTACTTGCAAAACAAAATAACTGTCTATGCTGGGGAGAGTTTAGCAGAGTCCCCCCCCCCTTCTGTAAAACTGAAGTTTCAGTAGCAAGCTAAAAAGTGTAGCAAATTCTCTTGGTAATTTTGCAGGAAGCTCTGAAATGACTCAGGCCCCGGTTCAGAGAATTACTTTGCTGGAAGAATTCACCCTTATTGGGGAAAGTCACGAATCCAAACCTGATTTTCAGCTGTAGTCACAGCAGTAGCATTTGCACTCCACATAATGAAGGAGAAGAAAAGAAGAGTTTGGATTTGCACCCTGCTTTTCTCAACAGTAGGAAGTCTCAAAATGGCTGACAAACTCCTTTCCCTTCCTCTCCCCAAAACAGACACCTTGTGAGGTAGATGGGGCCGAGAGAGTTCTGAGAGAACTGTGACTAGCCCAAGGTCACCCAGCAGGCTTCATGTGGAGGAGCAGGGAAACAAACCCTGTTCACCAGATTAGAGTTCCGCCTACCCATATGGATGAGCAAGCAGTCGAAGCTGGTTTTCCAGATTAGAGTCCACCAGCTCTTAACCACTACACCACACTGTCTTAGGGAACCAGGTGTATAAAGTGCTGTCAGCTCAAAGGCGGTTTACAGCAATCCTTTCAAGGGTTTTCAAGGCAAGAGTCGTTCAGAGGTGGTTTGCCATTGCCTGTCTCCGCACAGCAACCCTGGATTTTGTTTGGGTCTCCGATCCAAGAACCAACCAGGACCAACCTTGATCAGCATCCGAGAGGTGATAAATTCAGGCTAGCCCCTGGGGCAGCCAAGTCAGGGAAGATGAGCAGAGATATTTTACCGCTGCCTGCTTCTGCATAGCTACCTTGTCCTTCCTTGGGGGTCTCTGATCCAAGTGCTAACAAGAGGCAACCCTGCTTAGCTTCAGAAATCTTCGAAGAGATAGAAAAAGTGCAGGGAAGGGCAACGAGGATGATTGAGGGACTGGAGCACCTTCCTTATGAGGAGAGGCTGCAGCGTTTGGGACTCTTTAGTTTGGAGAGGAGACGTCTGAGGAGGGATATGATTGAAGTCTATAAAATTATGCATGGGGTAGAAAATGTTGACAGAGAGACATTTTTCTCTCTTTCTCACAATACTAGAACCAGGGGGCATCCATTGAAAATGCTGGGGGGGGAGAATTAGGACTAATAAAAGGAAACACTTCTTCACGCAACGTGTGATTGGTGTTTGGAATATGCTGCCACAGGAGGTGGTGATGGCCACTAACCTGGATAGCTTTAAAAGGGGCTTGGACAGATTTATGGAGGAGAAGTCGATTTATGGCTACCAATCTTGATCCTCTTTGATCTGAGATTGCAAATGCCTTAACAGACCAGGTGATCGGGAGCAACAGCCGCAGAAGGCCATTGCTTTCACATCCTGCCTGTGAGCTCCCAAAGGCACCTGGTGGGCCACTGCGAGTAGCAGAGAGCTGGACTAGATGGACTCTGGTCTGATCCAGCTGGCTTGTTCTTATGTTCTTAAATCAGATACAATCGGGCTCACCTGGGCCATCTAGGTCAGGGGACATACCAAATTACATCTGTGAATTACATACTTCCATTACTATATAGTGGAACCTCGGTTTTCGCTGGTAATCTGTCCGGCCACACTCAGTGAAAACTGAACCCGGTGAAAATCGAAGCTACACCGTTTGTGCATGTGCTACGCAAACAGCGTAGAAAATTTATGCAAAAAGCGACGTAGCAAATTTACACAAAAATCGTAAATTTACGCAAACGGTGCAGCCAAAAACCGAAGCGCCCGGTGAAAACCGAGGCAAAAAAACGGCCAGGAGTGACGGGCGAAAACTGAAACGGACGAAAACCGAAGGCTACGATTACCGAGGTTTCACTCTATATCCATCTCTTTTAGAAACCAGTCCTGTGACACTGGCCACTATTATTTACCCTTGTTCTTCAGAAAAGGAAAAAAGTATTAGTGTTTTTTAAAAGTCAATGGCCCAGATGACATTTTATCCGACAGGCAATCTACCCAAATTTATTTATTCACATTTATTTATACACATTTATTTATTCAGATGTTCAAATCCTGCTTTTTGGGGAAAGGAGCTGGGAATCTAGTTTGCATGCAGAAGGTCATTTCATTTCCCCAGCATCTCCTGTTAAAGAATCCAGTAGTGAGTTATATGAAAGCCCTCGACCTAGGATAGGGTCCCATCCCCCTTGGGCCATGGTGCATATGTGGAATTCTGCCACAGGGTGGTGGGCACAGCCATGAAATAGCCACGGCAGGAATCCAGAGCCACACACCCAAACACGGAGGAAGGCCAAGTGCAGGGGAGAAGGATTGGACTTATACCCTGCGTTTCTCAACCATAAGGAGTCTCAAAGTGACTGACAAACTCCTCCCCTCCCTCTCCTCATAACAGACACCTTGGGTGAGTTCGGAAAGAACTGTGACTGTCCCAAGGTCACCCAGTAGGCTTCCTGTGGAGGAGTGAGGAAACATACCCGGTTCTCCGCCTCTTTTAACCAATACGCCATGCGAGAGGGAGGGACAGAGAATAAAAGCAGTGTTGGGGTGGCAGCTGCTATTGGAACGACGTTATTTTAATCCGCAGAGCTCTTCAAAGCCAGTCAGAAGCCTTGCTGGGCAACAGTCCCACTTGGCTCCGCCCACTTCCCAAAAAGTGGGTGGAGCACCTAAAAAGTGCCAGGAGGGACCCCTGACTAAGTCACCTGGAGGGCTGTTGCCACTCTGGTGGATTCCGCACAGGCCAAAAACAGCGGTGCAAACCCTTTTACACCGTTTTCAACCCACTTTACACCGTTTTCACACCGCTGGTTTTGGCCCATGTGGAATCCACCTTTGAGTCAACAATACTGACATTGATAGACAGAAGAAGAAGAAGAAGAAGAAGAAGGAGGAGGAGGAGGAGGAGGAGGAGGAGGAGGAGGAGGAGGAGGAGGAGTTGGAGGAGTTTGGATTGATATCCCCCCTTTCTCTCCTGTAGGAGACTCAAAGGGGCTGACAATCTCCTTGCCCTTCCCCTCTCACAACAAACACCCTGTGAGGTAGGTGGGGCTGAGAGAGCTCCGAGAAGCTGTGACTAGCCCAAGGTCACCCAGCTGGCATGTGTTGCAGTGTACAGGCTAATTTAGTTCCCCAGATAAGCCTCCACAGCTCAGGCGGCAGAGCGGGGAATCAAACCCGGTTCCTCCAGATTAGATACACGAGCTCTTAACTTCCTACGCCACTGCTGAAGGTCGGGCTCAGGATGAAGGAACTTCACGTGTTCACATGTGACTCAAACCATCTTCTCACGTTGTTCCATTCTGTCCTGATATCCACCAGCACCGGGGTTGCCAAATCTAGGTTCTACCCCAGTGAAGATTTCAGGGGGGCAGGACTAGTTTTTGGCATTGCATCAAAGCAGAAGTGACATCATCTCATCAGTCTGATGGGATGAGGTCACTTCCGATTTTGTACCAGAAGTGATATCGGGTGTCAGAGCAATATCCACCCCTCCCCCCAATTTCCCCCGCTGTAGGGGAGGTTAGATTGTGAGCGTGAGGCTGACCCAAGGTCACCCAGCAAGCTCCCATAGGAGAATGAGGATTCAGCCTTCAGTTTCATCTAGACCAGTGATGGCGAACCTGTGACATGCATGTCCAAGGTGACACACTTAAGAACAAGCCAGCTGGATCAGACCAGAGTCCATCTAGTCCAGCTCTCTGCTACTCGCAGTGGCCCACCAGGTGCCATTGGGAGCTCACCTGCAGGATGTGAAAGCAATGGCCTTCTGCGGCTGTTGCTCCCGAGCACCTGGTCTGTTAAGGCATTTGCAATCTCAGATCAAAGAGGATCAAGACTGGTAGCCATAAATCGACTTCTCCTCCATAAATCTATCCAAGCCCCTTTTATTGGTTGACACACAAGCATTCACCAACAGCTGACAACTATTCTCCTTGTGAGAGCAGTGAGCCCCAATTAATAAAAATTAATTGTTTTATTTTATTATATTTAGTTATATTACTGCTGGATAGGTTTCTTTTCCTCCCCAAAGCATTGGACTAAGGTTTCGTTTTTGGAGATTCCTGAGATCTTGCAAATCAGCCAACATCCTCCTCCATCGCTCCCAGGAAGTAATTTCATCAAGCCTTCGATGGCTCCGGACTTACAAATACGGAAAGATACAAAGGGCTCAGGAACAGGGTACAAGATTCTTTATTGTGTTCTAACAAAAGACGTTCGTAGAAGACCGGACAGATGGCCCTGCTTTTCCTTTGTTTTCACGAAGTCCAGCATACCAGACCCGTGGCGGGAGCTTTGGGCAGTGGGTGCGGCCTGCACCCACCCTTCCTGGACTCATTCAGCACCTCAGATAAGGCCGCTTTTGCTTCTCCCGCTGCTGCGAACTCTCTCGATAGTACGCTACGAACGAGAGTTCGCCGCCTTTCATTCATAAAACTCTAAAGTATCTTGTATTGTGTTTTTAATTGATTTCCTTCGTTGTTAACAGTGCTGTATTGTGTGGTTTGACTGGCCTTTTACGTAGCCTCGGTCTAAAATGTATAAAACCTCTGTATGTGCTCCAGCCCTGAGCGGCTTTTCCTAGAAGGAGCTGTAGGTCAGAGATTCTTTGATCTTATAGTACAATTTTATTTTACCTTGGAAAGAATCCCGCCTCCGTGCCTGTTTATTGCTGCCAAGCTGAAATCACTCTTGAAAGTTGCCCAGGCAGCGAGTAGCACCTGTTTGAGTTTGTTGTTGTAATTATTTGATGTTTCTTTATGCAATACATAGCACCACACGTTTGGACCATATTTTTTAAATACTTGAATATGTAAATAATTGTTCTCTTTTGGGTGGGGTTGACACGCCAAAAGAGTCAAGTCAGGGATTTTCCAATTTTTTGACACGCCAAGCCCAAAAGGTTCGCCATCACTGTCCTAGACCAGTGATGGTGAACCTATTTGAGACCGAGTGCCCAAACTGCAACCCAAAACCCACTTATTTATTGCAAAGGGCCAACACGGCAACTTAACCTGAATACTGAGGTTTTAGTTTAGAAAAATCAGTTGGCTCCCAGGCATGCGTTACTCGGGAGTAAGCTTGGTGGTAGTCAGTGGCTTTGCTTTGAAGCAACTGTGCAACTCTTCCAATAGGTGAATTACGACCCCATTGCCAGCAACCGAGCTTACTCCCAGGTAAAGGATCACGCTTTAGTTCTTTGCATGAAAATCAGTGGAGTTTAACAGCGCTTAACAGGGTTACCTACACTGCTTCCCCAAACCTAGGTCTTAGGTTTAATGCTAATAATCGAGCCCAGCAGCCCAGGCCAGCCTAGATGTGGGGGGGGGGGGAGGGACTCTGCGCGTGCTCTGAGTGCCACCTCTGGCACCTGTGCCATAGGTTCGCCACCACTGTCCTAGACTCTACACTGTGCCATGCAGCCCTCAAAAGCTACCGAAGCTACCATTTCCTCAGGGGCCAGGATGGTATAGTGGTTAACAGCAGGCGGACTCTCATTTGGAGAATCGGGTTTGATTCCCCATTCCTCCACATGAAGCCTTGGCCTAGTCACAGTTCTCTCGGAACTCTCTCAGCCCCACCTGCCCCACAAGGTGCCTGTTGCGCGGAGAGAAGGGAAGGAGGTTATAAGCTGCTTTGAGACTCCTTTATAGTTAAGGAAAGCAGGGTTTAAATCCAAACTCCTCCTCTTCTTCTGTAATCAGATCAGTTGTAATTCTGGGAGATCTGCAGGCCCCAGCCTGAGTAGGAAATGAATGGATAACATCACAGTTGGGAATCTTGCTGGAGTATACCTGTAATCTAATCTGTCAGAGGTCAACAGATTCTGTTCAAATCTTGCTCACTTTGGTGGGAATATATACAAAGCCACAAACTCGTCAGGTAGATGTACGGCAAGTCCCGGTTCTCTCGATTTTAGTCTGCTCCCTACGATATGAGAATGCCAGTCTGTCTTACAAAAACCAGACAAATTGCAGAGATATACAGCCAGAGCCCCTGCCATCTACCGAAATTCATTCTAATACATGCTAACTGTAATTATTTTGACTAAGAAGACCATCTTTCTCTAAAGGAGGCACCGGGTACTCCGTGATGTCCAGTATCAGTAGCTCTTTCAACCTCACAAATAGAAACCATGAGGGAGGTACATTTCTATTTCCTTCTCACAGGAGAGATATTCAAAGAGGAACGTTAAGAGAAAATGCCCAAGAGTCTTTCTGCATGAACCAATATTACTGTGACACTGGTTGCATAACTTCCCAAGACAGCCAGAGTAGCGTAATGAGTGTCTGACTATGATCTGGTAGATCTGGATTTGAATCTCCACTCATGCCATAGAAGCCCCCTGGGTGACTCTTATCTGAGCCTAAACTACCTCACAGGGCGGTTGTGAGGATAAAATGGAGGAGAGGAGAACACTGTCAGCTTCTTTGAGTCCCCAATGATTAGAAAGGTGGGGTACAAATAAACAAATAACAACAAATGGAGGTGGTTCTCCCCTCAATAAAACGACACCGTACGTTTTTGCATTTAGAAGCAACAGGCTGGTGTTCTTTATCCAAATGATAGGTGGGGAATTGAATGTCTAAACGGCCAGGTGGATGTTCAGACATTCAATTCCCCACGTATTGTTTGGATAAAGAATCCAAACTTCTTGCATGTGAAAATATGGCCAATTACATGGGTTCTTGTTTTAGAATTCAATCCCAGAGAGAGTGACACCCGTCTAAGCTCATTCACTTCAATTGGTTTAGACCAGGGGTCTGCAACCTGCGGCTCTCCAGATGTTCATGGACTACAATTCCCATCAGCTCCTGCCAGCATGGCCAATTGGATTTTTTACACGTTTGGCCATGCTGGAGGGGCTGATGGGAATTGTAGTCCATGAACATCTGGAGAGCAGCAGGTTGCAGACCCCTGGTTTAGACTGGAGGAACTTTGCATAGGATTACACTGTTGTTCTTCCATCTGAAGCGCTTAGCCTTTCATGAGTAAGAAGAAGAGATGGTTTTTACATCCAGCTTTTCTTAACTACCGTATAAACTCGTGTATAAGCCGACTCGTGTATAAGCCAAAGCACCTAATTTTTACTAGCAAAACCTGGGGAAACGTATTGACTCGCTTATAAGCCGAAGGTGGGAAGCCGGGAGGCAGAGGGAGTTCCTTATTTGGACAGTGACTCCCCCTGATGTCATTGCCCAAATAAGGAGCTCCCTCCACCTCCCAGCTGGGTTTGAAGAAGCCCAGCCTGCGGGGAGGTGGAGGGAGCTCCTTATTTGGGCAGTGACTCCCCCTGATGTCATTGCCCAAATAAGGAGCTCCCTCCATCTCCAGCTGGGTTTGAGGAAGCCCAGCCTGCTGGGAGGTGGAGGGAGCTCCTTATTTGGGCAGTGACTCCCCCTGATGTCATTGCCCAAATAAGGAGCTCCCTCCACCTCCCGGCTGCCTGGTTTTCCTCAAATCCAGCCGGGAGGGCAGCCGCAGGGAGGTAGTCCCGGCCATGCCCCCAGCCTCGGCAGAGGCCTGAAGAGTCGGCTGGTAAACAGGACTTGTGTATAAGCCGAGGGGGCATTTTTCAGCCTTAAAACAGGGCTGAAAAACTCGGCTTATACGCGAGTATATACGGTATAAGGAGACTCAAACTAGCTTCCAAACTCCTTTTCCCTTCCTCTCCCCATGACAGACATCCTGTGAGGTCAGTGAGGCTGAGAGAGTTTGGAGAGAACTGTGACTAGCCCAAGGACACCCAGCCGTCTTCATGTGGAGCAGCGGGGACTCAAACCCAGTTCTCCAGATTGAAGTCTGCCACAAGAGTGTTTGAAGCTGGAGAGAAATCCAACCCCTGTCGCCTGCCTGAATTTGGAAGAGGTACAGACCCATGCGCTTTAAGGGAGTGTTTGGATTGGCCCAGACATGAGCAGCGCTTTCTTCCAAGAAACTTTGTTTACGAGTTCAGCCTCCGAGCTCACGGGCACACGGGACAGCGCTTTATTAATTCCTAATGCGCGCTTTCATTTACATGCTAATTTCTCTCTGGCTTAATTAGCTGGCCTGTGGCAGAGTCGATTGTTTGAAATGCAACCATTTTAAGTAAGGGAGGCAGGCTGGGGTTTTCTCTCCATACACCTTTAAATCTCAGGGGGGAAAAAAACCCCAACAGATTTGACCGGCATATTAGCGGGTTTGCTGACTCGCACACTCGTACCCACGTAACGTTTTTGTCCCGATCAGCAGCTTGTTACATGAAAGATGCCAGAGGAATGCAAATAACTTTTTTTGAGGAAAAACACGCACACAGTTGAACTCTGAAAGACCTTCGTGTTCTTTCTCTCCCCTTGAGTACGCAGACTTTGTAAAATTATCACAAGTGTGAACCAATTATAGTTCAGCCTCTATATTCCCCCCCAGTGTCTTTCAAATGGCAGGAATCCAAAGATCTACTTCAGGCGTGCCCAAGAGTTTTGGCATACCCAGGAGAGTTTTCACTCTTCCTCCTTTCAATAGCAGATCCTCAGGGGGTGCCACACCCCATTTTTTGTGTTCTCTGAGGCCCCTTCCGCACATGCAGAATAATACACTTTCAATCCACTTTTAATGCACTTAAAGAAGCTGGAATTTTACTGTGCGGAATAGCAAAATCCACTTGCAAACAATTGTGGAAGTGGACTGAAAGTGCATTATTCTGCATGCGCGGAAGGGGCCTCAGTTTCAAAATACAGTATTTTATTATTGTTTACACTGTAAGCCCCCTTGAGGTCCCAAACATTGGAAAGGCAGCTAATAAGCATTTCAACTAAACAATGAATCAATGAAAACGTCCTCTGTATCTTCTGTTGCGCATGGGTTCTGACAAACATAGATCCAAATGCTCTTTGAGCAGCAGTGGCGTAGGAGGTTAAGAGCTCGTGTATCTAATCTGGAGGAACCGGGTTTGATTCCCAGCTCTGCCGCCTGAGCTGTGGAGGCTTCTCTGGGGAATTCAGGTTAGCCTGTACACTCCCACACACGCCAGCTGGGTGACCTTGGGCTTTCCCGGTCACAGCTTTTCTCCGAGGCTCTCATCAGCCCACCACCTACCTCACGGGGTGTTTGTTGTGACGGCTGAGGAGGAGAAAGGAGATTGTAAGCCCCTTTGAGCAGGTCTCCTGGGGCAGGAGAAGAAAGGGGAGATATACATCCAAACTCCTCCTCCTCCTCTTCTTTCTTTCTTCTTCTTCTTCTTCTTCTTCTTCTTCTTCTTCTTTAACTTCCTTCCTTCTTCTTCTTCCTTCCTTCGCTTCGCTGGCTCGCTTCTTCTTCTTCTCTCCTCTTCATCATCTCTCGCTTTCAACTTCGCTAACTTCTGAAGCGTTACTGATTGACCAGCAGCACAAAGAATATGCTGCGATGCGAAAAAACATCGCACTGATGAACGCAATTACATTGATTCAAACGGGAACTACCGAAGGCATAATGATTTAGCGCTGCTTTGACATCCGATGGTAAAATTATAACCACCTCGCTGCGCAGTGGAAACGGACTATCAAATCAATGGAGTGCAAATCCAGAAAACCGGCTTTTGGTAAATAAACCATTCACCAAACAACCCATTCCATCATCGACATTCATTTTGCCGAAAATCATGCCACGGTCTTCGCTGATGTGAGATACCGGATGGGTTTCGTTATTACAACAGTTATTACCGATCATGAAAACATAAAAGCACCGAAAAAGAGATTGGTGCGGGGTTTCCGCATGGTCAAAAAAAACAGCGGTAACCAGCGGCGAACGAAAACGGAACCCTTTTACCGTTCAAACTATTTACACCGGTTTTCATGCCGCTTCATTTTGACCGTAGAACTCCGCCAGCCAGGATTCCGCCGGTTGTAAACAGAGCAAAATCTTTCCTCGATACGCGCTTCTCTGTTGATCAAAATTAAAAGCTAAGGGAAGAAATAAAGGTTCGACTCAACAGCTTCAATCGCTTTAGGTAACTGGTATGCGATGCTGCACCATCTTGTCGACCACTCCCCCCCCTTTGCACGCAACTAACCACCTGGCCTTTATTTTCAACTGATACTTATAAGGACCGACTACGTCAATTCCGCTGAGAAACAGATGAGCTTCGAGCTTCGACTTCTCTTCACGTCGCTAACGACTTATTTCGCAGGGGACCACAAACTTAAGGTAGATGAGATGCATTCCTATTCGATTAAAGTTATTTCAAAATATCATGCAGGTGGAATACATCTGAACCAATGAAGACCATTCCCTATAAATATGATATCACCCTGAATCCTCGCCGCTTTCGCTTATATATTTTCTTTTCCGGGGACATTCTTTCTCGATCTAAATACTGGCCGAGCTACGCGGAATTGCCAACGAACAACTGAACTACCGGTACCTCTCCGCGGAAGCTGAGTTGTTCCTTTCAACAGGGAACGGGGCGAATAAACTTATATCTACGTAAGCCAAAACTCTTCATTCTTTGGGGCGGAAAGGAGGATTGTTTCGGGGCGCAAAGAGATTTAACAAAACGGACGCGAACATTCAATAAGCCAGAGGTCAACAAATGACTTCAATAAGCATGCGATCAACACAAAGTCGATTTACATTGATTCATGAATACTAACGATCTTTCAATTACCAAAATATACTTCGAATTGATGTTCGGAGCAGCAAAACGAAGAACTTTCAATGCGCTCCACATCCTGTGAAACTCCCAAAGGCACCGCCATCGAAACTCCAAAACAGCGTGAACCATACCACGTTTAATATTTCACCGGACTTTTCCGCCGCTGTTTTGATCCCGTCAGGAACAAAAGCAGAAGTTGAGGACCCCTCGCCGGACGCTTCAAAATAAAGAACAATGCTTTGAAATTGCTTTGATTTAGTTGGACTCGAACTCACGTTCCAACGAACAGTCTTAGTTCTTTACCATCTTGCCCATTTATGATTCCGGGTTCGAACTTCCCCAACACTAACTGGAAGCCGACGAAGGTGGGAACAAAGGCGATCTTCCCAAAAGCCTGATTTGACTTTGAAACGACTGTGATGCAAAATTACGCATTAACGCATTTTCTCGTTGGGCAAAAGCTGTTGGACGAACTGAATCGGGGTAGTGGTACGTTCGGTGAACAGCGAACGGAAGGACATAACGAACTCAGCGGTTCCGGAGCTTCGCAAAAGAACTTTACCGGGATGAACAAACCGATAGAGCCATTTTTGATTTTATCGAACGAACCGCCGAAGAATCCGGGCGGTGCAACTGGCTATCCTGTCGCTGAACCATCGTACAATCGGTGATGCCGACCACTGAAACCGGCTCTCAAAATCCGTTAAAAACCGGCGGAATGAATACCGAAAGATATCCGAAGATCACCAAAAATTGAAATTGAAACGAACCTCTAAAAGAGGAAGCGAGCAAGAACTTCCTCAGAACAACACTGGTGCGCCATTCATTGTTAATATTGACGTCTGACCGGTAAAGTGTCGCATGAAGCGGGATATCCTGGCCATTCTTTTCCTCGGGATCTCCATTTTTTGATCTGCAGACACCGCCTAAGTTCAGATAAGGGAGACGCCGGCAATCTCCGAATATGATACCGCTTGTTTGATTCCATCGACTTCTCGGCGTAAACGGCTTATGATGAATATTCATGGTATCAAACTCTGAATTCTTCGTCATAAAACGGATTCAATCTGACGGTACCTGCTTCCTGACTGTCCCGGAGGAAGTAGAATTTCTGAAAGAAGGATCAGTACAGGGGAGGAGAAGGGTAATCAAAAAGCAAATCGGAAGAGGATCGAAGGCAAAACAAAACTTCGGTTGTAACGACACCTGGATCAACCGGCCCGCCGTCCGCACCAATCGAATCGCTGCCAGCCGATAAGTCACGCTGCTGGTGGCAACCACCGCTCATAAATCCTTTACGGTGGTGCAAAGAAAGGATCGAAATCAGGGTTGCCTCACTATACCACCGAAAACTTTCCTTCGGGGAGATGTACCCAATCACAAAACCGAAACTGCTGCAAAGGCGGGCTGCGAGATCCAGGAGGAAGACCGTATGCCAAAGAGTCAATAACCAACTCTTCGCGCATTTTCGGTAAAACTCCATTTAATGTTTGGTGCTGTCCTAAAGGCTTGTTCCCGTTAGTTCCCTCCCGGAATACGATCTGCACGCTCTTTCAGAGATTTCACCACGCTTCGCCAGTTCTCGGCGGCAATTCACCGGAATTCGGCGCACTGGCAAAGGAAGAGAGCATCACTCCTCTAAGAGGACTGTAAGACGAATGAACCATTGAAGCTCTTTAAACCGACTCTTCATGCAGCAAAGGCTACAAAAGCATCGGAAAAGGCACGGAAAAAGCAAAGCAAGCGCCAATTCATCTTTTCTTTCCCCAGCTTTCCATAAACAAATCAAAGGTTCATTCAAAGTCGAAGCCCTCCCCAGATGCAAAGATCTTCACCAGAATCAAAGATGATCTCACCCCCAACTTCGCTTCCGAGGCTTTGGCTTCCATGCAGAATCAATGCGCTTCAATCACCTCGCTTTACGGCTATCGCTGAACAACAAATCCTGGCTGCGGGATTCGCCAGACAGGGGCGAAAATTAAACCATATGCCGGGAAAGAGACTTCATCATCAAACTCCAGCTCTGCGACTAAAGGATCCCTCTACGACTACTTTTGTGACGGCGGGGAAGGGATTTGCACCGGCGGGAACGGCAGGAAAGGGCCAGCTTAACATCGCCTGGGGGGGGGGTGGGTTGCTAACGATGAGAACTTTCTCGATTGTACAGGGAACCGGTACTCGCAGGAAAGGTAACGGGGAGAACCGCACGCGATACCGCCAGATTCCTTCAAAGCTAAACAAGCGCTACCAAAGGGGCTCATTATCATAAATCTGGAGTCGATTCCGTTAACCGAAGATCTCCCTCAAAGTCCAGAACCATTTAAACCTGAAATTTAATGCTGTGGCGGATAACTTCCCAAATGGTTGGGATCAAAGGCCACTGACTTCGGGTTTATTGCAGACGGTGAGTTCAACTCGAAACAACCAGCTCGGGGATAGGCGCAGAACACTGACAGAGGCGTCAGCCGAAACGGTCGAGCGGGGCGATCCACCGAGCAGTTGGCAAACGAAAGACAACGCTGTTAACTGATTCAGGCGCAGAAGCGATACGAAACCGGCTCGCCACTGGAGCACCTCTACTGAACTCGCTTCGGAGTTACCGCCTTCAGGAAGGAGCATAAACGAACAAAATCGTGGCTGAAATCACCATTAAGCTTCAGTCCGGCATACAAACAAACCGATATTTCCTCTCGGAAGCTGGCGAACCCTTTCAGGATCCACCTCTACGATGCGCTACGCGCTTAAAGCGATAACCCATAAAAATAAAATACCTATGATCCAGAATCCGCCGAAGCAACAACAAAACTCATGCACCACTAATCTCCGCCGTGCCGGAGATTCGCCAGCCGGCTTTCTACGGCGGCTCAATGACCAGCATCATGCGAATATTGAGAATCAATAAAACCCACCTGGACTCCTCCTCGTACCAACCGCGCGCACCGGTGCACAAAGTGATGAATTTTCGCAATGTTAGCTTTAATATTTCCGGAATCTCTTGGGGGTCGAACGGGGTCGATCGGATATTCTTCGCCATTCCGGAACAAACGATCCGGTGCGCGGTGGAATGGCGAACCGGTACCCAGGCCGAAAACTGAAACTTCGCCGTTTATAAGCAGAGTTACCGGCACAGCAATTAACCTGATTCAGGGTTTTGATTTGAACAAAACGGTTGAGCTCGGAACAGGTTATGAAATTTAAAGCGGTGACGTCGACCGACTTCCGAACAACGATGCAGCTTCGACGGGATGAATCGACCGCAAAGGAAGGTTACTCAAATCAAAACCCATTGCCAGCTGAAACAAAACCCTCCCCAGATCGTCAAACTTCCAGTTCAAACGAATCCGAGATGATTTCAACAGCGCTGTTTGAACCTTCCACTATTCCCCAAATGGGTCGCCGGGTTCAATACTTAATAATGAAACCCTTCAGAAGAATCATATGGAAGCCGTTCCCCATAACGATCAACTTTGTCATTGCCGGAGAGGGGCTCTGATTTTACCTCGGCACCGTTGCCGCCAGTTAACTTCCACCCCGATTCAGAGGCTGGGATGAAGACCGGCCTTTCCCCATCGACCGGATAACTTTTAGCACTGTGTTTGAACTGAAGCTTTGGCTTCGAGGAAGCATCCGAAGAACAGCTTAAGGATCACCACCCGGCTTCGAAGAACATTAAACCGAGGAATACGGTTCCAATATTTGAAACACTGAAGCACGGTGAAGGACTACGACTTTGGGAATAAATATTTCTACAAAATGACGCCAGGAGCCGGCACCCGCAAACAAATTGCAACTTCACTTCGATATTTGACCAACTTCACCAGGCTACGGTCGGGCGACATAACGGCAAAGACTTCTCGACCGATGACGCAACTTTCGGTTGACGGAATTCTGGAATTGGCATTTCAGACGAAGATATTATGAGGAAATGGACTCTCGTTACTTAAAACCAGATCTCTTCCCCAATCGCCCTCTCGAACCAAATTCCAGTTTCCCAACCAGGATTGGCGGCAAATATCGATCAATCGAGAGACTTCAGGCAAAAACTATCGACTCCACCACTTCCTCGCTGTTGATGAATATGCGCTCATTGGTGACTGGCACCGGTTGGCGTGACCGGACTGTTGCGTCTGAAACATCAGGACGAAGGCGGTGGATCAAAGGGGTTCAATGTATCCGGTTGCCAGACAAAAGGTACGCTAAAACCGTTATCCAGCGGCTGCCGGGCGGTTGAAGGAACTTTCGGGGCTGCGGCGGGAGGAAGGTCAACTGTATACCCGGAAAACTGGGGAGGGTTTCAACTTCGGCGGCTTTCTTCAAGGTGCTCGTTAAACACCGAACGAAATAGGCTTTACAACACAGTTTTCTGGCGAACTTAATGGGTTGTGGGATTTTGGTAAAGGGATATAACATGCGATAACCGGTACAGAAGAAGAAGGTTTGGATTCCTTTATCCCCTTTTAATGCGGGAATTCAGGGGCTTACAATCTCATATTTCTCCTACAACTAACCACCTATGAGAGACGGACGAACGAGAATCTGAAACTGACCAGCCGGATGCACCCTTCGGCTCATAATGAACAACTGAATTCCCGAATATTTCCAGAAATTCAGGCGGAAACTGGGGACTCAAAACCAGTTCGAGACCGATCGCCGGAAATAACCAGCACCTCGCCACTATATCGCCAACACTACGGTCTCCCTCATTTATTATATCATCGTATACCGACTTCCAGAGTTAATCGCCGCGGTGGTTCTTCAGCCTTCAACCGAACGCAATCTAACGCTCGCTGAAATTGCCATTTCTGATGACATACCGGACCTTCACTATGCTTTGAATTCGAAAGGATACCGATGGTCAAAAAAATTCTCTGATCGCCTCACCGGATATGATGTTCGTGGCAACGCATCGCTTCGATTTCGAAAGCGGAAGAGGATCAGGTTCAATTCTCAGCATCTCACCGAAGATAAAGCGGGACCTCGCCAGACTGGGCAACGACCGATCGAGCGGAACAGGACTAATGGGACCAGAAACGGAAGTTCACCCGCTTTCTCCACTGGCGAGATAGCGCAGAAGTAGCCCGGCACAAAACTCTTTCCCTTCCCCTCCATCGAACTGTGGGATGGAACCGACTGGTTCGAGCGAACGAGCCCCAGATCACCAGCGATATATGTGGAAAACGAATAAGGAGTTCCTCTTATCCCAACGAATGAAATCCACTCTTTAGCTGCAAAGTCGAAAGAGATGGAAACAGTCAAGATAGATCGCCTGCTTCGAACTGGGGAATATCGAACGATTATCCTGAAACAAAGGTTCTGCAAATCAAACTCAAATACTCGAGTCCAGCTGCTTTCAACGAAATGTTTCACGATGGCTCTCTGGCTTTCTTCAGCTGGCTTTACAGAACTGAATAATTTGCTGTACGATAATTTAGCTCGAAGGGTGGCTTCTCAATACGTAAATACATAAAACATATAACAAAACGTTGCAAAAGGTAAGAGTATCGCCAATTTGGTTCACTACATCCGAACGGCACTCGCTCCAACTTGTTTATGCCAGCTTCTTCCTGAGAATCCGAGTGAGGATATTGAGCCACTCTGATAGAAAGTTTTCCATTGTGGAATGCCGTGAAAAAGGCCTGCCTGATGAACAAAAAAAGCAAAACTGCTGATTGGTCGGACCTTCTGATGAACCTCCGATCTTGGTCCCGAAGAATATCGCCAAGATTGAACAGCCGATTCAAAACTCCCAGTTATCAAACCACATAAAAGGCTTTAATAATATATCCCATAAAAGTTTGCGTCATTTCCCGATGCCGGTGTATGTCTGGTACGCTCCCAAATATGTCTTCGCTGAAGGGTTATTCGATTCATCCGGGCATCTTCCAATTCGCTTTACTCTTGCGCAGGGATGCACTTCGGCACAAAACACCCTCCATCGTCATTCGGGGATCTTCATTGGGAAACGGAACATCTGAATCCGGTTCTAACATTGTTGCCATTTCGTCTGACAGATCCTGTAATGACTATGAGGAAGCGGAAGCTTGGGAAGATCGAAGCATGCGGATGGAGATCCCTGTTGCGGTAGGCTATACCAGCATGCCTCCACGTCATTTTCGGGCCTTTATTTTTGTCTCCCATCGCTCTATCCCCATCTCGCCTCCTCTGCTCTGCTCTGTCATCGCTCCTCCTTCGCTCCTCATCATCTGCTCTGCTCCCGCTCTATCCATGTTATCTATCATCTATCACTCATCTATCCATCTATCTATCCTCTATCCTCCTCTGCTCCTCCTATCTGTGTCAATTTATACGCCCGGTCCGGGCGATGGTCAACATTCTTGAACATCCAGCAGGCGGTCGCGCAAACCATGAAGCTACGTCCGCCAGGCAGCAAAGGCTCGCAAAACGGCGGTATAACCGCGCAATAGCCGCTGGCTGAAGTCCGACCTCGTTAAAGACGCTACCGCGGTGAGGACTATCAGCAGGGGCCGTTCGCGCTCTTCCCCATTTTTGATGCGGTGAGGGGCACGTTCAAGCGCTCGGTTGCGCTCAAGGAAGCGGTGGTTCAACACGATCTTCTGGGCAGCAGGGCGACTCACCGGTTCCGGGTTCCCGGTTGACTTCGGAGGATGTTCCGGGCAGGGCTGGCATCCTGTGCGATGATTCGGGACAATCAACTACTGACGCCTTTACTTTTCCTTCAGCAGGGTTTTTGTTATTACGTAAGATCCGTCATGCCGGAACCATCCAAAGTAAAATGCACTGAATTCACCAGGAAATAGGCTGAGCAACGAAATTCAGAACATTTTACGACAACCGAAAGAACAGCCAGGAGTTACTTAAAGAACTGCATTGGAAAAGTCCGCTGGTTTGCATTTCAGCATGAGCCAAAGCTCTCCCCATTTTAGCTCAATAGCCGGACAAAGCGGTTACAGTGTCGGCCTGGTCAATCAACTGAGCAGCTCCAAATACTGCGGTAACTTTTTTTAAAAAAAGGCATTAAGCTACTAAAGGCGTATGTATAACCTTCCAAAACATTTAATCATTTATTTTGGGAAGCACTGGAGGATTCGAACGAAAATCTGGAATGGGCTGCCATAATTTCCCCATCAATAAAAGCGGGAATCACCGCCAGGAAAAAGTCATCGACGGCTTTATCAGCAGCTATGGAAGCTGGGGTGCGGCGGCGGTTTCAGGACATGACAGCGTTACTACGGCGTTTTAAAGCCTGCATCGTGGCTGGCATCTTCGGAAGGATCATCTTCAGGATCCGGGATTCTCGAAGATAAATACGAATGCGAGAATCAAAATCCGTCAAACCCATAACCAAATATTTTCGATCAAACGCCAAAGCCACGAACTGCGAGCAGCGTCAGGAGAATCACTGCTAAGAACTGCAAACCATAAACCCGACCTGGCACCGCCAGTCTCTGACCAGCCGGGCCGAGGCGGCGTCGGAAGATGCTGCCGTCCATTACGGCCGGAGCACCGCTTTGCGATTATACGATAAATACGGGCGAGAACATCGGGAATAGCGCTGCGGCCGGAAACTGCAACTTTTGATTCCGGTAAAGATGAGCGCCAGTATTGCAAAGGCTGTTTTGGTGAACCAGTTTGGGCAAAGGATTTCAGAAAACGACGTTTGATGATTGGCGTACCGTCAGAGGTTCATACCGAAACGGTGCGAACTTTCATGCATCAAGCGGTACCATTCTCCGAAAGTGACGCTTTTATGCGTGGATATCTCAGATGGCGCCGCTGAGTCGGAACAGCTCCGGTGCAAAAGCGATTAGGCATCGCGGCGATCTTTCAAATGACGAAGTTCAACTGGAAATTATCGCGTGACGGTTCGCCTCACCGTTCTTCGCTGCATCTGCCCGTATTGTCCGGCGGACGGTGTCTTAAGAGGGCAAAGGATCTTCCGAATTGATTCGCGGGGTAAAACATCTTCAATTCCAGCCTATCGATCGAAACTTTCGGTCTATCTGCCCAATCGGAACGGCATTCCAGGCTTTTCAGCTTCTTTTCCCGATCAGCACCTATCTTCCTTCATTTCTGCTCTTAAAATCTTCTCTTCTCGTTAACTTTTATCACCCTCTTCTTCACTTCACTGAGCCAGACGACGAAGACGCGTATCGAAATCGCCGGCGGAACATTCTTTGCACCCTGAGCTCTCCGCACGAAGGATTTTGCCGGAATCGGAACAAAGTCGACCGCTTTCGGGAATGGAACCAGAAACGTTACGCGTAAAGAACGTAAACTACTTGGGTCAAAATTCGGGCTGATTCAACTGGGTGACATTCAAAGGTACCGGGTCAGAATACTGGCAAAATGGAAGTAAAGGAACTACATTTCGCCAAATGATTACTGAGGCGTATCGATTCAACGGAAAGCCGGAAGCAAAGACGGCACCGGACGTTCTGTCAAAGACTGAAAGATAAATGATGGACTGAAGGCGGTATTCGACTTGAATTTTCAGATGGATTTCGCAGATGGCTGATAAAACATGTTTAAATCTTCCAGGGATAACTGTTTAAACCGATCGATTTTACCGGAATTTCGGGGAAAGGACTTCCATTCCGGGCTGCAAGAACGGATCAAACCTTTCGAAAAGCGCTCGACGGTGAACAACATCGCTCGTCTTTGACTTCAGCTGCTGTGGTACTTCTCCAGGATTTTGATGACTATCGTGTTTCGAGTTCAGTTTTCCATTTCCTCCTCTCCGCGATTTTATACATACCCTCACCATTTATAACACCTTTCAGGGCGAAGGGCAGCACTGCCAGGAGCGAGGGCGACTGCTGATACCGAACGACCGCATGAACAAACTTCCACTTCATCATGACGGTGAAATTTCAAAATTCGAGATGCGATTTCGCGGGACATATACTTTGATTTCCGGAATTGATTCGACTGGTTATTGTTTGAAGGAAGAAGGTTTGGACGATTTGCTTCCATGCGGTCGCCAGAATGACTGAAACTTCGAACACCAATGAACACAACCAGCCAGAAGGTAAAACTGGCGATGTTCTAAACTGACTATTAGGTCCACCTGAGCTTCATGTGGAGAACAGGGAATCAAACCTGTTTCGATTAAAGTTCCATAACTCTTGACACTACCATCAATGCCTTTTCTCACTAATGAACAATATTAACTTTGTTGGTTGAGATCCGCATTCCGTGACGACCGAACATCGAAGTGGGAACAAATCCCATGACTGGACCGAATGCAGAAAAGCGTTAACATTTCAACCATACAGGATCCTTTTTCTATAACTGCAGAAACACATGCCCAATTACCCGCAGAAACCGCCGAACAAACGCCAACTGACATTTTCTCTCTAAAAACCTTTTTTAAAAAAAACAAAATCAGCTTTGGATTTAAAAAATACGTCAAGAGAAGTTCCATTCAGGTCCACTCTTGCTGTGCACAAAATTATAGACAGTCGTAATTCACAAAAAGTTCTATACAAAACACACACACACAAGATCCAGGAGTTGTTAAGATCATGGGGGCAACAGTCACGATATCCGGAGATTGAGTGGGTGGGTTTTATTAAATAAGCAACCACAATTATATGCCGAGTCAATAGCACAAACCAGCTATTGCTCCGGCGATATTTTGAAACTGTAATGATACTACTGTTTTCCAGCCTCACTCCTGGACGCATACTGTACTATTTAGCGGGGCCCAAAGGGGCAAGGCAGACCGCCTGCTAATGATCCGCGGCTGCGCTGAAAAAAAAAAAAAAACGAGTGGGGGGGGGGGACATGCACAAATGCTCCGTTATTCCCCAGAGTTCAAAAGGCTCACAGGCTGCTGAGAAGCCCCGATTATAAACTGAGAAGCTGCTCCCGAACCCGTTTCTTCTGTTCCCAACAATGTTTTGCTGTGCAAAATAAAATGGAAGAACGTAATATTACTTAATGGGGAGGGGAGACGCCGTTTCAGCCGGCCTGTAATTTACACGGCCTGTGCTTCTATTAAATTACCGTATTACACAAATGCGAGATTAGAGGAATCCTCCCCGGCCAGGTATGTTGTAAAAGCTCTGACCCTGGCTAGCCCGGAACAGCCTGATCTCCTCAGATGATGGAAACAAGCAAGGATTGGTCCTGATTAGTGTTGTTTGAATGGAACCCTAAAGGAGATCCAGGGGTAATGGCAGCCAATGGCAAACCACCTCTTTAGCGGGTTTTGCGTGAGAACAATACGATGCTCCAAAAAAGTCAGTTGTGACTTGGTGGCAAAAAACAAACAAACTAAAAAAAACCAAAGGGGATGGTCTTAAATCCACGAACAAGTTACATTTGTGTCCAGCGATAAACGAAGGTTTCGTGCACATTTTATTATTTCATTTACTTCATTTATACTCGCCTTTTCCCAAGTGAGGGCCCGAGGCAACTCACATCCTTCTCCTCTCCTCCATTTTTTATTCTCACAACAATCTTGTGAGGAAAGTTAGGTCAAGTCTGAGACAGGCCCAAGGTCACCTTCAATGGCAAAGTGAGGATTCGAACCAATACCCTAACCACTATACTGCACTGGTTCTCCTTGGGGGAAGGGTGGTGGTGTCTTATATTCAGAACAGCCTTCCTTAAATATGGATTCTAGACCTGCCAGTGCAGTTCAGGTAATCGGCTCTTGCCCTGAAGAAGAGGTGCGGGGTTAATTCAACAAATTTGTGCTCACCTGACAAGCTAACGTAAGGTGACCAGATTTTAATTTTACCTTTAGCGTGGCTCTCTTTGCTGCTGCACTGCACCTAATAAATTTAAAAAAACACGCCCAGGACACATTGCCCAAAGCGTGGCTGTCCGCCAAAAGCGAGGAGATGACTGAAGTCACAAGCTAACACCACATACAGCTGAGAAGCCCTCTGCAAAATGTTATCATTTCGAATCAACTGCAGCCTCATGAACTTATCCTCTGAAAGGAAGAGGGGGCTTTGTTAACAAAAAAAGACCCCGCAGTTATTAAACATGTTTATAATATTAAATGAGAGCGGCAAGGATACAACGCACAATAGACTCACCTCTTTTTTTTAGCTTGTTAAACTGTTAGAAACAGCACTAGAAGAATTAGGAGGGTTACTGATTCTTGCAAGCTGGGCGGCAGAAGACATTTCAAAATATGAAGGCCAAAACTGAAAGCGAGTAACTCCCAAGCTAGGGAAGAGCTGAAGCGTTAAAAGCATTCCCACGAAAAAAACACTGTGGGTCCCATAGATACATAATGCACTTTCAATCCACTTTCAATGCACTTTGCAGCTGTGTGGAATAGCAAAATCCACTTGCAAACCATTGTGATACCGTGTTTCCCCGAAAATAAGACAGTGTCTTATATTAATTTTTGCTCCCGAAGATGCGCTATGTCTCATTTTCAGGGGATGTCTTATTTTTCTGTGTTCTGTTCGCCGGGCATGCTTCCAAACAAAAACTTTGCTATGTCTTACTTTCGGGGGATGCCTTATGTTTCGCACTTCAGCAAAACCTCTACTACGTCTTATTTTCAGGGGATGTCTTATATTCGGGGAAACAGGGTAGTGGATTGAAAGTGCATTATTCTGCATGTGTAGAAGGGGCCGAGAAGACAGATCAATAGTTATCCCAGCCTCCCGGCTTTGGTCTGGATGGAAAAGTCACTACTAGATGAAAACCCACAAGTCTTAGCTCAAATTGCTACATTTTGTGCAATAGTGTATAAATAAACTCACTCTACTCCAAAGGAAAATCAAAAGTATTTTTATTAGATTGCTTAAGGCCTTACGTTACTATTTGTCCTGTGGTGTGATAAATTTCCTGAGCTTTGTGTTTTAACTAATTGTGATTTTTAAGCTTTGCGGAACTGTGTCTTATGTATCTGAATCTATTTCTGGTCAGTTACCATATAAATAAACTAACCAATACTTGGAGATAAGTTATTAGGCGTGGTAACAACAAACCAGGGCAAATCACTATTTCAACATCAAACCTGCAGGGAGGACTTCCCTTTACATAATTTGCTGTCTAATAAATTCTGCAGTCTTAATGGAAGCAGTGGAATAAACACTAATGTTGAAGTGGAATTTTCTATCAAAGCGACCCTGAACTTTCCCTAGAAGCTAAAATGATCCAACTGAGACGACCGTCTTTTGGTCACAACATGAGCAGGCAAGACTCACTAGAAAAGACAATAACTCTAGGGCCCCGTCCGCACATGCAGAATAATGCACTTTCAATCCACTTTCAATGCACTTTGCAGCTGTGCGGAATAGCAAAATCCACTTGCAAACAATTGTGAAAGTGGGCTGAAAGTGCATTGAAAGTGGATTGAAAGTGCATTATTCTGCATGTCGCGGTGTGAGGACTGGAAAAGCTGAAGGCAGGAGGAAAAGACGAAAACTATGGCTTCCGTAGTGAGGAAAAGCTGGAGGCAGGAGGAAAAGAGGAAAGCTATGGCTTCCGTAGTGAACTCCATGCATCTTGGAAGTGCATGGAGTTCCTGAAGCTCCTGCTTTCGAATACCAAAGACCTGAGCAAGGCTATTCCTGACAGGACATTTTGGAGGTCATTCATTCATTCTTTTTTCCAGCTGTCAAGCCACAGCTAACTTATGGCAACCCGTCAAGTCAAGGAATGTTTGGAAGTGGTTTGCCATCGCCTGCCTCTATTTCTCGCACTAGTCCCGAAAATACGCAGGAGAAATGCTTGCAAAAGCGTTTCAATCTCATACTTTGATGAACTCCCTCAAAACAATTTTTAGCCGCCATTTTGTGTTTTTTCCATTTAGAAGAGAGAAGAAGATTTATATCCCTTCTTTCTCTCCTGCAGGAGACTCAAAGGGGCTTACAATCTCCTTGCCCTTCCCCCCTCACAACAAACACACTGTGGTGGGTGGGGCTGAAACTCAAAAGAACATTGACTAACCCCATGGTCACTTAACTGGCGTGTGTGGGGAGTGTACAGGCTAATCTGAATTCCCCAGATAGCCTCCACAGCTCGAGCAGCTTAGGCGGGGAATCAAACCTGGTTCCTCCAGATTAGATACGCGAGCTTTTAACCTCCCTGCATGCTGCTGCTCCCATGATTCTCCGCCAGCATTGTAATTGAAGCCCGAAGATTTAAAGCCCCCATTTAAAAAAATATTGCGACAATAATCCGAGTAGAGACAAGAGTGAGCACAAGAGACACAATGAAAATGGTCGCGGTTGAGGGTCAGCAGAGCGGCATGGAAAACGTATTCAATAGATCACACAGCCCTGAAAAGATTTCAGGCTAAAGAATCATTGTTATAAAAGAGGATGCGTATAAAATGTTTCCAGACTGGAAATAAAACGTTTTTAGAACATTTTGTGGTAACAAACCATGCAGAACTCCACGGAGGAAGCGCTTTATTTCCTGCCTCAAAATGTTTATTTTGGTTGTGCGGAAAGAGACACTCTGATAATGCAACTTAATTATTCGTTGGAGAGCTCATCTAAATTCTAGTCAGGGTCTCTGACGATCGGAAGGAAAAGGGGTAAAACCTTTGTTACTTGTTCTTAAACTGTTCAACGGGTGGGTTGTTGGCTCAATTTCTTGGCTGTGTCCCCAGTGGGCCATTAAGGTTAGCAAAGTCAGGCTGCCCACGTGGAATCTACTTTGCAAAGCCTCTCTCTCTCTCTCTCTCTCTCTCTCTCTCTCTCTCTCTCTCTCTCTCTCACACACACACACACACACACACACACACACACACACACACACACACACACACACACACACAGAGCGAAACAGAGGAAACAGTTGGCAACAATAAACTCTCTGAATAGCCAGGCTGACTTTGTTCTAAAATCCACAGAGTCTTCTCTACATGATAGTGCAAAGAAACCTACCAACCGTGAACGCAGCACAGTGGGTTTACACAAAGTTCAGGCTTCCGAGAAAGCCACCAGATTTACTTTCACAGTGCAACTGTAGCGAAAAATTGGAGGCAGGAAAAATTCTCTAACAGTGCAATCCTGGGAGTTACTCCGAGGTGACTGATTTCAGTGCCTCGGTGGTGACAAGACGGAACCGTCAAGTTGCAACCAACTCATGGTGACCTTGTAAGGTCTTCAAAGCCAGAAGTGTTCAGTGGTGGCTTTCCATGGCCTGCCTCTGAATAGCCACCCTGGACGTTCTTAGTGGTCTCCCACCCGAATATTAACCAGGGCCATTCTTGCTTAGCTTCCAAGATCTGACAAGACTGGGCTATCTTGGGAAGGACAGGTGGTTTGTCACTGCCTTCCTCTGTGGAGCAGCCCTGGACTTCCTTGGAGCAGCAGTGGCGTAAGAGGTTAAGAGCTTGTGTATCTAATCTGGAGGAACCAGGTTTGATTCCCAGCTCTGCTGCCTGAGCTGTGGAGGCTTCTCTGGGGAATTCAGATTAGCCTGTACACTCCCACATATGCCAGCTGGGTGACCTTGGGCTAGTCACAGCTTCTCGGAGCTCTCTCAGTCCCACCTACCTCACAGGGCGTTTGTTGTGAGGGGGGAAGGGCAAGGAGATTGTAAGCCTTGAGTCTCCTGCAGGAGAGAAGGGGATATAAATCAAATACTACTTCTTCTTGGTGGTCTCCCATCCGTGCTCACAGAACAACCCCTGCCTTCTGAGATCTGAGGAGACTGGGCTAGCTTGAGACATCTAGATAACAGCCAGTGGGAATGAGCGAATTCTTTCTGTATAGAACTACCCTGGAAATGTATATATTCAGCTGCTTGACTCAACATGCAATACATACATAAATAGGAACCCCCAAAACAAATTATGAATACTTTCATGCCATGACAAAAGTCTGAGATACCCTACTGCATTAAGAACATAAGGAAGAGCCTGCTAGATCAGACCAGAGTCCATCTAGTCCAGCACTCTGCTATTCACAGTGGCCCACCAGGTGCCTTTGGGAGCTCCCATACAGGATGTGAAAGCAATGGCTGCTGCTCCCGAGCACCTGGTCTGCTAAGGCATTTGCAACCTCAGATCAAGATTGGTAGCCATAAATTGACTTCTTCTGCATAAATCTGTCCAAGCCCCTTTTAAAGCTATCCAGGTTAGTGGTCATCACCACCTCCTGTGGCAGCATATTCCGGCTAATGCATGTTAGCGTGAAGAAGTGTTTCCTTTTATTAGTCCTAATTCTTCCCCCCAGCATTTTTTAATGATGCCCCCTGGCTCTAGTATTGTGTGAAAGAGAGAAAAATTTCTACCAACATTTTCTACCCCATGCATGGTACATAGACTCCAATCCACGCTACAGAATCAACGCCTTAGCCATTCCTCGGGCCATCTGAGGAGTGGGGATCCCAACTGGCGGTCCTTCTTGAAAGAATCTGGGGCCCCTTTCATGCAGCATAAAAATAATGCATTTTCAAACCACTTTCACAACTGTTTGCAAAGTGGATTTTTGCTATTCCGCTTTAGCTTCAAGAGCACTGAAAGCAGTTTTGAAAGGTGCATTATTCTGAATAGTCGGTTCAAATTAAGTGGACGGGTGATGACAATTAACAAAGGGATCTGGGCAGGGATAGAAGTGGTTATTGAAATCGAGACAACAGCACAGTGCAGGGGAAAAAAAAACGTAGAAAAGGCACAACACGCTCTTTTAATTAGAAACAAAATTTAGGAGGGCAAAAGACCCGCGAATTAGAAATGCAAAGAATAAAGGAAGACTCACAAGCGCCAGACATATAAGAAAACCTTTTCAAAGGTTTTGACGGCTTTAAAAAAAAGTTCTTCTTCTTCTTCTTCTTCTTCTTCTTCTTCTTCTTCTCCTCCTCCTCCTCCTCCTCCTCCTTCTTCTTCTTCTGGCGCACAGTTCACTGGATGATAACTGGCTACAAAGAAGTGTGATGCCGGCGCCTCGCAATTGAGCACAGATTGGCTGAATAAACCGGGAACAGGCACATGTGGTTCGCTGCTGCTTTGACAATACGTGGTAAAAATTATATGCATATACGCACACGCACAGGCAAAGAGAGAACCTAGAATTGCACCAGTGTAAAAGGCACTGTTGGGAACACAAGACTTAATGCTCTCTTCTCCTCAATTAAAATCCAGTAAACTCAGAAGAGGAGTGTGCCGTGCAAATCCAAAACAGCTTTTGGGGCTAATTATTATTATTACTATTATTGTTCTCATCATCATTATTATTTTATGAAAATCACAGCTGCCAGGTCTTCAGCTGGTGTTGAAGATCTGCCGGATGCGGTTTCATAAATTATTACTGTCGTTATTACTATGATCATGAAAATAAAACTACCGAAAAAAGAGGATGAGGCACGGGTTCCGCATGGGTCAAAAACAGCAGTGTGAAAACGGCGTGAAGACAGCGTGAACCCTTTTACACCGTTTTAAACTGTTTTACACCGTTTTCACGCCGCTGTTTTTGGCCCGTGCGGAACCCGCCAGAGAGAGAACAGGGACCCCCTCACTGGTTGTAAAATAGAGCAAAAACAAATGTACCATCTGATGCTGCTCTCCTGAGCAAGTCAAGAGTACAAAAAATAGGGGAGAAGTAAAAGTTTAGATAATGAAAATACAAATAACTCGTGCTGAGCATCTCCAGTCTTTTACTACATCTTGTGTTATCTCCCCCCCCCCTTTTTTTTTTTCTTCTTGCCTATTTTCACTAATAGTGCTACTCAGGTTGACTCCAGTCCAATTCCACTGAAATGAATGGGCTCAGGCTGGCTCTCTTCAGGATCGCGCTGGAAGAGCTAGCTGTCAGGGATTGCAGCTAGGTGATTGAGATGCATTCCTAATTCAATTCAGTTGTTACAAAATATATTGCCGGTGATTGTATCTCGTTAATTGAGATGCATTCCTAACTCAATGTAATCACCACAAGATATACGTAACCAGCCTGCTATATGTTACCACTGCTGTACGGGGACATTCTTTCCTTGATCTATTCTTTGTGGCTTCACACGTTATGTAGATAACTAGACTTACCCCTGACACCTCTACTCCCATGGGAAACAGGATGTTTCCACTGCTCTGTGGGGGCAGGAGGCCAGGTGGCTTTATATCTATCTGTCGCCAAAGTAACTCTTTCTCACATTCTTTGGGAAAACGGAAGGAGGGATTGTTTCTGAATAAAGGGGATAGCAAAAGCCAGGTTTGCCAGAACTGGCTCTAACCAGCTGGGTGCTTCGTGGCCTTCCAATAAACGCTACTGATCAACAATACAGAGTCCATTTATTGATTCTTGATCCTCTTTGATCTCAGATTGCAAATGCCTTAGCAGACCAGGTGTTCAGGAGCAGCAGAAGCAGAAGGCCATTGCTTTCACATCCTGCCTGTGAGCTCCCAAAGGCACCTGCCTGTGAGCTCCCAAAGGCAGCGTGAACCCTTTTACACCGTTTTAAACTGTTTTACACCGTTTTCACGCCGCTGTTTTTGGCCCGTGCGGAACCCGCCAGAGAGAGAACAGGGACCCCCTCACTGGTTGTAAAATAGAGCAAGTAGCAGAGTGCTGGACTAGGTGGACTCTGGTCTGATCCAGCAGGCTAGATCTTTCGTTCTTATCTTATGTTCTTATGATTCAAGGTTCAAGACCTAACACTAGCTGAATGACAGGTGGGAGATGCAAGAGCAGTCTTCCCAAAACCTGATTTGGAAACTGAAATGCATTTGTGTGTGGTTGCAAATTATGACAAACGCATCCTGTACTTTCTCCCTCGTTGGAGTGAAAAACTGTTGGGTTGATTTCGATCGGGGTAGTGGTGGTCGGTGGGAACAGCAGGTGGAGAAGGGCACTTGGCACAGACTGTGAGTTCCGACTCACAAAAACTTACACTGGGATTAATTAATTAATTAATTGTTTGGATTTGTAGACCGCCCCATCCCCGAAGGGCTCTGGGCGGTGCACAACAATATCCACATGTGTACAATTTATCATTGCAATCAGTGCAATTACTAAAACCAATAAAATCCATTAAAAGCAGCGGTCAGTACAAAGATATCAGGCGTCCCAAAACCCAATTTATTTAGAGGCCTCCCTAAAAAGAGGGAACGGCCAGACTCCCCTCTAAGAGGGTAGCATAAGATTTGTGTCTATTGTTAAATAATTGTGTCTATTGTTAAAGTGTCACTGGGCGGGTATTATCTGTGCATTCATATATCAGGGATCTCCATTTTTTGAGTCTGCAGACACCTTTGCACTTCTGGGACTAGGTCAGGGGCCTGCAACCTGTGGCTCTCCAGATGTTCATGAACTACAATTCCCATCAGCCCCTGTCAGCATGGCCACTTGGCCATGCTGGCGGGGACTGATGGGAACTGTAGTTCATGAACATCTGGAGAGCCGCAGGTTGCAGATCATGGACTAAGTGGTGGACGCAACCACAAAACTGCAATCACAGGAAGTAGAACCACATACACAGAAGAAGATCAAGTGCAGGGGAGGAGAAGAGAGGTAATCAAAAAGCAAATCAGGAAAGAGAGGTCCGAGAGAATAAAGTAAACGCTGGTTGTAGCGGCTGCCTGGAAATGTTATTGTAATCTACACTGCCAATCAGATCTTTGCCAGCCAATCAGATGCCGCTGCTGGGTAACAGCCCCACCCACTCTGTAAAATATTTGGTGGGTGCAAAAAGAGAGAGAGGTCAGCGTCTTGGGGACCTCTGCTATACATACACCCGAAAACACTATTCAGGAGGTGTACCCAATCACAAAATGGCTGCCACAAGAGGCGGAGCCTGTCACGGGAGGTCCGGGAGGAAGGGTGTGTGTAAGTCTAATAGCAACTCTTCAGCATTTCAGGTAAGAGCTCAGCTTAATGGAAGTTTGAAGTGCAACACCATCCTGCGCAGGCTGACTACGATTCGTTCTCAAGTGCAATCCTGCACATCTTCAAGAAGGTTTTCACCACTTCACCAGTTCCTCAACAGCAATTCACCCCTGCAAGTTCAACACTTAGCAGGGAAGAGGGAAAAATAACTCCTCCTAAAGAGGGACTTGTGGGTGAAGTATTATTGGAAGCAACAGCTGACCGCGGCTATTTCCTGTGCAGCAAAACCTGCAAGCGCTCGGAAAAGGCACGAGAAAAACGAAACAAAACGCCGTTCACTCTTTTACTTTCTTTCCCCAACCCTGCAGCCGTCAAGTTCCGCAGGGCAAAGGTAGAGTTTGCACATCTCCCCAGTGCAAAGTCTTCTCACCGGAATCACAAGGTGGATATGCCCCAACAGCTTGAGGCTTTGGCCCCTCCCGCACATGCAGAATAATGCACTTCCAATCCACTTTCAACGCACTTTGCAGCTGTGCGGAATAGCAAAATCCACCTGCAAACAGTTGTGAAAGTGGGCTGAAAGTGTATTGTTCTGCATGTGCGGAAGGGGCCTTTGCTATGCCAAATGCAGCTCACCTGTGACTCGAGATCCCTCCTGTTCTTTTTGTGTGTGTGGGGGGGAAGGATTTACAGCATGGCTGGGATTGTGGGAAAGGGCCAGCTACAACGCATCATAGGGGGGGGTGGGTTGCTAACTTTGAGTGGGGAAATTTCTGGTTATTTGGGGGTGGTGTCTGGGAAGGGTAACGTTTGGGGAGAGTGCACTGCAGTGCCACATAGTTCACCTTCCAAAACAGCCATTTTCTCCAGGGGAACCAATCTGTAATCTGGAGATCAGTTGCGATTGTGAAAGATCTCCACCTCCGTCCCCTGGGGGCTGGCAGCCCCCTGGGGAACACAATTCTTTGTGAGGCGGCAGGGTCCTTACCAGTGGTGGGATCCAAAAATTTTGGAAACAGGTTCCCACGGTGGTGGGATTCAAACAGTGGCCAATGGGGATGGGCAGGGCACGACGGGGGCGTGGCCAGGCAGTCCAGGGGCGGGGCATTCCTGGGCGGGGTTGTGGCAAGGACGCAGCCGCTGCGCTGGTCCTTGGGCGGGAAACGAATGCACGCAGGCGCAGGCTGCCACGCACGCCGGTGCCCCTCCTGCTAGACTGCTTCAAGTTCTGCGCGCTACTGCTGAGAGGAGGGGCATAACTAAGGCAAAAATCACGTGGCAAAATCACCAATTAGTAACTCAGTCTCGGCACACACAAATAATGAGTAACCTACTCTCGGGAACCTGTGAGAACCTGCTGGATCCCACCTCTGGTCCTTACGCCTTACGCGTCTTATGCAAAAATAAAATATATATGATCAAGAATCGCAGAAATGTAAAAACCAACGCACTATTCTCTCCCCGCCGGCGTGCAGGAGATTCCTTTGTGGCTTTCCTACCCGGCATTAGCGAAAGCATCGCCTTGGTCATTATGCAGAGATAAATAAAAGCCCCACCTGACCATATATCAGCCTGCTGCGCGCCTGATTTTACCATAAAGTAGTGTTTTGTACTAAATGGTAAGCAATGTACACCAGATCTCTTGAGGTCAGGCCAGGGTCAGTCAAGATGCATCTTCATGACCTCACAGATGTCTAAACGTCCAGAACAGTGATGGCGAACCTTTTCGAGACCGAGTGCCCAAATTGCAACTCGAAACTCACTTATTTATCGCAAAGTGCCAACACAGCAATTTAACCTGAATACTGAGGTTTTAGTTTAGACAAAACGGTTGGCTCCAAGGCGTGCGGTTACTCAGGAGTAAGCTTGGTGGCAGTCGGTGGCTTTGTTTTGAGGCAACCGTGCAACTCTTCGAACGGGTGAATCACGACCCTGGGAGGGTTTACTCAGAAGCAAGCCCCATTGCCAGCAACCAAGCTTACTCCCAGATAAAAGATCGAGCTTTAGTTCTTCCCATGAAAATCAGTGGGGTTTAACAGCGCTTAACAGGGTAACCTACACTGCTTCCCCAAAACTAGGTCTTAGGTTTAATGCTAATAATCGAGCCAACCTAGATGTATGGGGGGGGCGATTTCCCCCCACATGACGAACTCTGTTTGTGCGTGCCCACAGAGAGGGCTCTGAGTGCCACCCTCTGGCACCCGTGCCATAGGTTCGCCACCACTGGTCTAGAAGGCTGGACAGACAGCCTTTCCCCATCTGTGACCCCGTTCTTTTAGCACTGTGTTTGGGCCTGAAGCCACAGCTGGCTTCCGAGAGAGCTCCGAGAAGCTGTGACTAGCCCAAGGTCACCCAGCTGGCGTGTGTGGGAGTGTACAGGCTAAACAGGGAGATACAGTTAATGAAACACAGAAACACCAGTACAGTGGGGATTCTGGCACAGGAACAAAATGGCTGCCACAAAATGGCTGCCACAGGAAGAGGGGCCAGCCGCAAAATAATTGCCACAGCTTCACTTCAGTAACACAGTGCAACTTCACAGGCTGAGTGGGCGGCTGCATTTCTAAACATGTGCACAGCCAAGGAACTCTCCATTAGTTGTTGCCAACTTCCAGGTGGTGGCTGGAGATCTCCTGGAATTGCAGCACATTTCCAGGTGAAAGAGAAAATGGCCGCTGTGGAAAATGGACTTTATGGTGTTATACCCCACGTAAGATCCTCCCTTCCCCAAACTATGCCCTCCTCAGACTCTACCCCCCAAAATTCCAGGAATTTCCCAACCAGGAGTTGGCAACCCAGCCAATAGTCAATCAGAAGCTGGGCAAAAGCCCTATCTGGCTCCACCCACTTCCTAAAAACAATGAGCAGGGGTGAGAAAAGGTATCAGTAGGTAACCTGGCACCCGTTGGCAACACATTGGGGACACCTGTTGCATCTGAAGCATCAAGGGTGAAAGTACAGGTGGATCCAAAGGGGACCAATGTCAGATTTATGGGGCACAAAGAATACCTCATTATGTTCTCCAATGACTGCCAGGTAGTTAAAAGGGCACAAGGAGGCAGGCAGGAGGAAGATTAACTCTGTCTGAAGAAGCAAGGGAGGAGGTTTCTTTCAACTGTAGCTTCTTAAAGTCTGTTCAGCCAGACAAATAAAACCTTGCTTTGTTTCTAAACTGAGATTTCTTTTAGACTCATCGATTACATGGATTACACAAACCCCAAAAGTCCCTCTGTATACTGCAATCGCCAGTACATAGAAGAAGAGAAGAAGAGTTTGGATTTATATCCCCCCTTTCTGTCCTGCAGGAGACTCAAAGGGGCTTACAATCTCCTTGCTCTTCCTCCCTCACAACAAACACCCTGTGAGGTGGGTGGGGCTGAGAGAGCTCTGAAGAGCTGTGACTAGCCCAAGGTCACCCAGCTGGCATGTGTGGGAGTGTACAGGCTAATCTGAATTCCCCAGATAAGCCTCCACAGCTCAGGTGGCAGAGCTGGGAATCAAACCCGGTTCCTCCAGATTAGATACATGAGCTCTTAACCTCCTACGCCACTGCTGCTCTATACCAGCACCACAGTGCTCCACTAGTACAGTATGTCACTCATGCTCTTGAGCTACCAAGTTTAATGCGCCGCGGTGAGCATATATTAGCTATTGAACGCAATCCACTTGCTCCGCACAAAGTATTTCTGATGGCCACGGATTGCTTCACTGTTACTTTGAATTCAGAAGAAATCCCAGCGAGATGCCAGTGAGATGCAAAAATTCTCTGATCATCACCAGTTATGAACCCTGCGTGGCACCAACGTATCCTTTGTGCTTTTTCCGAACAGGCGGCTTTTCCCTGCCTCAGCGGAAGAGGAGGGTCCCAGGTTCAATTCTCAACATCTCTCACTGAAAGGAATAAAAAGCAGGTGATGTGAAAGACCTCTCCACCCAGCTTCTGGAAAACAGCGGCCAGTCTGAGCAGACAAGATCGACTTTGACGGACCAAGAAGAGAAAACAAGAGTTTGGATTTATACCCCGCTTTTCTCTCCTGTAAAGGGTCGCAAAGTAGCTGGCAAACTCTTTCCCTTCCCCTCTCCACATCAGACACCTTGTGAGGTAAGTTAGGCTGAGAGAGTTCTGAGAGAACTGTGACCGGCCCAAGGTCACCCAGCAGGCTTCATGTGGAAGAGCAGATAAGAGTCCACTCTTATCAACAGATAAGAGTCCACTGCTTAGCTTGCAAAGTCTGAAGAGATCGAGCTAGTCCGATGATCATGTAAGCAATTTTAGGGGGTCAGACAGTGTCCTAAGTGGGATATATAATCAAATAAATATACTCAGAGTCCAACCTTTTAGCAAATGTTTCTCATTTTGATGGCTCTCTATAGCTTTCCTGCAGCAAGCTTGCAAAGAACAGATAATTTCTTTATTAATTTAGCTCAAGGTGGCCTATAATACATAAAATACATAAAACATATGTCATAAAGCATTTTAAAATTTAAATCATAATTTAGGACCACTTTAATCACGAACAGCACTAACTCCAACTGTTTGTAGCTGCCTCCTGGAGATCAGGAGTGAGGGATGGCCAGGTGCACTTCTCTGATGAGGTTTTTTTCCATAATTGTGGGGCTGCCATTGAAAAGGCCCTGCCTGGTGAACCCAAAAAAGCAAGCTTCTTTGATTGGTGGGACACTCTGGGCGACCTCTTGCTGTGATCTTAATTCCCAGGCAGGAATGTAAGGTTGAAGACAGCAATTCAAAAACCCTGGTCCCAAGCCACATAAAGGCTTTAAATAAATGTATGTATAGGTACCGTGTTTCCCCGAATATAAGACAGTGTGTCATATTAATTTTTGCTCCCAAATATGTCTTATTTTCAGGGGATGTCTTATATTTCTGTATTCTGTTCATCAGGCATGCTTCCAAACAAAAACTTTGCTACATCTTACTTTTGGGGGATGCCTTATATTTCGCACTTCAGCAAAACCTCTACTACGTCTTATTTTCCGGGGATGTCTTATATTCGGGGAAACAGGGTATCTAGAATCCCAGTTCTACAAACATTACTTATAATCTGCTCTGCGGAGTCTCCTTATTATATTCTATATGGAAGCTGAGCTTAGGAAAAAGTCAAGCACGGATGGAAGTCCCCCCCTCCCCTAACCTGCAGTAAATACTAACACATACACCCCTCCAATCATTTTCAGGTACTTATTTTATCTATCTATCTATCTATCTATCTATCTATCTATCTATCTATCTATCTATCTATCTATCTATCTATCTATCTATCTATCTATCTATCTATCTATCTATCTATCTATCTATCTATCTATCTATCTATCTATCTATCTATCTATCTATCTATCTATCTATCTATCTATCTATCTATCTATCTATCTATCTATCTATCTATCTATCTATTAAATTTATATACCGCCCGATCCCCGAAGGGCTCCGGGCGGTGAACAACATTATTTGAACATCAACAGGAGCGGTCATACAAATATAAATACATAAGCTCCATCCCATAAAATAGCTTAAAACTCATAAAAACAGCGAATAACCATAATACATAATAACAACAAGAGGCGTCCAACCTCAATTTAAAAACAACTTCCCCCATGAAGGGATTAGAGGCCCCTCAATATGGAGGGGATCCCTGATGTAACTGTCCCAGGCACAGAGCAGTGAGGGGGCGCCGTTCAGCAGCTGGACACTCCAAAGGCCCGGTGGAACAACACAGTCTTGCAGGCCCTGCGGAACTCACCCAGGTCCCGCAGGACCCGGACAGCTGGAGGAAGGGTGTTCCACCAGGCCGGGGCCAGTGCCGTAAACGTCCTGGCCCGCGTGGAAATTCAGGACCAAACTACTAGGCCCATCCACACAGCTCCTCATGTCCAAAGAGGACTAGGCCCATCCACACAGCTCCTCATGTTCAAAGAGGAGTAAGCCCATCCACACAGCTACTCATGTTCAGAGAGGACTGAGCCATGTACAATGTTCCTCATGTTCCCATCCACACAGCCGCTTGTGTTCACAAGGCTGGTGCAGTTATTGCCAGTGTTTGGTTTTTAGGCGCTTATATTATTAAAAGCTGACCGAAAATGACTAAATGGCAGTTTGATCGACACAGCAGCCACACTGGTGGGGGGGGGGGGGGATGGTGGCCATTCTGCCCCTGTGTGAAGCCTGTCCTCCATATTTTTCTTCAGTCCTTCAACTCCACCCCTCCTCCATTTCCTTCCTTCTCCACGACTAGGGCCTGCTTCCTTCAGTCAGCCTGGCTTGCAGCCAGCATCCTTTACTGCCTCCGCACTCTTTCTCCCTTCCCTCCTCTCTCTGCCTGCAAGATACGGCTTCTGCAGAAGCTCATTGGAGGACATCCACCTCTCTCACCAGCTCCTCCTTCCCTCCGTTCTCCGCCTGCGGTTTCCATAGGACTTCCGTGTGCCTTTTTGCTTTGGTCTCTGCGTTTCAGGCCACTGTTGAATCACCCCTTTTCCTCCTGGCCTCTGCATTCCCTTCCCCATAGCTGTCCTGCCTCTGCTTGCCACCCAGCCTGTTCGTCTAGCCAACATGGTTTTTCCTGTTCTGCAGCCGTTGTGCAAGTTTAGTTCCAGCCGAGATGCCCTCGCGCTTCCACTCCGATAAAGCTGCCTGCAAACATTCCATGTTAGCCCTCTCTGGTAGATCAACCCAAACAATAAGTACAAGAACAAGCCACAGATGCAGGCGAAACGTCAGGAGAGAATGCTGCTAGAACACGGCCATACAGCCCGGAAACCACACAGCACCCATGATCCTCTGAAGAAGCCAGCCACAGATGCCGGCGAAACGTCAGGAGAGAATGCTGCTAGAACACGGCCATACAGCCCAGACACCACACAGCACCCATGATCCTCTGAAGACGCCAGCCACAGATGCAGGCGAAGCGTCAGGAGAGAATGCTGCTAGAACACGGCCATACAGCCCGGAAACCACACAGCACCCCAGTGATTCCGGCCGTGAAAGCCTTCGACAATACAATATAGGCTTCATTTGCCAGATGATGGATACCTGGTTTTTAAAGAGACAGAAAGCTGACGTGCTGGAAATGAATTAAGCGTGTCTCTAAATCAGAGGATGCCAACGTGGTGCCCACAGGCACTATGCCGTCAGCCAATTATCTCCAGAAAGTGGGCGGCACTTTTGCTCAGTGATGCTTCTGAATGGCCACTGGAGATCTGATTGGCTCTGCAGATTTTTAAAAAACGCTGATTCGGCAGCAGCTGCCACCACATCATGACGATCTTCAATGTATGACTGAAAGTAACTTGCGGCCATCACTTTGTGGCTGGTTCCGCCTCCTGCAGCAGCCATTTTGCAGCTCTGCCCACCATGCTGTGTCAGAACGGACTGATCACTAAGAGGGCAGGAGGACATCTTGTCTGGGTGATTCCCACCTTTTGGTACAGGGAGGCAGGAAACAAAACATCTTCCAGTTCCAGCCTCCTCATGGGAGTCAGCCATTTTCAATTCTTATCCTGCCCCAATCAGGGACGGCAGCATTAGGCTTAAGCTCTTTTCCAATCTAACCTATCTTCTTCATTTCTGTCTTAAAATCATCTCTCTTCCTGTTCTTTTATCACTATCTTCTTCACTTCCTTTTCCCTTCCCCTAGTTGGGGCAATGAGGAACCGCATGCTCAAAATCGCAGCGGCCATCTTGCCTGCCACAAATCCTCCCACCCAGAAGGACATGCTAGGAATGAGATGGGGGATGACCCGCTTTCCGAATCGGAACTAGAAGCCCCTTGTGACCACATTAACAAAGACCGCAGCCAACCACGCCTGGGAACCAGCATTCTGGTCTCCCCCAAGGCTGAACAACAGAGGTTGAGCATCCAGAACACGCAGGATCAAGAATGCACAAACCGTGAATGGCCAAAGGACCAACATTTCTGCCCCAAAATGGGTCCTGAGGCAGTATGAGTTAAGCAGGCAGGAAAGCCAGAAGCAAAGAATTTATTGCTTTTCTGACGTTCCTACAATAAGATAAGAAAGGCTCAATGAGTGGTCAGGGCCCAAGAGAACGGCTGGGCTGTTCTCCTGACTGATTTTCAGGATGGATGTAGGTAGGGTAAGTAATGTCTGCTCAGAGCACTGTTTAAATCACCTTAGGGTGGCACAATAGGGAGTAGCAAGCCCCATTGTCCAGTCAGGTACCCCTTGGGGCCTGGGGAAAAGTTCCAGCCGACAAGATGGATCCCAAAACCCTCTGAGAAGCATCCATTTCGTGGGGAGCAACATCATGCTCTTATGTCAGTCTTTGACTCCTGTGCCTTCGTGGTACTCCTCAACGAGAGAAGGGGTCTGAATGTTTATAATCAGTGTTTCCCAACCTTTTCGAGGTCAGGGTACCCTTGACCTCACTCCTCATATCTCACGGTACCCCTGCCGCCACCCTCCACCTTCCCCTCCCATTGCCCCTGCTTGCCACACACCCCACCTTCCCCTCCCAGGGTGAAGGGTAGCACTGGGAGTGGGGGTGGCTGCTGACCTTGAGGCAGGCCCTGCCCCATGGGCCAGCTCCATGTCCTTGTTGGCGCCGGTGGGAGACACCACAAAAATGAGGGGGGGGGGTGGTAGTGTTGCCGCGGTACCCCTGGGACATGCTCACGGCACCCCAGGGTACCACGGAACCCTGGTTGAGAATGGCTGGTTTATATAATAACAAGAGGAAGAAGAGTTTGGATTGAAACCTGCTTTCCCCTCCTGTACGGAGTCTTAAAGTGGCTTACAAACTCATTTTGCTTCCTCTCCCCGCAATGAACACCTTGTGAGGCAGGTAGAGCTGAGCGTGTTCTGAGAGAACTGTGACTGGCCCAAGGTCACCTAGCAGGCTTCATGTGGAGGAGCAGGGAATCAAACCCTGTTTTCCAGATTAGAGTTCCCTTGCTCTTCGGCACTACACCACATCTGTGCCTTTTCTACGCATGAGAACATGTGCTTTGTTGGTTGAGAGTCACATTCCGTGACATTCGGAAGCCTGCATCGAGTGGGAGCAAATCCCCATGACTGGACCGAATGCAGAAAAGCGTTAACATTTCAACCATACAAGGATCCTTTTCTATAACTGCAGAAAGCACACATGCCCAATTGCACGAAAAAAACACTTCGACAACGCAACTGACACTTTCTCTCTAAAAACCTTTTTTTTAAAAAAAACAAAATCAGCTTTGGATTTAAAAAATACGTCAAGAGAAGTTCCATTCAGGTCCACTCTTGCTGTGCACAAAATTATAGACAGTCGTAATTCACAAAAAGTTCTATACAAAGCACACACACACACACACACACACAAGATCCAGGAGTTGTTAAGATCATGGGGGCAACAGTCACATTAATCGGGGGGTGGGGGTGGGTGGGTTTTCTTCACAAATAAGCAACACAATTATATGCCGAGTCAATAGCACAAGCCAGCTAATGCGCTCCGGCGATATTTTGAAACTGTAATGTGATACTACTGTTTCCAGCCTCACTCCCTGGACGCATACTGTACTATTTGAGGCCCAAGGGGCAAAGGCAGACCTCCTGCTAATGATCCGCGGCTGCGCTGAAAAGGGAAAGCGAGTGGGGGGGGGGACATGCACAAATGCTCCCCGCGTTACTTCCCCCCAGAGTTCAAAACCACAGGCTGCTGAGAAGCCCCGATTATAAACTGAGAAGCTGCTCCCGAACCCGTTTCTTCTGTTCCCAACAATGTTTTGCTGTGCAAAAATAAAAATGGAAGAGAGAGAGAGAGAGAGAGAGAGAGAGAGCATGTGTACTTGTGGGGAGGGGAGGGGGAGACGCCGTTTCAGCCGGCCTGTAATTTACACGGCCTGTGCTTCTATTAAATTACCGTATTACACAAATGCGAGATTAGAGGAATCCTCCCCGGCCAGGTATGTTGTAAAAGCTCTGACCTGGCTAGCCCAGGCTGGCCTGATCTCCTCAGATGATGGAAACAAGCAGGATTGGTCCTGATTAGTGTTTAGATGGGAGACCACCAAGGAAGTCCAGGGGTAATGGCAGCCAATGGCAAACCACCTCTTTTAACGGGTTTTTTTTTTTGCATTGAGAACAATACGGCGTCTCCAAAAGTCAGTTGTGACTTGGTGGCAAAAAACAAACAAACTAAAAAAAACCAAAGGGAATGGTCTTAAATCCACGAACAAGTTACATTTGTGTCCAGCGATAAACGAAGGTTTCGTGCACATTTTATTATTTCATTTACTTCATTTATACTCGCCTTTTCCCAAGTGAGGGCCCGAGGCAACTCACATCCTTCTCCTCTCCTCCATTTTTATTCTCACAACAATCTTGTGAGGAAAGTTAGGTCAAGTCTGAGACAGGCCCAAGGTCACCTTCAATGGCAAAGTGAGGATTCGAACCAATACCCTAACCACTATACTGCACTGGTTCTCCTTGGGGGAAGGGTGGTGGTGTCTTATATTCAGAACAGCCTTCCTTAAATATGGATTCTAGACCTGCCAGTGCAGTTCAGGTAATCGGCTCTTGCCCTGAAGAAGAGGTGCGGGGTTAATTCGACAAATTTGTGCTCACCTGACAAGCTAACGTAAGGTGACCAGATTTTAATTTTTGCAACGCGGGGCGTGCGCGCTCCTGCGCTGCTGCACTGCCTAATCGGGAGAATTTAAAAACCACGCAGGACACATTGCCCAAAAGCGTGACTGTCCCGCCAAAAGCGGGACGGCTGGTCACCTTAAGCTAACACCACATACAGCTGAGAAGCCCTCTGCAAAATGTTATCATTTCGAATCAACTGCAGCCTCATGAACTTATCCTCTGAAAGGAAGAGGGGGCTTTGTTAACAAAAAAAGACCCCGCAGTTATTAAACATGTTTATAATATTAAATGAGAGCGGCAAGGATACAACGCACAATAGACTCACCTCTTTTTTTTAGCTTGTTAAACTGTTAGAAACAGCACTAGAAGAATTAGGAGGGTTACCTGATTCTGTGCAAGCTCGGCAGAAGACATTTCCCAAAATATGAAAGGCCAAACTGAAAGCGAGTAACTCCTGCTAGGGAAGAGCTGGAAGGTTAAAAGCATCTCTAATGCAAAAAAACACTGTGGGTCCCAGTGCATAGGATTACATAATGCACTTTCAATACACTTTCATTGTACTTTGCAGCAGAGAGGAATAGCAAAATCCTCTTGCAAACCATCGTGATAACACCAGTAGTGCTTCCTAAATAATAAGACAGAAGTGTCTTGCTATATTAATTTTGGCTCCCTAAGATGCGCCATGTCCTTACTCTTTCAGGGGATGTCTTATTTTTCTGTGTTCTGTTCGCCGGTCATGCTACCAAACAAAAACTTTTGCTATGTCTGACTTTCTCGGGATGCCCTTTATGTTTCGTCAGACTTCAGTAAAACCCTCTACTACGTCTTATTTTCAGGGGATGTCTTATATTCGGGGAAACAGGGTAGTGGATTGAAAGTGCATTATTCTGCATGTGTAGAAGGGGCCGAGAAGACAGATCAATAGTTATCCCAGCCGGGTCCCGGCTTTGGTCTGGATGGAAAAGTCACTACTAGATGAAAACCCACAAGTCTTAGCTCAAATTGCTACATTTTGTGCAATAGTGTATAAATAAACTCACTCTACTCCAAAGGAAAATCAAAAGTATTTTTATTAGATTGCTTAAGGCCTTACGTTACTATTTGTCCTGTGGTGTGATAAATTTCCTGAGCTTTGTGTTTTAACTAATTGTGATTTTTAAGCTTTGCGGAACTGTGTCTTATGTATCTGAATCTATTTCTGGTCAAGCTACTATATATAAATAAAATCCAATCCAATAATACTTGGAGATAAGTTATTAGGCGTGGGTAACAACAAAATCCAGGGCAAATCACTATTTCAACATCAAACCTGTGGCAGGAGTGTGCGACTTCCCTTTACATAATTTGCTGTCTAATAAAATTCCTTGCAAGTGTGTCTTAATGGAAGCAGTGGAATAAACACTAATGTTGAAGTGGAATTTTCTATCAAAGCGACCCTGAACTTTCCCTAGAAGCTAAAATGATCCAACTGAGACGACCGTCTTTTGGTCACAACATGAGCAGGCAAGACTCACTAGAAAAGACATATTGCTCAAGACACATACATGTGACGCGACTTTCAATCCACTTTCAATGCACTTTGCAGCTGTGCGGAATAGCAAAATCCACTTGCAAACAATTGTGAAAGTGGGCTGAAAGTGCATTGAAAGTGGATTGAAAGTGCATTATTCTGCATGTGCGGACGGGGCCTAGGAAAAGCTGAAGGCAGGAGGAAAAGACGAAAACTATGGCTTCCGTAGTGAGGAAAAGCTGGAGGCAGGAGGAAAAGAGGAAAACTATGGCTTCCGTAGAGAACTCCATGCATCTCCTGTTGGAGATGCATGGAGTTCACTACGGAAGCCATAGCTTTCAGATTGCAAGACCTGAGCAAGGCTATTCCTGACAGGACATTTTGGAGGTCATTCATTCATTCTTTTTTCCAGCTGTCAAGCCACAGCTAACTTATGGCAACCCGTCAAGTCAAGGAATGTTTGGAAGTGGTTTGCCATCGCCTGCCTCTGGCCTACTCCGCACTAGTCCCTGAAAATGTTTGCAGAATGCTTGCAAAACGTTTTCAATCTCTCCCTCATCCCCACTTTGTGCGAACTCCCTCAAAACAATTTTTAGCCGCCATTTTGTGTTTTTTCCATTTAGAAGAGAGAAGAAGATTTATATCCCTTCTTTCTCTCCTGCAGGAGACTCAAAGGGGCTTACAATCTCCTTGCCCTTCCCCCCTCACAACAAACACACTGTGAGGTGGGTGGGGCTGAGAGAGCTCCAAAGAACCGTGACTAGCCCATGGTCACCCAGCTGGCGTGTGTGGGAGTGTACAGGCTAATCTGAATTCCCCAGATAAGCCTCCACAGCTCAGGCAGCAGAGCGGGGAATCAAACCTGGTTCCTCCAGATTAGATACACGAGCTTTTAACCTCCTACGCCACTGCTGCTCCCATGATTCTCCATAACTTGTGTAATTGAAGCTTCGAAGATTTAAACCCCCCCCCCCCCATTAAAAAAAATGTTGACAATAATCAGGCGAGAAGGAACAGAGTGAGCACAGAGACACAATAGAAAATGGTGCGGAGGAGAAAGTTCGAGGTCAGCAGAGAGGCATGGAAAACATATTCAATAGATCACACAGCCCTGAAAAGATTTCAGGCTAAAGAATCATTGTTATAAAAGAGGATGCGTATAAAATGTTTCCAGACTGGAAATAAAACGTTTTTAGAACATTTTGTGGTAACAAACCATGCAGAACTCCACGGAGGAAGCGCTTTATTTCCTGCCTCAAAATGTTTATTTTGGTTGTGCGGAAAGGGCCTCTGTGTCGCAACCCCAGTATTCGTTGGAGGGCGCTCATCTAAATTCTAGTCAGGGTCTCTGACGATCGGAAGGGAAGGAACTTTCAAAACCTTGTTACTTGTTCTTAAACTGTTCAACGGGTGGGTTGTGAAACCAATTTGCGCTGTGTCCCAGTGGGCCGTGGAGTTAGCAAAGTCAGGCTGCCCACGTGGAATCTACTTTGCAAAGCCTGTCTTCTCTCTCTCTCTCTCTCTCTCTCTCTCTCTCTCTCACACACACACACACACACACACACACACACACACACGGGGCATCACATCACACACACACACACACACACACACACAGAGAGCGAAACAGAAGTGGGAAACAGTTGGCAAACAATGTAAACTTCCTCTTTGAATAGCTGTAAGGCTGACTTTGTTCTAAAATCCACAGAGTCTTCTCTACATGATAGTGCAAAGAAACCTACCAACCGTGAACGCAGCACAGTGGGTTTACACAAAGTTCAGGCTTCCGAGAAAGCCACCAGATTTACTTTCACAGTGCAACTGTAGCGAAAAATTGGAGGCAGGAAAAATTCTCTAACAGTGCAATCCTGGGAGTTACTCCGAGGTGACTGATTCTTATGCCTCAGTGGTGATAAGATCGGGAACCGTCAAGTTGCAAACTAACTCCATGGTAGACCTTGTAAGGTCTTCTGTGCCAGAAGGTTCAGTGGTGGCTTTCCATGGCTCACTCCTGAATAGCCACCTGGACGCCTCTTATAGTGGTCTCCCACCCGAATATTAACCAGGGCCATTCTTGCTTAGCTTCCAAGATCTGACAAGACTGGGCTATCTTGGGAAGGACAGGTGGTTTGTCACTGCCTTCCTCTGTGGAGCAGCCCTGGACTTCCTTGGAGCAGCAGTGGCGTAAGAGGTTAAGAGCTTGTGTATCTAATCTGGAGGAACCAGGTTTGATTCCTCAGCTCTGCTGCCTGAGCTGTGGAGGCTTCTCTGGGGAATTCAGATTAGCCTGTACACTCCCACATATGCCAGCTGGGTGACCTTGGGCTAGTCACAGCTTCTCGGAGCTCTCTCAGTCCCACCTACCTCACAGGGCGTTTGTTGTGAGGGGGGAAGGGCAAGGAGATTGTAAGCCCCTTTGAGTCTCCTGCAGGAGAGAAAGGGGGGATATAAATCCAAACTCTACTTCTTCTTGGTGGTCTCCCATCCAAGTACTCACAGAACCAACCCTACTTAGCTTCTGAGATCTGAGGAGACTGGGCTAGCTTGAGACATCTAGATAACAGCCAGTGGAATGAAACGGAGCTAACTCTGTATAGAACTACCCTGGAAATGTATATATTCAGCTGCTTGACTCAACATGCAATACATACATAAATAGGAACCCCCAAAACAAATTATGAATACTTTCATGCCATGACAAAAGTCTGAGATACCCTACTGCATTAAGAACATAAGGAAGAGCCTGCTAGATCAGACCAGAGTCCATCTAGTCCAGCACTCTGCTATTCACAGTGGCCCACCAGGTGCCTTTGGGAGCTCCCATACAGGATGTGAAAGCAATGGCTGCTGCTCCCGAGCACCTGGTCTGCTAAGGCATTTGCAACCTCAGATCAAGATTGGTAGCCATAAATTGACTTCTCCTGCATAAATCTGTCCAAGCCCCTTTTAAAGCTATCCAGGTTAGTGGTCATCACCACCTCCTGTGGCAGCATATTCCAAACCCCAATCACATGTTGCGTGAAGAAGTGTTTCCTTTTATTAGTCCTAATTCTTCCCCCCAGCATTTTTAATGATGCCCCCTGGCTCTAGTATTGTGTGAAAGAGAGAAAAATTTCTACCAACATTTTCTACCCCATGCATAATTTTATAGACTCCAATCCCACCGCTACAGATCAACATAGCCATTCCTCCGGGCCATCTGAGAATTGGGGGATCCCAACTGAGCGGTCCTTCTTGAAAGAATCTGGGGCCCCTTCCGCACGCGCAAAATAATGCATTTTCAAACCACTTTCACAACTGTTTGCAAGTGGATTTTGCTATTCCGCACAGCTTCAAAGAGCACTGAAAGCAGTTTGAAGGTGCATTATTCTGCATGTGTGGAATGAGCCTGGGTGTTGAAGACCCGGGCTACAGACTTTTCCGTTAAGTGGACAGGTGACAATTAAGGGATCTGGAGGCAGGGATGGGGAAGTGGTTATTGAAATCGAGACAGCTTAACAGTGCAGGGGAAAAAAACATGAAAAGGCCACAACACACTCTTTTTAATTAAGAAACAAAATTTAGGAGGAGCCAAAGGACCACGAATTAAATGCAAAAGAATCTTGGAAGACTCACAGCGCAGACATACTAAAGCCTTTCAAAGTTGTTTGACCGCTTTAAAAAAAAGTTCTTGTATGTGCACTGTGTATAAAAACATTTTAATCTGCCAATCTCCGCCCCCGTCCCCGTTGCAATTTTGCTAGTGTACTAACTCAGTTGAACAAAATGTCATTACTGACTAGCATGTGTTTTCAGTGCAGAAATATAGGCTCAGAAGTGTCTGAATCTTCAGACGCCTGATTCTCCTCCAAAGAGATCTGCATTATGTAAAGATTAATGACAGTTTTCAAGGCACAGCAGGGGAATTGGACCCCCCACCCCACCCCAAAGCCCCTGCCTGTTACAAGAGATGTTTTTCTCCCCCCGCCCCCGCCCCCCGGAATTTATAATTACTTGGCTGGAGTCTTTATTTTCAACCTTGCTGTAAAGTATTTTCCCCAAAGAGACCTTGTTTTTCCCCCGTCATAGACCCTGAATAAAATTCACTTGGGTGGGGCGTAGGAAAGCAGTATTTTCAATGCATGCTGGAAGTTCTGTGAATTGGTGCACTGGAACACAGAAAGAGGTAGCTGGGCTAAGATTGCTACACTCAACCAAATTCTTGCAATAAAAAAGTTCCCTAGAAAGTTATTTGGCGGGGAAGGGGGTGTTGCTTCTAAGTAAATGTATTTGGGGATCGGGGTGCCAGCCAACCACCATACAGAAAAGGAGAATAAAATTTTGTTTTTTTTGTCAAGTCTGAGCTAGAGTGAAGCATTCCAAAACTTCCTGGGGTAAAGAAGGAATGAGTTTCTAGAATTAACCAGGAGCCCAATACCACCTTACAAGATTGATTTATTTTAATATGGAAGGATTTATTTGTACTTATATAATGATTGATAGTTTTAAACTTTGGCATGTGAGAGTTCACTTCATCAGATGAATCAGTGTATATCTGCTGGTACTGGAGTGTATATCCGTTATATTCACGACAGAGAGTTGTGCTTGGAACTTTCCACAGAATTAGTCTCTTGTCAATCAAACGGCTCTGAATACTCCCTCCCGGCAGTCACAGCCACACGGCCAGAAAGAGAATTTCAGTATTGTAAAAAAGGAAACTTCAGCTCTCCCAATCGTCCAGCGCATCATGTATATTATCTTATCTTTACAACAGTCTTAAAAGGTAGGCTAGTTTCACAATGCCCACATGGTGATGAGAGGGCTGACCCTGGCACTTAAAGCTACTGAAGACTTCATAAGCAGGCAAAATGTAAACAGCAAGACTTCCTAATTTGTAGCTCCGATGCTATGCCACACCACCTCCTTTACAAACCTTATCTATAGACTGTTCCAATTTTTTTTCAAAGAGAAAATTCGTCCATGCCGAAACTTCGCAGTGAGCCGTGAGCCATTTCAGGAGCACTCAGTACAGCCAATAGGCCTTCAGTTGTCGCTCAGAGGGAAGTCCCTCGAACTGACTACTGAAGATTCTATTGGCTGAGCAGATTTTGAAAAAAATGTTGCTTTGACAGCCGCTGCCACCACAGCATAAGGACCTTTTCTGTGTAACAGAAGGCAAGCTGCATGCGCCATTTTTGTAACTGGCTCCACCTTTTACGGCAGCCATTTTGTGGCTGCACCCACCACCCTGTCAGAATTCCAAAGATGCACAGGGTCAAAAAGGTCAGGGACCCCAATACGGAGCATCCAACTTGAAAACTGGTGAACGCAGCTCTAAAAGACATGTTAAACAAATGCGGGATTCGGGGCGGGGGGGGGGAGAGGGAGATTAATGTTGCATTCCCTGAACAGTCAGAATAGAGCAGCGATGGCAAACCTTTTAGAGACTGAGTGCCAGGGACGGAGCAAGGGGAAACTGCGCGGCCCGGCATGCTGTAAAGCGCTCTGCTCTCTGCCACGCTTCCCCTGCCCCCACCTCTGGAACTTCCCGAAACATCCCTTCTATCACACCCCTGGAACCCTCACTCACCGGGTATAGGGCAGGGGCACGCGCCCAGTGTGTCGTGCACCCCTTGTTGTCATGTCACTGCTGAGTGCCCAAACTGGGATGATGGAGCGCGTGCCCACAAAGAGGGCTCTGAGTGCCACCTCTGGCACGCGTGCCATAGGTTCGCCACCACTGGAATAGAGGGTTCGATCCAGAGGAAGGGTTCACAGAAAAGATTGGTGGAGCAGATTTCCCCCCGGTTTTGCTTTCATCAAATCGTCAAACAACCTGCTGTTGGGTCCCAGAAGTCCTCTCTAAGGTCTGGGGAAACCTCGACAGGCCAAATGTGCCATAGGGAGGGGCATGGAAGACGGGCTCTAGTGAGAATAGGAAACTGGGTCAAATGTCTTTCCCTCCTGTTTGCAGTGGAGGGGGAAAAGAGGAATTTTACTGGATTGCCCATCACCACTGTACCCCCCATGCCCCTGCATATGATGATACATTAACCAACTCTGGGTTAACAAATCGGCTGCTTTGGAGGATGGACTTTATGGCATCCTACACTGCTGAAGCCCCTCCCTACCCCAAACCCCGGCCTCCTCAAGCCCCCCCCCCAAAAAAATCTTCAAGTATTTCCCAAGCCAGACTGGACAACCCTAGGGTATCATTAGTGGTGGGATTCAAATAATTGAACAACTGGTTGTTTACAAACACCATTTGGTGATGGCCACTAACCTGGATAGCTTTAAAAGGGGCTTGGACAGATTTATGGAGGAGAAGTCGATCTATGGCTACCAATCTTGATCCTCCTTGATCTGAGATTGCAAATGCCTTAGCAGACCAGGTGCTCGGGAGCTGCTGCAGCAGCAGAAGGCCATTGCTTTCACATCCTGCATGTGAGCTCCCAGGGGCACCTGGTGGGCCACTGCGAGTAGCAGAGTGCTGGACTAGATGGACTCTGGTCTGATCCAGCAGGCTAGTTCTTATGTCCTTATTTTAACAACCGGTTCTGCCAAAGTGGTGCGAACCTGCTGAATCCCACCACTGGGTATAATGACATAGAGCACACTTTCCAAAGCAGCCATCTCCTCCAGGGAAACTGGACTCTAGGCCCCAAGGTCTCCTGGGAAGTGTAGTTCCCACCAGGCCATTTTCAGCCTCAAGTGAACAGGCCGCTTTTTCCTGCCTGCACTTTCAGGCTGAACTAAGATAAGTGTGGGGGGTGGGGGGGGGGCGCCGCAAGGGGAGGGGGCAGAAAACGCAGAGTGAGCACTGGGCGCAGTATCGCCCAGCTACGCCTCTGGTCTCTGTCACCAGGCGATCTGCTGTAATTCTGGCAGCCCTATGCTACACCCAAATAAGGGTGCCTTAATAAACTGGGGGTCATTTCTTCCCCAACTGGTCAGGTTTTAAAACCAAGATTTTTTTTTTAAAGAACATGGCTCATAACTTTGTGGTTTGTGGATAAGAAACAAATTCAATTTTTATAGATAACAGCAAAACTATGAGGTCTCCAACTGTTGCTCCACACACAAGGCAAAGAAAGAGAGAATTACAATAAACTAGGCCTGCGATCTACTGAATGAGCCTCCCTGTGTTTGCAAATTTGTCCAAGTAGGATTTTGAAAACCTTTTACACAGAGCTTTGGCGAGGACGGTGCTACAGCTGTTCAGTCTTCCAACCCGATTATAGTCGACACAGGAATGGGATTTTAAGGCCTATTAGGTTTCTGTAGAGCGGACTGCCAAGCCTGTAAGCTTCAAGATGTGCTTTTTGAAGACAATTCCTCCACTTCGGTTCACAGCCAGCTACTACCCTCTTGAGCTGGTATTTCCCGCACAGTTCAGTCCCAAACCTGGCTCCTCCTTCCTTCCTCCCCCCCCAATCTGGGCCTGAGTAACCATGAACAGAAACAAAACCAAAAGCAAATTCACTGTTCCCTCTTCCCTACTAAAACAAATGGGCAACTTCACTACTAAAACAACAAATAGGGTTGCAATCTCCCGAGCGGAAATACCTGGATATTTTTTTGGAGGATGGGTTGGATCCTGGGTAGGGAAGAGTTTGGGGTTGGGAGGGACCCCAGTGGAGTATAATACCATCGGATCCACCCACCAAAGTCGCCATTTTTCTCCAAGAGAACTGATCTGTGTAACCTGTGATCTCTGTAATTCTGGGAGATCTATATGATTAAAGGACTCAGTCCTAAATGCTGGCACTGCGGAGATCAGGAGGCATATTATAGCCATAAGTGGACGGAATGTATAGAAGTGAAAAAATTTTGGACAAACGTAATGTTATATATCGAGAAACTGGTGAAGATTAATATTGGAATAAATAATGATTTGATGTTCATGGGTGTAATGGAGGATAGAAGGGTAGATAAAAAATACAGCTATATGTATAAAATAATGGTCAAAGCAGCACATGCAACAATAGCTTTAGGCTGGAAAGAAAAGAAAAAAATGGACAATCCAGAAATGGTTGGAATACATCTGGGTACAAGTGACACTGGACATTTTCGAAATAATAACAAAGTTATCAAACTGTGGCAAGATAAAACAGAGAGGAATCTTCAAAGATATGGACCATATAATGCTGGACTGGGATGAAAGAAGTTGGAGTCAATGAGGAGAAATGGGAGAAAAAAAGATTACAAAGAATGAACTTACTGCTGTTTGTTTGATAAAACTATGAAAAATAAAGGGGGGAGGGGAAAAAAGGGGGAAATGCATTGTTTGAAAACGAATGAAGAAAAGTATTAATATAAAATGTAATATTCAAATGATACAATAATTTTTTTAAAAAAAATGTAATTCTGGGAGCTCTCCAGGCCTTGCCTGGAGGTTGGCAGCCTTAGATTCAAATGACAACAACATATTTCCAAGGAAGGGAGAGGCTGACTAACCCTTTCCTCCCAATCTCCCAACCACCCCCCACCTATTCTTTCCTTAGCTTAGTCCCCCTTGCCTATCAATTATCTCTCCTACGAATGCCACCAAGCACAGAGATGGATTCAGGCACACCCTGAGCACACGAAGAGGGGCTTTTAAGTACAATTTTAAAAAAAACAAATTGCAATGTTATACACCGGGGGGGGGGGGCTCTAAACCTTGACACGAGGCATCTATATAAGGCTGCCCATCTCCAGATGGGTAGCTGGCAGGGGCTGATGGGAATTGTAGAAGTTCGAGTAACATCTTGGAGAGCTAAAGGTTCGCACACCGGGCTTGGCTCAGAATGACAAACGAACCTCTCGACACTCTCATTGTTGTTGTATGAGTTGCTTATTTCTATTATTTATTTAAAACATTTATTCCTAATTCTCCTGGAGAAAATGGTGGCTTTGAAAGGTACGCTCCCCATTATACCCTCAGTGAGGTTGCTCCCCTCCCTAAACCCCATTATCCCAGGCTCAACCGCACAAAATCTCCACGTGTTTCCAAACCCAGAGTTGGCATCTGTATCTCCAAACATCTTAACCCAGCCCTGGCCAAGAGTTAAAAACGTGCATTTGTTGTGGAAATACGTAGCTGCATGCAGATTTAGCCTCTCCAGACATGACTCCCACTGAAGAAAAAATCCAGTTAATCATGACCTCCTCCCATCCATTCCCCAATAATACCAAAAGCAGAAAAGCAACAGGTGTATTATGAGGAAAGGAGGCCAGACCCAGTCTGGTATCTCCCATCTTGCTAGTAACACCACTGGTGCTTCTCGTAGGGCACTACAGCAGAGAGGCAACACCAAATCTGATCTCATAAACGATCCTATCAAGGCCTCAGGCCCTGGAGGAGGAATACAGTCAGCCCTGGATCCATCCTTCCACGTAGATTTGGACAGTTAACTGGAATGAGTTCATTAAATTCATCTTTGTTTCCAGTTCAGAGTCTCCAATCTTTATTCATTTAGATATTTATACCCTTCTTTTCTCCCCAATGGACACCCAAAGCACCTTCCCGCATTCTCCTGTTCTCCATTTTCATCTCATCACAACCCTTTGAGAAAGGTCCAGCAGGAGTGTAGTAAGGGGGAACTGTGCCCGGGGCACGTGTGTGCCCTGCACCCCCACCACACCACAGAACACCCACACCCTTGGACAGCATGCGCCCGGGGCAAGCCGCTCCACCCTGCCCCCTGGCAGCTACGCCACTGAAGTCCAGGCGAGAGTATGTAACTGTCAGCCACCAAGCCTCCATGGCAGAGTGGGGATTTGAACCCGGATCTCTCAGATCCTGGTCTGATACTCAAATTGCGCTATCACACTGGGTTAACTACAACCCTTGCCAAGGCTTTAAGGACTGAGATGGAGATCACAAAAGGGTGACTCCTCCACAAATGCACAAATGTTTGGTATGGACCTGTAAGACCTAGAACTCTCAGGCTCACTAACCTCCTGCCACCACGCTGGCCTGGTTCCTTTCATAACACTGTGACAGGAGGGAAATTAAGCAGGCAATCTTTTAACATACCTACATGGCTACTGTTAAAGGAGCAGAACACAGCCTAATGGAAAACGACGTCCATCAACAGCTTCTCAAATTCAAAGAAGACTAGGCCCATCCATACAGCCCTTCGTGTTCACAGAGGACTTAAGCCTACGCACCTGCCTCCTCAAGTTCAAAGAGGACTAAGCCCATCCACGCAATGCCTGATGTTCAAAGAGGACTAGGCACGTCCACACAGCTCCTCATGTTCAAAGAGGACTAAGCCCATCCACACAGCTCCACATGTTCAAAGAGGACTAAGCCCATCCACACAGCTCCCCATGTTCAAAGAGGACTAGGTCCATCCACACAGCTCCTCATGTTCAAAGAGGACTAGGCCCATCCACACAGTTCTCACAGGATGTTCAAGAGAGGACTAGGTGCCCATCCACACAGCTTCTTCCCATGTTCAAAGAGGACTAGGCCCCATTCACACACAGCTTCCCTCAAGTGTTCAAAAGAGAGCACTATGGCCCATCCACACAGCTCCTCATGTTCAAAGAGGACTAGGCCCATCCACACAGCTCCACATGTTCAAAGAGGACTAGGCCCATCCACACAGCTCCCCATGTTCAAAGAGGACTAGGCCTCCATCCACACACAGCGCCTCCCCATGTTCAAAGAGAGGACTAAGCTTCCATCCAAAACAGCTCCTCACATGTTCAAAGAACACTAGCTCCATCCACACACAGCTCCTCCTCATGTCCAAAGAGGGACTAGGCTCCATCCACACAGCCCTCTGTAGATTCAAAGAGGAGGACTAAGCTGCGATCCACACAGCTCCCTTCCTTTGTCCAAAGAGGACTGCTAGCGATCCACACAGCCTCCTCATGTTCAAAGAGGACTAGGCCCATCCAAACAACTCCTCATGTTCAAAGAGGACTAAGCCCATCCACACAGCTCCCTCATGTTTCAAAGAGGGACTGGGATTCATCCACACAGCAGAATTTCTAGTATGTTCAAAAGAGCACTAGGCTCCATCCACACACAGCTCCCTGTATGTTCAAAGAGGACTAGGCCCATCCACACAGCTCCTCATGTACAAAGAGGACTAGGCCCATCCACACAGCTCCTCATGTTCAAAGAGGACTAGGCCCATCCACACAGCTCCTCATGTTCAAAGTGGACTACGCCCATCCACACAGCTCCTCATGTTCAAAGAGGACTAGGCCCATCCACACAGCTCCTCATGTCCAAAGAGAACTAGGCCCATCCACACAGTTCCTCATATTCAAAGAGGACTAGGCCCATCCACACAGCTTCTCATGTTCAAAGAGAACTAGGCCCATCCACACAGCTCCTCATGTTCAAAGAGCACTAAGCCCATCCACACAGCTCCTCTTGTTCAAAGAGGACCAGGCCCATCCACACAGCTCCTCATGTTCAAAGAGGACTAGCCCCATCCACACAGCTCCTCATGTTCAAAGAGGACTAGGCCCATCCACACAGCCCCTCGTATTCAAAGAGGACTAAGCCAATCCACACAGCTCCTCATGTCCAAAGAGGACTAGGCCCATCCACACAGCTCTTCATGTTCAAAGAGGACTAGGCCCATCCACACAGCTCCTCATGTCCAAAGAGGACTAGGCCCATCCACACAGCTCCTCATGTCCAAAGAGGACTAGGCCCATCCACACAGCCCCTCGTATTCAAAGAGGACTAAGCCAATCCACACAGCTCCTCATGTTCAGAGAGAGAGGACTAGGGTGCCATCCACACAGCTCCCTCACATGTTCAAAGAGCACTAGCTGCCCATCCACTACACAGCTCCTCACATGTCCAAAGAGGACTAGGGCTCCATCCACACAGCTCCCTCACATGTTCAGAGAGAGGACTTCAGGCCCATCCACACAGCTCCTCACATGTCCAAAGAGAACTAGGCTCCATCCACAGCCCACAAAGCTTCTCATATCATCCAAAGAGAGGGACCTCAGCCCATCCACAGCTCCTCATGTCCAAAGAGAACTAGGCCCAGACCACACAGCTCCTCACATGTCCAAAGTGCTATTGAGAATCCAGGGCCCATCCCACACAGCTCCCTCACATGTCCAAAGAGAACTCAGGCTCCATCCACACACAGCTCCCTCTCACATAACTAAAGAGCATCTAGGGCTCCATCCACACAGCTCCTCATGTCCAAAAGAGAGCTACTAGGCTCCATCCACACAGCCTCATGTTCAGAGAGTAGGACTTCTAGGCTCCATCCACACAGCTCACTCAAATGTCCAAAGAGAGGACTAGGCTCCATCCACACAGCTCCTCATGTCCACAAAAGAGAATCCAGGGGCCCATCCACACAGCTCCTCATGTCCAAAGAGAACTTGGCCCATCCACACAGCTCCTCATGTTCAGAGAGGACTAGGCCCATCCACACCTCCTCGCAACCACAAAGAGAACTAGCTCATCCATCACAGCTCCTCACATGTCCAAAGAGCACTCAAGCCCATCTCACACAGCTCCTCACATGTCCAAAGAGGACTAGGCCCATCCACACAGCCTTCCTCATAAGTCCAGAAGAGAACTAAGGCCCATCCACACACAGCTCCTCATGTCCAAAGAGAACTAGGCCCATCCACACAGCTCCTCATGTCCAAAGAGGACTAGGCCCATCCACACAGCTCCTCATGTCCAAAGAGAACTAGGCCCATCCACACAGCTCCTCATGTCCAAAGAGAACTAGGCCCATCCACACAGCTCCTCATGTCCAAAGAGAACTAGGCCCATCCACACAGCTCCTCATGTCCAAAGAGGACTAGGCCCATCCACACAGCTCCCCTTGCATGGTGTCCAAAGAGCACTAGGCCCATCCACACAGCTCCTCATGTCCAAAGAGGACTAGGCCTGGCCCATCCACACAGCGCTCCTCAGGCGCGTCCAAAGAGGACTAGGCCCATCCACACAGCTCCCTCATGTCTGGGGCAAAGAGGAGTAAGCCCATCCACACAGCAGCTACTCATGTTCAGAGAGGGACTGAGCCATGTAAACTACGTGAGCCTTCCTCATGTTCTATCCATCCACAGCCGCTTTGTGGTTCACAAGGCTGGTGCAGTTATTGCCAGTGTTCTGGTTTTAGTGCTTTTATATTATTAAAAGCCGGACCGAAAATGACTAAAATGGCAGTTTGATCGCAAAATACAGCCAAGCCACACTGGTAGATGGTGAGCCATTCTGCCCCTCTGTGTGAAGTTTTTTCCTGTCCTCCATATTTTCAGTTCTTCGTCCTTCGCTAACTCCACCCTCCTCCATTTCTCTTCCTTTCTCCACGACTAGGGCCTGCTTCCTTTCAGTCAGCTCCGCTGGCTTTGCAGCCAGCATCCTTTACTGCCTTCCGCGACTTCTTTCTCCCTTCCCTCCTCTCTCTGCTCGGTAAGATACGGCTTCTGCAGAAGCTCATTGGAGTAGACATCCACCTCTCCACCACAGCTCCTCCTTCCTCCGTCTCTCCTCGCCTGCGTGGTTTCCATATAGGACTTCCGTGTGCGCCTTTTTTTTGCTTTGGTCTCTGCGTTTCAGGCCACTCGTTGAATCACCCCTTTTCTCCCTGGCCTCTGCATTCCTCTTCCCCATAGCTGTCCTGCCTCTGCTTGCCACCCAGCCTGTTCCCGTCTGCTAGCCAACATGGTTTTTCCTGTTCTGCAGCCGTTGTGCGCAAGCTTTAGTTCCAGCCGAGATGCTCCTCGCGCTTCTCCACTCCGATAAAGCTGCCTGCAAACATTCCATACAGTTAGCCTCTCTGGTAGATCAACCCAAACAATAAGCATACAAGAACAAGCCGATGGTATAAACGTCAGGGAAAGAGAATGTTAGAACACGGCCATAAGCGAGTCTGAAACCAATACAGCAATCTATGATCCTTCGGAAGACGCCAGCCACAGATGCAGGCATGGTTGCCAGGGAGAGAATGCTGCCAGAACACGGCCATACAGCCCGGAAAACCACAATACAGCACCCATGATCCTTTCTGAAGAAGCTACAGTTGCGCCACAGATGCCGGCGCAACGTAAACGTCAGGAGAGAATGCTGCTAGAACACGGCCATACAGCCCGAAACCACTACAGCACCTTATGATAATTCTGAAGAAGCCAGCCACAGATGCCGCCAAACGCCGTGGGAGAGAATGTTAGAACACGCCATACAGCCCGAAACCACAAAACCTATGATACTGGAAGACGCTTCAGCCACAGATGGCGGCGTCAGGAGAGAATGCTATAGAACACGCCATACAGCCCGAAAACCACACAGCACCCATGATCTTCTGAAGACGCCAGCCACAGATGCCGGGCGCGCAAACGTTAGGGAGAGAGAATGTTGCTAGAACACCGCCATACATGCCATACAGCCCGGAAACGCAAAACCATGCCAGCACCCATGCGATCCTCTGAAGATGCTGTAGCCACAGATGCCGCTAAACGTCATAGAGAGAATGCTGCTAGAACACGGCCATACAGCGCCCGCCAAAACCACACAGCACCCATATGACGCTTGGAAGACGCCAGCCACAGATGCCGAAACGCCAGGAGAGACAATGCCAGCAGAACACGCCATACAGCCCGAAACCACACACAGCACCCATGATCTTCTGAAGACGCCAGCCACAGATGGCGAACGCCGTGAGAGAATGCTATAGAACACGCCATATTGTGCCCGTGAAAACCACAGCACCTATGATTCGAAGACGCAGCCACAGATGCTGCATAAACGCCAGGGAGAGAGAATGTTGCTAGAACACGTGACACGCCATGCCAGCCCGGTAAAACCACAGCACCCATGATCTCTTCGAAGACGCCAGCAGCCAGCCAGATGCCGGCGAAGCCGTCAGGAGAGAATGTTGCTAGAACACCATCGCCATACAGCCCGCTGAAACCACAACAGCACCCATGATCCTGAAGAAGCCAGCCACAGATGCCTTTAAACGTCAGGAGAGAATGTTGCCAGAATGCCATACAGCCCGGAAACCACAGCACCCATGATACTCTGGAAGACGCCAGCCAGATGAAGGCTAAGGCCAGGAGAGACGTTAAGAACACGCCATATACAGCCCAAAACTACACATACAGCACCCATGATCTCTGAAGAAGCCAGCCACAGATGCCGGCCAACGTCAGAGAGAGAGAATGTTGCTAGAACACGGCCATGGGTACAGCCCGGAACCACACAGCACCCATGATCCTCTTCAGAAGATGCTTCAGCCACAGATGCCGGTGGAAGGTCAGGGAGAGAATGTTGTTACGTTAGAACACGCTATACTGCCCGGAAACCACACAGCACCCACGCGATCCTCTGAAGAAGCTACAGCGCCACAGATGCCAAACGCTGTTGCCAGGAGAGAATGCTGCTAAGAACACGGCCATACAGCCCGAAAACCACACAGCACCCATGATCTTCTGAAGACGCCAGCCACAGATGCCGGCGAAACGTCAGGAGAGAATGCTATTAGAACACGGCCATACAGCCCAGAAACCACACAGCACCCATGATCCTCTGAAGATGCCAGCCACAGATGCAGGCGAAACGTCAGGAGAGAATGCTATTAGAACACGGCCATACAGCCCGGAAACCACACAGCACCCATGATCCTCTGAAGATGCCAGCCACAGATGCAGGCGAAACGTCAGGAGAGAATGCTATTAGAACACGGCCATACAGCCCGGAAACCACACAGCACCCCAATAAGGACTTTTTTTGGCCACTGTTGAAAATATCTTCCTCTATAAAAGCAGTTAGTGGCAGGCAGTAGGAAAACTGCGAGAAGGCGGAAGGAAAAACTAAAGGAGAGAACCTGGGAAGAAAGCTTTGGGCGGGGGGGTAGGGAAATAACAGGGACAAAATGGATTAGCGGAAAAGGCAAATGGCTGTAGAAGGACAGAAAAAAAATAAAATCATAGAAAGGAGTCTAGGAAAAGGTTAATTAATCCCATAGGGTGGGAAAGGAGGCACTAAGGATTAAAGGCAGGCCTATGAGGCATTCGAGAGTTGAAGGCTGAAAGTATTGTTAAGTATTGTTAAGTCGACTTATGGCAACCCCTGATGGGCTTTTCAAGGCGCGAGATGTTTGCCGTTGCCTGCCTCTGGCTCATTCCGCACATGCAGAATAATGCACTTTCAAACTGCTTTCAGTGCTCTTTGAAGCTGTGCGGAATGGCAAAATCCACTTGCAAACAGCTGTGAAAGTGGTTTGAAAACGCATTATTTTCATGGCGGTGTGGCGAAGGGGGCCTCTGTGTGTCGGGAGCCTGGACTACCTTGGCGGCAGCTCCTCCCTAGCCGACTATAAACCTGGGCCAACCTTTTGCTCCTAGCTTTCGAGATCTGATGAAATCAGGCTAGCCTAGGCCATCTAAGCCAGGCCGAGTGTGGTTTTCCATTACAGAGCCAACCAACGCACTGCCTGCCACTAGCCAAACAGAAGCGCTGAACTTGGATCCCAACGACCTCTGCTGAGCAAATCTCAAGCCGAAAGATCTGGCCGATAAGTTGAGCACCCGGTGACACGTGAAACACGCCATGAATGCTACTCGCACTTACCAGTCAGACCGTTATTCACCAAGATCACTAGGAGCAGTGGTGGCGTAACTCTATGGTACACGGTGCCAGTAGGTGGCACCTCAGAGCCCTCTCTCTGTGGGCATCCACAAAAGTCAAAGCCCCACCCCTTACCCCATCTAGGCTGGCCTGGGCCGCTGGACTTGATTATTAGCATTAAACCTAAGACCTAATTTTGGGGAAGCAGTGTAGGTAACCCTGTTAAGAGCTGTTAAACCCAACTGATTTTCATGAAAAGAACTAAAGCGCCGCGATTCTTTACCTGGGAGTAAGCTCAGTTGCTGGCAATGGGGCTTGCTTCGCAAGTAAACCCTCCTAGAATTCGCGGATTCACCCGTTGGAAGAGTGGCACGGTTGTTTCAAAGCAGCCACCCCATCACTGTGCTAAAGCTACCCTTGGTAACACATGCCGCTGGAGCTAACTGTTTTTTTCCAAAACCGCCAGTATTATTCAGGTGGAAACCGCCGCACTTTGGGTAATAAATAAGCGCTTTAGCCACCGGCATTTGGGCTTGGTATCAAAAGGCGCCGCCATCACTGCACGCTAGGAGCCTCCTCGGAGACGGGCAGCCGCTCTTCCAGGGCAGGGGGGTCAAACATGCCACCCAGAGGTTGGATCCAGCCACTTGAGGGAGCTTATCTGTCATGTGAACCAGCTGAGGCTGCCTTCCCACTCCCGATCTATCCTGGCGAGCCCCCCAGTCCGAGGCACACACACACCCCCCCACTGTGACTGCACCAGTCCAGGCACCTACCCCCCACCCTCCAACAAGCCTTACTGGTCCAGCGCCCACTGCTCTGCCCCCAACTGTCCCGCCAGCCACACACGCTATGCGCTAATCTGGCTGGCAATCTCTGCCGGGCTCGCTTCAGCTGGGGGCAGCCTCCCCTCCCGGTGCTGACCACCTCCCCATTGTTGATCTCGGCCAGAGCTAGTTGCTGCAGCTGCCTTCCAACTGAGCCAGCCCCTCCGGGCGTTTCAACCAGCTACCACAGTGCCTTCTGGGCTGGTGAGTTCACTGCAGGCTTGCTAGCCGAAGCCCACCACCACCAAATGCTGATCAGGGCTCATGAGTCTGCTAAGAGCTTGCCAGCAGAGGCACGACCATCTATCACACACACACACACGACGTTATCGCCTGCACAGGCCCAGCCCCACCACGTCACATTTATGTCCCATCTGGTAACAAATGAGTTCAACACTCCTGCTCTAGGATCCCATTCAACCTGCCCCCCCCTTTTTGACCAGAGATGGCAGGGTTCGAACCCGGGACCTTCTATATAGCCAGCAGAGGCTGTCCCGCTCAGCCATGCAGGTCGGTGAGCAAAACAACAAACCCACCCAGCTTCGTATTTATCTTACTGCAAGGCCGACGGTCTTAACGCGTCATCTTTAAATGCTGACGCCCCGTTTCGAGCCTGCTTTCAGATTTCTGCAATCCCAACATCGGGCCTGTCGCTACTCTTGACTTCACTGCGCAACCGCCTGGAGTCTCCGCGAAAGAATCGACTGTAAAATCAAATAAAGAAATTACCTTTCACAACTGCAACAATATTAATGGAACGGTTCATTAATCCGGCCAGTCGGTCCCGTCACATGTTTTTTAAACGCTTTCCATAGAACATCCAACCTTTGTACTCAAACCCACTTTTAAAAAAATACAATTATTTGGTGGTTGTGGGAGCGCCGTGGCTGTGGGGAAGGCGGTTCGAGTATTATCTAGTTCCTTAATATTTTCGCCTGCATCTGTGGCTGGCATCTTCAGAGGTGTAGCACAGAGCGAAGTCTGTTACACACTGTTACACAGACTGGACACAGTGTGTAACAGACTTCTCTCTGTGGTACACCTCTAAAGATGCCAGCCACAGATGAAGGCGAAATGTTAGGAACAAGATCTACCAGACCACGGCCACACAGCCAGAAAAAACCCACAACAACCAGTTGAAGCTGTGCTAGCCACAGATGAAGGCGAAATGTTAGGAACAAGATCTACCAGACCACGGCCACACAGCCCGGAAAACCCACAACAACGAGTTGAATCTGTGCCAGCCACAGATGAAGGCGAAATGTTAGGAACAAGATCTACCAGACCACGGCCACACAGCCCGGAAAACCTAGCAACGAAGCGAATCTGTGCTAGTCACGAGACAAAGCGGCTTAAAATGTTAGGAACAAGATCTACCAGACCACGGCCACACAGCCCGGAAAACCCACAACAACCAGTTGAATCTGGCCGTGAAAGCCTTCAACAATACATATAATTATTTGTTGATGAAAGTGTGATGGGAAAGACATGGCTGCATTTTATTTTACCACAGGGGATAGTTCTGAAGAAGAAAGTACCCTGTTTCCCCAAATATAAGACATCCCCTGAGAATAAGACATTATAGTAGGCTCGTTGAAGTGCTACTAAATATAAAACATCCCCCCGAAAGTAAGACGAGTAAAGCTTTTGTTTGGAAGCATGCCCGCTTCGAACAGAACACCAGAGCATGCAGCACGTGGAGCGGAAAAATAAGACATCCCCTGAAAATAAGACATAGCGCATCTTTGGGAGCAAAAATTAATATAAGACACTGTCTTATTTTCAGGGAAACACGGCAGGAAGGTCAGCCTTCCAATCGGCCATTTCTCCTGTAAGGAATAAGGAAATTCTACCATCAAATCAAGTTAGAGCCGGTTCAAATGCTATAAAGCCTGGATGAGAAAAATGGATGAGGTGTCTCTCACACATACTCCACCGCTTTTTGCAGAATGTAAATCTTTTTTTCTTTACTTTGGATCGGCAAAGAGATCAGGAAGAACTGAAATACCGTATACCAAAAAATGTGCATAACAGCAAACTGTGTCCCGTTCATATTTAGCGCACAGGACAGCTCACATTAACACAGACGCCACAGAGAGCGAATATATTCCTTCCTGCAGAATACGTACCGTAAATAATTTGGAAACCGGTGCCACGGAAATGAAGGCCGTGGTTATTATATGGAGAGAAGGGGCCTGATACAGGCCTCATTTTCCAGTCACAGCTGAGAAAAAAAATGGCAGGCCTCCCTGGAGGACAAAATTCCAAAGCTGTTTTCTGACCACCACCACCACCACCAAGTGATTTCACTTCGCTGGAAGATAAGGTAGCAAGTTCCAAAGACCAGGGCCCTGCTAATAAATATTTAAATGCTGCAGACTGCTAACAAAGAGACTGCAAATAACATGCATCACGGGTTTCCCCCCATGTTTTGAAATGCCCATATAATATAAAGAAGAGTTTTGGATTTATACCCCGCCTTTCTCTCTTGAAAGGAATCTCAAAGGAAGCCCCTTCCCACACCTAAAATACCTACTCTTCAAACCCAATTTCACAACTGTTTGGTAAGTGGATTTTGGTTATTCCGCCACAGCTTTGAAGAGCACTGAAAGCAGTTTGAAAGTGCACATTCTTGCATGTATTGGAATGAGCGTTTCAAAGCAACTTACAAACTCTTTTCCTTCCTTCCCACAACAGACACCTTGTGAGGTGGTGGTGGGGCTGAGAGAGTTCTGAGAGAACAGTGCCCGACCCAAGGTCACCCAGCAGGCTTCATGTGTAGGAGAGGGGAAAGAAATCCAGTTCGCCAGATAAAAGTACACCGCTCAGGTAGAGGAACGGGGAATCAAACCTGGTTCCCCAAATTAGAGTCCACCACTCCTAACCACTACGCCACAGTGGCTCTCAGCAGGCCAGATTATAGATTATTTTGCTAAGAAATGTCTGAACTCCTTGGGACGAAGGCCCCTTTCCAAGGGCAATCAGCCTTTATTTAGTCATTGATCACCATATACCAGTGATGGTGAACCTTTTCGAGACCGAGTGCCCAAACTGCAATCCAAAACCCACTTATTTATCGCAAAGTGCCAACACAGCAATTGAACCTGAATACTGAGGTTTTAGTTTAGGAAAAACGGGTATTGGCCCGAGGCACGTGACATTATTCAGGAGTATGTTTGGTGGTAGTCAGTGTGGCTTTGCTTTGAAGCAATCAGGTAACGCTTTGAATGGGTGAATCACCATCTTAGGAGGGTTTACTCAGAATCAAGCCCCATTGCCAGCAACCGAGCTTACTCCCCAGGTAAAGGATTATACTTTTTAGTTCTTCCCATGAAAATCAGTGGGGCTTAAAAGTACTTAACAGGGTTACCTACACATCATGCCCAGTGGCCCAGGTCAGCCTAGATGTGCGTGTGTGTGGGGGGGGTGATTTTCCACACACCCCCCGATGATGAACTTTCTGTGTGTTGCCCCATGCGAGAGGGCTCTTCTGAGTGCTCCTCTGGCACCCGTGCCATAGGTTCGCTACCACTGCCATATACAAATAAAACACACCTTACATCAGACAAACGTTATTAACGAGTATCATCAGGAACCCTAAATGAACTTTAGGAACTTTATGAAGGAACTTTGCCACTGTGTGAGAGATATTAAGAACTTTTGGTCTTTAAGCAAACAATTAACTAACTATTAGAACAACTTGAATAGTGGCAGGGGCGGGGGGGGGGGGTTGACTGCGGAGAGGCAATATTAGCCATTTTGTAATCAATCTGAACATTTAGCAATACGGTAACCCATTCCAAAGTAACCACCAAAAAAGCCCCTATGGCCAATAAGCGTTGAGGATATTTCAAATTGGTTTTTTAAAAAAAAAGATACGGAGAAAAGGAAAATTCATTTAAAACAAGTCAACCCACCTGATCTTTTAATTAGATGATATCAATGTGGCACTATACCGACATATGAATTTAAGAACCTTGTTTTGTAGTTACCTGCACTTTTATTAAGACAAACCTGCCCGGAGGCATTTTTAAAAAACTAGTCAGACCTGTTGACTGACTTAGCCGTACAGCCTGCTTCAAATATGTCCTCTTCCCAACATGTTTACCTCCAATTAGGGCCTATTCTTTCTGTACAGCCGGTCTTTTCCACGGCCTCATACAAGGAGAGAAGCAAGGCATTTTCAACAACGACAGTGCCAGAGACTGGTGCGGAAGTAAACCAAGGAAAGGAAAGTCACCATTTTGCTTCTGAAAGCTCTTCAGCACCTCGTAACACCAACTAGCAAGTCACACTTAAAAGACCTCACCTGCTTCAGAGTTCACCTTTACGGAGGGAAAAGCAGAATGGTGTTTTATAGCATCTGATGGGAGACGCTTCTACAGCACGTCTGGTCTATCAAAGAAAGTATTGTCTACTCTGACTGGCAGCTGCTGCCCAGAGTCAAAGGCAAACATCACCTGCTGCCTGGTACTTTTTAACTGGAGACGCCAGAGATTTGAACCTAGGGACAGTGGTGGCGAACCTTTGGCACTCCAGATGTTATGGACTACAATTCCCATCAGCCCCTGCCAGCATGGCCAATTTGCCATGTTATGGACTACAACTCCCATCAGCCCCTGCCAGCATGGCCAATTTGCCATGCTGGCAGGGGCTGATGGGAATTGTAGTCCATAACATCTGGAGTGCCAAAGGTTCGCCACCACGGACCTAGGACTTCCTGCACACAAGCTAATGCTCTATCCCTGAGCCACAACCCCTCTTGTTAAATTTGTTTGGAACATGATACCTGGCATATTTGCAAGCTTCAGGTATCACATGTAACTGTGTGTCCTCAAAGCACACCCCCTCCCACCACAAGAGAGGTAAAAAAACCCGGCTCTCATTAGCATTCATTAGCATTCCTCTTTCTCCAAACTTTGGCAATCCAGTGTCCCGAACTGCTCCTTTGGTTTCATTAAGATGCACGGAAGTTCCAGTAAATGTCTCTCAGAATAAAGGCTTGCTCAGAAAAGAAGACAACAGGAACAACTCCTTCCTCATTTTGCTGAGCTTCTGGACAGGAAGTGACTTCCAGATTGTGCCGAGCGTAACCTGCCAGGCAAAAATCTAGGATAAGCCGGACTCTGAAGTTCCTCCGCTTTTGTGCTAAAGGACCCGTTCATTCAACACACACACACCCAAACCTGGTCACCTTCCTCTCCAAACGAATACCTTTGAAAATAAACACCCTTTAAAATGATCTATGGCCACGCAGCAAAATAGGATCCCAGTGGGCACTTTCGCACATGCAGAATAATGCACTTTCAATCTACTTTCTGAGGTGATGGGGTGCTGTTAGACTTCCGGCTTCGCTGGCCGTGGTCATAGTTTAGTAGTGACGTTTTAAGCCTGCATCTGTGGCTGGCATCTTCTGAGATGCCAGCCACAGATGCAGGTGAAACGTCAGGAGAGAATGCTGCTAGAAGGCCATACAGCCCGGAAACCACACAGCACCCCAGTGATTCCGGCCGTGAAAGCCTTCGACAATACTTTCACAATTGTTTGCAAGTGGATTTTGCTATTTCAGACAGTCAAACCCAGCTGCAAAGTGCATTGAAAGTGGATTTGAAAATGCATTATTCTGCATATGCAAAAGTGCCCAGAGCCAAAACAGCTTCAAAAATCAGCATTACTCGTAGGCCTGGTTGGCCCAGATTTGTCCCCACCATTTGAATGAAAAGGTGGTGGGGGGAGAGGGGTTTTTGCATCCTGCATTTGTTTTTTTAACGGCAGCGCTCGGCAGCTGAGATTCACGCGCCGGCCCATCTCCCAACCCTTCTTAAATAAGTGCCAGGCGTAATGGTGCACAACTTAACAGTGCAACTTTGCGTTTGGTGTTGCGTGACGGCAGGTCAAAGGTTGCGAGCTGGACACGTGAAGACACACGCAGCTGCCTTAAACTGGATCAAACCCCTGGCCCATCAAAATAAGTCTTGTCTGCAGCTCTCCGGGATCTGAAGACAGAGATCTTCCACACTGCCTACTACTGGGATTGAACCTGGGAACTTCTACATGCCAAGGAGCTGCTCTAGCACTGAACACCAGCTTCTCCCTTCAAGGGACTCTCCAGGTATCAATAAAACTCCCCCAACAGCTTGATTTTGCTCTTATCGCATGTGTTCAATGTGAAATAACAAAAGCCACATCATATGACTGAAAATGGGTTAAAATACAGTAAAACGGGGACTGGGTTGCTCTGCCACGGAGCCTTTTTTTATAAAGTCCATGAAAAATAACATGAATCAACAGAACTATGCACTGAAAACGCACCTGGCGTTATATCCGTGCAAGAATGTGACCACTCTGCCACATGGCCAGCACGACACAGGAACACACGAAGCTCCCTTGTATTGACTCAGATGAAATTTTTAAAAACCGTGTTGAGGCAATCTACGAAAATGTAACGTACATATTTTTAAACCGACTTCTGCGTAATATGTACCTGTTTCCCCGAAAATAAGCCCTAGCACAGTGATGGCGAACCTTTTCAAGACCGAGTGTCCAAACTGCAACCCAAAACCCACTCATTTATCGCAAAGTGCCAACACGGCAATTTAACCTGAATACTGAGGTTTTAGTTTAGGAAAAAACGTTTCTAGGCGTGCGTTACTCGGGAGTAAGCTTGGTGGTAGTCGGTGGCTTTGCTTTGAAGCAACCGTGCAACTCTTTCAATGGGTGAATCACAACCCTAGGAGGGTTTACTCAGAAGCAAGCCCCATTGCCAGCAACCGAGCTAACTCCCAGGTAAAGGATTGCGCTTTAGTTCTTCAAATGAAAATCAGTTTAACAGCGTTTAACAGGGTTACCTACACTGCTTCCCCAAAACTAGGTCTTAGGTTTAATGCTAATAATCGAGCCCAGCAGCCCAGGCCAGCCTAGATATGGGCGGGGGGGGGGCGCGACTCTGTTTGCGAGTGCCCACAGAGAGGGCTCTGAGTGCCACCTCTGGCACCCGTGCCATATGTTCGCCATCACTGCCCTAGCATGATTTTTGGAAGTTGCTTGAAATGTAAGCCTTACTCCAAAAATAAGCCCTAGTTACAGATTCCCCGGTGCAGCTGATCTGGTCATGGGGGAGGGGGGCGCAAAATATAAGACATCCCCTGAAAATAAGCCTTAATGCATCTTTTGGAGCAAAAATTAATATAAGACCCTGTCTTATTTTGGGGGAAACACTGGTATCTGCATGTAATAAAATAGAGATCCTCAGTTGGTACACGAGTCTCTTGTTTGTACACAATAAAATATTCTCACCTGGCACATAAGTCTCTCAATGATGACTAATGTCATAGCATTCATCAATGCCATCATACATGAAAATAACGATTAAAATACCAGTGGCTTGCTACTATCACATTGACCCCACATATGATATTGTAGACACAACTAGCTAGACAAGAAGTTGCTCTATTGAAGTAGCCAGCCCTTAGAACGCTCAACTCTTCCTTTCGTGAATCTTAAGGACCTAAATCTCAAGCACTGAGCAAGAATCAAGAGGATTCAGAAATAGCTTTTGTTACCCAGAAGATTATTTGTCTTGTCTTTGTTTTGCTTAGGTATTGTTGATTTGATATGCCTGGATTTACTCGGCATACAACAATGCTGGATTGTTTGTAAAGAAAAAGAACCCTCTTTCTCTTGTGTATTTTGATCTGTATTTTCATGGAAGGTATAGATGAATGCTATTAAATTAGTAATCTTTATTTTATTATATACTGACAAATAAGAGACTCATGTACCAACTGAGAATCTTTATTTTCTTATATACAGATATATATTACGCATAAGTTGACTTGAGAATATATACATTACATTTTCATAGATTGCCTTTTTCTTTCATTTGTAACTTACTCGTGTTGCCGTTTATTTTATTATATCGAACAAGTTCATGGGACTGTCAAAGTCAGTCTTGCGGACTCAAACTGGCAACGGCTGTCCACGCTCCCAGGTGGAATTCTTTCCCATCGTCTTCTACCTGTCCACTAAATTTTACCAAATGGCCACATCAGACCATGCAAATCAGCCACGAGTTTTCAAAGGAAAACAAAGACACCGACTTCAGGGAAGGTTTTTCCTCATGTGCTGTCCACGCTGAATCGATCCTCGCATCCAACAATACACGTGGGTACCTACCACGCCTGAGTTTCAAAGTGCCCGATAGTGGCTTTCAATCCTGTTTCAACAGAGAATTAATTCTCTCTTCTTCAGGTGTTTCTGTTTGCTTTTTGGGGACTAAGTCCAATTTGCTCGCCGTGGATCAGTGATGCTCTCTCAGTGGCTCAGGAGCCACGTATGGCTTTTTGACATACCACATTCCTATGCTTTTGGAAAATGGGCAAAGTGTTGGCAAACAGTGGCCACCTTGAAACGGCTGCCGCCAGAGGAACTGGTAAACTGCAAATTTCACACCCATGCCTCATGCTCACTGAAAATGTGGCTCTCTGGGAACCGTGGACCTCGAGACTGCCTTGTTTCTTTAATGAGCTCCATGTGTTTTGGTGGATTCTCCTCTGGCTGAGAAATGACATTTATTATGGTCGAAAACCAGTCCTAAAATACACACAATAGCACCATTAATACATTATATTAGTACACATATTTCTCCAACTGTGATACAGATTTGGAGCTGCAACCAATCTTTGCCGGTCCCAGAGTGAGGAATGATAAACCAGGCAAACTTGTCTCTTTTCCAGCTCTTGAAGGAATAGACATTTCCTTTATACATGAAGGTGAAGGGCCCTGAATTCTGCCCACCCTTCCACACCCAGAAGATGAAAAGGCCCTTGGGAAAAGGAATTCCAATATATACTCTTCCCCCTCCCCCCATGCTATTTTCCCTCTGGGCCATAAACTGGATAGTCCAGGCTAGAATGATCTCATCCTATCTCAAAGCTAAGCAAATCACCCCTGGTTAGTACTTGGACAGGAGATCACCAAGGAAGTCCAGGGTTCTTACACTGAGGAAGGCAGTGGTAAACCACCTTTGCCCTGGGTCAACCCTGGTTAGTACTTGGACAGGAGATCACCAAGGAAGTCCAGGGTTCTTACACTGAGGAAAACAATGACAAACCACCTCTGCTCGGAGTCAACCCTGGTTAGTACTTAGACAGGAGATCACCAAGGAAGCCCAGGGTTCTTACACTGAAGAAGGCAGTGGTAAACCACTTCTACCCTGGGCCAACCCTGGTTAGTACTTGGACAGGAGTTCACCAAGGAAGTCCACGATTCTTAAACAGAGGAAAACAATGACAAACCGCCTCTGCTTTGGGTCAACCCTGGTTAGTACTTGGATGGGAAATCACCAAGGAAGCCCAGGGTTCTTACACTCAGGAAGGCAGTGATAAACCACCTCTGCCCTGGGTCAGCTTTGGTTAGTACTCGGGCGGACGATCACCAAAGAAGCCCAGGGTTCTTACACAGAGGAAGGCAGCGGCAAACCACCTCTGCCCTGGGTCAGCCCTGCTTAGTACTTGGATGAGAGATCACTAAGGAAGTCCAGAGTCGCTATGCAGAGGCAGGCAACGGTCAATCACTTCTGATCTTCTCGTGCCTTGAAAACGCCACACTGGCTGCAACTTGACGGGGGTGGGCGGGGATCTCCCTGTGACAAGCAGGTTTTTATATTCCACCCCCAAACCCCAGCAAACTTGTTTGCCCAAAAAGGCACAAAAGGGGGTGGGGGAGAGGCCGGAGAAACGTAGAAGCACTCCAAGAAGCAAACGCTTCTTTCAAACCCTCCTCCCATCTCCAGCCCCGGCAGAGCCAGAGATCTGCAGGGGGGGGGGGGAAGTGTGTGGTAGGGCCATCCCACCCACCCCCAACTTCTGCCATGCACTGAAGGGCCAGCTCAGGGGCTGCAACCGACCAGAAGCTCTGCACGGAGCCGTTATTTACCCCCGCGTTCCAGATCCCGCACAAAGGCTCCCAGCACCCCGTGCTCTGGCTGGGCTGATTCCTCAGCCACCTGCACTCGCAAAAAAACAAAAGGAGGAAAAAGGGGGGGGGGAGAGAGAGCACAGTCCGTGCAAAGGGAATGGCAGAACTTTATGACATATGGTGCCTCCCCCCCTTCACCCCTCCCCCTTCTGCTCTCTAACCAAAGTGTCAAAGTAAAAGTTTTTTTTTCTTCTTCTCCCCCTCCTGGCTGACACCCACACACACACACAAGCTCATTTTTGGGGAAGGAAGATCAGCTGGCTGTAACTGGCAGTTTGGACTTTCCCTTAGCCAGCCTGCAGCCATTTAAACTGGACCTTGCTCTCTTTCCCCTCTCTTCTTTTGCTGCATTAAATAGTCTTTGGACTCTGTAACCAGAGCCTCCTGTTTCTGGCACGGTTTTCTCTCTCTCTCTCTCTCTCTCTCTCTCGCTCTCTCTCTCTCTCTTGGCCAAGAAGCTGTTGCAACTGGAGCCGTCTCCATTTGTACTATCTTTCGAGACAGAAACTGTATTTCCAAAGAAGGCACGGAAGAGACCGACTAAGTGGGTCATCGGAAGGCTGCCTACATTTAAAAAAACAATATATTCCCTGCCCCCCCCCCCTTCCAATATTCTGCACTCTCCGATGTAGGTTATGTAAATGCAACCCCCCCCCCCCCGCACACACTACTCAATACCGCCTGCCGTGTGTGCATCATTTCTCCTACTTCCGAAATGTGCAAGATATAAAATGAAATTCTCTCCCTCTCTAGCTGGTTTTTTTTTTTTTTTTTGGCACCAGTGATTCATACCAAAGGGTGAAGAAAGCAAGACAGTTGTTACAAAAAACAGTTCAATAAGATAGGCTGGAGGTGGCACTTTAGGGATTCCCCCCCCCCCACCCTATTACTGGTCCTGCTAAAGTTTATGCATCAACTGCTTCCCACCCACCCTATTACTGGTCCTCCTAAAGTTTATGCATCAATTGCCTCAACTTTCTGGGTTGTTCTGCCCAAGAAAATAGGCGTTAGTGAATCTCATTTCAGGACAGTTTCTGTTTATTTATTGAAAATGCAGATTCTTTCTGCCTTGTGCGGCTCAAGGCGGCCTACAAAATAAATAAAATGATTATTTGAAAAGCCCGTGCGGAGAGAGACCAGGATTCATGTGTTAGTTAGCATCTCTGGATCTTTTGGCTAAGCCACGGTTTAGAAAAACAAAACAAGAACCGATTTTATTTTTACAGCCCGGCGCTTTGACTAGGAAGTAACTACCAACGAATCCTGTCAGGCACAGCTAAGGACGTGTCAGACAGCAAAGTCCCACCATGTTGCTAACCACAAACCCTTAAAGTCACGCCTAAATACTATTAGATATTTTCCCCTTTTAAAGCAGGGAACGCGTTAATGAACAGGAAAGAGAGTACACCTTTTTGTAACGCTGTCAGGAGAAATTTGTACTTTTGCGCTGATCTTGTTTTATTCCAAAAAGGTTTTGGTACACTCACATGCACTCTGTTGGGCGAAATGCAACTGGATCAGGTCTCAAGAGGTAGGAGGAACTCCATGATGCTCAGCTTTTGGATGTTACATTACTTGTGTAGACACCGGAAGAGTTCCCTTAGGATGCAGCTCCAAGTACCTGTCTGGCACCACAAGTTCCTAATTCCCCCACTTTCATCAAGAGAATGCCAGCTCTTAAAACTTAAATCCCTTTCCTCTGAAGAACTCAGCGTTTGTTATTGTCAGCTACAAAAAAAAAGGAAAACCAGGCCTTCAAAATCCAGGTATTTCCACTGAAAAGTTACCTGGACAGAACACAACAGATTTTCAAGTCCTTCTGCTTCCAAAATCACCTTATGTAATACATTCTATTTTTTAAAAAAGCATTCTTATTAACTATACGGACCTTCCAGCTCATGTGACAAGCTCACACAAATCTTAACTTTTAGCATCTTATGAATGGGAACGGATGCCCCCCTCTCTTTACAGCACCCCCCCCAGATAAAAAGGTTGCCCATTAAAAAATATATTAATTGGAGGTTAATTTTTTTATCATTGCTACGGAAAGAAACCACAAGGAGGACAAATAAGTAAACAAGAGCCAGACTACTGGACCAGATAGTAAAAAACGAGGCCTCCAGTTCCAGCCATGTAGAAACGCTTCTCAGAAGTCGCCGTGAAAATTTCATCAGATCACTTCTAAAGGAGACAGGCAGCTTTACACTTATTTTTAAAAGGAAGTCACTGGGTGAATCCTAAATCCTGACCGCTCGGGGAAAGGACTTAAGAACCCACGTTCTCGCAAAGAGGTCCTACAAACATCTGAATGAGCTGCGGAATGTGACCTGGTTCTTCTCATTTTAAAGCGGCATAGGTCAGCTATAAACCTCTTGTATCAAGAAAAGCTGCTGTAAACAAAGATCTCGGATAAGGAGGACAGCGTGCTGTGTTGCGACACAACGTCAACCCCCTCCTCCCGAAAACGAAACCCAACATCCTTCCGTCTTGTCCACGATTACAAGGGAAGCTGTTCAGAATCCACTAGAAAAGTGTAAGAGAGAGAGAGAGAGAAAGAGAGAAAGAGAGAGAGAAAGAGAGAAAGAGAGAAAGAAAGAAAGAGAGAAAGAGAGAAAGAGAGAAAGAGAGAGAGAAAGAGAGAGAGAGAGAAAGAAAGAAAGAAAGAAAGAAAGAAAGAAAGAAAGAAAGAAAGAAAGAAAGAAAGAAAGAAAGAAAGAAAGAAAGAAAGAAAGAAAGAAAGAAAGAAAGAAAGATCTCGGGGAACAGTGCTTTTCTACGTTTGCCTGACTCCAACCCTGAAAGGTGATTTTTGATTTTGCATGGCAAGTTGTGAAGATTTTTAAAAACTGCTGCAGGCAAAGAGTCAATTTCCTCTGTCAAAGTACCCAGAAGATACAGCAAAAGAATGGGAAAACCTGGTTTTTCAGTAGCCTTGCGGAACATGGACGCTCACAGTGAGGCTGAAGTACTTTGTGCTCCTAGACTTATTTTGAAGGGGGGGGGGGTTGGCATATTTGTTTCCAAAGAAGCCCGCCCCCCCCCTACCCGTCTGCGGCCTGGCCACCCTGCCACCAGGCGTCTTTCTCCCCCAGACAGCAAAACTGCAGGTGACTTCTCGGAGATTCTCTAAGCAGAGACTGAAACTTATCAAGAGTTGGTGTGGGTTTGGTTAGGGGTTGTTTTTTGGGGGGGTGGGGGGGGGTGCAGCTGTTGTGCCAAACAAGTTATGTGGGGCTGGTAGAGCTGTTCAACCAACCCACCAACTCTTCCAAAGGCCAGGTCAGCAAGCCGAGCCACCCGACGCATCCACACGTTCACCCCCCCACACCTCCCCCCCCCCACCCTCCAGCCAGGCGCACACCTGCTTGGGAGAGCAACCCGGGAGTCCATCTGCTCCCACTGGATTCAATCGTTTGGGCAAAAGAGGGGGGGGGGTGTGTGTGTGTAGAGAAAGCAACCCGGTCGCCCCCCTCCTCCTTCAGTAAGTACTGCCCTCTTGGGAGGGAGGGGGGGTTGCGCAAACTGGAGCAAAGCAGCGTAGAAGACCAGCCATTCCTTTAGACAACCCCCCCCCCCTCTCCCCAACACACACACACACACACACAAAGCTCCCAACCTGGGCATTTCTCCCATTGCCTCTTCTCCATTTCCAGGCACCCACTTCGCTGAAAGAGCCATTAAATAATATATAGATATAGAATATATTAAAAATAAACCCCACTGCTCCAGATCCTGATGCAGGACAGGCAAAGATAAAAGACTTCCACCTTCATCATTATTATTATAATTATTATTGTTATTATTTGCAAACACCCCCCCCCCCCCCAATGTTCCCCACTTACCCCCTCCGCTCCCCGGCCCGGGAACTAAAGCATGGGGGTGGCTGTGCTGCTGCAGCGGCGGCGGCGGCCGGTGGCGCTCCCCTAGGCTTGCGCCCGATCCATGCGGCGAGGGGCGCGCGCGGGGGGCTGGGCTGGGCTGGGCTGGGCTGGGGGCGGCTTCAAGCGCGGCGGGCTGCCCTGCCGGGGCTGCGGCGCTCGGGCTGCATTATACAATGGAGGCGGGCGGGCGGCGGTGCCGGGGCTGGCGCGAGTGACGCCAGGCGAGGAGGCTCCGGAGAGCGCCTGGCCCTTCGGCTCGCCTCGCAGGCCCCGCCTCGCTCCCCGGCCGGCCTCCCTCCGCCCCCGGCCCGGCGGCTCCCGCACAAGCCAGGCCCGCCCAGGCCAGCGACGCCCGCCGCCGGCGGGGACAAAAGGGGCGCGGGCCTCGCGCGCCCCTCTCTCCCCGCCCCCGGCTGAGGCAGCGCTGCGGGGATGGGGATGGGGATGGGGGGGGGCACACTTTTTTTGGGGGGGGGGGACACACACGGCAGGGCTTGGCGCCACCCACTCGGGAAAGGCGCCCAAGTGGACGCGTCGTGCGCATGGAGGGTTGGGGTTTGCCATGGAAAGGCGCCCTGGGAAGCCCTCTGCAGGTCCCTAGAGAGAGAGAGAGAGAGAGAGAGAGAGTGTGTGTCTATGGAGGTTGTGTGTGTTTGTGTTGTGCGTACTTATTTGTGTGCGCGGGGGAGGTGCACTCCTCGCATGCCCACAGACACGCTCCCTGCGCCTACACCAGCACCACGCAAGGGAGCTTGGACTCTGGACAGCTGGCACCCAGAAATCCTGGTGGGCGCCTAAGGGGCCACTGGACCCCGGGCAGGCTTTGGACTGATAACTGACTGACCACCACCCCTTCAAGTGTTCAGATGTACAGAGGGAGCGGGGAGATGTGGCCCTCTTCACATGCCCACGGACTTGCTTCTTAAAATTGACTTGCCCCCTACTGTGTTATTCGGACATATGGGAAGGGGGGGAATGTTGCCCTCTAAACAGGCCCAGTGGCTTTTCAAAACTAACTGGCCTCCCACAGTTGTTCAGATGAACAGCGCGGGGATACTGCCCTCTTCACATGCCCAGGGACACACTTCTTAAAATTAACTGGCCTCTCACATTATTCAAATGTATAGAGCGGGGATATTGCCCTCTTCACATGCCCAGGGACACACTTGTCAAAATTAACTTGCCTCCCACTTGTTATTTGAGTGTACAGAGCCTCCCACGTGTTATTTGAATGGACGCAGGGGAGTGACAGCACTCTTCATATGCCCAGGGGCATAAGTTAGGTTTTAAAAACCTAACTTAACCTCCTGAGGGAGCTAAGAGATTTCTGACTCTGGAAAGCTCATAACCAGATCGTCCTGTGGGTCCCCAGAGAGCTTCTGGATTTGAATCTGGTTCTTTCCCCCTCCCAAACGTGTGTGGATCCACGCCTGCGTACTTTGCATGCCCACTTAAATGCTTTTAAAAATTAACTTACATCCCAAAAGTCATTTAGTTGAGAGAGAGGGGATTGTACTCTTCCTGTCCTTGGTGACACTTTTTTTTAAATGAACCTCCCTTTATTTTCAACTTCTGTATTTAATTCATGTATGTCCTGCCTTTCTCCACAGTGGGGACCCATTCTGTTCCTCCATTCTACCCTCACAACAAACCTATAAGGTAGGCCAGGCTGAGAGTATGTGACTGGCCCAGACTCATCCAGCAAACTTCCATGGGACAAGTGGAGATTTGTATCTGGGTCTTCCAGATGCTAGATGCTCTTAGCCGCTACACCACTCTGGCCTGGGCGGGTAATACATTCTTCACATGCCCAGTGGCATGCTTTTTAAATTAACTTACTTCCCAAATGTTATTCAGATGCCCAAAGTAGTTAGGGCCGCAAGGGTCCCCCACAGCATTAGGTTAAAAAGATATCCTTTTGAATGCTGTGTATTGTTGGTGTGCAGGTGGTGGAACTGCACTTTGCCCATGCCCAGTGGCACACTTATTTGTTTCATTTATACCCCGCTTCCCGTCAGGGGGTACCCAAAGCAGCCCCCACGGTTCCACTGTCTTCCATTTTATCCTCCCAGCTGCCTTGTGGGGTCGGTGAGGCAGAGACTTCCATTCCAAATCCAACAGATTCTGATCTAAGTCTCTCCTAGTCTGACACTCTGACCACTATACCATACTGCCTCTGTTATTAACTTCCACTACAGGAGGGGCCATGGCGCAGTGGTAGGACCTCTGTTTGGCACGCAGAAAGCCCCACGTTCGTTCCCTGGCATCTCCAGTTGAAAAGACTGGGCAAACAGGTGATATAAAAGACTTCTAGCTGGAGAGCGGCTGGCACCCACAGTCCTTTCAAAACAAGTTCCAAACTTGCCTCTTCCGGACAGCTTTCAGGTAGTGAAAGGTGTCCCGCAAATGCTAGGACAGTGATGGTGAACCTTTTCGAGACCGAGGGCCCAAATTGCAACCCAAAACCCACTTATTTATCGCAAAGTGCAACGTGGCAATTTAACCTGAACACTGAGGTTTTAGTTTAGAAAAAAACGGTTGGCTTCGAGGGGTACGTTACTCAGGAGTAAGCTTGGTGGTAGTCAGTGGCTATGCTTTGAAGCAACTGTGCAACTCTTCCAATGGGTGAATCACGACCCTAGGAGGGTTTACTCAGAAGCAAGCCCCATTGCCAGCAACCAAGCTTACTCCCAGGTAAAGGACTGCACTTTAGTTCTTCAAATGAAAATCAGTGGAGTTTAACAGCGCTTAACAGGGTTACCTACACCGCTTCCCCAAAACTAGGTCTTAGGTTTAATGCTAATAATCGAGCCCAGCGGCCCAGGCCAGCCTGGATGTGTGTGTGTGTTGGGGGGGGGGGGGAACACTCTGTTTGCATGTGCCCACAGAAAGGGCTCTGAGTGCCACCTCTGGCCCCCGTGCCATAGGTTCGCCACCACTGTGCTAGGATGTTCCGGGACTTGATGGCTGAAGGCCTAAGGCCCCGTGTGTTCAAATCCTGTTAACTCAAACCATCATCCGCTCTGCCAAAGAGACAAGGAACTGCCTCCCACCTCGGCGCTGCGAAGACTCGAACTCGCTTCCCTCCACGAAGATCAAGGTGGCAACCGCCCGGGTGGAACAGGGCGGAAACCCAGAAGCGCTTATGCCACAACCCAGAAATGATGCAACGTGGTCCCTTGTCACACGTGTTCCTGTCAAGTTGTACAGCCCTGTAGGGAGAGCCCAGCGATCGCACGGGGAGGTGCTCGGTTTGCCGGCACTGGCCGAGCCAAAAAACCCACAACTATGCCAGGCATGCCTGCTATTCGACAACTTGAAGCTGGCCGACAAGGCCAGAGCTGGGCTGAAAACAGGCAGCGGCTGCAAGAACAACAGCCGGAGAGTTCTCCCCTCCCAGGGAAGAGGAGGGCAGAGAGCCCTAGCGAAGCAGAGGAGGTAGAAGCCCCCTCCCCCTGGCAACTGTGCAGCCCAGGGGGAGGGGAAGGGTTGTTTGTGTCACTCAACTTGCCTGCTGGATTCTTCCGCCCTCCCCTCCCTTTCCTTGGCAGAGAGAACCACACTTCTCTCTCCTCCTCCTCCTCCCATGTAGGTGAGCGACGCTGAAGTGCCCAGCAATTGCATAAGAGGGAAAGCACACTAGCAAGAGCTCTCTCTGTCTCTCTCTTGGTTCCACTGGCTTGTCCTTTGGAAAAGAAGGAAAAACCATTTACAAGATTCATATCCCACCTTTAAGGGGGCTTAAGTTATGCTCCTCTTATCTGCCCAACAGCCCTGTGAGGTAGGCCAGGCTGAGAGAGACTGGCCCAAGGTCACAGAGCAGGCGTCTGTTTCTCAGGTCCTAGTCCCGTGGTGGCGAACCTTTGGCACTCCAGATTGGCCAATTGGCCATGCTGGCAGGGGCTGATGGTAATTGTAGTCCACAACATCTGGAGTGCCAAAGGTTCGCCACCACTGTTTTGACTACCATGCCCGTTGGGAGCAGCAGTGGCATGGTGGTTAAGAGTAGGTGTACTCTAATCTGGAGGAACCAGGTTTGATTCCCCGCTCTGCCACCTGAGCTGTGGAGGCTTATCTCGGGAATTCAGATTAGCCTGTGCACTCCAACACACTCCAGTTGGGTGACCTTGGGCTAGTCACAGCTCTACGGAGCTCTCTCAGCCCCGCCTACCTCACAGGGTGTTTGTTGTGGGGGGGAAAGGGAAAGGTTGGGTGTCAGCCCCTTTAAGTCTCCTTACAGGAGAGAAAGGGGGGATAGAAATCCAACTCTTCTTCTTCCTAAATTGTGATGTTAACCATTCTGCTTTTATACATTTTATGTATTCTATTTTCTGTCTTTTATTTATTCTGCAAGTCGCCTTGAGATAAGTAAGGAAGAAAGGTGGTTAATAAATGTTAGGGAGGGAGGGAGGGAGGGAGGGAAGGGAGGGAGGGAGGGAGGAAGAAGGGAGGAAGGGAAGGAAGGAAGGAAGAAGGGGAAGGAAGGGAGGGAGGGAGGGAAGGAATGAAGGAAGGAGGGGAAGGGAGGGAAGGAGGGAAGGAAGGAAGGAAGGAAGGAAGGAAGGAAGGAAGGAAGGAAGGAAGGAAGGAAGGAAGGGCGCACAAGACCTACCATCTTAAATCATACGCTCATGAGTGTGCATGAAAATATTTCCATGTCTCCCACCTACTCAGGCACAGATGGGAACGTGTCCCCTCCCAAATAACCACTCTGGTGCCTTTTTAAGCTGGCTAGAACTATCTTCTTAGGGGCTCTGGAAGATTCCAAAGCACCTTACAATTTAAAACCACCAGACCCATCCACAGAGGCAACCAGCAAAGAAGCCGTAACTCCACCGACATCAAGTGACATTTGCCTAACTAACCCATAAGGCATTGGCCTTTTCCGGCAACATTGTTCTTTTTTTAAAAAAATCCTGCCCATAAGAATGTGATAGCTATTCTTGGCCCCCAACCTTACTAAAAGTGATGACTGTCGCGACGATGGCTGTGGCGACTATAGCTCATGCCTAATGATCGTCACAGCTCGTTGTCAATTGTGGGGGTGACTCTATGAGCCTCGTGTCAACTCTCCCGCTACCAACACGCAGCTCTGATGTCACCAGCCCCCAGCCCTGTCTGTTTACTGCTGTCTTTGCTTGCATGAACAACAGTGATTCTCCAAGTCCATTGCTGGGGGGCATCTCCTTGGGCTCCACGCCACCCTTGTACTGCTGGTGCAACGCCCCGAAGTCCCCTACCTCCATTCTAATTGCTCACCGCAACTGTTGAAAGGTTGGGTGTCAGCTGCAGCTGTGGCTTGTCGCCAGCCGGGGAGCAGTTCTCTGGGCTCGGGCTCGACCCTCACACTGTCGAGCCGCCACAAGAGGCCACCACTGTGGATAGGACCACAGGACCCTTCGGGGATGGGCGGTTTATAAAATGCGATATATAAAATAAATAAATAAATAAATAAATAAATGTCCTCCACTCAGTTGCGGTACACAAGGGATATCCACCAGCCTCTTTCAGTCCCGCTATACTGCCACAGGATGAAAAGTACTCCAAATGATCGCACTGCACCTTATTACTTTAAAAGTCTCAAAAAAGTCTCAAAAAAAGGGTACTACTATTCTACTACCATGAGGCTCAGAAATCACCGGAGCTCAAGCTCAGCGTTCTTCTCTGGGAGCCATCTTTTTTTCCCCCTCTTTGTCCACTTTGTAGGTGGGGCTGATTCCGCATGGGCCAAAAACAGTGGTGTGAAAACGGTGTGAAAACAGCATAAACCCTTTTACACCATTTTGAACCCTTTTACACCCTTTTCACACCCTTTTCACACTGGTGTTTTTGGCCCATGTGGAATCAGCCTGAGAGAGTTCAGAGAGAACTGTGACTATCCCAAGGTCACCCAGCAGGCTTCATGTGAAGGAACGGGAAGAAGGAAAGTTTGGATTTATACCCTGCTTTTTTCTACCGTAAGGAGTCCCAAAGCAGCTTACAAACTCCTTCCCTTCCTCTCCCCACAACAGACACTTTGTGAAGTAGATGGGGCTGGGAGAGTTCTGAGCAACTGGGCCAAGGTCACCCAGCAGCCTTCATGTGGAAAAGTGGGGAATCGAACCCGGCTCTCCAGATCGGAGGCCTCTATAACCACTATACCACACTGCGTCTCATTCACACATACATAAAATGCAAACATGAGGGGTTTCTTTTCTTTTTTGTTGCTGTCAAGTCACAGCTGACTTATGGCAATCCTCTTGGGTTTTCAAAGCAAGATATGTCAGGAGGTGGTCTGCCATTGGGTAGCAAGTGATGTTCAGAGGTGGTTTGCCATTGCCTGCTTCCACATCACATCCCTGGTATTCCCTGGAGGTCTCCCATCCAAATATTTCCCGGGGTTGAGGCTCAGAGGGTGTGACTGAGCCAAAGTCACCCACCAAGCTTCCATGGGTGTGAGTGGGGATTCAAGCTTGGGTTTCCCATATCCTAGTCCCGACACCTTAACCACTCTGTAACATTGGCTCTCTAACACTAGATTAGGACATGAGAACTAATTCAAAAACAAGAAAGAAACAGATGGGATGTGGGGAGGGGGAGGGTAGACTAGTAGTAACAAGGAATGTATTCACTCTAAATTCTGGGCTGTAACTCCCCCTCCGCACTCCCACAAAAGCATTTCCTATAATATTTGGCCCTTCACTTTTCACTAGCTCCTCCGGGGCATTAGGACGACGAAGTTTTAAGACTACCATAAAGTCGATTATTGGTCATTCATATCAAGACAAGTTTGAGCGTTCTCTGCCAAATGAGCGTGTAATGATTTTTTCATCAATCAAACAAGATGATCTTCTTGCCATCTTCAAGGACAGAAAGAGAGGGACAGCAAAAAAAAGAGTTGGGAAAAAAAAACACGAAATTCAGCCAGACTTTAGTATTGTTTTTCGAAACTCACAAAATGAAGTGGCCTCAATTGGCAACTAAGTCAAAATACACAAAGAAGCAACTCAGTCGTGTTCAGTCTTATCCTGATTAGATTTACTGCATGCTTATTTAACCTGAAAGTAAATTCTGCTGGTGGAAAGTACAGTGGTACCTCGGTTTTCGTCGATAATTCGTCCGAAAGGAATCGACGAGAACCGAAATCGACGAAAACCGAGGCACCATTTCCCATAGGAATCAATGTAAATCCAATTAATCTGTTCGAGGCTCTTCAAAAAGTGCCTCCAATGGATTAATTGGCTTCCTCAAACCCCAGTCAGGAGGCAGAGGGAGCTCCTTATTTGGGCAGTAACATCAGGGGGAGTCACTGCCCAAATAAGGAGCTTCCTCTGCCTCCCGGTTGGCTGGGGTTTGAGGAAGCCCAGCTGGGAGGCAGAGGGGAGGCCTCACTTTGGGCAGCAACATCAGGGGAGTCACTGCTCAAAATAAGGAGCTCCTTATTTGGGCAGTAACATCAGGGGGAGTCACTGCCCAAATAAGGAGCTCCCTCTGCCTCCCGGTTGGCTGGGGTTTGAGGAAGCCCAGCTGGGAGGCAGAGGGGCTCCTTATTTGGGCAGTAACATCAGGGGGAGTCACTGCCCAAATAAGGAAGCTCCCCTACTGCTCCTCTTCGAGTTGGCTGGGGTTTGAGGGGAGTCAATGAGCTGAGGGCAGAGGGAAAGTTTCCTGTTGGGCAATGACATCAGGGGGTGTCACTGCCCAAATAAGGAGCTCCCTCTGCCTCCCGGTTGGGCTTCCTCAAACCCCAGCTGGTTTAGGTTTTCGTGGACTTTTTCTGGGCAAATTTTTTTCTGGGTTTGAGGACGAAAACCAAGGCAATCCACAAAAACTGAGACAAATTTTGCCCAGAAAAAGTCCACGAAAACCGAAGTCAACGATAACCGAGGTACCACAGCACTATCAAGTCTCAGCCAATGCATGGCGACTCTATAGGGTTTTCAAGGTAACAGATATCCATGGTGGGGTAGTGGGGGGGCACAGCGGGGCTACAGCCCTGGGTGCCGCTTCCCACAGTCACATGGGGGTTCATTGCACAGCCCCCCCATAACTGCGCCCTGCCTTGTGGAGTTGAATGGCAACCAGCAGGACTCCCCCACCCCTGAACTCAGCGTGGAGGGAGGGGCGAAGAATAGCTGGGGGGGGGGGGTTGGTGCCCAGGGTGAGCCCCAGGTGCTGATTTAAATAGCAATGGAAAGGAAGAATGAGGGCAAGACTAAACCAAGAGACAAGGAGCAAGGTTGGCCAACCCCCCCCCCCAAAAAAACTTGCCACACAACAGGAATTGCACAAGGAAGTGTTAAGACCAACAATGACTAAAGTGCATAGATGCAACATTCGCAAAATAACATAATCAAGAATGAAATCATTCCATGGGTCCATACGGTTCTCCCGACCGTAATTCTATAAATATTTCATTCACAGTCCAATGGAAAAAAGGCGGAATCTGGTGGAATCACGGTCCACTCGCCACACCACCAAACGGCGCCAGTTTAAGAAACAGCAACCTGCCGCCAAATTGTACAAGTTCAAAGGAGGAGCAGCAAAACGCCTGCGCGCTGAAGTGCGTTTTCGCTAATCTTCTTCAGTGCATGCGCGTCCTCTTCAGTGCTTATTTATTTATTTATTTATTTATTTATTTATTTATTTATTTATTTATTTATTTATTTATTTATTTTCAGATTTATATACCGCCCAACCCCCGAAGGGCTCTAGGCGGTGAACAGCATAAAATTCAATACAAAAAACATAAAATCAAATACCAATCAGTCATGAAATAACATTAATTAAAAACGCAGCAATTAATACATAATACAACATAGCAATGCCCGCTAATCCCTCTTAAACCCTCCCGAGAGGAGAGAGAGAAAGGGGGTGGGTCCCACAGATGGTAATAGACCCTGTCCACAAAAAGGAAAAGGAGGGAGGGGGGGCGTTTTCAGCGGCTGGACACTCCAAAAGCCTGGCGGAACGGCTCCATCTTGCAAACCCTGCGGAACTCGCCAAGGTCCCGCAGGGCCCAGACAGCTGGAGGAAGAGTGTTCCACCAGACAGGGGCCAGGGCTGTAAAGGTCCTGGCCCGAGTGGAGGCCAGCCGCATCATGGAGGGGCCAGGGACTGTCAGCAAATTGGCCTCCGCTGAGCACAGAGGCCTAGTAGGGACGTATGGGGTAATGCGGTCCTGCAGGTATGAGGGTATGTGTAGTATTTGCAATTGCTGTTGTGTGGCAAGTTTTTTGGGTGGGTCTGGCCAACCTTGTTCCTTGTCTCTTGCTGATTTAAATAGCTTCACCTCTGGATGTTCAGAGATGGTTGGATATTGCCTGCCTCCAGAGGCGTAGCAAGGGGGAGAAGGGCTCGGGACATTGGTGCATCCTCCGCCCCGGAACGACCCCACCACACCCCGAAGGGGCACGAACTTGGTGCATCATGCACCCACCCCCCCGCTCCCTTGGAGCTACTCCTCCGCCTGCCTCCATGTCACTACCCTGGTATTCCTCGAAGGTCTCCCATCCGAATCCTCGCCCGGGTTGACCCTGCTTAGCTTCTCATCTGTGACGAGTTTGGCTTAGCCTGCGCCTATTTGAACTTTAAGCAATCCAATCCAATCCAAAAACCTTTATTAGGCATAAACCAGAAGGACCATACATTCCAAATACAAAAACAGGATCATTGTTACATATCATGTAGAACATGGATTAAAAATGTAACAACAGCTTCAGAAATTTCTACATGAGGGCTGTTCAGTAGCTTAGACATTTTTAGTTTGTCTGAGAGAAACATAAATTCAAGAGGTAGTAAAGCTCCCAGATCGGTTCTAATATCATTATGCCTCGAACAGTAAAGCAGGATATGAGGGATTGAGTCTATAGCGTTGGGACAGTACCGACAGCAACGCTCACTTTGTGGGATGTTAAGGAAACGACCTTGAAGATAGACAGAGGGGAATGAGTTGCACCTTGCTCTGGTCACGACCCATCTGCACTTATAATTAACAAGCTGTTCTAAGTATACAGCAGGGCTAGATTTCGGGGGTGTGATCCCAAAGTATAGAGGGGAAACTTTAAGCAAACAGAGAGACAGCAATAATTCAAAACTGCAATTCTTTATACGAACAGGGAGCATGCCTGCCTTCCAATCAAGTGATTTGCATTTCATTATGCCCAAGCAGGTGTTTCTTCCCAACATTTCGATTCCTGGTTGCACTGGAGAACTGAAAAATAAATAAAATCCTAAAATTATCTCTTGATGCAATAGCGGGTTTTGATAAACTTTTCAGGAACAAACCGGAAGCTCGGGCTGTGGGAGAGGGAGGGGGTGGGCGGCGCAATTACCTAGCACAGTGGTGGCGAACCTATGGCACAGGTGCCAGAGGTGGCACTCAGAGCCCTCTCTGTGGGCACGCGCAAACAGAGTGCGCCGCCCCCCCACACACACACATCTAGGCTGGCCTGAGCCACTGGGCTCCATTATTAGAATTAAACCTAAGACCTAGTTTTGGGGAAGCAGTGTAGGTCACCCTGTTAAGCGCTGTTAAACCCAACTGATTTTCATGTGAAGAACTAAAGTGCGATCCTTTACCTGGGAGTTAGCTCGGTTGCTGGCAATGGCGCTTGCTTCTGAGTAAACCCTCCTAGGGTTGTGATTCACCCATTCGAAGAGTTACACGGTTGCTTCAAAGCAAAGCCACCAACTACCACCAAGCTTACTCCTGAGTAACACACACCTCTGAGCCAACCATTTTTTCTAAACTAAAACCTCAGTATTCAGGTTAAATTGCCAGGTTGGCACTTTGTGATAAATAAGTGGGTTTTGGGTTGCAGTTTGGGCACTCGGCCTTGAAAAGGTTCACCATCACTGACCTAGCAGGTGGATTCTTTCTCAACATTACAGCATCGAAAACGGGTTAACTAGCCTGCATTCAAAAATAGCTTTTTAAAAAATGTATAGTAAAAATACAAATAGATACATTTTTGTTTTTGTTTTTCAAAAAAGGAGGTTTGCTTTGCCTGTTGGTGAACGTTGCAATACATAAGCTGAAGGTGCAAGTCTGCAGAAGTAAATGCATTTGCATTGTGCATCTTATTCTCAGTGCTGGGAACGGTGGGGCTCGGGAGGCGATTCTTCAAGGGGAGAATTTGGAAGTCTTAAAGAGGGACAGTGGAGAATCCAAACAGCCTCAACTGCGTGAAGAGACAGGAAAGCCAAATTTAAGAAAACGGCATATGAGCTGTGAGTTCCTGTATATATTTTTTAAAAGGAACCCGCATAAGCGAAGTCTACATCTCCAAATTTAGAAGGAAAAAAACGTGGCTGCCACAAATCAGTCAGGGAATGTCACATTTACCCTGTACACCCACTTCCATTCTGTTCCATTAAGCGCAAGGCGGAGCAACTGGTTTCGATGAGCTGATAAACACCACAGCTACTCTCAATTTGTCTTTTAAGCGCCATCCTCTTAAAAACACTTGACAAAAATGAACAAAATCTGATTTTTCTGGGATTTTAGAAGAAGAAGAGGAGGAGGAGGAGGAGGAGGAGGAGGAGTTTGGATTTATATCCCCCCTTTATCCCCTGTAAGGAGACTCAAAGGGGCTTACAATCTCCTTGCCCTTCCCCCCTCGCAACAAACACCCTGTGAGGTGGGTGGGGCTGAGAGAGCTCCGAGAAGCTGTGACTAGCCCAAGGTCACCCAGCTGGCGTTTGTGGGAGTGTACAGGCTAATCTGAATTCCCCAGATAAGCCTCCACAGCACAGGCGGCAGAGTGGGGAATCAAACCCGGTTCCTCCAGATTAGATACACGAGCTCTTAACCTCCTACGCCACTGCTGCTCACCATTTCATCCTCACCATTTCATCCTCATGTAGGGTCTTTAATTTGTGTCCTCTCATCCATCCTACCTAAATTAGAGCCGATGAGGTCCGGTTGTTAGAGTGCCAATGAGACGCATAGCTGCCAGGGGGCAGGGTGGGGCGTCTTGCCCCAGGCAGGGGTGTTCCGTGGCGTGGCGGGCGGGGTGTGGCAGGGGCACAGGGCACACACGGGCGCAGTTTCCCCTCACTACGGCTCTGTCGCCAACTCAGGTTCAAATCGCCACTCCCCCATGGCAGCTCACCCTGGGCCGATCACACTCTCTGCACCTCACCTACTTTACAGTGTTGGCGTTGTGAGGACGAAATGGAGGAGTACAGAACAACGCAGCTCCATTGGGCACAAGGGCAGGGTATAAAGTAACAAGTGTAAATAAAGGCCTATGCCACACAAATCATTTAAAACGTTTGGAAAATGTTTTCTATCCCCTCCCCTTTACCATGATGCACTCACCCCCTCAAAATGATTCATGGTCACCATTACACGTCCCCCCCCCCCTTTTTAATTCGTTGAATGTGTGATGCTTCAAGGCTTCACAGCTTCGTACCCTGTTTCCCCGAATATAAGACATCCCCAGAAAATAAGACGTAGTAGAGGTTTTGCTGAAGTGTGAAATATAAGGCATCCCCCGAAAGTAAGACATAGCAAAGTTTTTGTTTGGAAGCATGCCCGACAAACAGAACACAGAAAAATAAGACATCCCCTGAAAATAAGACATAGCGCATCTTTGGGAGCAAAAATTAATATAAGACACTGTCTTATTTTCGGGGAAACACGGTACTGCGATTCTCCATAAGTCTGCCTCAAAGATTACACCCCACCCCACCCCCTAAATAAACTCACAGAAATGATGGCAATAAACAGGCAAGGAAGAACAGATATTAAGCTCAGAAAATGGCACCAAGGATGGGGGCGGCAGAGAAGCGTGGAAAACATCTTAGAGATTGCACAGCAAGTGAAACCGTTTTGAAAACATTTCAGCCTGTAGAACCATTTTTTAAGGGAATTCACAGATAACGTTTTTGAGGCTGGAAATAAAACGTTTTCAGAACCAAAGGGGGAAAAACAATGCGGAAGTCCATGGGGGAAACATTTTATTTCCCACCTCAAAACATATTAAAAGGTTTGTGCAAAAAAGGCCAAAGTAGCCATAATCCTCTAGATTACATTTTATAGTGGTTAAGAGTGTTGGACTAGTATCTGAAAGACCCTGGTTCAAATCCCTTCTCATGCCATGAAAGCTTGCTGAGTGACCTCCAGTCAGTCACACTCTCTCAGCCTAACCTGCTTTGTGTCAGAAGGGAACCTGGCATCGAGCAGAGAAGCAACAGGAGAGGTGGGGGATGAACAGGCCGATGGAAAACTACTTTCGTTTTCCCTAGGTAACCAAGCAAAGGCATCCAGGGCCAGGCAACTTTGTCTCAGTCTTCTGACCTTGAGTCCATCCTGCATTCCTGTCTTTCGTGTCTTCTGTAGTATGGGATAGAACCAGGGGAAAGGGAGGAGGGAGGTAAACAGGGGTTGATGTGTTGGGGTTGTTTTCCCCGCCAGCCGCTGATGTCTGCCAATAAAGACTTCTAAATCTTCAAGTTACAGAGTCTGATCTGAATTACAGATCCGGGGCTTGACCCCTTTGCTGGGTTGTTGTGAGGATACAACAGAGGAAAGGAGATGACTGTAAGCCATCTGAATCCCCACTGGGGAAGACGTGACATAAATAAATAAAACACATTTAGAGGGTGATTGTCAACTCTCTCTCTCTCTCTCTCTCTCAAAACAACAGAGTTCATCTCTCATGTCAGCAAGTTTAAGACGAAGAGGGCACGTTAGATCAGGGTCCCCAACCCTTTTGAGCCTGTGGGCACCACTGGAATTCTGACACAGGGCAATGGGCACAGGCACAAAATGGCTGTCACAGGAAGCTGAGCCACACAGGGGCTTTCCCCACTGACAGAGTTGAACTGGTTCAGGGGTAGGGAACCTGCGGCTCTCCAGATGTTCAGGAACTACAATTCCCATCAGCCTCTGTCAGCATGGCCAATTGGCCATGCTGGTAGGGGCTGATGGGAATTGTAGTTCCTGAACATCTGGAGAGCCGCAGGTTCCCTACCCCTGAACTGGTTTCTACCTAGGTTCGCCTCAGTGAATCCCCACTGCCACCGAGCTCAACATTGTTTTGTCTCAGTTCCCCCCCCCCCCCGAACTGCGACATCCTTGTCGCAGTTATGAACTACACTTTTCTGCCGGAACAAGGTCCATACCGCTTTGAAGCTTCGAAGTGGGGAAGCATCGAAACGACACCTCATCCGTTCAACCAATCACGAGCCGCTTTTGTGGCATGTGCAGAACGGAAGAGTCATGGCGGGCAGAAAACGCATGTAACTGTAAACTGTAAAAAAAAAAAGAACGCTCCCGTTTCCCGCCGTAACACAAGCGCCAATCACGATCGAGGAGCGAAACAGGCACCAAGATGATCCCGCCCACTTAGCTTGGTTCCAGGGGGCCAACTCAGTTGCTGTGGGGACAGCCTGGAATCGCCCTCCACTGGCTCCCTTCTGTAGTGGGGAAAGCCCCAGAGAGAGAGAGAGAGAGAGAGAGAGAGAGAGAGAGAGAGAGAGAGAGAGAGAGAGAGAGAGAGAGAGACCCAGAGCAGGAGAGAAGAGGTATAATTTATAAAAATACATTGAGGAAAAAGTATGTGACAGACGAGAACCACACTGTGATGGGAGCTGCCATTGAAACAATACTATTTTAATCTGTGCAGCCCATCAGATCTCCAGTGGCCAATAAGAAGTCCTTCCGGGCAGGAGCCAAACCTGACCCAACCTGCTTTCTAAAGACACTTGACAGGTGTCAGGACAGGTGTAACCCACAGGAACCTCATTGGGGACGTCTGCATTCGACTTAAAATGTAACCAAAGATCCTCAGTCCATAATGCATAACAAATATGAGGTAAACAAACTATTTATTCTCTATTTTAAAAATAATCTCAATTTATTTGTCAACCAGAGCAAACTGCCAGTCTTGGGAAGACCACTGTAGAAATGACAGTAATGTCCCCAGAGGGCTACAGCCTCACTGTAACACGAAACTACTGGACCCAATGGGAACTAAGGGAAAGAAAGACTATCTTTTCCTTTCCACACAAGACTATCCAAATTCTATGTCTGGTGAGTCACAGGGGGAAAAGTAATCTCTTGGAAAACTTCCACATCTTGTTTTTAAGGCTCATTTCTATCGCAGCCAAATCCCAAGCATTTCAAACTATGCTTTGAGCCTAAAGTATCTGAAAACTAACAATTTTTCATGCCTTTTAAATAAGGTGACCAGATTTTGAAGGTTTAGACGCGGGCTGCCGCACTGCCTTCTGGGGCGCTACCCTGTTTCCTGTTTCAGGGCGGGAAACCGGGGAGCGCCCCAAAAGGCAGTGCGCTCCTGCGGCCACATGCGCAGGAGGCTGCCGCACTGCCTTCTGGGGCGCTCCCCTGTTTCCCGCCCTGTCACAGGGCAGGAAAAGGGGAGCGCCCCAGAAGGCAGTGCGGCAGCCTTCCAAAAATCGGGAGAATTAAACAACCCCGCGGGACGCGGGACAAATTGCTCAAAAGCGGGACTGTCCCGCCAAAAGCGGGACGTCTGGTCACCTTACTTTTAAAGCATCTAAAATGCTTTGGGTACTTCTGATGTCCTTATGAAGTCCTTGGCCTCTAAATCCTGTTGTTGGCCCTCCAGAAGAACTGGTTGGCCACTGTTTGAGATGGGTACTGGACTAGATGGACCACTAGTCTGATCCAGCAGGACCCTTCTGATGTTCTTATGAAGGCCTCAACTTCTATGCCCTGTTGTTGGGCCTCCAGAGGAACTAGTTGGCCACTGTGTGAGACACGTTGCTGGACTAGATGGACCTCTGGTCAGATCCAGCAGGGCTTTTCTGATGTTCTTATGAAGGTCTTGGCCTCTATGCTCTGCTATTGGCCCCCCAGAGGAACTCGTTGGCCACTGTGTGAGACAGGTTGCGTGACTAGATGGATCACGGTCTGATCCAGCTGGGATCTACTTATATAAATCTGAAGCACCTCTAGTTCAGCTGAAGCCAGGCAAGTGGACATGAAGGGGATTCTGACATGTATAACTTTGGTCCTTGGTGAGATTTTAGTGTAGGCTTCTCAGCCGTGCTACTTGGGGAGATCATGACTGGAAAACCATACTGATGAACTGCCTAAAATAAACCCCCTTCCCCAAACCAAGGATGAAAGCGTTTTAAAACCTCCCTTTTATCACCACACAAATATTTGCACTGGGCCTTGTGTCGAAGAAGATTCTGTGATTGGCGCACCGAGTAAAAAGCCACCGGAGTGGTCTGCCTGTGAGAATGTAAGGAAGCTCATTTGGTCCCACCAATTTCCTTTTCCGTATGGTTTATAATGAGGTACCAGCAGCCGTGAAATGAGCAATTAATGGAATCGCTTGCCCAGAGGGATAGAAGTCGTTCCTCATACAAACATCAACCATGCGGTGAATTCGTTTTCTTACATCTCCTTGCCACTATTTTCTTACCTCTGCGAAATGTGGGATGGTTTTCCTCATCATTGCGTACTGAAAATTTGGGAACAAGTTGTCTCTGTGGGTGGCATTTAAAAGGTAACGTTTCCCCTTCAGTCTTATCCGACCTTGGGGTACCACTGCAAAAGCAGTGATTTCATAGGCAAGCCATTTTTGTGGGGTAGTTTGCCATTGCTTTCCCTGGCTATTCTTTACCCCCTAGCTATGAGCTAGGTCCGTGGTGGTGAACCTTTGGCACTCCAGATGTTCTGGACTACAATTCCCATCAGCCCCTGTCAGCATAGCCAATTGGCCATGCTGGCAGGGGCTGATGGGAATTGTAGTCCAGAACATCTGGAGTGCCAAAGGTTCACCACCACTGAGCTAGGTACTCATTTACCGACCAAGGAATGGATGGATGGCTGAGTTGACCATGAACCAGCTGCCAGGATATCTGACCCACAGGGGGCTCGAACTCCTGACAGTGCAAGTGTAACCTCTATCTGTGGGTTCTGTGGGGCAGAACTTGGAAGGAGTTGCAAGGAACTAAATTTAAAACAAAATGGTTTACCTCCTTAACAGATAACACTTTTAACATTTAACATCAACAATTTACAGTCCTTTTAGGCTGCATTTCAAGTCCTTATATTTACAGTCTACTGATAATGCCAAGTCCAATTCTTCTTTGCTGGTGGTTGGCTTATGAAGACTTCAGAGGCTTGGTGAACTGGATCCAAGATGATGAAGGTCCCCAAAAGAACCCCCATCAAACTACATCCATAGCAAGCCCTGAAACAATAAATTCTAACATTTACAATGCAGCAAAAATAAGCAACTCCCTTCCCACTAGTTCCCAACAACTTTGCAGTTACCTTAAACAAGGTAATTAAAAGAATTAAAAGGTCCCAGCCTGGTAGCCTTGCTTCCTCCAACTTCACCCGTTTTTGCAGCCTCCTGCTGCTTTGAGTCTCCACCCCTTTCTGGGTCAACCCATTCTGAACATTGGGGTTACACAAGCACCTAACCACTACGCCACGTGGCTCCTTGGGTGGCATTTAGGACAACAATAAAATGAGAAGAAGAAGAAGAAGAAGAAGAAGAAGAAGAAGAAGAAGAAGAAGAAGAAGAAGAAGAAGAAGAAGAAGAAGAAGAAGAAGAAGAACAAGAAGAAGAAGAAGAAGAAGAAGAAGAAGAAGAAGGATTTATATCGCCCCTTTCTCGCCTGTAGGAGACTCAAAGGGGCTGACAATCTCCTTGCCCTTCCCCCCTCACAACAAACACCCTGTGAGCTGGGTGGGGCTGAGAGAGCTCCGAGAAGCTGTGACTAGCCCAAGGTCACCCAGCTGGCGTGTGTGGGAGTGCACAGGCTAATCTGAATTCCCCAGAGAAGCCTCCACAGCTCAGGCGGCAGAGCTGGGAATCAAACCCGGTTCCTCCAGATTAGATACGCGAGCTCTTAATCTCCTACGCCACTGCTGCTCCTCTCTAGCACACGCTGCTGTGATCCAGCCCAGAGTGTTAGGCTAATGTACCGATCCAAACATGCATGATGTGTATGTGTATCCTACCACAGTCAAAGGGGGCCTGTGAATTGGGCTAACTGTCCGGAAGTCCACATTTAAGACCCTCTTTCTTCGAGAAGAGCTCCAGAGAGCCTGTTCATGCGTGGGTGTCCTTTCCCTGGCTAGTTGCGACACAAAGGACCTAGTTGCGACATAAAGGAATCGAGCACCTTTTCTTCTTGTGGATCCAGTAAGTTCCATAGCTATGGGACTGATGCTCCACAACAAAGCCTTCTGGGTAGTCAAAAAGGACCTCCTCTTCCTGTTTCCCGTTTCCACCAGCGGAAAATCCAGTGAGAGCCAACTGCAACGCTTCTTATTCTATACGTCAAAGATCTGTCCCAGATCCCACAGTTGCCAACTTTGGGTTGGAAAATTCCTGTAAATTCAAGGGTGGAGACAGTGGTGGGATCCAAAAATTTTAGTAACAGGTTCCCATGGTGGTGGGATTCAAACTGTGACGTAGCACCAATGGGGCTGGGCGGGACATGACAGGGACAAGGCCAGGCATTCCGGGGGTGGGGCATTCCTGGGCGGGGCTGTGGCAAGGACACAGCCGCTGCGCCGGTCCTTGGGCGGGAAACGAATGCACACAGGCGCAGGCTGCCACGCAGAGGTGGGATCCAGCAGGTTCTCACCAGTTCCCGAGAGTGGGTTACTAATTATTGGTGTGTGCCGAGAGGGGGTTACTAATTGGGTCCGCTTTTCCGTTAGAAATTCCATTAGGTCCAAAAATCATAAAGTCCTGTTGTTTCCTATGTGGCTGGCTAGCGAAGGTAGAAAACGGGAGATAATTCTCCCTGTTGGGCTGTTTTAAAAACACGTTTTAGAAATATGGTAAAGTTCCTTGTTGAAGGAAAGTATCCTTCTTTTGATTTCTAGAAACAAAATTAAGTATTTGAAAGTATTAAGTATTTGACAGGCAGTCAATTAGAGGAGAAGTAGTTGTTTCTGTCGGCAGTAGACGATAGGACTTGCTATAATGAGTTTAAATTATGGACAGAAAGATACCAGCTGGAAATTAGGAACTTTTTTTTTACAGTAAGAGTTTTTTACATTAACAGAGAAATTATTATTGCCCCGCCCCCGGAATGCCTGGCCACGCCCCCGTCGTGCCCCGCCCAGTCCCAATGGCGCTACGCCACTGTTTGAATCCCACCACCATGGGAACCTGTTACTAACATTTTTGGATCCCACCATTGCTTACATCTTACAGGTTTTTAAATGCCTGAACTCTGGGGGATTCCCAGCCATGAAGTGGGCCCGCTCACTCCGGCCCCCTTTCTGAGAAGGAAACCCTCTGCTGTTGTTCGGAGGCTAAAAGCAACGAGATGCTCGCAGCCGAAAAAAAGTCCGCATATCAGCTGAAAAGCTCAGCCTCCACAGTCACAAAATGCCCACTCTGACAGCCGGTTTTCTTTTCTTTTCTTCCCCCCAGACAGCTTATTTATAACAGCTAGGGAAACCCAAGGGTTTTTAAATGGCTTTTTTGTTGTTGTTGTTGTTGTTGTAAAGTAGTACAAGAAAAAACCCACTTTTTCAAAACACAGATTCTTTTCTGGTCTTGCTCTGGATGTCAAAGCGAACGGGGCACCTTTTCAAATGCCGCAGGACTTGCCTGCTAGAGCCCTCGCCCGGTGTGGGTGGCATTATCAGAAGGAAACGCATTCCTGTCAAATGCAAACTGTTTCTCGCTGTGCCGTGAAGTTAAAGTTCCCTCTTGTTTTGTTCCCCCGCCCCCCCCCGCCCCACGAAGCAAGCAAGCACGGCAATCGGGGTATCGTTTCGATAAGAGCCTTCAGAAGTCGGAACTGGGCCACCCCTCTTCTTTGCCCCCCAACTAGCAGTTGCCGAGCGGCTAAGGTGGTTCTAAATAAAGAACTGGAGTCAACAGCAGGAAATAACTCCCACAGAAAAAAAAAGGAGCGGAATAAAACTCTCATCGACTCTTGTACACAGCTGACAACAGGCTTTTTGTTTCGTGCACATGGCGTTAAAAAAACACGCACATACGGCTTTGCAGGCAACCATCTCGGCTTTGGAAAGCGAGCAACAGGAACCCGCAGCCTTCAAAAGTCATGAGTCTCAGACGTCCGCTAGCAGTGGTTCCAGGTTCCACCCAGGTTCCAAACACCCCACCTCCCCAGGTGTAGAGGTTGCCAACTCCAGCTCATTCCTGGAGGTTTGGGGATAGTGCATGGGGAGAGAGCTCAGGCATGACACAATGTCACACATACATCAGGGGTTCACAACCATTTTGAGCCTTCCAGTATGGCGGGCACAGCAACAAAATGGCTCTCAGCCCCCCAAATCTCTTGAGGACACCTAGAAATAGGACATGGTAGGCTAGCAGCACATTTATATCAAGAAGAGATCAAGAAGGAGCAGCAGTGGCGTAGGAGGTTAAGAGCTCGTGTATCTAGCCTGGAGGAACCGGGTTTGATTCCCCACTCTGCTGCTTGAGCTGTGGAGGCTTATCTGGGGAATTCAGATTAGCCTGTGCACTCCCACATATCCCAGCTGGGTGACCTTGGGCTAGTCATAGCTTCTTGGAGCTCTCTCAGCCCCACCCACCTCACAGGGTGTTTGTTGTGAGGGGGGAAGGGCAAGGAGTTTCTAAGCCCCTTTGAGTCTCCTGCAGGAGAGAAAGGGGGGATATAAATCCAAACTCTTCTTCTCCTTCTCCTTCTCCTTCTCCTCCTCCTCCTCCTCTTACAGTGGTTCCCAGCCTGGAGTACATGTACCCCCTAGGGCCTAGGGGTACGTGCCAGAGCATTTGGGGGCACGTGACAAAAATTACTCAAGTGGTTTGTTAATATGGGGCTACAATTTTAGGGAAATGGGTTGCCAAGATGTACGGGAGTCAAAAAAAAAGGTTGGGGAATGCTGACTTAACAGCATCGAGTTCTCCAAATTCAGCTGTTCGTTTGAGATGCTGTTGACGGGATCAATTTCACAAATCACACAAAAATCTTAGCTGTCCATTCAAGTTCAAAACAGTTCCAGAATGTAGCCATGTCCGTCTGCAGAACTGCTCAGGTGGGAGCACAGTCGCACCTTAGAAGACAGACCGGATCTTGAAGGGTATGAGATTTCAAGAACCAGGGCTTCCTTCATTAAGACACAATTTTGCATGGAGATCTCAGAATCCTTCTGACCGAGAGACAAGGACTCAGAGATCTCCATTCCACATTGAATCTAACACAGATAGCTTGGGACATTCGAAGGTCCGAAAGTCTTGGTGGTCTCTGAGGTGCTACTGGGCTTGAATCTAGCTGTTCTGTGCAGGACTTTCAGTCAGGCCACATTCATACAATCAATTTTGTAAAAAAGAATGCATTGTTTAGTAGACTCCTGGGTGAATCTCCTTTAATGGGTCCTGTCCTTGAACCAACGTGACATAGTGGCTAAGAGCAAGTGGACTCTAATCTGGAGAACTGGGTTTGATTCCCCACTCCTCCACATGAGCGGCGGGCTCCTGTGTGGTGAACTGGATCTGTTTCCTCACTCCCCCACATGAAGCCTGCTGGGTGACCTTGGGCCAGTCACAGTTCTCTCAGAACTCTCTCAGCCCCACTGACCTCACAGGATGTCTGGAATGGGGAGAGGAAGGGAAGAGGGGTTTGTAAGCCACCATGAGACTCCTTACAGGGAAGAAAGGCAGGGAATAAATCCAAACTCTTCTCTTTGTGAACAGCTATCTCTCCCTGCCTCCCTTGACCATGTCTCTGGTAACATCATTTCAGGAAAAATCAATGGCACATGCTCTCTTTCGTCTGTTCTGTGGCGGGGCTCTGGACGCACTGCCGGATAGATCCCTCTGAAGACCACCAGAGGTCACAAATAAGAACATAAGAACAAGCCAGCTGGATCAGACCAGAGTCCATCTAGTCCAGCTCTCTGCTACTCACAGTGGCCCACCAGGTGCCTTTGGGAGCTCACCTGCAGGATGTGAAAGCAATGGCCTTCTGCGGCTGTTGCTCCCGAGCACCTGGACTGTTAAGGCATTTGCAATCTCAGATCAAAGAGGATCAAGATTGGTAGCCATAAATCGACTTCTCCTCCATAAATCTGTCCAAGCCCCTTTTAAAGCTATCCAGGTGAGTGGCCAGCACCACCTCCTGTGGCAGCATATTCCAAACACCAATCACACGTTGCGTGAAGAAGTGTTTCTTTTTATTAGTCCTAATTCTTCCCCCCAGCATTTTCAATGAATGCCCCCTGGTTCTAGTATTGTGAGAAAGAGAGAAAAATTTATCTCTGCCAACATTTTCTACCCTATGCATAATTTGATAGACTTCAATCATATCCCCCCTCAGCCATCTCCTCTCCAAACTAAAGAGTCCCAAACGCTACAGCCTCTCCTCAAAAGGAAGGTGCTCCAGTCCCTCAATCATCCTCGTTGCCCTTCTCTGCACTTTTTCTATCTCTTTGATATCCTTTTGGAGATGTGGCGACCAGAACTGAACACAGTACTTCAAGTGCGGTCGCACCATGGCTTGATATGAGGGCAAATAGGATTCTGCAGGTTGCTATGCAGATGACTCCAAGCCAGGAGATCTGTTTTCATAGTTGGATGGTCGGTCCGTGTTCAGCATCCTGCGCTGTGCCCATCCCAAAAGACAGAGTCTCAGCACGCTGCCCAGCATTGCAAGCTGTTCTGGAGGAAAACCGCTGTGACCTGCCCCTAAAGATGCCAGCCATAGATGCAGGCAGGACGTTAGGAGCAAACACGACCAGGCTGCAGTTACAGAAAACCCACAGGAGAGAAAGGGGAGATAATAAATCCAAACTCCTCTTCTTCTTCTTCTTTATTAATGCAGTCATTTTATTTGCTTTTTTACCCCACTTTTCCCCCCGGGCGAGGACCCAAAGTAGCTTAACGCCGCCATTCTCCTCTCCTGTTAGGTCTTGCAACGGACTCTGAAGTATTGATCAGTAGCGTTTATTGAATAGGCATCAAAGCGCCACGCTGGTAAAGGCAGTTCTGATGACGCTGGCGTTCACAGTCCCCTTTATCTCCCGTAGAGAACTCCCCTCCTGTTTTCCCGAGGGTTTGTGAAAAACAGTCTTTGGAGCTGAGGCGCCCCAAGGTCGCCGGCAGATAGCAAAAGAAGCCACCTGGCTTCCTGCCCCATGAGATTACAGAAGTAACACAGTTCCTATAGGACAGGAGCATCAGCGAAAGCCGAGTTGTCTACAAAGCGTGTGAAGCCATAAAGTAAAGATCGAGGAAAGATGGCAGTGGATACATATAGCAGGCTGGTTACATATATCTTTCTAGCCGCAGGAATTTGTTATTTTAAGCAGTTACATGGTTCCGGGATGGTTCTCAATCACCTAGAAAGCATCCCCCTGCCATCTCCTCTGTTTTATCCCCACAGCAACCCTGCGAGGTAGGTTAGGCTAAGAGTGTGTTCTTGCTTCTGGTAATCCAGCTGGTTTCCATGTCATGAGCAAAGACTCAGGTCTCTTTGATCCTAGTCTGAAATTCTAACCACTATACCACTCTGCTTCTTTTCTTCTTGTCAGCTGGGGTTCCTATCAATATTATCTTTATTTATTTGCTCCATTTTTACCCCAGCTTTCTCCCCAATGGGGACCGAAAGCAGTTTACATCATTCTCTCTTCCTTTCTATCCTCACAACAGCCCTGCAAGGTAGGTTTTTTATTTATATCCCCCCTTTCTCTCCTGCAGGAGACTCAAAGGGGCTGACAATCTCCTTGCCCTTCCCCCCTCACAACAAACACCCTGTGAGGCAGGTGGGGCTGAGAGAGCTCCGAGAAGCTGTGACTAGCCCAAGGTCACCCAGCTGGCGTGTGTTGGGAGTGCCCAGGCTAATCTGAATTCCCCAGATGAGCCTCCACAGCTCAGGCGGCAGAGCGGGGAATCAAACCCGGTTCCTCCAGATTAGAGTGCACGAGCTCTTAACCTCCTACGCCACTGCTGCTCCTGCACGTCAGTGTTTGTGCAGTTAGTAACATTTCGCCAACAAAAGGGCCAAGCGAGCCACGAATCCTCGCTTCTAAGCCCCGGGTCTTGCTAGACGAACTTTCCGAGGGAGAGAGAAGCGCCCGAATGCAAAAAAAAGAAGATGTGCATCTGGAAGATTTACAAGTTCACAGCTTGTAGCTGTGACTCTCTCACATGGAGGGCGGGGCGGGGGGGGGAGGGAGAGAGAGAGTCATGTTCCAGCCCACTTGTGCTCACACACACAAAAGCTCTAACAACAGCCGTGATTCACGGCTGGCTCCGCTCAGCCCTCGCCAAGCAATGTGGCACATTCACGGCGCCTCCAGCTTTTGCGTAACTGAGCCTCCTTAGCTGGCTTCCCCCCCCCCCCCCACCTTCCCAGCCAGCTCAGAGTGCCAAAAGGCAGCGGAGTCATCCGCCGCCGCCCCCCCCTCCCCACGCGTCCCCCTCCTACCTGCCTGACGGATGCAGCCAGCAGCACGACGCAGCATGAATCAGGGAGAGGAGCAGTCATGACCAAAAAAAGGAGGGGGGGGGAACCTTTGGGTTGTGAGAGAGCTTTCTGATCGGCCCACTCTCCCTGAAAGGGGTGGAAGACAAGAAAAGATGGCTGGGAACAGTCACTGATATGCAAACACATTTGGATTAGTGGCGAAGGTATCCATGTCGCCCGCCGAAGGATGCAGCGCTTTGTCGAAAGCTTTCACGGCCGGATTCAACTGGTTGTGGTGGGTTTTCCGGGCTGTGTGGCCGTGGTCTGGTGGATCTTGTTCCTAACATTTCGCCTGCATCTGTGGCTGGCATCTTCAGAGGGGTATCACAGAGAGAGTGGCCGTGGTCCGGTGGATCTTGTTCCTAACGTTTCGCCTGCATCTGTGGCCGGCATCTTCAGAGGGGTATCAGAGAGAGAGTGGCCGTGGTCCGGTGGATCTTGTTCCTAACGTTTCGCCTGCATCTGTGGCCGGCATCTTCAGAGGGGTATCAGAGAGAGAGGGTATTGGTCCGTGGATCTTGTTCCTAACGCTTCACTGCATCTGTGGCTGGCATCTTGTGAGGGTATCAGAGAGAGAGTGGCCGGGTCCGGGTGGGATCTTGTTCCTAACGCTTCGCTTGCATCTGTGGCTGGCATCTCTGTGAGGGGTAATTGTGAGAGAGAGTGGCCGGTCCTGTGATCTTGTTCCCCAACGTTTCGCCTGCATTCAGCCTGCATCTCTAGGGGTATCAGAGAGAGAAGTCTGTGACACACTCTGTGATACACCTCTGAAGATGCCAGCCACAGATGCAGGTGAAAGGAACAAGATCTACCAGACCACAGCCACACAGCCCAGAAAACCCACAACCACCAGATGCAATGCTTGCTTCCTGTACTGGAGAAGAAGAAGAGTTTGGATTTATACCCGACCATTCCCTCTGATAAGGAGACTCAAGGTGGCTTACAAACTCCTTTCCCCTTCATCTCCCCACAGAAGAAGAAGAAGAAGAAGAAGAAGAAGAAGAAGAAGAAGAAGAAGAAGAAGAAGAAGAAGAAGAAGAAGAAGAAGAAGAAGAAGAAGAAGAAGAAGAAGAAGAAGAAGAAGAAGAAGAAGAAGAAGAAGAAGAGGAGGAGGAGGAGGAGGAGGAGGAGGAGTTTGGATTTATATCCCCCCTTTCTCTCCTGTAGGAGACTGAAAGGGGCTTACAATCTCCTTGCCCTTCCGCCCTCGCAACAAACACCCTGTGGGGCTGAGAGAGCTCCGAGAAGCTGTAACTAGCCCAAGGTCACCCAGCTGGCATTTGTGGGCCTGCACAGGCCAATCTGAATTCCCCAGATAAGCCTCCACAGCTCAAGCGGAAGAGCGGGGAATCAAACCCGGTTCCTCCAGATTAGAATGCACCCGCTCTTAACCACTATGCCACTGCTGCTGACTGGCCCAAGGTCAGCCAGTGAGTGGGGATCCGAACGCAGGTTTCCCAGCTACTTCTCCAGGACTCCTACTCACTGTGCCACAGTGTGTGTGTAAAGCGCCACTAATATACCGTACAATAGACTTACAGCAATCCAGTATAGTTCTAAAAGCAAAAGACTAACAGAGGCATTGTGAACCTGGACTTCCTTAGCAATCTTCCACCCAAATGCTAGCCAGGGCTGACCCTGCTTAGCTTCTAAGTCAAGGCCTACAATAGACTAGCTCTCATGTTAACTTTGGGATTTTGGAAAGATAGAATAGAGACCCACAGAATCATTAAATCATACAGTTGGAAAGGGCCATCTAGTCCAATCTCCTGCTCAAGGAGCAGGAGGAGCAGCAGTGGCGTAGGAGGTTAAGAGCTCGTGTATCTAATCTGGAGGAACTGGGTTTGATTCTCCGCTTCTCGGAGCTCTCTCAGCCCCACCTACCTCACAGGGTGTTTGTTGTGAGGGGGGAAGGGCAAGGAGATTGTCAGCCCCTTTGAGTCTCCTGCAGGAGAGAAAGGGAGGATATAAATCCAAACTCCTCCTCCTCCTCCTCCTCCTCCTCCTCCTCCTCCTCCTCCTCTTCTTCTTCTTCTTCTTCTTCTTCTTCTTCTTCTTCTTCTTCTTCTTCTTCTTCTTCTTCTTCTTCTTCTTCAATGCAGGATCAGCCTAGAGCAGTGGTTCTCAACCTGGGGGTCGTGAGCCCTTTGGGGGTCGAACGACCCTTTCACAGGGGTCGCCTAAGGCTCTCTGCATCAGTGTTCTCCATCTGTAGAATGGATAAATGTTAGGGTTGGGGGTCACCACAACATGAGGAACTGTGTTAAAGGGTCGCGGCATTAGGAAGGTTGAGAACCACTGGCCTAGAGCACCCTTGAAAAGTGTTCATCCAGGCCGGCCGCTGCTTGAAGACTGCCAGTGATGGGGAGCTCGCTGCCTCCCCATGCAGCCAAGACCACTGTTGCACAATTCTTGCTGCAAAATAATTTTTCCTAAGATCCAGTCGAAACCTTTCTGCCTGTAAGTTAAATCCATTATTGCAAGTCCTATCCTCTGCTCCCAACAGGAGCAGCCCCCTGCCAGACCCAAATGCTTAAAAAGAGCAATCATGTCTGCCCTCTATCTTCTCTTTCAGACTAAACATTCCCAAATCCTTATCTCTCTCTCTCTCGCTATCCTTCTCTCTTCCCATCAGTCAGTCAGTCAGTCAGTCAGTCAGTCAGTCAGTCAGTCAGTCAGTCAGTCAGTCAGTCAGTCAGTCAGTCTGTCTGTCTGTCTGTCTGTCTGTCTGTCTGTCTTGGTATCTATCTATCTATCTATCTATCTATCTATCTATCTATCTATCTATCTATCTATCTATCTATCTATCTATCTATCTATCTATCTATCTATCTATCTATCTATCTATCTATCTATCGGTATCTATCGGTATCTATCTATCTATCTATCTATCTATCTATCTATCTATCTATCTATCTATCTATCTATCTATCTATCGTCTGTCTGTCAGTCTGTCTTGGTATCTATCGGTATCTATCAGTGTCTGTCTGTCTGTCTGTCTGTCTGTCTGTCTGTCTGACCAACCGACTGACCGACTATCTCTCTCTCCTTCTCTCTTCCCCTTCTCTCTCTCTCGTTATCCTTCTCTCTTCCCCTCTGTCCGTCCATCCGTTCATTCATTCACAGGATTTCCTAATATGTAAGCAAGTTGGTAATAGTATCTTAAAGTATTAGAGTTTCGGTTACAGTGGAATGTTATGGTATGTCTGCATCTTTTGTAAGGATCCAAGCACTGTTGTCATAGTGTTGATTTGCAAATAGATTTGTATGGAAGGAGATCCCTTGCAGCTCGCCAGCAAGGCACCACAAACTGATGAAGTGGGATAAGAGTTAATCCACAAAGTGAGCACGAAAACCAGGCGGCTCTTCCATCAAAGTATCGATGGACTGCCCAGTTTTGAACTCACAACTATGTATGCGCCTACTTGCGCGTAAAGGAGGGTTTTTGCCATATGGTTGATAGTCTGTTCTAGGTATCTAGCTGAAAAAAAATCTTCCAGTAAAACTACATGAACAATTTTGGGACTTGCTGACAGCAGCCAGAGTAATATCTGCAGCCAGCAGTAAAGCAAAAAACTGTCCAGATCAAGAAAAACTGGAAAGAAAAAGTAAGAGAATGTGCCAAGTTAGCTAAGCTTGTAAACAGACGGCCAATACAAGAGCTTAATGAAAAGTGAGAACTATATTTTCTGTACTATGTTGAATCATCGATATAATATTGATACTTAACAAAACTTTTTTTTTAACACTGGCGGATTCTGCACAGGCCGACTTCACTCGTATTGGCCCGGCAAGAACATCGTTTTTGGGAGGGGAACTTCCCATGGCTGCCGCCTCCAAATTGAGGCAACACCACTCTGCCCCCCCGGGCCAAAAGGAGTTTTGTTGCTTCGCTCAATGAGCAAGGCAAATGAAAAACAGCAGTGTCTACCTGGTGCCAAGCGAACGCCGCTGTTTTCCAGTGCACCACTTTTTAAAAAACGTACCTCCGTGTCCCTGCATAGCTCCGTCAGGACGAGGGGACACGCCCCCTGCCCTCCGACCCCCGAGCCATTGCCTGGGCCATGGGGGCATGTCCCCTTGTCCTGACAGAGCTACGCAGTGGTGGGATCCAAAAATTTTAGTAACAGGTTCCCATGGTGGTGGGATTCAAACTGTGGCGTAGCGCCAATGGGGCTAGGCAGGGCATGACGGGGCATGGCCGGGCATGACGGGGGCGGGGCATTCCTGGGCGGGGCTGTGGCGAGGACGCAGCCGCTGCGCCGGTCCTTGGGTGGGAAATGAATGCACGCAGGCGCAGGCTGCCATGCACGCCGGTGCACCTCCTGCTAGACTGCTTCAAGTTCTGCGCGCTACTGCTGAGGTGTAACTACGGCAAAAATCACATGGCAAAATCACCAATTAGTAACCCCCTCTCGGCACACACAAATAATTAGTAACCTACTCTCGGGAACCTGTGAGAACCTGCTGGATCCCACCTCTGGAGCGACGTTGGAACACTGAGATAAGTTTTTTCAAAAAGCAGTGCACCTTGTACAGCGGAATCCGCCACTCCCTGGGCCCACGAGGAATCCGCCCAAGTGCAGACTAATAACGCTACTGATTAATCAGACAGGCTAAGAATGTAAATGAGTAATTAAAAAGCAAAAGGTATAAAACTGTATCCAATAGATAATGATAAACATACAAAATTATACAAATGCTGAATGAATTGATTGCGGCAAGAACAGATGGATAAATAGTTAAAGATTTACTACTAAAGTATAAGGTTGACGAGAAGATTTATTGTATATTATATCAAAGGAATCATTGTTAGAAAGGTTTTCTTAAATTGCAAATTTTTGCAACAATGAAGATCCCCCTTTCTTTGTTCTCTCCCCTCCCCCCATTATTTTGTATAACTTTTTTCTCTTAATTTTGTCTTGGATTTTCTATTATGTTTTAAATGAGGAAACAATAAAAAATGTAATAAAAACATGCATATGTTGGCACTCTTATGTCTATATTTTGTAGCCTTGGTACAGTATTTTGTTTCTTTGATTAGTTGCTTAGGCTGTGCCTGCTATATTTATTTTTATTTTGTTATTTTCTAATTAACCTGCTCATTCTGGAGGGAAAGCACTATAAGCCTGCTCCTCAGCCTTAAAATTTGCTGTTCATGGGGTGGCTGACATCTCTAGATGATTAGATCATAATCCACTTGTATCAAAACTGATGGTTCTATCTAATCTAGGGTTCTGATGTAACTGATGTAACAGGGTTATGTTTAACTTGCTAAATAAAGCTATTGCCTCCTCGACACAGAACGAAACGTCACTGAAATCTGTCATGAAGACTAGATCTTCTTACTGAATTTGGCAGACACTCAAACCTGTGTATGCAGAATCCTACAATTTAAATGGGAGCACTTTACAAAGACCATCATATAGCAGTGACCACTATTTATTCCAGGATTAGGGGTGTTAACAGAGGAGCGCACAGGAGGATTTTTTCTTTTCTCTAAAAAGTCACATTCTCTAAAAAAGTCACATTGCTTGAATTTCAAATAAATTGGTAAGGTCAAAATAAAATACAAAAATAGACAAACGTTAACGAACACACGAGAAGTAAAGTTTGGCAACATTACAGTAGAACAGTGATGGCGAACCTTTTCGAGGCCGAGTGCCCAAATTGCAACCCAAAACCCACTTATTTATTGCAAAGTGCCAACACGGCAATTTAACCTGAATACTGAGGTTTTAGTTTAGAAAAAATGGTTAGCTCCAAGGCGCACGTTACTCAGGAGTAAGCTTGGTGGCTTTGCTTTGTAGTCAGTGGCTTTGCTTTGAAGCAACCATGCAACTCTTCCAACGGGTGTATCATGACCCTAGGAAGGTTTACTCAGAAGCAAGCCCTATTGCCGAGCTTACTCCCAGGTAAAGGGTTGCGCTTTAGTTCTTTGCATGAAAATCAGTGGGGTTTAACAGCGCTTAATAGGGTTACCTACACTGCTTTCCCAAAACTAGGACTTAGGTTTAATGCTAATAATCAAGTTCAGCGACCCAGGCCAGCCTAGATGTGTGTGTGGGGGGGGGGGGGAAGACTCTGTTTGCGCGTGCCCACAGAGAGGGCTCTGAGTGCCACCTGTGCCATAGGTTCGCCATCACTGCAGTAGAAGAAACCGGCTAGATAGTGCATTTTCACGGCCAGCATTGACACCTGATTATTTCAGCCAGTTGCTGGGGTCCACTGTTTGTACTCTGCTTGGAAAAAGCCCAAACGTAAATTCAGTGCCGCACACTCGGTGCTTGAAAAACAACAAACACAGCTCAGTTGTCAGCTGATACTCTGTTGGATAAAGACCTGAAATACCAAGGTTTAGATCTCTGGACCCGGCTCAGAAGTTCACTGGGTGACTACTTCTCTGCCTGGCATTCCTTGCAGGTTGTGGTGAAGATAACATAAGAAAGGGAGAACCCTAGATTAGATAGAACCAGCACAAGTAGAACGAAAGGTTACCAAAACGGTATGCACAACAGTACCCGCATGCTATTTTGCTTTATTTTCTTTTTTACTGGAGCAGCAGTGGCGAAGGAAGTTAAGAGCTCGTGTATCTAGCCTGGAGGAACCGGGTTTGATTCCCAGCTCTGCCGCCTGAGCTGTGGAGGCTTATCTGGGGAATTCAAATTAGCCTGTGCACTCCCACACACGCCAGCTGGGTGACCTTGGGCTAGTCACAGCTTCTCGGAGCTCTCTCTCAGCCCCACCTACCTCACAGGGTGTTTGTTGTGTGTGGGGAAGGGCAAGGAGATTGTAAGCCCCTTTGAGTCTCCTGCAGGAGAGAAAGGGGGGGATATAAATCCAAACTCTTCTTCTTCTTCTCTCTTCTTATGCAGCTAGGAATGTGGACCAAGAGATTGATCTGTTTTTAATCTGTCAGATTTTTCACACCATCAAGGTGGAATTGTATTAGATTTTTTTTTAAGCAGGATTTCCAGTACCAGAGATCATACCACTTACTGCCATCTCAGGTTGGAAGTTGCCACGCTACCGCGAAATTGATAGACTGGCCGTGAATTGATAGGCCAACCTATCAACTGAATAAACAAACAGAACAAACAAATAAATAAAACAATGATGAGACACAGATGAGACACAGAACAACGGGAAACCTTCAAGCCAATGAACTTTGGAGCCGGTCTTGCTTTTAGGAGTGACAGTGGATTGGGATCAACCAGGAAGTAAGATAGCCACATGCCAATCACCTTGATAATATTCCCATTCTTCTGAGCCCTAACTAGTGAGACAATATTTTTGCATGCAGAAAAGTCCTCAGTTCAACCTCTGGCATCTCCAGTTAGTATCAGATATTATAGGATGTGAAAGTCTTCCAAGTGAAACCCTCGATACCTGGCACTGGACCATACTGAGCTGGACCATCCAGTGGTCTGTCTCTGAATAACTGGGGGGTTCCCAACCTTTTTGAGTCTGTGGGCACCTTTGCTATTAAGAACATAAGAAACAGCCTGCTGGATCAAACTAGAGTCCATCTAGTCCAGCACTCTGCTACTTGCAGTGGCCCACCAGATACCTTTGGGAGCTCACATGCAGGAGGTGAAAGCAATGGCCTTCTGCTGCTGCTGCTGCTCCCGAGCACCTGGTCAGCGAAGGCATTTGCAGTCTCAGATCAAGGAGGATCAAGATTGGTAGCCATAGATCGACTCCTCCTCCATAAATCTGTCCAAGCCCCTTTTAAAGCTATCCAAGTTAGTGGCCATCACGACCTCCTGTGGCAGCATATTCTAAACACCAATCACATGTTGCGTGAAGAAATGTTTCCTTTAATTCTTCCCCCCAGCATTTTCGATGGATGCCCGTGCGTCGGCATAAACAATGCCGACGCACCCCCCCGGGACCGTTCACATGGACGGTCCCGGGAGGGTGGCAGGTGGCGGCGCAGCCTTCACACAGGCTGCGCCGTTGCCGAACACCTACCTTGTCTCCTGGCTGCCAGCTCATCGCAGAAGCCAGGGGACACGCCCCCGCAGCCTGGAGTGATGGCTCTGGAGTTGCAGGCCAGGGGTGTGTGTCCCCTGGCTTCTGCGACAAGCCGGAAGCCAGGAGACAAGGTAGACATTCGGGAAAGCGGGGGAAATGGCACCTTCCAGCTGCTGCTGTTCGCACGGCAGCGGTTGAAAGCTGCTGTTTCCGAAATACCTCACTCAGGGAGTGAGGTTTGGAAACAGCGGCTTCACATCGCTCGGGGGTTGCGAGGCCATGCAAACCCCTCTTCGGGGACACTGCTTTTAGCGTCCCTGGGATGCTGTATTCCGCCCGTGCGGAAACAGCCTTTGATTTAGCCCCACTTACAGCTTTTACATATGCTGATTTTCAAAGACTAGAAAGCCACTGCGGTGTCATTTAATCTGCTAGATTAAGTTCACATAGCTACTGTGTATTATTCCAGTATTCTTGCCAAGTTCATTTCTGCAGTCAGAGGCGTCACTAGGGACGGGACAGAAAGTTCATTTCTGCTGGCCAGCATGCAACCCCATGAAAATCCAGGCGTAGAAACAGTAGTCTGAATCTATGGCAAACCACCTTTCTTCTCTGTCCATTGATATTCACCTCTGAAACCATACCAAAGGTTGCCTCCCACATCTGCCTGCAATTGTCCAGGTACATGTTTCTCAGCATATAAGAGAAGAGAAGAAGAGTTTGGATTTATATCCCCCCTTTCTCTCCTGAAGGAGACTCAAAGGGGCTGACAATCTCCTTGCCCTTCCCCCCTCACAACAAACACCCTGTGAGCTGGGTGGGGCTGAGAGAGCTCCGAGAAGCTGTGACTAGCCCAAGGTCACCCAGCTGGCGTGTGTGGGAGTGCACAGGCTAATCTGAATTCCGCTGATAAGCCTCCACAGCTCAGGCGGCAGAGCTGGGAATCAAACCCGGTTCCTCCAGATTAGAGTACACGAGCTCTTAACCTCCTACGCCACTGCTGCTCCTTTACTTCACAGAAGGGCAGTGGTTTGCCAGTTCATAGCATAACCAAGTCTTTTGGGGAAGGCACTCCAATGCCTGTATAAGGTACCAATTATCTGGACAAGTGGTAAGACGATTAAAAGGATGTACCTGTTCATTTGCGATATTTTCTGGTCACTTTTTCAAGGCACGGATGACTTTCCATACACACACACACACACACACACAGCACTGGCAAAGGGGATTCAAGGGTGGGAAATACAGTCTCCTTTGCACAAATAAAGTTCTGTCAAGTTCTGTCAAGTTCTCATTAAATCCAGGTTTGGCCAAAACCGAGTGTTTAGGGCTTTTCCAAAGGAGACACCCTGGTGCCTGCCGCACGCAGATCAGGAAGAGAGTCTGCCGTACAATTCTCAAATTGTTGTCTAGGCAGTGAGTTGTGCAGTGCTGGAAATCCCTGAGAGGGTTGGAAGTTTGTTGCCTGCTGGCTCCAGAGAAGTATAAAACAAATATTCCAGTTTAATGAGACAAATTACTATTGCCCAAATGCTAAGCTTCGGAGATTAATTCCAAAGTATTCAAAGCCCACTATTTACGCATGTTTTCTTTAAAATTAAGTACATTTGACACTTTATCATTCCCATTAAGTAGACTGGATCTCCCCAAAGCATCTGGAAAGTTACTTTTTTCTCTCTCAGAGAACAAGTTAACATCACAGTATATCTTTGCCATTACTTCACAGAGGGGCAGTGGTTTGCCAATTCATAGCATAACAAAGTCTTTTGGGGAAGGCACTCCAATGCCTGCATAAGGTACCAATTATCTGGACAAGTGGTACAATGCAGAAAAGTCTAGTTTCAGAAGACAATGTGACTTTTTGGATCTGAAAAATACATGCTATCCACCTGATGCAGATATTATTCCCCGAGAGCTGTGCTTCTCAGATTTCTGATAAATGGGACACCACCTTTTCCTGAATTAAAAGTACAAAAGTAGACTTGACGTAGTTGACCCACTTCATTTGTCAGGCTCAAAATGGCTGGGAGCTCCTGCAACAGTTATGTACTGATTACTGATCTTTAAAAGTTCTCGGGGGGGGGGGGCCACTTTTAAGCGTACCTCCGTGTCCCTGCATAGCTCCGTCGGGGCGAGGGACCGCCCACCCTCGACCCCGAGCCATTGCGCAGGCCATGGGGGGCATGTCCTTGTCTGAGCTTCACGCAGTGGTGGGATCAAAATTTTAGTAACAGGTTCCCATGGTGGTGGGATTCAAACTGTGGCGTGGCGCCAATGGGGCTAGGCAGGGCATGACCGAGAACATGGCAGACATGTGGCGAGGCCGGAGGGCATTCCTGGGCGAGGGCTTTAATGGCGAGGGCGCGGCAGCTGGCAGTCCTTGGGTGGGAAATGAATGCCGCGCGAAGCGGAAGGCTGCCATGCGCTTGATTGCACCTCACCTGCTAGACTGCTTCAAGTTCTGCTGGCGCTTCTGCTGAGGAGTGTAACTCGGCAAAATACGCTAAGCGAAAATCACCAATTGGTAACCCCTCTCGGCACACACAAATAATTATTGCCTACTCTGGAACCTGTGAGAACCTGCTGGATCCCACACTCTGGGCGGCGTTGGAATTACTGAGATAAGGTTTTTTCAAAAGCGGTGCACCTTGTACGAAATGAGAATCCGCCCGCATCCCTGGGCCCACGAGGAATCCGTCCAAGTGCAGACTAATAACGCTACTGATTAATCAGACAGGCTAAGAATGTAAATGAGTAATTAAAAAGCAAAAGGTATAAAACTGTATCCAATAGATAATGATAAACATACAAAATTATACAAATGCTGAATGAATTGATTGCGGCAAGAACAGATGGATAAATAGTTAAAGATTTACTACTAAAGTATAAGGTTGACGAGAAGATTTATTGTATATTATATCAAAGGAATCATTGTTAGAAAGGTTTTCTTAAATTGCAAATTTTTGCAACAATGAAGATCCCCCTTTCTTTGTTCTCTCCCCTCCCCCCATTATTTTGTATAACTTTTTTCTCTTAATTTTGTCTTGGATTTTCTATTATGTTTTAAATGAGGAAACAATAAAAATGTAATAAAAACATGCATATGTTGGCACTCTTATGTATATTTTGGCAGCCTTGGTTGCAGTATTTTGTTTTCTTTGATTAGTTGGCAGGCATTGCCTGCTATATTTATTTTATTTTGTTATTTTCTAATTAACCTGCTCATTCTGGAGGGAAAGCACTATAAGCCTGCTCCTCAGCCTTAAAATTTGCTGTTCATGGGGTGGCTGACATCTCTAGATGATTAGATCATAATCCACTTGTATCAAAACTGATGTAACAGGGTTATGTTTAACTTGCTAAATAAAGCTATTGCCTCCTCGACACAGAACGAAACGTCACTGAAATCTGTCATGAAGACTAGATCTTCTTACTGAATTTGGCAGACACTCAAACCTGTGTATGCAGAATCCTACAATTTAAATGGGAGCACTTTACAAAGACCATCATATAGCAGTGACCACTATTTATTCCAGGATTAGGGGTGTTAACAGAGGAGCGCACAGGAGGATTTTTTCTTTTCTCTAAAAAGTCACATTCTCTAAAAAAGTCACATTGCTTGAATTTCAAATAAATTGGTAAGGCCAAAATAAAATACAAAAATAGACAAACGTTAACGAACACACGAGAAGTAGTTTGGCAACATTACAGTAGAACAGTGATGGCGAACCTTTTCGAGGCCGAGTGCCCAAATTGCAACCCAAAACCCACTTATTTATTGCAAAGTGCCAACCGCGGCGAATTTAACCTGAATACTGAGGTTTTAGTTTAGAAAAATGAAAAGGTTAGCTCAAAACGCGTTACTCAGGGTAAGCTTGGTGGCTTTTTCTTAACTTTTACGTAGTCAGTGGCTGCTTTGGAAGCAACCATGCAACTCTTCCAGCGAGATCATGACCCTAGGAAGGTTTTACTCCAGAAACAAGCCTATTGCGACTTACTCAGGTAAAGGTTCTTTAGTTCTTTGCATGAAAATCAGTGGGGTTTTAACAGCGGCAATAGGGTTACCCACCACTCTTTCCCAAAACTAGGACTTAGGTTTTAATGTAATAATCAGAGTTCAGCGACCGGAGCCAGCCCTGAATATTATTGAAGACTCTGTTCAGCGTGCCCACAGAGAGGGCTCTGAGTGCCACCTGTGCCATAGGTTCGCCATCACTGCAGTAGAAGAAACCGGCTAGATAGTGCATTTTCACGGCCAGCATTGACACCTGATTATTTCAGCCAGTTGCTGGGGTCCACTGTTTGTACTCTGCTTGGAAAAAGCCCAAACGTAAATTCAGTGCCGCACACTCGGTGCTTGAAAAACAACAAACACAGCTCAGTTGTCAGCTGATACTCTGTTGGATAAAGACCTGAAATACCAAGGTTTAGATCTCTGGACCCGGCTCAGAAGTTCACTGGGTGACTACTTCTCTGCCTGGCATTCCTTGCAGGTTGTGGTGAAGATAACATAAGAAAGGGAGAACCCTAGATTAGATAGAACCAGCACAAATTAGAACGAAAAGGTTACACCAAAAGCGTTATGCACAACGGTACCGCATGCTATTTTGCTTTATTTTCTTTACTGGGCAGCAGTGGCGAAGGAAGTTAAACTCGTGTATCTAGCCTGGAGGAACGAGGGTTTGATTCCCAGCTCTGCCGCCTGGCTTTAATGGAGGCTATCTGGGGGGGAATTCAAATTGGCCTGTGCACTCCCACCTGCGCCAGCTGGGTGACCTTGGGCTAGTCACAGCTTCCGAGGCTCTCTCAGCCCCACCTACCTCACAGGGTGTTTGTTATTATTATTGGGGAAGGGGCAAGGAGATTGTAAAGCGCTGAGTCTCCTGCAGGAGAGAAAGGGGGGGATATAAATCCAAACTCTTCTTCTTCTTCTCTCTTCTTATGCAGCTAGGAATGTGGACCAAGAGATTGATCTGTTTTTAATCTGTCAGATTTTTCACACCATCAAGGTGGAATTGTATTAGATTTTTTACAGGATTTTATACTGAGAGATCATATTGATTTTTACTGTTATCTTGTGTTGGAAGTTGCCCCGCGCCCGCAAATTGATAGACTGCCGCAATTGATAGGCCAACCTATCAACTGAATAAACAAACAGAACAAACAAATAAATAAAACAATGATGAGACACAGATGAGACACAGAACAACGGGAAACCTTCAAGCCAATGAACTTTGGAGCCGGTCTTGCTTTTAGGAGTGACAGTGGATTGGGATCAACCAGGAAGTAAGATAGCCACATGCCAATCACCTTGATAATATTCCCATTCTTCTGAGCCCTAACTAGTGAGACAATATTTTTGCATGCAGAAAAGTCCTCAGTTCAACCTCTGGCATCTCCAGTTAGTATCAGATATTATAGGATGTGAAAGTCTTCCAAGTGAAACCCTCGATACCTGGCACTGGACCGCTTTGAGGCTGGACCACCATCCAGTGGTCTGTCTGAATAACTGGGGTTCCCCAACCTTTTTTTTTGAGTCTGTGGGCACCTTTGTAATAGAACATAGAAACAGCCTGCTGGATCAAACTAGAGTCCATCTAGTCAGCACTCTGCTTACTTGCAGTGGCCACCAGATACCTTTAAGGGCGCTCACATGCAGGAGGTGAAAGCAATGGCCTTCTGCTGCTGCTGCTGCTCGAGCACCTGGTCAGCGAGGCATTTACAGTCTCCAGATCAGGAGGATCAAGATTGGTAGCCATAGATGGAAGCTCCTCCTCCATAAAATCTGTCCAAGCCTTTAAGCTATCCAAGTTAGTGGCCATCGACCCCTCCTGTGGCAGCATATTCTAAACACCAATCACATGTTAGCGTGAAGAAATGTTTCCTTTAATTCTTCCCCAGCATTTTCGATGGATGCCCGTCGTCGGCATAAACAATACTGACGCACCCGAACCGTTCACATGGGCGGTCGGAATGTTTGGAATGGCGCAGCCTTCACACAGGCTCGCCGTTAAGCCCACGGGCTACCACTGTCTCCTGGCTGCCAGCTCATGCAGAAGCCAGGGGACCGCGTACAACCTGGGTGATGGCTCTGGAGTTGCGCAGGCCAGGGGTGTGTCCCCTATTTCTCGCGACATAACAAACCAGGGAGACAAAATGCATTGTCGGCGGAAATGGCACCTCAGCTGCTGCTGATTTACCATGCGGCAGCGGTTGAAGCTACTGTTTCGAAATACCACCTCGCCTCGGGGTGAGGTTTGGAAGCTAGCGACTTCATCGCTTCGAGGGTTCGCGGGTATACAGAAGCCCCTCTTCGGGGACACTGTTTTAAGCGTCCCCTGGGATGCTCGCTCGTCGCCGTGCGGAAACGGCGTTAACCCCACTTACAGCACATATGCTGATTTTCAAAGACTAGAAAACCACTCTTGGTCTGCATTGTCTGCTAGATTAAGTTCCACATAGCTACTGTGTATTATTCCAGTATTCTTGCCAAGTTCATTTCTGCAGTCCGGAAGTCACTAGGGCCGGAGCCAGAAAGTTCATTTCTGCTTTGGCCGGCATGCAACCCCATGAAAATCGAAGTAGAAACAGTAGTCTGAATCTATGGCAAACCACCTTTCTTCTCTCTGTCGATGATATTCACCTCTGAAACCATACAAAGGTTGCCTCCCACATCTGCCTGCAATTGTCCGGAGTACACATGTTTCTCAGCATATAAGAAGAAGAAGAGTTTGGATTTATATCCCCCCTTTCTCTCCTGAAGGAGACTCAAAGGCTGACAATCTCACCCTTCCCCCTCACAACAAACACCCTGTATGAGAGCTGGGTGGGGCTGAGAAGCGAAGCTGTGACTAGCCCAAGGTCGCAACTGGCGTGTGTGGGAGTGCACAGGCTAATCATTCGCTGATAAGCCTCCACAGCTCAGGCGGCAGAGCTGGGAATCAAGCCAGTTCCTCAGATTAGGTACACGAAGGCTCTCTGCTAACCCCTCCTACGCCACTGCTGCTCCTTTACTTCACAGAAAGGGCAGTGGTTTGCCAGTTCATAACATAACAAAGTCTTTTTTGGGAAGCACTCCAATGCCTGTATAAGGTACCAATTATCTGGACAAGTGGTAGGCGATTAAAGGATGTACCTGTTCATTTGCGATATTTTCTGGTCACTTTCCAAGGCAGGATGACTTTCCATACACACACACACACACACACACACAGCAGCACTGGCAAAGGGGATTCAAGGGTGGGAAATACAGTCTCCTTTGCACAAATAAAGAGTTCATGTCAAGTTCTGTCGAAGTTCTCATTAAATCAGGTTTGGTAAAACCGAGTGTTTAGGGCTTTTTTCAAAGGAGACACCCTGGTGCCTGCCGCCGCATGAATCAGGAAAGAGTGCGGTACAATTCTCAAATTGTTGTCTAGGCAGTGAGTTGTACGGATGCTGAAATCCCTGAGGGTTGGAAGTTTGTAGCCTGCTGGCTCCAGAGAGTATAAAACAAATATTCCAGTTTAATGAGACAAATTTGCTATTGCCCAAATGCTAAGCTTGATTAATTCAAAGTATTCAAAGCCCACTATTCTCAGCGTGTTTTTTCTTTTAAAAATTAAGTACATTTGACACTTTATCATTCCCATTAAGTAGACTGGATCTCCCCAAAGCATCTGGAAAGTTACTTTTTTCTCTCTCAGAGAACAAGTTAACATCACAGTATATCTTTGCCATTACTTCACAGAGGGGCAGTGGTTTTGCCAATTCATGAAGTCTTTTGGGAAGACGCTCCAATACTGCATAAAGTGCAATTATCTGGACAAGTGGTGCAATGCAGAAAAGTCTAGTTTTCAGAAGATTAATGTGACTTTTTGGATCTGAAAAATACATGCTATCCACCTGATGCAGATATTATTCCCCGAGAGCTGTGCTTCTCAGATTTCTGATAAATGGGACACCACCTTTTCCTGAATTAAAAGTACAAAAGTAGACTTGACGTAGTTGACCCACTTCATTTGTCAGGCTCAAAATGGCTGGGAGCTCCTGCAACAGTTATGTACTGATTACTGATCTTTAAAAGTTCTCGGGGGGGGGGGGAGCCTTCTGTAGGTTTGTAGGATCCTCCTTCAGTCCCCAAGCCCAGCTGGGAAACCTGAACACCTGGCTGTATCAGTTGGGGTTGTTGTAGCCTTGCAATCTAGCAGACCGTTTTCAATGCATCCCTTTGCTTCATGGTGGAATCCTGGCCATTGTCTCAGACTGGAGAGAAGATTTTGGCAATCCTCAACTTTAGGAAGAACGTTATAACGATACAGCAGTCAGGAAGATTCACAGGTCTGAAACGCTCTGATCCCCCCCCTCCTCAAATATTCAGCCTGCGGAAGAATTCTGGAGAACTCAGAAGTTTGCCTTTTGCGTTGGGTAATTTTGTTTTGCCTTAATCAAAGCCATTATATGGTTTGGGGTGTTTTTCCCCTCCTCTGGGCTGACATGGCCAACAGGAACTTCTGTGCTGCAGATTATCTCTCTCACAGCAGCCTGTATCTGCCCACTGAGCACAGTGGTAATAAGATACAGGCTTTCTGGCTTAAACATCAGCCTGGGGTCAGCCCATTGGCCTCTGCAAACTGTGATCTTGGTCCAGTTCCTACTGGAGAGCTGTCCACACACAATTCCAGACCACCATAGTTGTTTGGCGTCTTCTTTACAGTCCTCCCCCGGGAATCAAAAGGGGGTGGCTCATAGAAGAGACCTCTTTCAATGCTCTGTGGTAAAAGGGCTTAAAAAAAATCCAGCTGAAAAATCCAGCTGAAAAAAAAATCTGCTTTGCTGCTCAACCCAGCTTAGTTCTTTTGTGAAAGAGTAAACATTTGTAGTTCTTCTCAAGTGGTGAAGCATTAGAGCAGGGGTCCCCAAACTACGGCCCGGGGACCAAATGTGGCCCCCTGAAGGCATTTATCCGGCCCGCCAGGCATGGCAGCGATGGCTCCATTCATGTGCAGTGGGGGCTCGAGGGAGAGGAGGAACTGGCCCCAACGGCCGTTGATTGCAGTTACATGATGGCACCCCCAAATCTCCATGCATTTTCTGACCCAGAGTTGGAAACCTTACACGTGGCAACTCCTGCTCCGCCCTTCCTTCTCGGCTACTCCATGTGTTGCTCTCAGGCTTTCTGTTCCGCCTCACTCCCATTGGCATCAGCCAGGCTGGCGAATCGCTCGCTGGCTGCTAGGGAGGAAAGAACCCAGGAAGATACCTAATCCTGGGTTAGATGGAATGCTTCATTGGGAAAGTTCTGCTTTTTTTAACAGGGGAAGGTATTCCACAGCCTCCCCAACAATATTTGGAGCCCACCCTGTACTTGACATACTTTGGTCACTGTTCTAAAAATAGACCATGACAGAAGGGCTGAAAGGTGAAATCAAACATTTTACAATCATTTGTGCATAGGAATTTGTTCATAGTTTTTTTTAGTCCGGCCCTCCAACAGTCTGAGGAACAGTGAACTGGCCCCCTGTTTTAAAAGTTTGGGGACCCCTGGGTTAGAGTATTGGTTTTAACTGGGGCTCTTTCCACACAACCCGCTATGAGTCAGGAAACGAAACGTTTCCTTCATGTAGTTCTGCATTGGTTTTTTCCCCCCTTACATTCCAAAAATGTTTTATTTCCAGCCTGGAAATGTTTTATCTGAAACCCTTTTATGACGATTCTTTTGTGTGAAACGTTTTTGAAACCTCTTCCCTTGCTGTGTGGGCATATTTAAAACGTTTTTACATTCCCGCTGCATTTCCATGCCTCAGTCCCGTCCCTGAACTTTCCCCTCAGTGCCATTTTATTGTGTCCCTGAGTTCACTCCGTTTTCCCTTGTCTCCTTATTTTTGCCAGTTCTGTGGGCTTTCTTTAAAAAAATTGGTTAAATCTTCAAAGCATAGATTACACACAGCAAGAAGAAGAAGAAGAGTTTGGATTTATATCCCCCCTTTCTCTCCTGCAGGAGACTCAAAGGGGCTTACAATCTCCTTGCCCTTCCCCCTCACAACAAACACCCTGGGAGGTAGCTAAAACTGAGTCCAGTAGCACCTTATATAGGCTGGCCAGATGTCCCGCTTTTGATGGGACAGTCCTGCCTTAAAACAATTTGTCCCGCGTCCTGCGGGTTTTTTCAAGTGTCCTGATTTTTGAAAGGCTGCCGCACTGCCTTCTGGGGCACAAGGCAGTGCGGCAGCCTCCCGTGCGCAGGGCCGCAGGAGCGCATGGCCTTCTGGGGCACTCCCGTTTCCCACCCTGTGACAGGTGGGAAACAGGAGCACCCCAGAAGGCAGTGCACTCCTGCAGCTGCGCGCGCATGTGCGTGCGGCCGCTCCACCTACCTGCCCGTCCCAGTTCACAAAGGTGACCATCTGGTCACCTTAACCTTATAGGCCAGCAAGATTTTCGGGGTGTAAGCTCTCAAGGATCAAAGCTAGTTTCATTAGATCTAGCTCATTTTCTGGGGAATTTGTTACACATTCTTTTTTTTTGAATGAGAAAGAACTTTAAAAATTGTCTGCTCTCAAACATGATTGCCTGCAAGATGTACTATTCGACATTTGTTTAAATGGCTCTCATAGTACAACGTCTGATGCAGCTGATTCGGAAAGGATGGTACGGGCACACCAGTGACAATAAAATGGGTTCCCAGCTGACAATAAAGGCACAGTTAGGCAAAGCCCAGCCTCCTGTGAGATTTTCTTTGGCACAGTTTGAGGCGTTCTTGAGGCTCGACGCGTTGCCAGTTTTCAGTGCAATTCCGTTATCAAATGGAGGGAGAGAATATCTTCTCTGTTGTGTTATCATCATCTCCTAAACTCTCTTGAAAAGCACCGTTCCTGTACTGCTGTGATCCTGCAACTATGGAACAGAGGGGCTTACGGACAAGGTTTCTGGGATTCTAAAGCATGGGAGTGCCCCCAACGCCAGAAAGCCAGAGATTAAATTATGTATGCGTTTAAACAGTGGTGGGATCCAAAAATTTTAGTAGCAGGTTCCTATGGGGGTGGGATTCAAACTGTGGCGTAGCGCCAATGGGACTGGGCGGGGCACAACGGGGGCGTGGCTGGGCATTCTAGGGGTCAGGGCATTCCTGGCCGGGGCTGTGGCAAGGACACAGTCACTGCGCCGGTCCTTGGGCGGAAAACGAATGCACGCAGGCACAGGCTGCCACGCACGCCGGTGCACCTCCTGCTAGACTGCTTCAAGTTCTGCGCGCTACTGCTGAGAGGAGGGGCGTAACTAAGGCAAAAATCACGTGGCAAAATCACCAATTAGTAACCCCCTCTCGGCTCACACAAATAATGACTAACCTACTCTCGGGAACCTGTGAGAACCTGCTGGATCCCACCTCTGCTCTTAAATATGAAATATGCATACTTGGTTTGGGTCATAGAACTAACGTCACGCTTCATATTGCTGAAATGTAGAGCTTACAGGCCCCTTCCACACATGCAGAATAATGCACTTTCAATCCACTTTCAATGCAGCTATGCAGAATAGCAAAATCCACTTGCAAACAATTGTGAAAGTGGATTGAAAGTGGATTGTTCTGCATGTGCAAAGAGGCCACAGTTTCAGCAGTGGCGTAGTGGCTAAGAGCAGTGGCTAAGAGAAGGTGCACTCTGATCTGGAGAAACTGGGTTTGATTCCCAGCTCTGCCGCTTGAGTTTGTGGAGGCTTATCTGTGGAATTTCAGATTAGCCTGTACACTCTCACACACGCCAGCTGGGTGACCTTGGGCTAGTCACAGTTCTTCAGAGCTCTCTCAGCCCCGCCCAGCTCACAGGGTGTTTGTTGTGAGGGGGGAAGGGCAAGGAGATTGTAAGCCCCTTTGAGTCTCCTGCAGGAGAGAAAGGGGGGATATAAATCCAAACTCCTCCTCCTCCTCCTCCTCCTCCTCCTCCTCCTCCTCCTCCTCCTTCTTCTTCTTCTTTTTTTGCCACAACTGGAGAGCAGAGGCTTGTGAAGGCTGATGGGACAAACAATTCCAAATGCTACTACTAACAAGGAGACTGGGGCAGACGGACAGAGCATCCTCAACAGCTTTTCAGGATGAAAAATGTACCTCCCTCTTCACCTTCTGAGCAGAGATTCTGTTAGCTTTCATGCACGCTGAATAAAGTACTCTCAAGCCAATCGCAACTGGTTTTGCTGTGTTAAAAAGCAACGCCCACTCGTAAACGATCGCTGGAGTGCATTGGAAGTGGACTGAAAGAGCTTTATTCAACATGTGTGAAACTTTCTAAGCACTTAGCTGAAAACGATCACAGAAATTCAGGTCCTTCTTCATAAGGGCTTGTTGTGCAATAAAAGCTGAGATCCTCCAGATTCTATAGGAATAACTGGTGACCACAGTTGGGTGACCACTTCCTGAGTCTCACTTCCTGAGTCTCTGGAGGCAGTTTTGGTGGATGTGGAGGCATATGTTAAGAACATAAGAACATAAGAACAAGCCAGCTGGATCAGACCAGAGTCCATCTAGTCCAGCTCTCTGCTACTCGCAGTGGCCCACCAGGTGCCTTTGGGAGCTCACATGCAGGATGTGAAAGCAATGGCCTTCTGCGGCTGTTGCTCCTGAGCACCTGGACTGTTAAGGCATTTGCAATCTGAGATCAAAGAGGATCAAGATTGGTAGCCATAAATCGACTTCTCCTCCATAAATCTGTCCAAGCCCCTTTTAAAGCTATCCAGGTGAGTGGCCATCACCACCTCCTGTGGCAGCATATTCCAAACACCAATCACACGTTGCGTGAAGAAGTGTTTCCTTTTATTAGTCCTAATTCTTCCCCCCAGCATTTTCAATGGATGCCCCCTGGTTCTAGTATTGTGAGAAAGAGAGAAAAATGTCTCTCTGTCAACATTTTCTACCCCATGCATAATTTTATAGACTTCAATCATATCCCCCCTCAGCCGTCTCCTCTCCAAACTAAAGAGTCCCAAACGCTGCAGCCTCTCCTCATAAGGAAGGGGCTCCAATCCCTCAATAATCCTCGTTGCCCTTCCCTGCACTTTTTCTATCTCTTCGATATCCTTTTTGAGATGTGGCGACCAGAACTGAACACAGTACTCCAAGTGCGGTCGCACCACTGCTTTATATAAGGGCATGACAATCTTTGTAGTTTTATTATCAATTCCTTTCCTAATTATCCCCAGCATAGAGTTTGCCTTTTTCACCTGTTAAAGGATGCCTCATGTGTGCTATGGCGAAACGTGCCCCTGGAAAGCCTTTGGGCTTGCCACAGCTCGTGCCTGCCCCGCCAGCGCCCTGGCGTGTCATCTCCATGGATTTTATTACAGATCTTCCCTCCAGTCGGGGGAAGATGATTTGGGTGGTAGTGGACTTATTTTCGAAACGGGACCATTTCATCCCATGTAGCTCTCTCCCTTCGGCTGCTAAGCTAGCGAGACTGTTTGTGACACATATTTATTGATGACACTCGATCCCTGATAAAATAATTTTGGATTGAAGGAGCCAGTTCATTTCACAGTTCTGGAGGCAGTTTTTGAAGTTGGGAGTTGAGCAGGCCCTTTCCGCGACCTATCACGCAGCAACCGATGGCCAGAGCGAACAAACAAATGCTACCCTGAAAACAATATTTGCGGTGTTATATTAATTATCACCAAGATGACTGGGCTGACCTCCTCCCCATTGCCGAGTATGCATATAATAATGCGGTGCACAGCAGCACAGGCAAAAGCTCCTTTGAAATGGTATATGGACAGACTGCTAAGCCTTTCCCTTTCTTGAGGCATGAGATGACAAGACCCCCAGACCTCCAAAAGTGGATTGATTCAATCAAACAGGCCTGGGGTCCAATCCAAAAGACTCTCCAGCTTGCCAAAGACTCTCAAAAGGCACAGGCTGACAAGAAACGAAACTCAAAAACTCTGCAGGTAGGTCAGGGGTCTGCAACTTGTGGCTCTCCAGATGTTCATGAACCACAATTCCCCTGCCACTTCCCCTGCAGGGGTCTGCAACTTGTGGCTCTCCAGATGTTCATGAACCACAATTCTCCTGCCACTTCCCCTGCAGGGGTCTGCAACTTGTGGCTCTCCAGATGTTCATGAACTACAATTCCCCTGCCACTACAATTCCCCTACCACTACAATTCCCCTGCAATGGCATTTTCTACCATTGCCACAATGGTAAGGAGAAATTCAGCCAATTTGGGTAGTTGGTCTCTTCAGCTATGAAACCAACCCTCTAGGGGTCATCTGGAAATGGAGGCCATTACATTGAAGCAGGAATGGATCTCAATCAACTGGATACAATCACCACACATATATTTTGTAACAGTTACATTGAGCTAGGAATGCATCTCAATCAACTAGGTGCAGTCCCTCACAATGGGCATCATCTTGGGAATATCTGAACTAGAGCATCATTCCAGTGGCAGGCAGCTCAAGTAACTAATTATGCCAATCAGCTGCCCCAGTTTTAAAGCTATAGATGCCTTCTCTTTTTTTGAAACAGAACATAAAAAAGGGCAGAGATGCTGGTTTTGACATTTGCCCAGACGGAGAAGGGGAGAGGATGTTCCCAGTGCGCCAGATATAAGAGACCACCCATGAAGATGAGGTTATTCCAGTCCACTGGTTTTCTGGACCGTAGTCAACAGAGACATAAAAGATCCTCAAGCATTGGTTTCCCAGTAGTTCCAGCTGCTTCTACAGATGTGAAGACTCTTCGTGGAAAACAAAGTTCGGCCAAGAAAAGGAGCAGGAAAGAAATGAAGGATTAAAAAAAAAGTTTTTCCTGTTAGGAAAAACTCAACTGATTATCTGGCTCCAAGTCCGGTTGGATGCAAGGCCCTGTGGCACCCTACATCGTCAACTAAAGACTGGAAGGAACAAGGACACTCATAGAATCATAGAGTTGGAAGGGGCCATGCAAGCTATCTAGTCCTAGAATCATAGAGTTGGAAGGAGCCATACAGGCTACCTAGTCCAACCCTCCACTCAAAACAGGATCAGCCTACAGCAGGGGTCAGCAGCCTTTACCACCCAAAGATCCATTTGGACCCGTTTTCCACCACTCCGAAGACCTACCGAGCCAGAGAGGCGGCTCTCCAGTTCGACCCCTCCACTCACCTTTTCTTCCAGCTCTGGGAGGCGGAGGCACCAGGCAGGAAAACTCCCTCTGCCTGGTGGAACAGGCAGCCATCTACTCTGTGGGGCAGAGGGGGGATGGCGGCTGTGGCCTGCCCGGTGCCACCGCCTCTCGCGCTGCGGGAGGCAGTGGTGCCGGGCAGGGAAACCCCCTTTGCCTGACGGAGCAGGCAGCTGCCTGCTCCGTGGGGCAGAGGGAGGATGGCGGCTGCAGGGATGGCAGAGGGGGGGTGGCTGCTCTGGAGGGACATGCCCACGCTACCCTCTGACCTCCAGGCTGCACGGAGCCTCAGTATAAGGCTGAAAGAGCTGCATGCGGCTCCGAAGCCGCGGGTTGCTGACCCCTGGCCTAGAGCAGTGTTCATCTCTTGTGGCATTCTCTCTCTATTTCTGCTCCTCCCAATTTGGTGCCACATGCAAATGTAATTAGTAGTCCCTTCACCCTCATCTAGATGCTTCATAAAAATGTTGAAAAGTACCAGGCACAGAACTGAGACCTGCAACACTGCACTGGACACCCATCAGAATATCATGGAGAACCCTGTCAAAGGCTTCACTGAAATCTAGATAAACTACATCGACAACATTCTCTCAATCCGGAAACTTTGTGACTGGATCAAAGAAGGAAACTAAATTGGTCTGGCAGGACCTGTTGGGGACAAATCCGTGCTGGATTCCCGCAGATCACCAAGTTGTCCTTTAGATGGTCACAGATGGAGTGCTTTAAAATTTGCTCCAGTATCTTTCCTGAGATAGAGGTCAAACTGACTGGTCTATATTTCCCGGGTTATCCCTCCTCCAGGTTATTCAAATGGGAATAATGTTTGCCCTTCTCCAGTCTTGTGGCATGTCTCCCAGTCTCCAGAAAGGTCTAGAACCGTGGTGGCGAACCTTTCTGCCATGCTGGCAGGGGCTGATGGGAATTGTAGTCCATAACATCTGGAGTGCCAAAGGTTCGCCACCACTGGTCTAGAAGATGATAGTCAAAGGCTCCACAAGTTCTCCAGAAAGTTCTTTGAGCACTTTTGGGTACATACCATCTGGCCCAGGTGTCACAACCCCAGACTTGTCCAATAAATGAATCAGTACTTTGAAAGCAGAATTCTTATTTATCAATTGCAAGCGTAGAAAAGCTGTTGACTTATATTGTCGGAACTGAGCGCAATAGGACAGGCAAAACATTATATCCCCAGCATAGATACGCCTCGCAGAAGACTTGAACCAAAGGCTGATTCCGCATGGGCCAAAAACAGCTGTGTGAAAACAGTGTGAAAATGGTGTAAAAAGGTTTAAAATGGTATAAAAGGGTTTATACTGTTTTCACACCGTTTTCACACCGCTGCTTTTGGCCCATGCGGAATCAGCCAAAGTCTGGAGTACAGAATAATTTAAAGAGCAGGCATATGGGTGGGTTTAAAAGACAGGCACAGATATCTCATATAAACTCTTTTTGCCAAACCTAACCTAATACATAATTACTTCAAATGCTGGAAGGTAGGACTAACCTTAAAACTGGTCTTATTACTGTTAGGAATAGATAAGCAGAAGCCATGTTATTTAAAGTATTATTATTGTGCACTCTCCATTAAAAAACACCTGTGAGGTAACTTATGAGGTAGAGTTGCCACCCTAGCGGTCAGGCCTCCCAAACCTCCTGGATTTACAACGAATCTCCACTCCACAAAGAAAGTTCTGTTTAAAAGGGAAATTGTGCTGTCAAGTTGCAACTGACACACTGAAGATCATTTCAACTGCTGAAGAGATTTTTCAGCCGTTGTCTTGGTCTGAAGTAGAAGAGAGCTAGTGTGGTGCAGTAGTTAAAACTGGTGGACTTTAGTCTGGAGATCCAGGTCTGATTCCCCACTCCTCCACACGAAGGCTGGGTTTGATTCCCCGCTTCTCCACATGAGCGGCAGACTCTAATCTGGCAAAGTGGATTTGTTTCCCCGCTCCTCAAGATGAAGCCTCCTGGGTGACCTTGGGCAAGACACAGTTCTCTCAGAACTCTCTCGGGCCCATCCAACTCACAAGGTGTTCGCTGTCAGGAGAGGAAGGGAAAAGGTTTGTAAACCACTTTGAGACTCCTCACGGTCCGGAAAAGCACAGCACAAATCCAAATTCTTCTAAATGAAACAGACGTGTTTTTACGGAGAAAGAGCACATTGAATATTGGTCAATGTTGACACTTAACAGCTGAGGATCTGGAGCAAATAAGAATTTGAACTGTCCCATACGTAGGATGAGATTTTGGCAAATAAGAATTTGAACTGTCCCATACGTAGGATGAGATTTTAGCAAATAAGAATTTTTAATAATAATAAGCCTTTATTTGGCATAACAATAATCATAACACAATAAAAAACCTGAGATAAAAGGTACACAAATACGAAGGTTTAAGATAGAATATAAATTATTGGTTGTGCATCACCTCCAGTAAAAATCGTGCTACCAATTCACAAGTTTCATTGTCAGAATTGTCCAGAAGGAAAGGAAGTCTACCTGATTCTCCCATTTCTCTAGGTATCCTAGACAAATAAGAATGTGAACTGTCCCATACGTAGGATGAGATTTTAGCAAAAACATAGGATGAAATGCCCATTCTGGCAGAGTCCTCGGTTTCTAATTTCCAGAAACCAATGCACATACCTCGCCTTCAGCAGAGGCGGAGTTTCTGTTGTGAACCTTCGCCTAGAGAGTGAAATGGCAAGGCCGAAGAATTGCTGGCTGCCCTAGTTCAACAGCTGAGGTTTTCTCCGGAGAGCTCTCTCTCCTCCAAAAGCTAGCTGACCTGTTAGCCTGTCAAAACCAGATCCCCTGCTTCCCGGAGGAGCGTGGCCTGACAAAAGGCCATCCAGAGGCTAGGGGTCTGGCGTTTTGATGGTTTCGGTGAGAAGAAAACAGCTCTTTCCTCGAACATCTGCAGTGTTTCTCGTCTATTAATAGCAAAGCGTTTATTTTGGCAGCGGGTGGTTTTTAAGTGACTAATTTGACCGGGTGCTGCGGAGACTGAAGCCCTCCGTGTGTTCCACCGGAGAATAGCGTGAGCCATGAATAGTGGGCAAACAATCTCCCCTCTGCCACTTTCCACCCCTGCTGACTTGGGGGGGGGGGCTCCGGGTTCAAACTGGAATGTCACAACACAAGAAGAAGAAGAAGAAGAAGAAGAAGAAGAAGAAGAAGAAGAAGAAGAAGAAGAAGAAGAAGAAGAAGAAGAAGAAGAAGAAGGGAGGAGGAGGGAGGGAGGGAGGGAGGAGGAGGAGGAGGAGGAGGAGGAGGAGGAGTTTGGATTTATATCCCCCCTTTCTCTCCTGTAGGAGACTCAAAGGGTCTTACAATCTCCTTTCCCTTCCCCCCTCACAACAAACACTCTGTGAGGTAGGTGGGGCTGAGAGAGCTCAGAAGAACTGTGACTAGCCCAAGGTCACCCAGCTGGCGTGTGTTGGAGTGTACAGGCTAATCTGATTTCCCCAGAATTCCTTATGAGGAGAAGCTGCAGCGTTTGGGACTCTTTAATTTGGAGAGGAGACGTCTGAGGGGGGATATGATTGAAGTCTATAAAATTATGCATGGGGTAGAAAATGTTGACAGAGATAAATTTTTCTCTCTTTCTCACAATACTAGAACCAGGGGGCATTCATTAAAAATGCTGGGGGGAAGAATTAGGACTAATAAAAGGAAACACTTCTTCACGCAACGTGTGATTGGTGTTTGGATTATGCTGCCACAGGAGGTGGTGATGGCCACTAACCTGGATAGCTTTAAAAAGGGCTTGGATAGATTTATGGAGGAGAAGTCGATTTATGGCTACCAATCTTGATCCTCTTTGATCTGAGATTGCAAATGCCTTAGCAGACCAGGTGCTCGGGAGCAACAGCCGCAGAAGGCCATTGCTTTCACCTCCTGCATGTGAGCTCCCAAAGGCACCTGGTGGGCCACTGCGAGTAGCAGAGTGCTGGACTAGATGGACTCTGGTCTGATCCAGCAGGCTCGTTCTTATGTTCTTATGTTCTTAAACAAGGTGCAGAGTGGCTTTTCTTGAGGAGCATTATTGTTTTTGAAAGATTGAAAGCGGGGGGGGGGGGGGTTTGTCACTGGCTACAAAATAAAAAAAGAGGAACTTGTGTTTTCTTTTTAAAAGCCACACTTATTTACCCACGCTGCTGCCTCTATGAAGTCAGGCTTTACAGCCGCTTGTTGGCATAACTTCCTTGTTGACTTCTCCAAAAAAAAAAAAAAAAGCTGTAATAGTTTTTTTTAAAGCAAAGTATTAACTAAACATAGGCTCGCTGAGTTGCAAAAACACAATACTTATGGGAAGGCCAAGCCCAGACTGGAACTTCTTCAAAGCTGAATAACTTTTCAAGTTGCTTGTGTCCAGTGGTGGGATGCAAAAATTTCAGTAACAGGTTCCCATGGTGGTGGGATTCAAACAGTGGTGTAGCGCCAATGGGGCTGGGCGGGGCAAGGCGGGGGCGTGGCCAGGCATTCCTGGGCGGGGCTGTGGCAAGGACGCAGGGCACACGCACCCCAGGTACAGTTCCTTTTCACCCTGCCTCTAGGAGGAGGGGCATAACTAAGGCAAAAATCACATGGCAAAATCACCAATTAGTAACCCCCTCTCAGCACACAATTAATTAGTAACTTACTCTCGGGAACCTGTGAGAACCGGCTGGATCCCACCTCTGCTTGTGTCCCTTTATATTCCATTTTTAAACAAAATTGGGCTGTTGCACCGCCTCTAGAGAGCTTTCAAACGACACAAGGGTGCAACAGAAAACAGAAGAACCCCAGCCTCCCAGAAAGCCCTCTCTATAGCGCCGAATGGAGTTATTCCACCCGTTTGGGTGTCATTTCCAGCTTGAAAGCCTGGGTGGAAGCCGACTACAGTCAGCTCCACCATTGGAAATGCCCAAGTCTGCTTTCCCTTGTGCCGGCATTCGCTTGGATGCCAGCATGACTAGGGCTCCTTCCGCACATGCAGAATAATGCACTTTCAAACTGCTTTCAGTGCTCTTTGAAGCTGTGCGGAATGGCAAAATCCACTTGCAAACAGTTGTGAAAGTGGTTTGAAAACACATTATTTTGCGTGTGCGGAAGGGGCCTCTGTGGTGACCCCACTTCCAGGTCTTTCCACTGCAGGAGCGAAGCGAGGGGGAACTGCGCCTGGGGCGCGCACATGCCCTGTGCCTCTGCTGTGGCGCTGCCTGCCCTGGAACGCCCCCTCCTTGCCCCAGCCACGCCCCCACCCCGGGGCACGCTCGGGGCATCGTGGACCCCTTTCCCCCATCCTGTGGGCGCTACACCACTGGGGGCACCCAGATGCTGATGACTTTGTCCTCTCTGCCAGCAGGGGTGCCCCTTACACCAGTGGAGAGGACAAACACACTGGTGTGACCTCACACTGGCTTTCTTGGGCCTTTTGCTCCCACCTCCATACAACTGGGCTGGAAGGTTTTTATTGATGTAGAAATATGGCCGTGTCTGGAAAGTTTATTCTCTCTCTTTTTTTCAGCCACAAGGGGCCACGTGACGTGGTTGTTCAAGTGTTGGGCTAAGATCTGGGAAAGCCAGGTTTAAATCCCTGTTCTTTCATGAAAGCCTCTTGGGTTGGTCACGTGCTCTCAGCCTGTCTTACCTCATAGGGTTGTTGTGAGGGTAGAACAGAGGAGACGAGACGGAAGTAAGCCTCTTTGAGTCTCCTTTGGAAAGAAAGGCAGGATATAAATTAAGTAAGTAAAAATAATGAGTCTAACACAGGGGTGGCCAAGCTACGGTGCTCCAGATGTTCATGGACTATAATTCCCATCAGCCCCTGCCAGCATGGCCAATTGGCTGATGGGAATTGCAGTCCATGAACATCTGGAGCACCATAGGTTGGCCAGCCCTAGTCTAACACAAGCTGTAGAAATTGAGATTCGTTGCCAAACTAATGGTCCACTTGGGAACTGAATGGCAAAGACAACTTTGGAATTATTCTACAACTGACCTACGTTGTTTTTGTTTTTTAAATTTGTTTCATAATATTTAATACATGAGACTACAGAATACACAACCTATAATACTGAAGTGATATTGTTTTAACAGCCCACTGGCCGCCAGTAGCGTCGCACTAATATAGTCCCCAAAAGAAATTAACCCCTTTTATATTTAATTACCGCCCACAAAAACTTAACTACGAGTCCCGTAATCCAGTTGAGTAAGATAATAGAAACTGAGTTAGACTTTGCAAACAAGGATGAAATTTGTAATATACATACTGCCCATAATATTTCTGCTTCAGACTTCCCACCTGTCATACAACATCCATGATGAAAGATTTGGCAGTATAAACAAAGTTCAAGATCTCTCTTTTTAAAATACTAATTCTTTAAATTTATTTCTGTCCCAAAAAGTGATGAAGGGGGGCCAGACTTCGACAGACCTCTTGTGTGCAAATCGGTTTCCATCCCAGGACTTCCTATATCCAGATTTTCCCCCCATTAACATTGGTTCTATCTACCGTAACAAATCTATGGATTCTTCCATGTGTTCACATGAGAGGACTTCCTTCCTGGGATTAAAGGTCCCTGTCCAGTTGCCGTCATGGCAACTAGTCATGTGCAAGAAAGGGCGGACCTAGAGGTGACGCAGCTGGGCACTAACATTCTCGTAAATAAGCATGTGCAACCATTTGGGGGAGCCCCACAACAGTGTGTGTGGACGTGTGAGTGTTCAGCTATGTTCAGAAGCTGTGCATGTGTGAGAATCTTATAGTTGCTGAATTGGGGGAAAAATCATCTGACAATAGAGATATCGAATGCCCTCCTTGTCGGTACACGTTTTCTCCCAGATCCGCTGGTAACGTTTTGTGCATCCCCCCTCCTCCCCCAATGATACATATCTAAAATGAGTTTCCTGACTTGAGATCCCTAGTTGCATCATTGTTTGCTCAGGCATTTCCTTCCCTTTCCCTCCCCCTTTCCGGTGCAATATCGGGGCCAAACAGTTCCACTGAAGAAAAATCTTTGCACCATGGAGTACCTACAAGTCCTCGGGGTACAGCCAGAGTATTTTTCACAGCTTGCCTGGGTTTCAAAAAGCACATTGCAGGTTCTGTGTCAAGAGGCTGCTGTTCTTTCTTTTCTCTTACCTTTTCCCCAAACGTTATCCTAGTGGTAGGACTGGCAGCTTCCAGGGGGAACAACAGAGCTCCACATGACCAAGAAAATGGGTGCTTTGGAAAATGGCCTTTCTGGCATTATATGCTGCTGAGATCACTCTTCTCCCCAAATCCTACCTTCCCCAGACTGTACCCCAAAATCTGCTGGTATTTTCCAAACCCAGATCTGGCAGCTGTCTAGTGGGTATTCATGTAGGCAGTGGTGGGATCCAAAAAATTTAGTAACGGGTTCCCATGGTGGTGGGATTCAAACTGTGGCGTAGCGCCAATGGGGCGTGGCTGGGCATTCCGGGGGCGGGGCATTCCTGGGCGGGGCTGTGGCAAGGATGCAGCCGCTGTGCCGGTCCTTGGGCGGGAAACGAATGCACGCAGGCGCAGGCTGCCATGCACGCCGGTCCACCTCCTGCTAGACTGCTTCAAGTTCTGCGCGCTACTGCTGAGAGGAGGGGCGTAACTAAGGCAAAAATCACGTGGCAAAATCACCCATTAGGAACCCCCTCTCGGCACCCACAAATAATTAGTAACCTACTCTCGGGAACCTGTGAGGACCTGCTGGATCCCACCTCTGCATGTAGGCCATCTTCTAGATTGTGGTCTACACCATTGCTTGTATCCTGATGAAAATTATCCCTGACAAGAGTTTCTGTCGGCAGACCGCAATATCCTGGCCTTTCTCACTCCTCCCTTAAAATATTCCCAAATGCTGCTTCTGAAAGATGGGGCGCCCCTCTGAAACCATACAAAGGGGGCTGGAGAGCGGATTGGTAGAAATCCCCCATTTCCATCAGCGGAAATGTTAAGCGGAAAGTGAACTTGTGAAATGTCTGGAACTATTTTGTGTCACTGATACGGGCTTGAACGTTGAGATCCCGTTCTGTATCGGACAAATAGTATTTGCGGTTTCCAAAAGCTGGGGAAAGTTCTAATTCCACCCCACCCACCCCGTTCCTTCACAGTGAAAGTGAAAGGGAGTAAGGCTTCTTCCGCACATGTAGGCTAATGCAGTTTCAATCCACCTTCAATGCACTTTGCAGCTGGATTTCACTGTGCGGAATAGCAACATTCCCTTGCAAACCATTGAGGAAGTGGATTGAAAGTGCATTATTTTGCATGTGTGGAAGGGGCATATATCACTCCCTCTTTGGGTTTTCTAGCTGCTCCTGCCATCTGAGAGGGTTTGGAAGGGCTCCTTTTATTTTTAAAAAACAGGTCCTCAAGGTCTATTGTTGCAGCAAAGAATGCATCAACGCAGAAGTTATTTTAAAAAAACTACAACTAAAAGAAGTCAGCAAACAACCAAACAAAAAGCATTAATCCAGAGAAATAACTGAGCCTTTGGGGAGGGCGGTATATGAATGAATGAATGAATGAATGAATGAATGAATGAATGAATGAATGAATGAATGAATGAATGAATGAATGAATGAATGACGCTAGACCAAAGATGGGGGAAGCAGCAAACTGGGGTTTCAAGGAAGCAAGCAAGGCAGCGACAGGCAGGAGGGCAAAATGGCTGATCTGCTCAGCTCGTCTAGGGACATTTTGCAGCAGGAAACTCCCCTTTTGAATGGAAAACCAGGGGGAAACCCCACTGCGAAGCACATGGCCACACTGCAAGCGGCAAGGGCCCAAAAGGCCAAAGAGAGAGGAAGTGATGCTTTTGTCAGGAGTTGTTGCTATTTGAGGCAAAGGGTGGAGGGAGAGGCTGAAGAGGCAGCAGTGGTGGGATCCAAAAATTTTAGTAACAGGTTCCCATGGTGGTGGGATTCAAACTGTGGCGTAGCGCCAATGGGGCTGGAGATTGGAGAGCACGACAGGCGCGTGGCGGCGGGCATTCCGGTAGCGAGGGCATTCCTGGGGGCGGGGCTGTGGCAAGGGCGCAGCAGCTTCATGATCGCAAAGGCGAGAAAGCAGTATGCGCGAAGCGCCGAGAGGCTGCCACACACACCGGTGCACCTCCTGCTAGACGGCTTCAAGTTCTGCGCGCTACTGCTGAGAGGAGGGGCGTAACTAAGGCAAAAATCACGTGGCAAAATCACCAATTAGTAACCCCCTCTCGGCACACACAAATAATTAGTAACCTACTCTCGGGAACCTGTGAGAACCTGCTGGATCCCACCTCTGGTCACGACCCCTTTGGTGGTTGAACGACCCTTTCACAGGGGTCGCCTAAGGCTCTCTGCATCAGTGTTCTCCATCTGTAAAATGGATATATGTTAGGGTTGGGGGTCACCACAACATGAGGAACTGTATTAAAGGGTCGCAGAATTAGAAAGGTTGAGAACCACTGTTCTAGAAGATAAAATATCTAGGGGTGATTCCGCACAGCACATTACCAGCAGAGCTCGACTTGTGTTCGACTCGGGTAGTCCACACAGCCGCAGATCTCGACACAAGTCCGACTCTCCTTCGACCCGCCTTAGCCAGAGCGGTGGGGAATTTCGGGGGTGAATCTGGTTTCGTTTTTCCCGCCACTGGTAATGATGTGGAGCCTTTTGTCCAATCAGGAAACAGTGGGCTGTGCGCGATACACGCGCAGCCCTTTAAAAAAAATTCGCGGAGCAAAGATCCACGTCTAAACAAAACAACGTGGGGGCGGTTTGAATGCTTCACTAAGGCAATACAATGAAATGCTAAACATCGTATCCAAAACTGCATAGGGTTGTTCTGCGCATGCTTGCAGAGACGTGGATCTGTCAGTTTGAAAAATTTTTAAAAATCCCGCCCCAGCACAACGCAGCAGCCAATCAGGATAGCCTCTGAGCAGATTGTGCTTTCGATCCGCCAACAGTGAGTACTCCTGTCTGGCTGCTACGTTGCTGCCGCTTATGGGGCAGAAGCTGCAGTGGGGACCTTGAAACCGTGCTCAAACCTACCCGGTTTGTATCTAGTTTCATTTTTGAAGTGGGGAATCGACCTTGGAGACCGCGACGACTCTGCTTTGCTCCTCATATGAACAGAAACAGACGCTCAGCGCAGAAAACGACAGTGCTTGCGAGCGTTCAGCGCCAGGCAAGCAAGATTTCTTCCATCCCCAATTGCTGAGCGCTTATCTTTACACGCTGCGCACACCTAATGAGGCAAAAGGTTATCTGAAGCCCCTCTGTTGTTGGGCCTTATCACAGCGGTGCAACAGGAGAGCTTCGGGATAAGAAGGGTCAGATTCTTCTGCGCAGCCCCCACACTGCTGAGTCAAATTAATACACCTTGATTATCGACCCTGTGCCACAGCAGCGTAATTTAGAGCATCAGAGCACATTTTGTGTCATTTGCTTATTTAGGTTTATTCCCTGCCCTTTTTTCACCATCTCAGGGCAGGTTACAATAAAAGCAATACAAAAATCTTACACTGAAAGCCCATCCTAAAGACCCTCAAACAATCTAAAGTCTCAAGGGAGCAGCAGTGGTGTAGGAGGTTAAGAGCTCGTGTATCTAATCTGGAGGAACCGGGTTTGATTCCCAGCTCTGCCGCCTGAGCTGTGGAGGCTTATCTGGGGAATTCAGATTAGCCTGTACACTCCCACACATGCCAGCTGGGTGACCTTGGGCTAGTCACAGCTTCTCGGAGCTCTCTCAGCCTCACCTACCTCACAGGGTGTTTGTTGTGGGGGGGGAAAGGGCAAGGAGATTGTAAGACCCTTTGAGTCTCCTGCAGGAGAGAAAGGGGGGATATAAATCCAAACAACTCCTCCTCCTCCTCCTCCTTCTTCTTCAAGCACCCATCTTCCTGCATCATTTATTTGGGGGTCCTTTGAATATCTTATAAAAGTTTTAAAAAATGGCAAAGAATCATCAGGGCCAAAACCCAACAGAGCATGATTATATCAACCTTGCAGTGAAGTCTCCAGTGACAGAAGCGTACGGTGACCAAACAGTGCCCAGAGACAACACCAACTCTGGGTGGCACCCCTGCGCATCCCTGCTGCCGGCCCAAGGGGCGTCCCTGCTGCCGGCCCAAGGGGCAACTTGGGCGGGGCGAAGGGAGAGCAAAGTCTGACAAGGCTCCGTGCAGAGGCGTATCTAGGCAAACTGGATCCTGGGGACAAAACCTGAGTTTGGCGCCCCCATATGGGCGGCCACCCTCCCCCACCACAACCAAACAATGATTTTTTTGCACCAGCTCACAAAACACCTCCCACCCCCAGCGAAACATACATGGTTCTCTCCCCACTAACTCTCTTTCCTAATTTTGTCCTGGCACCAACCCTATAAGGGTTGTGCAAGTGGGTATTAAGCATGCAAATCTCTCACAAATCACCCCCAGCAAAACATTTACCAAACAAATGTCAGAATTATCTCTCATGAAACACCTACAGGGGAATCCACCCCCAAACAGCATCACTTTCAATGGTGTTTAAACTAGGGAGCCCAGATTCTTCTTTTAAATCCACCTTAAAGGGAGAATCTGGGCTCCCTAGTTTAAACACCATTGAAAGTGATGCTGTTTGGGGGTGGATTCTCCCCCACCCTGAAACAGCATTACTTTCAATGTTTTAACTGGGGATCGCAGATTCTCCATTTAAATCCATGCCGAAGGGGGAAATTTGCCGAAGGGGGAAGGTGGATTTAAAAGGAGAATCTGGGGAAATTTGGGGGGTGCCTGCTGTCAGGGGTCCAATTGTTAAGCTAGCAGCACCAAACTTTCAGGGTATCTTTAGGAGACTCACCTGATGATACCACCCAGGCTTGGTGAAGTTGGGTTCAGGGGGTCCAAAGTTATGGACTCCCAAAAGGGGTGCCACATCCCCTATTATTTCCAATGGGAGCTAACAGGAGATGGGGCTACACCTTTGAGGGTCCATAACTTTGGACCCCCTGAACCCAACTTCACCAAACCTGGGTGGTATCATCAGGAGACTATTCTGATGATACCACCTTGGTTTAGTGAACCTTGGTTTAGATACAGTTCCTTTCCTAGCGGAAGCGGCCACATGTGCAGCATGCGGGGGGCAATAATCCGAATTCTAAATCTTGAAGCGGCATGATCAAGACTTAAAAGGATAAAGGGGCGCTTTGCTAGCAGTGGTCCAAAAACCATCAGTATGGTTTGCCTCTATGGTTGTCATTTACAGCATCGTTGTATGTCAAATACAGCCTGTGCATGTTTAGTTGGCTCGGAACATTTTCTCATTGTGTGTGCTAGCTTGACATGTTTTTGTACCTAATTACCAGTCATTAACTCCAGTGACTCTAAGCTCCCTGGGGAGGGTGTGGTATAATGCCATAGAGCAGGGGTGTCACACTGATTTGTTACAACGGCCGGATATGACATAAATGTGACTTTGGTTGGGCCAGGCTGGGAGGAGGGGTGAGGGCCGCATCAGCTTGTGAGCCCATAGAAGCCTCGCTAGCACACATTGGCACAGGGGGTGGGTGACTTGCCAGGGAAGATCAGGAACATGATGGGGTGGGTGCTTGAGCTGGAAAGCCCACAGTGGGCTTGCCAGGCCAGATCGGGAATGGGGAGGGGTTCCCTCCGCTGACTCGTGCACCTGGTAACCCCGCTCAAGGGGGTGAATCCAGAGGTGGGATCCAGCAGGTTCTCACCAGTTCCCGAGAGTGGGTTACTAATTATTTGTGTGTGCCGAGAGGGGGTGACTAATTGGGTCCGCTTTTCCGTTAGAAATTCCATTGGGTCCAAAAATCATAAAGTCCTGTTGTTTCCTAGGTGGCTGGTTAGCGAAGGTAGAAAACGGGAGATAATTCTCCCTGTTGGGCTGTTTTAAAAACATGTTTTAGTAATATCGTAAAGTTCCTTGTTTAAGGAAAGTATCCTTCTTTTGATTTCCAGAAACAAAATTAAGTATTTGAAAGTATTAAGTATTTGACAGGCAGTCAATTAGAGGAGAAGTAGTTGTTTCTGTTGGCAGTAGACAATAGGACTTGCTAGAATGAGTTTAAATTATGGACAGAAAGATACCAGCTGGAAACTAGGAACTTTTTTTTACAGTAAGAGTTTTTTACAGTAACAGAGAAATTATTAATGCCCCGCCCCCGGAATGCCCGGCCACGCCCCCCATCGTGCCCCGCCCAGCCCCATTGGTGCTACGCCACTGTTTGAATCTCACCACCATGGGAACCTGTTACTAAAATTTTTGGATCCCACCACTGGGTGGATCTGGACCCCAAGCCACATGTTTGACACCCCTGCTACAGAGTCTACCCTCCAAAGCAGACATCTTCATTGGAGAAAATGACCTATATCATCTAGAGATTAGATGTAATTCCGGAAGAAGAAGAAGAAGAAGAAGAAGAAGAAGAAGAAGAAGAAGAAGAAGAAGAAGAAGAAGAAGAAGAAGAAGAAGAAGAAGAAGAAGAAGAAGAAGAAGAAGAAGAAGAAGAAGAAGAGGAGGAGGAGGAGGAGGAGGAGGAGGAAGAAGAGGAGGAGGAAGAAGAAGAAGAGGAGGAGGAGGAGGAGGAAGAAGAGGAAGAAGAGGAAGAAGAAGAAGAAGAGGAGGAGGAGGAGGAGGAGGAGGAGGAGGAGTTTGGATTTATATCCCCCCTTTCTCTCCTATAGGAGACTCAAAGAGGCTTACAATCTCCTTGCCCTTCCCCCCTCACAACAAACACCCTGTGAGGTAGGTGGGGCTGAGAGAGCTCAGAAGAACTGTGACTAGCCCAAGGTCACCCAGCTGGCGTGTGTGGGAGTGTACAGGCCAATCTGAATTCCCCAGATAAGCCTCCACAACTCAAGCGGCACAGCGGGGAATCAAACCCAGTTCCTCCAGATCAGAGTGCACCTGCTCTTAGCCACTGCTCTTAGCCACCACGCCACTGCTGCTCTGTGGACCTTGAGTGTGGACCTTGAGGAGGGCAATCGGGGCGGGAATGCCCTTCAGCAAGGTATAATGCTATACCATCCACCCTCCCAAGCAGCCATTTTCTCCAGCGGAACCAATCTCTGTCATCTGGAGATCGGTGGTAATTCCTGGTGATCTCCATGGCCTACCTGGAGTTTAGCAACCCTTCTGGTTTCGGGAACACTCCTCTTTCCACATGCCAATTGTTTCAATTTATTTCGCTTTTCAACCCAGCCCAACTTCAACCTCCCACCACTTAACAGGTCCCTGAAATAAAATTCGAACTGCAAGCCAGGAAACGCGAAAGGTGCAAGAGATTTTTTAAAAAAGAATTCCTAATGAAATCAAAGTCAATCGCATATGCTTTGTGACATATTCGTTTTAGATACTGCACAGCTGACCCCATTCTCTCAATGTAAAAAAAATAAATACTCCAACAGATTGTTTCAGCAGTGCCAAAGAAAAGCCACGACTATCAAAGGGCTAAATTTTCGATTCCACTCTTATCGCCCCCGACACAAACGGAATGATACAGAGCGGTGAGTTTTAAAAAACCTCATATTTGAACCAAAACCCCACCCCACACACACACTTCTCTGTTACAGGCAATATTATCAAGAACCGGCCCCCGGCGTCTGTCATTAGCCAATCCATTTCTTTTACTGCAGGTCCTCTAAAGCGCAGCCAAAGATTATCAGAACCGACATGAGACTGTCAACAGCCTGTCTGGCCGAAAAAAACTCCCTCCGGTTGTGCAGCTATCGGCCATGCGTGCCCTGACGTCAGGAGGCTGTTTACAAGACGTGGACGGCCGCCAATTTCCAGGGAACCGAAGACAGCAGCGCCCGGCCTCTGTGGGCTGAACAGAAGCAGAGAACAAGTTCCTTTTGTGTACGCTGCGCACGAGAGGCCTCGCGCACGTGTGCGTGAACAGACACAAACTTTCTGGGCAGGGGGAAAGAACGGGGAGGAAAGCACCAACTAGGAAAGCTGGGGTTCTTTGAGAGCCTGGCTCAGTGAACCCAAATTCAATGGGGTGCAATTTTAATCAAAACTTGCCAGGGAAACGTTAAAAGGATCTAGTTTCTCTCCCTTTCGGTCACACGTCACACATGGACGTGCATAGGCCACATGCTTCATGCTTCCAGCTACTTGTTTGCAAAGAACCTTGGGATCTCTCAAAAACATAAGAACATAAGAATGAGCCTGCTGGATCAGACCAGAGTCCATCTAGTCCAGCACTGCTAATCGCAGTGGCCCACCAGGTGCCTTTGGGAGCTCACATGCAGGAGGTGAAAGCAATGGCCTTCTGCTGCTGCTGCTGCTCCTGAGCACCTGGTCTGCTAAGGCATTTGCAATCTCAGATCAAAGAGGGTCAAGATTGGTAGCCATAGATCGACTTCTCCTCCATAAATCTGTCCAAGCCCTTTTTAAAGCTATCCAGGTGAGTGGCCATCACCACCTCCTGTGGCAGCATATTCCAAACACCAATCACACGTTGCGTGAAGAAGTGTTTCCTTTTATTAGTCTTCCCCCCAGCATTTTCAATGAATGCCCCCTGGTTCTAGTATTGTGAGAAAGAGAGAAAAATTTCTCTCTTGTCAACATTTTCTACCCCATGCATAATTTTATAGACTTGTCTTGCCATCAGAAAAAAGCCAAACAGCAAACTTAATAAGACAAAAACTTGAACGCCGCTGCTCTGCCCCAAGTAAGCTTTACAGGAATCGCTTTTAATTTTTTTAGATGGGCGCACATTCCTTCTTCTTTTGATGGCCAGGAAATCCCCTGGTCACAAGAGACGGGCAGGCGGAAACTACTGCGGGAAAAAAAACCCTATTTCTACTAATAGATTGAAACAAGACTTATAAACCAGTTTAAAACCACGCTTGCATATCACTCCCACTTGGGTTTTCAATCATCAAACTTAATCAATTTGAATATTCATTTAGAATTTAAACTGGGATAGTAATTTTTGGTAAAGCTAGCTAGAACATATTTCTCTTTTTGAAAACGGTCTGGTTTAAAAGTCTGGAAATGTGAATGGAAACATAATCCCCTTCAAGCCAAATTTAGGGTCCTATCACGAATTTAGCAGACACTGCTTTTATTTTATTTTACTAGATTTCTATCCCCTCCCTTTCCTGACTACAGTCAAGCTCTGGACAGCTATCAACCAAGTAACACTATCAGTTTAAAATAATATATTTTACAATATATAAATTATAAACATTTAATACATCTATAATGTATAAATTAAACACTATATAATATAGTGCTGTTCAATATTTTTATCAATGACTTGGATGATAGAATAAAGGGCAAGCGAATCAAATTTGCAGATGACACCAAATAAGGAGGGGTAGCTAATACCCTAGAGCTGTGGTGGCGAACCTTTGGCACTCCAGATGTTATGGACTACAATTCCCATCAGCCCTGCTAGCATGGCCAATTGGCCATGCTGGCAGGGGCTGATGGGAATTGTATTCCATAACATCTGGAGTGCCAAAGGTTCGCCACCACTGCCCTAGAGCACAGGTGTCAAACTCGTGGCCCTCCAGATGTTATGGACTACAGTTCCCATCATCCCCTGCCAGCATCATGCTGGCAGGGGATGATGGGAACTGTAGTCCATAACATCTGGAGGGCCATTAGTTTGACACCTATGCCCCAGAGGACAAGGCCAGAATTCAAAATGTCCTGGACAAAAACCAACAAAATGAATTTCGAAAGAAAAAATGAAATGCACAAATATAGGATGGGTGATACCTGGCTTGACAACAGTGCATGTGAAAGGGTTCTGGGGGTCTTAGTAGGCCACAAACTGAACATGAGTCAGAGGTGTGATGCAGCAACCCAGGAAGCCAATACATTTCTGGGTTGAATCAATGGGAGTATAGTGTCTATTGATTGAGGGACGTAATAGTACTTCTCTATTCTGCACTGGTCAGAACCAATGGTGGGATTCAAATAATTTAACAACCGGTTCCGGTGGTGGGATTCAAATAATTTAACAACTGGTTGTTTACAAGCACCATTTTAACAACCGGTTCTGCTGAAGTGGTGCGAACCTGCTGAATCCCACCATTGGTCAGAACTCTCCTGGAATATTGTGTACAGTTCTGGGCACCACAATTCAAGAAGGATATTGACAAGCTGGAATGGATCCAGAGGAGGGTGACAAAAATGGTAAAAGGTCTGGATTCCATGCAGGGGTGTAACGAGGCAAACTGTAGCCCTGGGCAAAACCTGAGTTGGATGCCCCCCCCCATGGGTGGCCACTCCACCATGACCAATTTTTTTTTTGCACCAGGACATTGGTGCCTGCAGGGGGTGCATTTTTAGACATATCAGCACCAAAATTTCAGCATATCACCAGGAGACTGTCCTTATGCTCCCCCCAAGTTTTTTGCTAAAGAGATGGGGGCTACCCTTTTGAGGGTCCAATAACTTTGGACCCCCAGAACCAAACTGCACCAAACTTGGGGGGTGCCATCATGACAGTCTCCAGATGATACTCTGAAATTTTGGTGCCGATACGTCCAAAAATGCACCCCCTGCAGGAACAGTTGGTACGAGTTAGCGATAGAGCATGTAACACAACATCCCAAATTCACTTATTCAAGAAGTTAGTATTTGCAGGACTTGCTCAAATAGACATGGCAACCAGTGGCATAGTGCCCAGGGGACAGGGTGGGGCGTCTTGCCCCGGCCGTGCGCCGTGGTGGGGGCGTGGAGGGGGCATTCCTGGGTGGGGATACGGCAGGGGCGCGAGACACACATGTGCCCTGGGCGCAGTTCCCCCTCGCTCTGCCCCTGATGACAGCAGATCCTGAATCAGTTCTATGAGCCAAGGAGAATGTGTCCAGCTATTGCAAATAAACTAATAAAATCAACACTGTTTTCCTGAACAAATTATGTTTGAGATACAGGTCACATAGAAACAGGGGAGTAACGAGGCAAACTGCAGCCCTGGTCAAAACCTGAGTTGGATGCCCCCCGCCCCATGGGCGGCCACTCCGCTACGACCAAATTTTTTTTTGCACCAGGACATTGGTGCCTACAGGGGGTGCATTTGGTTTGGTGCAGTTTGGTTCAGGAGGGCCAAAGTTATGGACTCTCAAAACTGTAGCCCCCATCTCCTATTAACATTCATTGGAAACAATGTGGGATGGGGCACCCCCATAACTTTGGACTCCCTGAACCAAACCTCACCAAATTTGGCGGGGGGTAGCATAAGGACAGTCTCCTGATGATACGCTGAAATTTTGGTGCCGCTAGCATAAAAACTGCGCCCCCTGCAGGCCAAAAATGGAAAACCACTAAAATACCCAAAAACGAACCCTGCATTTTGATGCCCCCCACAAGGTGATGCCCTGGGCAGCTGCCCACCTTGCCCAAAGGGCATTATGCCCCTGCATGGAAACATGACGCATGCAGGTGCCTTATTTGTCTGTCGGGGTCAACACTGCCTGCTCGAGTTGGCAGCACTTCTCCTGGGCCTGTAGTAGAAGTCTTTTGCATCACCTACTACCTCATTCTTTAAACCAGAGATGACTGGAATAGAACCGGTGACCTGCATGCCGAGCAGATGCGCCGTCGCTGAGCCGCAGTTCCTCTCAAGTATAACTCCATGTGTAATCCTAGAGAGCATTAGAAGCAAGACACTCTAGAGCAGTGATGGCGAACCTTTTCAAGACCAAGTGCCCAAACTGCAACCCAAAACCCACTTATTTATCGCAAAGTGCCAACACGGCAATTTAACCTGAATACTGAGGTTTTAGTTTAGAAAAAATGGCTGGCTCTGAGGCATGCATTACTCAGGAGTAAGCTTGGTGGTAGTTGGTGGCTTTGCTTTGAAGCAACCGTGCAACTCTTCCAATGGGTGAATCATGACCCTAGGAGGGTTTACTCAGAAGCAACCGAGCTTACTCCCAGGTAAAGGATCGTTTTACTCCCAGGTAAAGGATTTAGATTCCTACTAATCGCATAAAAATCAGTGGGTTTTAACAGGGTTACCTACACGGCTTCCCCAAAACTAGGTCTTAGGTTTAATGCTAATAATCGAGCCCAGCGGCCCAGGCCAGCCTAGATGGGGGTGGGGGGGACTCTGTTTGCGTGTGCCCACAGAGAGGGCTCTGAGTGCCACCTCTGGCACCCGTGCCATAGGTTCGCCATCACTGCTCTAGAGCCAGAAAAGCAATCTGTCATGACAAAAACCAAAGAGTGTAAGGACGGAAGTGGAGAAATGTTTATGCCAATCCTGTGCCAGAATTCCCTCATTCCAACTGGATTATCCTGATGGACAAACAAGGAAGACTGGAAATTTAATTTGACTAAATTAATAGGTATGTTGAGTGAGTGATATTTAAAGGAGGTGAAGCATATGTGTATTTTGCTCAGGCTACAAATATTTAAAAATATATATACCTTACGCCGCCTAACAATATTCAGCCAGTTTTTCCACCAGCTTATTAACTGCAGGTATAACTTTCAGAGAGTAAAGCATTCAAGTTTGGGAAAAGGAACAGCCAGATTTGACCAATGGGGAACATCAAAACCATACCTCACACCACCACTAGGGGGCTTTTTCAGGCCCCCCCCCCCCCCCCCCCTTAATTGGGCCCTTTTCGCATACACAGCTTACCACAGGTTTTCCCAGTGGCCAAACATTGTGTCTTGGAAAATTTTTCTGTAAAATCATTCTGCAAATCTCCTTCCCCCCTGTCATTTTGGGATCAGCCCCCGTTGTCTCTTCAGTTGCATTTATTTCACACACCACTGCTGAAAATATAGAAGAATAAGGAGAATTTGGATTGATATCCCGCCTTTCTCTCCTGTAAAGTTTCAAAGCAGCTTACAAACTCCTTCCCTTCCTCTCTCCACAACAGACACCTTGTGAGATAGGTGGGGCTGAGAGAGTTCTGAGAGAACTGTGACTAGCCCAAGGTCACCCCTGCGGGCTTCATGTGCAGGAGTGGAGAAAACAAATCTGGTTCACACAATAAGAATCTGCAGCTATGTGTAGAAGTGGGGATTCAAACCCAGTTATCCAGATTAGAGTCCACCACTTTTAACCAGTACACCACAATGGCTCTCAACTATCATTCCTAATCATGGTGGGATGTCACCCATCCTAACAATCACAAACGGAAGGCAGAGATGGGAGTGGGCAACTCTTAACAGAGAGCCAATATACCCATTAGAAGCCTCAAAGAACTGATGGAAGTTGTTTGAACATACTGGCATACTGAGGAAGACGCACGAAAAACGTTCTGTACACGCGAGACGTTTCTATGTAGAACCTACAGAATTGATATATGGACTATATGGAACTGAAGTTTTGTTTCTGAACAAAGAATTGAATGGACTAAGTGATTATTTATGTTTAGTTATAGGAGTTGGAAGACTTATGCTGTATCTTTAAGAACTTTTGTCAGAGAAATAAGGAAATGTAAATACAAATAGAAGTGTTAAGTTGTTCAATTATATATAAGATTAATATATAAGATTAGACACAGCCAGAGTGCAATGTGTGTATTTTTGAGTTTATTTGGGCTAATGTTGACATTGCACTCTTAAAGATAGTTGGTGATTGTTGGGATGTAACCAATGACACATAACAACAACCCTCCCCCTTTTTCCCCTTTTGCACAGGTGCTCTAGCGTTACTGAGCAGTTACATTTTGAAGCCGCAATTCAAACATAGCACAGCGTCTATTTCATCTATTGATAACTACAATTCAAAATGGAAACCAAAACAACTCCTGGAGCAGACACCATTACCTGGAGCAGTGTTTCCCAACCTTTTTGAGGTCAGGGTACCCTTGACCTCACTCTTCATATCTCACGGTACCCCTGCCGCCACCCTCCACCTTCCCCTCCCATTGCCCCTGCTTGCCACACCCCCCACCTTCCCCTCCCAGGGTGAAGGGAAGCACTGGGGGTGGTGGTGGCTGCTGACCTTGTGGCAGGCCCTGCCCCCTGAGCCACCTCCATGTCCTTGCTGGCGCCGGTGGGAGACACCACAAAAATGAGGGGGGGCGGTAGTGTTGCTGCGGTACCCTTGGGACATGCTCACGGCACCCCAGGGTACCACAGTACCCTGGTTGAGAATGGCTGACCTGGAGGAACAGAAACATGTAGCCCCACACCACCTGCAAAGAACCAGATTTTTTTCAGCCAAATTTGATCAGCAGTAATGCACAATGGTTATTGCAGCAGTCCCCAATTACATGCAGCGATCACTCCTAGTACACTTTTCAATCATTCCCAGTTTCAGAGCCACTCTCTGGCCTAATGTCAGATCAGCAGTTTGATATGAAATTGACAAAGCTGATCCAATCAACCATGTTAGTTTGCATCTCTGCCTCGACATGGCTAGTTTGATATGGCAGAGAGAAAAAATGAAAAAAAAACCTTTTTGAAAACAGAGGAGGAGGGGAGGAGACAATGGCTGAAGGGGAGATTGGGCAAGTAGACTGGGCATGGGGAAAAGCCTGGTGTTCATCCGGGAATTGGTCTATGAAGGTTAGTATTGTCTGCTCAGACTGGTAGTGGCTCTCCAGGGTCTTTCACATCACTTATCGGACAACGGGAGCATTGAGTCTTGAAATCATGTGTGTGAGTGCAGGTGGGTGTGTCCAAAATGCCATCAAGTAACAGCCAACTTCCAGTGAACTTGGAGATAATTGTTTTTTTTAGTTAGTCTTGCCCCGGCGTGTACTGTGGCGGGGGCGGAGAGTGGGCGTGGCAGGGGCATTCCTGGGTGTGGATGGGTGGGGCGTGGGAGGAGCCCAGGGCACACATGTGCCCTGGGCACAGTTCCCCCTCCTTGGAAGTTTAGCTTCCATGGGAAAATAATCTACTGATGATCCCTGACCCTAAAAGCATCTGGCTGTCCTTAACCAGTGTCCACAGCCTTTTCAGCTCTGGCCCCGACCTTGTAGAACTGTCTGCCAATCGAGACCCCGTCCCTGCAGGATTTAGCCCAGTTCCATAGGGCTTGAAAGACCGAGATGCTCCACCAGGCCTATGGTTGAGGCAGCAACAGTTATATATCTTAGCTGGTCTCCATACTCTTTATCCCATTATAATACTATTAATGCGTTTAGACTTGTCATTCATGCTATAAATCAGTTTGTTGTACTTCCCTGTTTTGGGCGAGTGTTTTTCTGGAGGTAGCTCATCCAGTTTCCGTGTTTTCCTTTTCTCCCCCTTGCCTTTTGTTTTCCTCTCTGGGTTCTTTTTTTTTTGCCTTCCCTTCCTGCCCCTCCCCCCTCCGGTTACATCATCGCTGGCTTCCCCATCCTATTCTACTCTCACCTTTTTTGTATATGCCGCTCCTCCTGAGTTGTCCAACCAGGAAAGTTTATCAGATTGTAATATGACACTGGGGAGTATTTTAACAGTTGGGGATTTTATTATTTATATGGAAATGTGTATTTTTGATTGTATTATATTGTTTGGAAGCCACTCTGGGCCTGTCCTTGGGTAAGAAAGGGTGGGATGTAAACTAAACTTTCAAAGCAAGAGAGGTGGTTTGCCATTGCCTGTCTCTGCATGGCGACCTTGATATTCCTTGGTGGACTCCTATTCAATTAGTAACCAAGGCCGACCTTGCTTAGCTTCTCAGATCTGAGGAAATCAGGCTAGCTTGGACCGTCCAGGTCAAGGCGTTGAGTGCTTACATCTCTAAAATCTCACTGGTCTCTTAAGGTGCTACTCGACTCAAATCTAGCTTTTCTACTGAAGAGCAATATGGCTACCCTCTGAAATCTACATCATTTATTACAGCGTGGTGAGGTGGTTGAGAGTGGTCTGGAGTTCGAGCCCCCACTCCTTTACATCAGCAGCAGACCTGTGTCTGGTGAACTGGATTTGTTTCCCCTCTCCTACACATGAAGCCTGCTGGATGAACTAGGGCCAGATGCAGTCCTCTCAGAACTCTCTGAGCCCCACCTACATCACAAGGTGTCTGTTGTGGGGAGAGGAAGGGAAAAGAGTTTGTAAGCTGCTTTGAGACTCCTTACAGGAGAGAATAGTAGGGTATAAATCCAAACTCTTCTTATGCTTCTTCTGCCTAGAGATGCCAAAAATTGAATCTGAGACCATCTGTCTGCCACTAGGGTGGCCAGTTCTGACACGGGAAATTCCTAGAGATTTGAGGAACAGTGTGGGGATAGCTGAATGTAAAGATCTTTATGGGGTATAATGGGTAGGGTTGGTTGAAACCCCAAAAATTTGGTAAATTTCGGATTCAGATGTTTTGGGGCATAAAATGATCTGCATGCCTGAATCTGACTCATAGCTGATTCGGATATGCCCGAAAATTTGGGTAAATCTGAAAAATTGTATTTTTGGTGTTTTATACATTTTGGCCTGCAGGGGCGCAATTGTAATGCTAGCAGCCCCAAACTTTCAGGATATCATCTGGAGACTGTCCGGATGATTCTCCCCAAGCTTGGTGAAGGTTGGTTAAGGGGATCCAAAGTTATTGATCCCGAAAGGGGGTCCCCCATCCCCCATTGTTTCCAATGGGAGCTAACAGGAGATTGGGGCTACACCTTTGAGGGTCCATAACTTTGGACCCCCTGAACCAAACTTCACCAAACTTGGGGAGTATCATCAGGACAGTCTCCAGATGATACCCCAAAATTCTGGTGCCACTATCTCAAAAAATGCACCCCTGACAGGCAACCCAAGAAATTTCCCCAGATTCTGTGCTCTGCAGTGACTTCACTCTATTACAGCTAATGGGAAATTTCTGGGGGAGGGCTGTGGGGTGCACATTTCTCAAGGTAAAGCCACAAAACTTTCAGAGCACCTTCAGGAGAGTCTCTTGATGATACCAGCCAGGTTTGGTAAACTTTTCTTCAGGGGGCAGTGGGAGATGGGCCCTACCCTTTTGGGGGCCCATAACATTCAACCCCCAGTAGCAAAGTTTACCAAGCCTGGCTGGTGTATCAAGAGACTCTCCTGAAGATACCCTGAAAGCTTTGTGGCTTTACCTTGAGAAATGTGCACCCCATGGCCCTCCCCCAGAAATTTCCCACTGGCTGCAATGGAGCCACTTCAGAGCACAGAATCTCCCAGCTCTCTAGTCTTCCCACCATAGAACTTGAAGAGACTTACTGTGTTTCACCACCACTCCTACACATGAAGCCTGCTCAGTCACTGGACACTGTGTAGTAGACTTCTCTCTGTGATATACCTCTGAAGATGCCAGCCACAGATGCAGACAACTTGTTAAGAACAAGATCTACCAGACCATGGGCATACAGCCCGGAAGACCCTATAGAACCTCCACCTCTTAAAATGAAGCCATTCTGCAACACACTTCAAGCAAGGGGCACACTTGGGGCAGAGGGAGGGAAGGTTTTTCGTCGGAGGGTTTTTTTTAACAAGTTGGGCCGTCCAAGGCCTGATTCGGTAATAGCACCGAATCGGTCGCCATTGATTCAGATAGCTCTGAATCGGACACCACTGATTCGGACTTGGCTCGGTCCGAATCTGCCCGAATCGGAGGCAATTCGGACCAAATCATTGATCCGAATCACCATTGATCCGAATCACCAACCCTAATAATGGGCTAAAGTCCACCCTCTGGAGCAGCCATTTTCTCCAGGGCAACTGATCTCTGTTGACCGAAAATCAGTTGTAATTCTGAGCGATCTCCTGGCCTCATCTGGAAGCTGTCAATCCTACCACAAATGTTCTACCACTGAACCACAGATCTTCCCCCGAGAGCTGCACAAAATCTGTTACATGAACTAAGAAGTCAGAAAAGGGTTGTGTGGGAGAGAAACCTCAAAGGTGTTTTTCTCACCTCTTTTAATACACCTTTTGTATGAAACGGCAGAGATCGAGAAGAAGCAGCATTAATTAAAACATAATAAAATGGTATGATTCTGCAAGTGGGCTCATAAACGGGGGCCTGAAATTTGGCTCCCCAAAGAAAGTTAGAATAATAAGGTACACCCCCACAGATAGACACACAGAGGACAACATACATGCATAGTAACAGCATTATAGTTGGATTCAGCTCTGCTTTTCAATTATGGATAGCAGTAGTAACCAGACACCCTAGAGTGCTGGTAAAGCGTAAAAATGACACAAATTCTTGCCATTAAGGGCCTCCCAGCCTATTTTTTTGGAGACTAGAAATTCAGGGAAAAGCTACTGTTTCTGCCGATGTTCTCCTATATCTGTTGCTAACTCCACAGGGCGCTTTTCCCAAATAGTCCAAGGCGAAAATTCCGCTTTTAGACTTTTCAGCAAAGCAGAGGAGTTCACAAATTGCTGCATGAAAACCTTGCAAGCTCTATCTGATGTTTTGTTTTGTTTTTTAAAAAAACTGCTCTTTCACGGTAGCAAAATGATTAACCAATCACTGTCACTGAGAAGAAGAGGAGGAGGAGGAGGAGGAGGAGGAGGAGGAGGAGGAGGAGGAGGAGTTTGGATTTATATCCCCCCTTTCTCTCCTGCAGGAGACTCAAAGGGGCTTACAATCTCCTTGCCCTTCCCCTCTCACAAAAAACACCCTGTGAGGTGGGTGGGGCTGAGAGAGCTCTGAAAAGCTGTGACTAGCCCAAGGTCACCCAGCTCATAACACACATGAAGCTGGCTTATGCAGAATCAGACTCATTGGTCCACCAAAGTTAGTACTGTGTAAGACTGGCAGTGGCTCTCCAGGATCTGAGGCAGAGGTCACATTACCTACCACCTTGTCCTTTCAACTGCAGTGCAGATGCCTGGGATTGACCCAGGGACCTACTGGATACCAATACTGGATACCTAGTCCCTTCCCAGGGGGATTAGAAGAGAAGAAGAAGAAGAAGAGTTTGTATTTAAGGGGCTGACAATCTCCTTGCCCTTCCCCCCTCACAACAAACACCCTGTGAGGTACGTGGGGCTGAGAGAGCTCTGAGAAGCTGTGTCTAGCCCAAGGTCACCCAGCTGGCGTGTGTGGGAGTGCATAGGCTAATCTGAATTCCCCAGATAAGCCTCCACAGCTCAGGCAGCAGAGAAGGGAATCAAACCCGGTTCCTCCAGATTAGAATGCACCTGCTCTTAACCACTACGCCACTGCTGCTCTACGCCACTGATTACTGTAAGGAAAGGGAACCCAAGCTACAGTCATGATTCTAAGCAGCATTTGAGAATAGGTTCATGCAGGGACGGAGCAAGGGGGAACTTCACCCGGTGAATGAGTGCACCCCGTGCCCCTCCAAATTCCCATCCGCTCCTGTCCCACCCCCATCCGGAATGCCCCTGCCACACCTCTGCAGCGGCACACGGTGAGTCACACACACACCCACCCCCTTGGCACTATGCCACTGGGTTCGTGCAACCATCTTTCATCCCACCAAAATCTGTGTAAGTAGATTCCTCCAGCAAGGAGGGCCATTCTTACTGAGAGATCTTGCTGAATTCACCAAAGATCAAATAAATCCCTCTACATCTATCTACCCACCAACTTCACGTCTCTTTACAGAACCCACGTGGCATCAAATTGGCTCTTGGATCAAATGCAAGTGTGCCACAAAGGGCTACCTTCAAACCGCCGATTCTTTTTTCTCTCTCTACTTCTTGAAACTTTAGCCCGAAGATGCCAGAGGCTCCATTGGATCTCTTCTCTGAGAGGAATGCTATCCCAGACCCTATGCACACAGGTGGGTTTCCTTAGCCGGAGGACACAAACACTGCTTGCCCAAGGTAGGTATTGCTATAGGCATCAGTACACCATCCAAAGGAAAAGTCAGAGAGGGGAGGTGCACCTCGAGTGTAGTGCAAAAGAGAACACCATAGGTTGAAGGGAAGGAGAGAAGAAAACAAAGGAGGTCTAGCTAAGCACATGTGAGCAGGTGAATCATCCTACATCTGAGTCTGAGAGGCACCAGAAGAATGCGTGAGTTATATGCTGCGTAAAACCTTGTGTCTAACTATCCTATCGGGTATATGTAAAGACAGCAACATAATTGCTATGGGAAACACAGCATTTTTCAAGTTCCTGGAGCATGACACAATCTCCAGAGTCATCGAGAGCAGCATAATTCTGTGACTGGTCATGCTTGGTTAGCACGGATGTTATTGCAAATACTACTTCGCTCATACGTGTAGTGAGGGTGTCTTCTATCGCGCAGGGTTAGAGAGGAAGTCATGGATCTCTGAGCAGGGGCTTAAGCACACACAAACAGTCAAAAAGTTCACAAGTTCTGCATTCACTGATGGTGGAAAATGCTGTTAAACTGTAGCCATCTTAAGCAGATATTCAATGACTTGCCATTGCCAGCAACCCTGAACTTCCTTGGTTGTCTCTCATCCAAATAGTAACTATGGCTGACCTGGCTTTTAAAAAGAGGCCTTGTTATTACCCGTGTTGCATTCTAAAGTGTCCCTTGCCCCTCAAAGTATAAAGAGGTTTGTTTTGGCTCATTCTGGAGTACAAAAAAGCGGGGAAATAGTAATGCTATGATTGTATAACTACCTTCTAAAATGCATGGCCTAGCTAGAGAGGTAAATTCAGGATCCTAACAAGCTCTCATTGTGGATAATATTGTAGAGCCTTGCCGCTGACATCTTTTCTGGCTTTTGCCAGGTGCTTTTAAGGTGGTTGGAGCAGGCTGTGATTGGCTATGCAATTTTTTAAAAAAAATGTTGCTTTGGCAGCAGTGGTCGCCACAGCACAAGGATCTGCTCTGTCTTACTGAAGTTAAGCTGTGGCAGCCATTTTGTGGCTGGCTCCGCATCCTGTGGCAGCCATTTTGCAGCAGCCATTTTGTTGCTGCGCCCGCCATGCTGTGTCAGAATTTCAAATGCGCCCACTGGCTCAAAAAGGTTGAAGATTATCTGGAACTTACAATACAATACAACAACCTTTATTAGGCATGTTAAAATTGGCTCCAGAGCATTACAGACATTTCTGAAGTACAGATCAAAAGTACATTCAAAACACAGACAGATAAACTGTATCTAGCATTGGACGTTACTTAGAAAATTCTGTCACTTGTAAAAGAAAATTTTGCTACTTTTCCCAAGAGCACAACCTCTGTGTTATTTAACAAAAGCTCCACAACAGAGTTGTCAGAGTCTCTTTCAGATTTGTCTAAGACCCATCCAGGAGAGAAATTCCTAATACCCACATATCTCGGACAGTCAAGTATAATGTGAGCAAGAGTCTCCACTTGGTTTTTACAGTGTGGACAGACCCGATCCTGGAGAGGGATGGACAAGTAGCGACCCTTTGTAACGGCCGATGGAAAAATATTGTATCTGGCCCTTGTAATAATCCATCTCTGTTGGGGTTCAGTTAATAGTTCAAGATATTTGGCTATGTGCCCCTGTTCTGGTACTATTCCGACAGAAAGGGGTGAGCATGATTTATTTGCTTGGTCCAACAAGATATGGTATTCCTGTTCTAGAAGTCTGCTTTTTAAGGTTTGCAGAACCTTTCTGGGTGACAGCACACAGAGATCTTCAAGTATTAAACCTAGAGAGTAGATTTTTGATTTAAGAAGTTGATACCATTCGGAGGCAAATAGGTCTGGACGCACAATATATGTTAAACTGCACTCATCAGAGTTAAAATATAGTTTGATCCAATACTTGAATGTATTCAGCCATACTCTTGTTTCAAGTTGGTTCTGACCAGTTTCTAATCTGGAACTGCTCTGCTTACTTTCCAAATCTTTACTGACTTTCAGGGATTTCAGGCCCAAACTATTAAATCCCAATTTGTTTTTATTTTGCAGCCAGGAAACCAATTTTGCCTCAAGGCATTTTGCATAAAGCTTTTCTATGGTGGAAAGGAGATTTATTGGTGGGTAATTTGGGGGGGTTGATCAGTTTCACCTTTCTTCAAAATGGGGATCGTAGGGGAATTGAGCCAGCTGTCTGGAAATACACCAAAATTGTTTAACAGTGTAAAGAAATTAGTGAAAGGTTGAGTCCATCATTGCAGATCGCTTTTAAGAAGTTCGCTTGGAATTCCATCTGGTCACAGTGCTTTATTGAATTTTAAGCAATTTATTAAAGGAATGATTTCATCGGTCTCGACAGAAGGCCAAGCTGGAAGTGTCTTTAAGCAGTTTGAAATTATCACTGGGCATTAGGTGTGAAGAGTCTGTGAACAATGCTGAAAAATAGTCAACCCACTGTTGGATTGAAATCTTAGCCGTTCGCAGAGTGTGTTTGTTTTGAAGTGCACCTGAAGCAGAATAGCATTATTGGAGTTGAGTGATTGAGAGGTGGAGTGCCACTTGTCTTTGTAAAATTGTTGTTGTTTTCTTATGTATCAAGGAATGGTGGAGTTTGAAGTATTCTTGAGATGTACAAGAAGAGTTGGCTTCCTGACAAATATTCGAGTATAACTCCTGTTAATAACTCCTGTTCTGTGCAAGACACTCTGAATCAAACCATGAATGGTCGAATCCCCACTACCGTCTTAGCCAGGTTTCAGAACACAAACTAACCAGGTTTGAGGGACGACCTCCCCGGTCGAATCCCCACTACCGTCTTAGCCAGGTTTCAGAACACAAACAACCTCAAACCTGGTTAGTTTGTGTTCTGAAACCTGGCTAAGACGGTAGTGGGGATTCGATCGGGGAGGTCGTCCCTCAAACCTGGTTAGTTTGTGTTCTGAAACCTGGCTAAGATGGTAGTGGGGATTCGACCAATGAGGGCTAGAAATGTATTGTCGAAGGCTTTCACAGCTGGAATCACTGGGGTGTTGTGTGGGTTCCTGGCTGTATGGCCGTATTCTAGTAGCATTTTCTCCTGACGTTTCGCCAGCAACAGATGCAGGCAAAACATCAGGAGAAAATGCTGCTAGAACGAGGGCTAGAAAGCTTTTGAGATAGTGAGGATTTCAAGGAATCAAACTGGGCTATAATGAAATTATAGGAGTTTAAAGCCTGAACACAACAGCTGGTATGGGATAAGTTGTCCCTCAAAAATTAGAGCTCGTCTGATTGTAATAATGCTGTAACTTTTCTTTTTTGCCAACTTAACTGGTGATCACTTTTTGTTCTCGTTCCAACATAGAAAGAATGGATGTTTTTAAAAAGCAATAAAGAACAAATGCCATAGTCAATCACACTTTCCTCCGTGTGGAGACAAAGGTGAAATCTGATGACACGATAAATTTGAGCAAACATTTGTTAGCAGAAACACAATATCCAGCAAGGTACCAGCCCAATTGGTTTTTAGATTCTGGAATATCTGGGAAGGGAAAGCAGTTCTGGCAAGATCTCTGTAGGGTTAAAACCCACTCAGAGGTGGGATCCAGCAGGTTCTCACAGATTTCTGAGAGTAGGTTACTAATTAATTGTGTGTGCCGAGAGGGGGTTACTAATTGGTGATTTTGCCATGTGATTTTTGCCTTAGTTACGCCCCTCCTCTCAGCAGTAGCACGCAGAACTTGAAGCAGTCTAGCAGGAGGTGTACCGGCGTACGTGGCAGCCTGTGCCTGCGTGCATTCGTTTCCCGCCCAAGGACTGGTGCAGCGGCTGCATCCTTGCCACAGCCCCGCCCAGGAATGCCCCACCCCTGGAATGCCCGGCCACGCCCCCGTTGTGCCTCACCCAGCCCCATTGGGGCTACGCCACAGTTTGAATCCCACCACCATGGGAACCTGTTACTAAAATTTTTGGATCCCACCACTGGTTAAAATCCACTGTTTCTGCCAAGGAGGAACTACATCTTTCCGTTCTAGCATTTAGGTAATCTAACATTAATAATTCTGTCGATGGAGATGACCTCTCTAAGTTTGAGAGATAGTTGGAAAGTCTTGTCCAGAGCAACTGCAATTCCATCATATCGTAAGTAGGCGGTAGATACACGTTGATGAAAATGACCTTCAGAACTTTACTTTGTGTTAGGACAGAAAGCGCAAAAGGAGGGATCCAAGATGGCGTATTTGGTAAACATGTGACTTGAGATATATACTAACACCTACCTTATATCGACCTTTTACATTAGATGTAGTCGCTGGAATGTGATGAGTGGTATATCCTACCAGGTTAATTGCTACTGCTGACCAAGTCTCCTGTAGTAGTATACAGTCAAAGTGGTAAAGAAAGTTGGACAAGTCTTGACTGCCATTTTTGTTTTTCCAGCTAATATGTTCCAGGTAATAATAATGTCCAACATTTGCATGGAGATTCCAGTCAGTCTATTTTGATTCGTTTGTCCAACATTCCACTGTGGTCAAAATACATACTGTCATTGGCATTGGATGTCAATCGATGTTGTTGATCAGCTGAGAGTTGAGTCTGAGTCAAATCCAGTGGCGTACCGCCAAACGGGGCATGGGGTAACCCATGACCCGGGTGCATGCCTTTCAGTCACATGGGGGCACTCCGGGCACCAGCCAGGTCCTCATGCCCGGCATTTCCCACAGCGCAGCATCCCGGCTGGTGGCCGGTGGTTCCCCCCATGCTGGGGTGCCACTCACCAGCACCCAAGGCTAGGCCCAGCCATGTAACCAAGAGGCTTCTCCCCCACCAGGGGATTGTGCTGGCATGCAAGGCCTGGCCCAGCCGCGCAGCTGGGAGGCCTCTCCCCGCTGGGGAATGGTGCTGGCGTTGTTTGGTTGTGTCGACGGTGCCTGGCGCCCAATCGGTGTCAAGGCTGGGCCCCGCTGTGCAGCCAGTAGTCCCCCCCTGCAAAGGGGGTGTTCTGGGCCCCTGCCCTGCCCTGCCTCCCCACTGATGGGGAGGGCAGGAGCTGGCCTGCCTCCGCGGCATCTTCCTGCCCCGCTCACCAAAGCCGCCGCCATAAGCCCCCGCTTGATTAGGTGTTGCCTTTGGGCGGTGTTTTCCCCTGATATGCCTCCAATCAAATCAGGTGGGAGACTGTGGATTTGCGCTGGGGGAATGCCGCCTAAAAGGGTACTGTTATTAGCCTCTTTAGACACAGAGTTTTCATCAAGAAGAACCCCCTGAGATGTTTCTTGACAGTAAGCATGAGGTAGCTGGGAGCTTATCCTTTTCACTCGGAAATCACAAGCTACTCGTTTTTACTTTAAAGCCAATGCCCTGACGCCAAGAGGTCTCCACCCAAATCACACCCATTTGATAACAGCCAAGCCACAACATTTAAAAGTGTTTTCTTTTCCATCTTACGGTGCGATTGCACTACAAATACACACAAACACACACACACTGGAGTGGGCCACACCCCTCTGAAATGTCAACAGGCGCTGGATTATTAATTTTCCAAGTCTGTGACCTTTCTTTTTGCATGCTTCACCAATTTGGTAATGTGCAGCATTTGTCTTGGCATAAGGACATATTCCGTGATCCCATCAGAGCCAAAGTTGTGGACATATAGGAATCTCACAGCACGCCTTATCTGGCTCCTTACCATACAATCCCAAACTGCAATTCCCTTCTAAATCCATTGGACTTAGAAGGGTATAACTCCAGTTAGGACTACGCTGTTAATTTCTCTAGAATGTAAGCCCAATAGCCACCCACAAATCAGAGTTCTTTCACCCTTCAGTCAAACATAAGATGGCCAATGAGATCCCAGGATTTTAACTACTGCAGAAAAAAAGCATTAACACTAACATGCTAACTTAGGACAGCCAGCCTGATGTAGTGGTTAAGTGCAGAAGACTCAAATCTGGAGAAATTTATTATTTATTTATTTTATTGAATTTCTAAACCGCCCTTCCCCGAAGAGCTCAGGGCGGTGTCCATCAAGTATATAAAACAGTTAAAATCCATTCCGCATTCATCCCAGTTAAAACCATATATAAATTATAAAAATTCAGATGGCAATTAAAATTGTTTCCCCTTCCCCATTCTTGTACCCACGGAGGCCAGATATTTGTCACAGAAATGGGGTGTTATCCCAGCTGGCCAAATGCCTGGCGGAACAAGTCTGTTTTACAGGCCCTGCGGAAACTCTGTATGTCCCGCAGGGCCCTGATCTCACCTGGGAGCCTGCTCCACCAGGTAGGGGCCAGGGCTGTAAAAGCCCTGGCCCTTGTGGAGGCCAGCCGGAACACTTTGGGGCCAGGGATTGAAACAGGTTGAATTCCCCGCTCCTCCACATGAAGCCTGCTGGGTGACCTTGGACCGTTCACAGTTCTCTCAGAACTCTCTCATCCCATAGAGAGTTAGACGACCCGCCTCTTCCCTCTCTCCTTCCCAAGCCCAGCTCCCTGCTGAACTCACCCCCCACCACGGGGGCAAAGCCAGGGAGGGTGCACCAACACAGCCGCAACCTTCCGTAGGCTTCCTTCCTCAACTGCAAAAGGAAAGCTGTATTGCAATGCGGAGCAATCCTATGTGGCGATACTACACCGGAACCTGGTGATTTTTCCATGGGTTTAGATGAGAATAACTCTGTCCAGTTATTGCCCCTTTAGATGCACCACATTTCCTCCCATTATACTTCTGCACAGACTGGCAGATGCATAAGGTTGTCCCACTTGCAAGCTAAGCTGCCCCGCACCTGCCCTCTAGTCCACCTGGGCCATCCTGGCCGTCCTGTTGCTGTGCTCTTCCGCTGGGAAGGTTGCCCTGAGTTGGCTGGGATGAGGGAGGACAGAACACCCCCCGTAGAGGCGACAGGGGAGGCCACTGGGAAGGTATGCCTGACTTTGCAGCCTGGGAGGGAAGGGGTCACGGCATGGGGGAGTTTGGCCAGAGCAGTAGCGGAGCTACAAGGGGGAAGAGGGGGTGCGCATTGCACAGTGCGCATGCCTGGGGGACGGAAAAACCCCTTCACACACACACCACTTACCTTAGTTCAGCCTAAAAAAGTTCAGGCTGAAAAGCAGCCCGAAAAGGGCCCTGGTGGGAACTACACTACCCAGGAGACCTTGCGATCCCCAAGGCCTCCTGGGTAGTGTAGTTCCCACCAAGGCTTTTTTTCAGCCTGAACTGAACAGGCCTGAACTTTTCCAGCCTGAACTAAGGTAAGTGGGGAGGGGGCCACAGGAGGGGGGCTATGGAAGGGGCAGAAAACATAGAATTCACCCCAGGTGCAGTTTGATCTTAGTCAGAGGCTGGGGATGGGTGCGGTGCCTGGCGAAAGCCCCGGACACCATTTTGTAACAATACACCACTATATTGCCTGCCTCTACATAGTGATCTTGGAATTCCTTGGTGGTCTCCCCCCCTCCCCAAATAGTAACAATGGCTGACCCTGCTCAGTCCCAGTGGAACATGTTGTCGAGTTGCAGTTGAAAACTTTGCTGGGTTTTCAAAGCAAGAGATGTTCGGAGGTGGTTTGCCATTGGGCTGCCTTTGGCGGTCTCCCACCCAAGTACTAACCAGAGTTGACCCTCCTGAGCTTCTGAGATCTGCCAAAATTGAACTAGCCTCGGTCATCTAGGTCAAGGCATAGAAAAATACAGCCCTCCACCGATCACTGATCTCCTTAGGAGGGTTTTGACTTGTGATGGGTTAGGATCAGAGGTGGGATCCAGCAGGTTCTCACAGGTTCCCGAGAGTAGGTTACTAATTATTTGTGTGTGCCGAGAGGGGGTTACTAATGGGTGATTTTTGCCTTAGTTACGCCCCTCCTCTCAGCAGTAGCGTGCAGAACTTGAAGCAGTCTAGCAGGAGGTACACCGGCGTGCATGGCAGCCTGCGCCTGCTTGCATTCGTTTTCCGCCCAAGGACCAGCGCAGCAGCTGCGTCCTTGCCACAGCCCCTCCCAGGAATGCCCCGCCCCGGAATGCCCGGCCACGCCCTCATTGTGCCCCGCCCAGCCCCATTGGCGCTACGCCACAGTTTGAATCCCACCACCAGGGGAACCTGTTACTAAAAATTTTTGATCCCACCACTGGTTAGGATGCAGTTCTGAAAGTTGTGGAATAATATTACCAGGAACAGTGTCTTCTTGTACAGCCAGTCCCACCGATGCTCATGTATTTAGGGTCCAGCTAGCTGCATCAGGAAAGTATTGGAGAGTTCTTGGCGAGTGAGTTGTTCAGCCGTAAAAATATGGTAAATGGATATACTAGAAAGACAGACCTTCTCGCAGAGATTACGCCAGCCTGCACGACGTCTGCAACCTCTCTCAAAAACAACTTCGAGAGAAAGAAAGAATGATGTCCCAACCCATAACGTCGTTTCTCTTAAGACAGAAGAAAGCCTTTTACGATTTACTGCTTCATATGCAGATGGGAGAAACGCAAGCAAAGATATTTTAGTGACGAATCTGCCACGAGGGAAAAAATAAATCCAGGATATTATTGATTTTTGATAGCTACATTTCTACCGCTTACTAAACTTTTTTTAAAAAAAAATATTTTCTAATGTAGAGTCATTTCTCTGAAAACATAATTTCCATTCCTCTCGCAGCCCTTCATATTTCCAGAAGGACCATGTTACTGAACATCTTGAACAAGTTCCAAATACACCCAAGGCAATTCTCACTTCTAGCTCATAGCTAGTGGCAAAGTAACATGGCCCATTCATGCCTCTTTTGTCACCAGTAATTCTGAGACAACTGCCTTCAGTCTTTTTGAACGTGCAGATTGTCTGGTGCGATGGGCACGGCCACAAAATAGCTGCCGCAGGAGGCGGAGCCAGCCACAAAACGATTGCCACAGTTTAACATCAATACCACAGCGAAGATCCTTGTGCTGTGTTGTCAGATGTGGTTTGTGTTGCATTAGCGGCAGCTGCCAAAGCAACATTTGTTTTTTAAAAATCTGCATGGCAAATCAAATCAGAAACCTGCCTGGCAAAAGAGTTTGAAGAAGAAGAAGAGTTTGGATTTATATCCCCCCCTTTCTCTCCTGTAAGGAGACTCAAGGGGGCTGCCAATCTCCTTGCCCTTCCCCCCTCACAACAAACACCCTGTGAGATAGGTGGGGCTGAGAGAGAGCTCCGAGAAGCTGTGACTAGCCCAAGGTCACCCAGCTGGCATATGTGGGAGTGCCCAGGCTAATCTGAATTCCCCAGATAAGCCTCCACAGCTCAGGCGGCAGAGCTGGGAATCAAACACGGTTCCTTCAGATTAGATACACGAGCTCTTAACCTCCTACGCCACTGCTACTCACAGTGGCCCACCAGATGCCTTTGGGAGCTCACCTGCAGGATGTGAAAACAATGGCCTTCTGCTGCTGCTGCTCCCGAGCACCTGGTCTGCTAAGGCATTTGCAATCTGAGATCAAGGAGGATCAAGATTGGCAGCCATAGATCGACTTCTCCTCCATCAATCTGTCCAAGCCCTTTTTAAAGCTATCCAGGTTAGTGGCCATCACCGCCTCCTGTGAATAATCTTTAACTGTCCTTCACTCCGTTACACACATACACACAGCTCCATCCAGGTATCTCCACACACTTACATACCAAACAGGCGAGAAAGCTCCTTTTGTGGATGCATAAGACAGGGCCTTTTCAACAGCAGACCCACAATTATGGAATTATGGATCGCTTTCAATCTTTAGGAGGCACCTGAAGGTGGTTTTATTTAGGACCGCATCTGGTTACATTTACAAGCAGTCCTGAATTGTGATTTTAACTTTTAGGGTTTTCTAAATGTATTTTATGTCATGTATTTTGTCTGTGTCGTGAGTCACCTTTTGGTGGTACAAGCACCCTAAAAATTCCCAAAGTGCAAAAGGGCTCAACAAAGTTCAGGACCCCAACCCCATTCTAGCCCCCCCTCCCCCCCCCGAAAACCTGTTTGAAAAGTGTAATAATATTTTGATATTTGGGACAACAATTATATACACTGAAAGGTAGGTTTTATATTACTATAATCTGTGTGGAAGAATGTAGCGCTTTTATTTTTACACCCTACCTTTCTCCTCAATGAAGACTCAAAATTGCTTACATAATTCTTCTCTCCTCCATTTCATCTTTACAACATCCCTGTGAGGTAAACCAGGCTGAGAAAAAGTGTCTGGCCCAAAGTTATCCAGCAAACCTCCATACCAAAGTAGGGATTCTTCCAGATTCTGATGTGACTCTCTAAGTCAGACCTGGGCATTATACGGCCCGCGGGCCACATCCGGCCCGCCAGATGACCCTGACTGGCCCTCCTGCCGTGCTGGGGAGCGAGCCGTCTTTGAAAGCCCCGCAGAAGCCGGTTGCCTTGGCTGCCGGCTTCTGCGGGGCTTTCAGAAGCGCCTCGTCCCCCTGCTTTTTGGCCTGGCCCTCCACAATATTTTCTGTTTCTTATGCGGCCCCATGGAAAAAATAATTGCCCACCCCTGCTCTAAGTATTACATCCCATTGGCTCTTTTCATGAAGATTGGTAATTTGATTTTTTTTTAACAATTCACCACTGCTTATTTTAAATTAATCTGAAACGTGTTAATCCTATAAGCACTATTTATTATAAATATATAGTGGTGTATACACATATGCACTCTGTTGAGAAAACGGATCCGTCCATTTCCCAATTTGTTCTCGCTCAAACATTACAGAATCACATCTTTTAAAAAACATACCTATATTTTAAGGCCTGTGCCAAAGTTTGAACTTTGCATGTCCTTCTTGCTCTGGCATCAGATTAAGTTTTGCCAGATCCTAAAGTATCTGGGGCTTTGTTCCCTAAACAATTTGTCAATATGTGTCCCTAAAGGCAACCTTACCTGTATAATTATCATTAATTACCATACCATACCCATTGGGGACACAAAAACGTAGTAATGAACAAATATTCACACCAGCTAGCAGAAACACGATGAAACAGTCACAAAAGCACCCATTCTTCATTTGCTCCAAGAGCTTCAGATGCAAGAAGAGGAGGAGGAGGAGGAGGAGGAGGAGGAGTTTGGAATTTTCTCCCCCCTTTCTCTCCTGCAGGAGACTCAAAGGGGCTTACAATCTCCTTGCCCTTCCCCCCTCACAACAAACACCCTGTCAGGTAGGTGGGGCTGAGAGAGCTCCGAGAAGCTGTGACTAGCCGAAGGTCACCCAGCTGGCGTGTGTGGGAGTGTACAGGCTAATCTGAATTCCCCAGATAAGCCTCCATAGCTCAGGCGGCAGAGTGGGGAATCAAACCCGGTTCCTCCAGATTAGATACACGAGCTCTTAACCTCCTACGCCACTGTGTAGGAAGAAGAAGAAGAAGAAGAGGAGGAGGAGGAGGTGTTTGGATTTATATCCCCCCTTTCTCTCCTGTAAGGAGACTCAAGGGGGCTGCCAATCTCCTTGCCCTTCCCCCCTCACAACAAACACCCTGTGAGGTAGGTGGGGCTGAGAGAGAGCTCCGAGAAGCTGTGACTAGCCCAAGGTCACCCAGCTGGCGTGTGTGGGAGTGTACAGGCTAATCTGAATTCCCCAGATGAGCCTCCACAGCTCAGGCGGCAGAGCGGGGAATCAAACCCGGTTCCTCCAGATTAGATACACGAGCTCTTAACCTCCTACGCCACTGCTGCTCCTGCAAAAAAAATAAGTCAGGTAACATGCTTGATTCCATTTCTGCAGAAATCAGTGATGAAGTTTTGGGTTTCGTTTTGTTTTGTTTTTTAAATGTCCTATTGAGCAATTTCACCTTTACGTAAGCAGCTGCCCTGCAGAAATTGTACTTGTCCAAAACTGTCTAAAATATCTGAAAAATGGGTTTTTATAAACCGTACTTATGTTGAAAGATACTTGCGCTCTGGAAGGAAGAAAGGAGGCTAATAAAGGTGGTGGAGCAGTTAAAAGTGGTGGCCTCTGAGCCGGAGAACCAGGTTTGATTCCTGACTCCTCCACATGAAGCCTGCTGGGTGACCTTGGGCTAGTGCTAGTCACAGTTCTCTCAGAACTCTCTCAGCCCCACCCACCGCACAAGGTGTCTGTTGTGAGGAAAGAAAGGGAAGAAGGTTGTAAGCCCCTTTGAGACTCCTTACAGCCAAAAAAAGTAGGGTATAAAAACCATCTCTTCTTGTAAAAGTTAAGCACAACACAACACAACACAAGCCTTTATTGGCATATAAAACAGGACAAAATTTTAAAACAAAACAAGGTTAAGAAATGCAGTTAAAACTACTAATTTCCAGTATAAAATTTGCAACAGTTTCACAAAAGAGCACATCAGAGCTGTTCAGGAGATGTAAAAGTTAAGCGTCCTACAGGCAGACACACACACCCCGGAGACTCTGAGGCCCCTTCCGCACACGCAAAATAATGCGTTTTCAAACCGCTCTCACAACTGTTTGCAAGTGGATTTTGCCATTCCGCACAGCTTCAAAGAGCACTGAAAGCAGTTTGAAAGTGCATTATTCTGCTTGTGCGGAATGAGCCTGAAACATTTTTAACCCTCTCACCCTTGGGAATCTCAGCCCAGGAACAGAAACAAAATGCTTTCGTTATTTTTGTGCGTGGAGTCAGGAACTTCCGCGGCTGGTTTTCATCCACTTGACTTAAGAGACACCACAGTCCTCAAGTTCTTTTATTCAGAAGAGCATAAATGTTCTTTCTTTCTTTCTTTTTGATCCCGAAAAGCCAGAAGGAGATAGCAGCCAAATTATATCAGCATGTGCAAGGATCATTCGAAATGCTGGAAGGTCTGTTTCGGCTGCTTGTGGTCAAAATAAACATTGGCTTGAATTCAGACAGCAAAGGGTTATATGTGAGTCTGCAGCCCTTTCCGTACAAGTCACCTAAAACGTTTGCAAAATGTTTTTGATCCTCACATCTTAAGAAGAAGAAGAAGAAGAAGAAGAAGAGTTTGGATTTATATCCCCCCACCTTTCTCTCCTGCAGGAGACTCAAAGGGGCTGACAATCTCCTTGCCCTTCCCCGCTCACAACAAACACCCTGTGAGATGGGTGGGGCTGAGAGAGCTCCGAGAAGCTGTGACTCGCCCAAGGTCACCCAGCTGGCGTGTGTGGGAGTGCACAGGCTTATCTGAATTCCCCAGATAAGCCTCCACAGCTCAGGCGGCAGAGCTGGGAATCAAACCCGGTTCCTCCAGATTAGATACACGAGCTCTTAACCTCCTACGCCACTGCTGCTCCTGCAATGTTTGTCCATGCTGATCCCCTTGAAACAATTCATGGCCGTTTTCTCCCTTGGGGTGGGGGTGTGGGGCTTATTTTTAGAATTGATGCTTTCCTGCACAGCTGTCAAACTCCCCGCCCTCCAGATGTTATGGACTTACCATCGTCTAAAGACCAGGCTGTATGACCAGAGATACCAATCTCTCCTGAGTGCTGCGCAAAGCTCCTGTTCCCCTCTATACTTTGGGATCACACCCCAGAAATCTAGCCCTGCTGTATATTTAGAACAGCTTGTTAACTACAAGTGCAGATGGGTCGTGGCCAGGGCAAGGTGCAACTCGTTCCCCTCTGTCTATCTTCAAGGTCGTTTCCTTAACATCCCACGAAGTGAGCGTTGTTGCCGGTACTGTTCCAACACTACGGACTCAATCCCTCATATCCTGCTTTACCGTTTGAGGTATAATGATATTACAGTGATGGCGAACCTTTTCAAGACCAAGTGTCCAAATTGCAACCCAAAACCCACTTATTTATTGCAAAGTGCCAACACGGCAATTTAACCTGAATACTGAGGTTTTAGTTTAGAAAAAAACAGTTGGCTCCGAGGCGTGCGTTACTCGGGAGTAAGCTCAGTGGTAGTTGGTGGCTTTGCTTTGAAGCAACCATGCAACTCTTCCAATGATGAATCACGACCCTAGGAGGGTTTACTCAGAAGCAAGCCCCATTGCCAGCAACTGAGCTTACTCCCAGGTAAGGGATTGTGCTTTAGTTCTTTGCATGAAAATCAGTGAGGTTTAACAGCATTTAACAGAATTACCTACACCGCTTCCCCAAAACTAGGTCTTCGGTTTAATGCTAATAATCGAGCCCAGCGGCCCAGGCCAGTCTAGATGGGGGAGGGACTCTGTTTGCGCGTGCCCACAGAGAGGGCCCACAGAGAGGGCACGTGCCATAGGTTCACCACCACTGTGATATTAGAACCGATCTGGGAGCTTTACTACCTCCAGAATGTATCTTTTTCTCAGACAAACTAAAAATGTCTAAGCCATTGAACAGCCCAAATGTAGAAATTTCTGAAGCAGCTGCCACATTTTTAATCCGTGTTCTACATGATGTGTAACAATGATCCTGTTATTATACTTGGAATGTAGGGTACTTCTGGTTTTATGCCTAATAAAGGTTTTTGGATTGGATTGGATCAGAAGAGCACAATGGTTCTTCTTCTTTTTTTAATCCCCAAAAGCCAGAAGGAGATAGCAGCCAAATTATATCAGCATGTGCAAGGATCATTCGAAATGCCGGAAGGTCTGTTTCTGCCACTTGTGGCCAAAATAAACATTGGCTTGAATTCAGACAGCAAAGGGTAATACGTTAGTCTGCAGCCCTTTCCGGACAAGTCACCTAAAACGTTTGCAAAATGTTTTCGATCCTCACATCTTAACTGCAACGTTTGTCCATACCGATCCCCTTGAAACAATTCATGGCCATTTTCTCCCTTTGGGGGTGGGGGTGTGTGGCTTATTTTTAGAATTGATGCTTTACTGCACAGGTGTGAAACTCGCGGCCCTCCAGATGTTATGGACTACAGGCAGGGGACAATGGGAACTGTAGTCCATAACATCTGGAGGTCCGCGAGTTTGACACCTATGCTTTACTGCTTCCGTGCTTAGGAGCAGCAGTGGCGTAGGAGGTCAAGAGCTCATGTATCTAATCTGGAGGAACCGAGTTTGATTCCCAGCTCTGCCGCCTGAGCTGTGGAGGCTTATCTGGGGAATTCAGATTAGCCTGTACACTCCCACACATGCCAGCTGGGTGACCTTGGGCTAGTCACAGCTTCTCGGAGCTCTCTCAGCCCCACCCACCTCACAGGGTGTTTGTTGTGAAGGGGGAAGGGCAAGGAGATTGTAAGCCCCTTTGAGTCTCCTGCAGGAGAGAAAGTGGGGATATAAATCCAAACTCTTCTTCTTCTTCTTCTTCTACTTACTAGCTGAAATTCTCTGTAGCTATGTGTATTCAGTGGTTCAAATATTTAACCCCCCAACTCCCCCCCACCCCCAGAAATGACAAAAATAAAGAGGCAGGAGTGAGCTCAGAAATTTGATAAAATGGCCTTGAGGCACAGAGCCGTGGAAAACGACAGACGGAAAAAATAAACCGTTCTAAATATGCCGACGCAGCAAGGGAAGACACCTTGAAACCGTTTCAAACCAACGAATCATTTTAAAGAAGATTCAAATAAAACATTTCCAGGCTGGAAATAAAAACATTTTCAAAACCAAAGGAGGGATAAATCACGTGAAACGCCACAGACGAAATGTCTTATTTCCTGCCCAAAAGCGTTTTAAAAGGTTTGTGCGGCAAGGGCTTGTATGCACACATCTCGTGCAACGTGACTTTTACCCTCAACTCTGCAACTAAAAACCACACTTGAGGTCTGTAGCTGGCGGAAGGGCAGAAAGCAGCAATCCTCCTCCCAAGAGTCCAGAGTGACCTTTCCAGTATGACCTCCAGGAATTATAGCTCATCTCCAGATGACAGGAATCAATTCCCTGAGAGTAAATGGCAATTTTGGAGACTGGGTTATACCCTGTCAAGGTCCCTCCCTCCCTTCCCCAAACCCCGGCTCCCCGGCTGTGCACCAAAATCTTCAGGAATCTCCCAACCAGGAGTTGGCAACCATTCTTTTCGTGGCAGGGCCTCTTTGGTTCGACGCCATTTGCTCCTACCAGACTAACCACAGGGAAAATAAAAGGAATTGCCCACCGAAGAGTGAACAACAGAGGCAGAAATGCAACTCCGAACCATGAAAACGCCCACTGACTTATTCTTTGAATTTATACTATGCTTTGCACACTTTGAGAAAAGCCTCAGAGCAGCTAGCGAGCACTGAGAAACAAAACCAATGGCGTTATCTAAAAGGTGCTCTTCCAAAGCATACATTAGAAGAAGATGATACATTTGGATTTATACCCGGCTTTTGTCAACTGTAAGGAGTCTCAAAGCAGCCGACGGACTCCTTCCCTTCCCCTCCTCGCAGCGGACACCGTGTGAGGTAGGTGGGGCCGAGAGAGTTCTGAGAGAACTGTGACTAATCCAAGGTCACCCAGCAGGCTTCATGTTTAGGAGCGGGGACTCAAACCCGGTTCTCCACCTGCTCTCAACCACTACACCATTATTCACATTTCCACACCCTCCTCCTTTGTCTGAAAAGCTCAAGGCACAAGGAGGGATCATTTCCCACCTCGGCTCCCAGATTTTATTGTCACCACTAAGTGGGGAAGGAATGGACTGGAAAAGAAGGGAGTGAAAGAGAGGGAGAAAAGCAGAGAGGGAAAAGAGAAGAGATGGCAGCCTAAAGAGACCACAAGAAGCTCTTTTTACGCATTAGGATAGCCCCGAGGTCAAAACAAATACAAGGAGGGCACCCAAGCTTGGTTATCTGCATGTAAACATTGCATGTTTTGTGTATTTCTTTTGTACAGAAAACCAAGCTGGTATCGCTGGAAGATAAATTCCGCCTCTCTGTACAGCGTCGGTTTCTCTCACACACGGTTTGATGGTGTGAAACTCTATCAAGAGGCAGTCGACTTACGGTGACTCGGCAGCATTATCAAAACAAGGGACGTTCAGAGGCGATTCGCCATTGCCTCCCTCTCTATAGCGACCCTGGATTTCCTTGGGGGTCTCCTCTCCAAGGTCTCACCAGGGCCAAACCTGTCCAGCTTCTGCAATCGGATGAGATCAGCCTCCATAAGAACATAAGAACTAGCCTGCTGGATCAGACCAGAGTCCATCTAGTCCAGCACAGAATACAGACAATATCAGTTCCTTCTTAATCAGGAAAATGCAGAAAAGTGTGGGTTATATCTGCAAGCACACAGGCATTACGGACAGAACAGTATAACGCTTTGGCTGTTCGCTCGGCTGGCTATTTACACACACGCACACAAAATGAAAATATTGGAGTCTTAATTCTTTTTTGGAAGATGGGTCCGCCATCCCTTTCCTTGCCTCTACATTTCCTCAGTTTCACTCCTGTCTAGAAGTTTAAAGGAGGGGGGGGGGGGGATAAATGGACTCAAATCGTTATTTCATTTTTTTAATCAAATGTATCTTCTGCAAGCAGTGGATTGACAACAAAAGCTTCAAGACAGAACGTTTTTTTTTTCTAATTTGTACAAACAGGCCCTTATAAATAAACACAGAGAGACAGAAGTTTGGAAAAGGGAATGACTTGAGCCACCAGCCACCAGCATGCTGATAAAGTGACAAGCCGGCGCCGCATGAGCATTTATCCACGCAACACACAACATCGCTCCATGCAGCCGGCTTTCGAAATTAAAGTGATTTTGGGAGCAATCTTTGGAATCACTGAAATGACCCAATGGTTGGGGGAATAGTCGAGACTCTCCTTAAAAGGCCCGCATCCAAACCCAACAAGAAAGTTTAGCCGCTGTCTGGGGCAGATCCACCCCAATCCCGTGGAGGCAGAAGCCCCCCCCCCCCCCCCCAATCTGCCCCTTACCTTTCCAGAAGAATTCAACAATCCAGGTTCAATCCAGGGGGCTGGGCAGAAGAATCAGCTCAGGATGCGGGCGGAGACCCCCTCCCCAAAAAGGGGTGATAAGAAACCAGGAGGGGGGAGGCGGAGACGGGAGACTCCTTCACGCCCCCCCAAGGGCAGCGAGGGCAGGGGGCTGGCGCTCTACCCCATCCCTGGCAGGCGAGGAGGGAGGCGGCGCGCCATGGGTCGGGGTGCCCGCAGGTGGAGCAGGGCGCAGGGCGCAGCAGATGCGGCTGCGGCACCGCCGCTCTCGCCCGCCTGGGAAGCGGTGCAGGCGGGGCGTGACTCCCGAGTAAGCCAAGGAGGGGAGGGAGAGGGAGGATCGAGCCCCCCCAGACCCCGCCCCCTCCTTGCCGGGGAGCCAATGGCCAAGCCCAATGAAAGGAAGCTTCAAGCACGCCTTCCCGGAGTCCAGGCGCTTGGCCGGAGCCCGTTTGGGGACGCTGCGAGGCAGGGGGTGGCGGGCGGGACGAAGGAGAGGGACGGAGACCGGGAGCTTTGGGGAGGGGGGGTCGCCCATCACTGGCATCCCCCCCAATCTACCACAAGGACCAATCCAAGGCGGGTGGAGGCTTGATAGGCAAGAGGGAGACTGGCCAATCAGAAAGAGTCAACCTTTTGCTAAGTCGGCATTGAAGTGGGGGGGAGGACCAAGGAGGGGATCTAGTGGTGGCGAACCTTTGGCACTCCAGACGTTATGGACTACAATTCCCATCAGCCCCTGCCAGCATGCTGGCAGGGGCTGATGGGAATTGTAGTCCATAACATCTGGAGTGCCAGAGGTTCGCCACCATCGAATGGCGAACCTATGGCACGTGTGTCAAAGGTGAGGTGCCACGAGGTTTGGGGTGGCACGCCCGCCTTGCCCAGCACCAGACAGCCACCGTTCTTCTCCCTGTTTGAGTGTGAGTCGTTTTTGTAACTATTTGACGCTCCTGAATATCATAGGGAGCACCAGGCGTGATTGGAGGGTGCCTGTGCTTTTTGGAGGAGCAGCAGTGGCGAAGGATTTTAAGAGCGCGTGTATCTAATCTGGAGGAACCGGGTTTGATTCCCCGCTCTGCCGCCTGAGCTGGGGAGGCTTATCTGGGGAATTCCGATTAGCCTGTACACTCCCACACACGCCAGCTGGGTGACCTTGGGCTAGTCACAGCTTCTGGGAGCTCTCTCAGCCCCACCCACCTCACAGGGTGTTTGCTGTGAGGAGGGAAGGGCAAGGAGATTGTCAGCCCCTTTGAGTCTCCTGCAGGAGAGGAAGGGGGATATAAATCCAAACTCTTCTTCTGGATCAAAATCAATATGTAAAGAACGGCTTCTCTTTCATTCCAGGAGGGCGACAAGCCAGCAGAGTCAAGATGCCAGATTTTTTGGCATGCGGAGGTCAGAAGATTCGCCATCGCTGCCCTAGATGCGTGCACGCAAGGGCTGCAGGCAGGAGGGAAGGGTGGTTTACTTGCAAGAAGGTTAGTTGCCCCCAGTTTGCAGGTGATCGCCTCAGGTGAGCTGGGAGGTGGTGCCGTGGGGCTGGGGGGGCAGGTAGCTTTGCTCATCTGGGCTGGAGCAAGTGTAACCTCAGCTTGTGTGTTCTGTGGGGCAGAACTTGGAAGGAGTTTGCAACAACTAAATTTTAAACAAAATGGTTTACTTTTCCTTAACATATGATTGATTGATTGATTGATTGATTGATTGATTGATTGATTGATTGATTGATTGATTGATTGATTGATTGATTGATTGGCTTTATAGGCCGCCTCATCCCCGAAGGGCTCGAGGCGGCTCACAACATACTATACACCAATAATCCATAAAATACATAATAGCAATCTCATTAAAACAAATCAAATCAAATCTCATTAAAACAAATAGCAATCTCATTAAAACAAAACAAATTATTATTATTATTATTATTATTATTATTATTATTATTATTATTATTATTATTATTATTATTATTATTATTATTATTATTATTATTATTAAAATTTGATAAACCGCCCACCCCCGAAGGGCTCTGGGCGGTGTACAACAAAACCACAACTAAAACAACGTGCACATTAAATAAGTGATAAATAGTTAAAATATATAACTCAGAATAAGCAGCATTCTAAAACCCAGTAAAACAATATTAATAATACTAATGATTGACACTCAAACATTAACATTTAACATAACACTTCAAGGTCCTGTGTTACGGCGCTGCAGATCCCGAAAGCCCTGTGGTTAGTGAGGGCGGAAGGAAGGTGCTGATTAATGCCAATTTTAAAAAGTGACGGGGCAAGGTGTAAGTGAAGCAGGCAAGCTGGATTATGTTCGTCTATAGCAGTGGTGGCAAACCTATGGCACAGGTGCCAGAGGTGGCACTCAGAGCCCTCTCTATGGGCACTCGTGCACAGAGTTCATCGTGGGAGGGGGTGGAAAATCACCCACACACACACACACATATCTAGGCTGGCCTGGGCATGATCCTTTACCTGGGAGTAAGCTCGGTTGCTGGCAATGGGGCTTGCTTCTGAGTAAATCCTCCTAGGATTGTGATTCACCCATTTGAAGCATTGCATGGTTGCTTCACTAAGCTTACTCCTGAGTAACGCGTGCCTCGGAGCCAACCGTTTTTTCTAAACTAAAACCTCAGTATTCAGGTTAAATTGCCGTGTTGGCACTTTGCGACAAATAAGTGGGTTTGGGGTTGCAGTTTGGGCACTCGGTCTCGAAGAGTTTCGTCATCACTGGTCTATAGACTGCCAAAGTGATAAACAGAGCAGCTATTTCTTTATGCGTATGTTTTTAAAAGGTGGATTAGATTCACGAAAACAGTCATGAACTGTGAGAGCGGCGCCAACTCTGAAGGGAAACAGAGGTGGCGGCGGCTTCATTGGGAAGATACTGGATACGTTTTGAAAGATTTGATATAGTTTGGATCTACTCTGTTTCCCCGAAAATAAGACAGGGTCTTATATTAATTTTTGCTCCAAAAGATGCATTAAGGCTTATTTTCAGGGGATTTTTCCCCATGATTTTGCACCCCCCGCTTGACCAGATCAGCTGCGCCGGGGAAATCTGTAACTAGGGCTTATTTTTGTAGTAGGGCTTCTATCAATTCAATTTAACCTTTAATGGCATATTGTAGGGCTTATATTTCAAGCATCCTCCAAAAATCCTAAAAAATCACGCTAGGGCTTATTTTCGTGGTAGGTCTCATTTTCGTTGAAACAGGGTAGTTTGATATAGTTTGGACCTAGTTTGGTGTATGATGATGTGTATTAATACAGTGCTGCTATCAATGTTGTTGGCATATGGTTAGGTTTGTAGTGTTAAGTCGCCATCTGTAATTTGATCCCATGTTTAGTTTTTATGCATTTTATTAGTAATATCATTATACTGTATTTTTTTTTGTTTAATTATGTCGTTAGCCGCCCTGAGCCCTTTGAGGATAGGGCGGGGTGTAAATTGAAATCGAAACGAAATGCTCAGCACTGCGTGGTGGCGCGTGCGAATTGATCTGTCTTGGGGATTGGCTGCGGCGGGCTCCATTTTCCCTCTATGCCTCTGCCCAGAGGGGAGGGCAGAAGGAACTGCCAGCTGCCGGCTGGGAGCCCAGCTGGTGGGGGGCAGGGGAGGGAAGGGCGGGGGAGTCTGCCATCCCCGCCCTTGAAGAGCTGCTTTTAAAAGTGCTAGGACGGGGGCGGGGCTTTGGGAGGCGTGGCCGCGCCCTGGGGCTGGGTGGGGGTGTGGCCCCACCCCCGAACCCCCCCCCCATAAAAAAATCTATACCTACATCCCTGGCTTCATGATTCACCCTCAGGAGAGTCTGACCTGCTGTGTTTATACCGGGCCTGAACACCTAGTCAGGTGGCTGCAAAGAAGCTCCATCAGTGTCATTCAGTTGGTGCCTTCCCATATAATCCATTCCCCACCCCCCACCCCGTATCATTCCTAACACTGTATTTGAAGGCTTTCATGGCCAGAATCACTAGGGTTTGTGTGTTTTTTCCGGGTTGTATGTCCATGTTCCAGTTGCATTTTCTCCTGACGTTTCGCCTGCATCTGTGGCTGGCATCTTCCTCTGAAGATGGCAGCCACAGATGCAGGCGAAACGTAAGGAGTAAATGCTACTGAAACAAGGCCATACAACCCGGAAAAAACACAACACCCTATCCCCAACACTCTTTTATTCCTTTGCATCCATTTTACTTCCTCCCCACTCCCCCGTGACGTCTGCTCTATGCCTAGAGCAGTGATGGCGAACCTATGGCACGGGTGCCAGAGGTGACACTCGGAGCCCTCTCTGTGGGCACACACACACACAGTTCATCATGTGGGGGGCGGAAAATCACTCTCACACACACACACACACACATCTAGGCTGGCCTGGGCCACTGAGCACAATGTGCGTGCACTGCAGTGAGCAGGGAGGACTTGGCTGGTGGGCCTGGTGCCTGAGGGGGGGGGAGGGGAGCAGAGGAGGCAGAGATGCTAGAGAGGCACAGAGCAGTGTGCGCAGGACTTGGTGGAGGCTAGAGCAGGCTGGCCCCTGCTCGAGCGGGTGGGGCGGAGGAAGAGGGAGCCGACCAGTTTTTTCTAAACTAAAACCTCAGCATTCAGGTTAAACTGCGGGGTCGGCACTTTGCGATAAATAAGCGGGGCTTGGGTTGCAGTTTGGGCACTCGGTCTCGAAAAGGTTCGCCATCACTGGCCTAGAGGAAGGCAAGGAAACCCCCTTCTTCTCTGAAGCAGCCAGCCCAATTACAGGAAATAGGGCAGGTAGGCATGGAGCATTTCAAAATCAGCTTCAACATCCCCCAATCATGAGCGAGGGGTTAGCCAATTAACCTGTTCAAAGCCCCCTAATGTCTCACAAGCCCTCTTCGATCAGAGCTCACTTCTGCAGATGCAATACGAAGGAAATAATTCTTTTTTCCACAGTGTTATAGGGAAAATTCCAGAAGGGGCAAAGGGAGGAATTGGGGGGGGGGGAGCAGAGAGAGGTTGGGAGTGAGTCCTGGCCTCAACCTTTTTGTTGTGATTCTCCATGTAACAGATTCCGTGGTTATGGGTGATGAAAGAGGTCAGAGGTTCTCTCAAGGAGTTTAGATCAGGGTACTCAATGTGGTGCCTAGACATTTCCCAGAGCCCACCGAGCATTTTTAGAAAATGGGTGAGTCTGATTGGACTCAGGAATGCTGAAAGTAGACCAGAAGATTCATCAGGTAAATATCCAGCTGATTCATTGTCGGTGTGAAATTTCCTTTCACACATCCTGGAATTCAAGGAACTGTTGGTTAGGTTTAGGGCTAAGAAGGAAGAGTCTCTCGGTGGCTTACAAACTCCTTTTCTCTTCCTCTCCCCTCAACGGACACGTGTGAGGCAGGTGGGGCCGAGGGAGTTCCGAAGAACTGTGACTGGCCCAAGGTCACCCAGCAAGTTTCATGCGGAGGAGCGGGGATAGAAACCCAGTTCACCACATTAGAGTCCACCTACTCTTAACCAGTATACCACACTAGTTACAGTGGTTAGTAGCCACTGATGGTTTCTCTCCTCCCTGAACTTCTTTGATCTATAGACAATAGCAACCAAGGAAACAAAGACCAGGATACTTCCATTCAGATGCATTCACCTATTGACCTTGCTATCGTCATTGTTACTCCCAGGCTACAGACTTCTTTGTGACTCACATACCAGGCTACTCTATTCAGAGGGCCCCACCTTTTGACCTCACAGTATATATATACTCCACTTGCTTTCCATTCCTACTATCAGATCCTCTGAAGATGCCAGCCACAGATGCAGGCGAAACGTCATGAGAGAATGCTGCTAGAACACGGCCATACAGCCTGGAAACCACACAGCACCCCAGTGATTACATAAGAACATAAGAACATAAGAACAAGCCAGCTGGATCAGACCAGAGTCCATCTAGTCCAGCTCTCTGCTACTCGCAGTGGCCCACCAGGTGCCTTTGGGAGCTCACATGCAGAATGTGAAAGCAATGGCCTTCATATCCCCCCTCAGCCGTCTCCTGTTGCTCCCGAGCACCTGGACTGTTAAGGCACTTGCAATCTCAAATCAAAGAGGATCAAGATTGGCAGCCATAAATCGACTTCTCCTCCATAAATCTGTCCAAGCCCCTTTTAAAGCTATCCAGGTTAGTGGCCATCACCACCTCCTGTGGCAGCATATTCCAAACACCAATCACACGTTGCGTGAAGAAGTGTTTCCTTTTATTAGTCCTAATTCTTCCCCCCAGCATTTTCAATGGATGCCCCCTGGTTCTAGTATTGTGAGAAAGAGAGAAAAATTCCTCTCTGTCAACATTTTCTACCCCAGGCATAATTTTATAGACGTCAATCCTATCCCCCCTCAGCCGTCTCCTCTCCAAACTAAAGAGTCCCAAACGCTGCAGCCTCTCCTCATAGGGAAGGTGCTCCAGTCCCTCGATCATCCTCGTTGCCCTTCTCTGCACTTTTTCTATCTCCTCAATATCCTTTTTGAGATGCGGCCGTGAAAGCCTTCGACGATACATTCTTCTCTGATCACTTTTTAAACTCACGGGATTTCCATCTGGGGGTTAGGAAATTCCTGCAAACTACGGAGGGCTGGGTTTGGGGAAGAGGGGGTCCAATTAGGGTTGCCAGCTCTGAGTTGGTAAATGCCTGGAAATTTGGTGTGTTGTGGGGGAGCTGGTTTTCAGGCGAAGAGTACCTCAGCAGGGTATAATGCAGAAGCCCACCTTCCAAAGCAGACATTTTCTCCAGAGAATCTGACCTTGACCAGCTGGACATCAAACGTAATAGCAAGAGATCTCCAGGTGCTGCCGGGAGGTTGGCAGCCCCAGGGTTAATGCCCTAGAGTCCGGTGCTCCAAAGTAGCCATTTCCAAATGCTATTTGTAATCTGGAGTGCACTTGGGATTTCAGGAGATGTGCAGCCCCCCCCCCCCCCGAAAGCTAACAATCTGATAAGTTAAAGGCATTCCCCACTGGACTCCGAATTAAAAGTTGTGTTGCAATCTCCACTGGTCTCTTGTGTCCTTCCTGCTCCTGGGTGCAGAATACATGCCGCCCTGCAGGGGGGTGGAATTCTTTCTTTGCAACGCTGCTCCCGCCTTGAGAAACAGCAGACTGGGCCAGCGGGAGCGAGAGCCCGGCATGTGTTCTGCGGTCCGCGGAAGGCCTATAAATAGAAGATGAAGTGTCCTAATACCAGTTGGATGCGTCAGAAGGCCCTTCTTTGCAGCTCGCTCGCGTCCAGCAAGCATGCATGCAAGCCGGCAAAGCGAACCAGCCAATTGGGCCGGCTTTAAGGTGGTATTTGGGTGCCTCGTGGCATGGGGACATCTGCACTGGTTCTCTGCAAGCCCCGTGACCGAGTTTGGGTATGAGTGTACAAAAAGACCCCCCCGAAGAAGGTGGGCGGCAGCAGCAGCGTGAACTGCTCCGGGGCAGTTTCACGCATTAAAAGATGCATGGCACACGCCCAGCTCAAGGCTAAAGATGCCAATTTCCTAGAAATGTTCTGGAATGACAACCAAGCTCCAGGTTTTGGACATCAGTTCCCCTGGAGCAGAGGTGGGATCCAGCAGGTTCTCACAGGTTCCCGAGAGTAGGTTACTAATTATTTGTGTGTGCTGAGAGGGGGTTACTAATGGGTGATTTTGCCACGTGATTTTTCCCTTAGTTACGCCCCTCCTCATCAGTAGCGCGCAGAACTTGAAGCAGTCTAGCGGGAGGTGGGCGTGCACGGCAGCCTGCGCCTGCGTGCATTCGTTTCCCGCCCAAGGACCGGCGCAGCGCCTGCGTCCTTGTCACAGCCCCGCCCAGGAATGCCCCGCCACCGGAATGCCCGGCCATGCCTCCGTCGTGCCCCACCCAGCCCCATTGGCGCTACGCCGCAGTTTGAATCCCACCACCATGGGAACCTGTTACTAAAATTTTTGGATCCCACCACTGCCCTGGAGGTAGGATAACTAATTTACCAATGGAGTCTGGAGATGGATCTCCGGGCAAGCAAGATCATTTCCCCTGTTTTGGGAGACGGGCTGTATGGCTTTATATCCAGTGAAGGTAATTCCGCTTGCAAAGCCCTGTCCTCCGTACGCTGCCCTCCCAAAATCTCTTGGGATTTCTCCAATGCGGAGTTGTACATAATTGTACAGTATGTTAAAAATTAGTTCCTCTGAAGGGTCAACAGCAGGGCATAGTAGCCAAGACCTTCTTAAGAAGATAGGAAGAGCCCTGCTGGATCAGACCAGTGGTCCATCTAGTCCAGCATCCTGTCTCACCCAGTGGCCAACCAGGTCCTCTGGAGCCCCAACTGCAAAGCATAGAAGCCAAGACCTCCATAAGAAGATAGGAAGAGCTCTGCTGGATCAGACTAGTGGTCCATCTAGTCCAGCATCCTGTCTCACCCAGTGGCCAACCAGGTCCTCTGGAGCCCCAACTGCAAAGCATAGAACCCAAGACCTCCCTAAGAAGATAGGAAGAGCTCTGCTGGATCAGACCAGTGGTCCATCTAGTCCAGCATCCTGTCTCACCCAGTGGCCAACCAGGTCCTCTGGAGCCCCAACTGCAAAGCATAGAAGCCAAGACCTCCCTAAGAAGATAGGAAGAGCTCTGCTGGATCAGACCAGTGGTCCATCTAGTCCAGCATCCTGTCTCACCCAGTGGCCAACCAGGTCCTCTGGAGCCCCAACTGCAAAGCATAGAAGCCAAGACCTCCCTAAGAAGATAGGAAGAGCTCTGCTGGATCAGACCAGTGGTCCATCTAGTCCAGCATCCTGTCTCACCCAGTGGCCAACCAGGTCCTCTGGAGCCCCAACAGCAGGGCATAGGAGCCAAGACCTCCATAAGAAGATAGGAAGAGCTCTGCTGGATCAGACCAGTGGCCATCTAGTCCAGCATGCTGTCTCACCCAGTGGCCAGCCAGGTCCTCTGGAGACCCAACAACAAGGCAAAGAAGACTCTTTACCCTAGTGTTATCTTCTGGTACTGGGATTCAGAGGTTGATTGCCTCTGAACATGGAGGTTCCTTTGTGTCACCACGGCTAGTAGCCACTGATAGATCTCCCCTCCATGAATATCTAATTTCTTTTTCAAGCTATCTGTTGTGAAATGTCTGTCTGAGATCTAAGAGAAAACTTTAATGGCACCTCCCGCCATATACCATGCTCAGTTGCAAACAGTGCCAATAAATCAAATGACACTGACCTACAATGAAAACCAACTAAAGCATTAAATAAAATAAACAGCAGCTGCAAAGCTATTACCTGCCCTAGCTGAAAACCTTCAGAAGCACAGAATGGAAGATTCCACCCCCCTCCAAAAACAAAACAGCATTGATGTGCCTGAAATCTTACAAACAAAACCTGGAACAAAATGAATCAGTTGCTGGGTGTGGGGAGATGAGAGATTTAGACTAAGGTGACCATCTGGTCACCTTGTAAACCCGGGACGGGGGTAGGCGACTGCGTGTGCGCAGCCGCAGGAGCACACTGCCTTCTGGAGCGCTGCCATTTCCCGCCGAAACGCCAGCGCCCCAGAAGGCCGTGCTCCTACGGCCGCACGCGGGAGGCTGCCGCACTGCCTTGCGCCCCAGAAGGCAGTGCAGCAGCCTCCCAAAAATCGGGACAATGGAAGGAACCCGCGGGACGCGGGACAAATTGTGCGAAGGCGAGACTGTCCTGCCAAAAGCGGGGCGGCTGGTCAGCCTAATTTAGACCCTATTTTAATGACCCTCCAGGAGAGAAATGCAGAGGCATATCGAGGAGGAAATGGTACCCAAGGACAATATCTGCTCCGGGTGCCCCCCCCCGGCCCTGCACCCCCTGTGTGCCCCCCGCACTCAGGGGTGTGGCTCGGGGTGGCTCAAACGGGCACTGCAGCAGCAGGCCAGCTACTGGGCTGGTCTGCTGCCACAGCGCCCATCCGAGCCGCCCGCTGTGGTGCCCTGCCTCCCTGCAGACCACTTCCTGCCTTCCCCAGACCCTGGGAAGGCAGAGGCTGGCCTGCAGGGAGGCTGGGACAGGGTGCTGTGGCAGGCGGCCTAGGAGGCGACCTGCCACCACGACCCATCCAAGCTGCCCCCGCCCCTACCTCCAAGCCCGGCCTCTGAGGGCCTGGGGAGGGAAGGAGGCGGCTTGGACAGGCGCCACATAATTAGGTGCCTCCCCCACACCGATCTTACTGTAAAAAAAAGGGGAGTGGGGGGCAGTTTTGCCCCCCCCCCCGCTGTTGTGCCCGGGGCCATTTGACCCCCGTGCCCCCATGGGCCCCTGGAGAAATATTTGAAATATTCTCCAGAAGGATCCACGAGGCACCTGCATCTCCTAGGGATGGTTATTCCAAAACGCGGGGGGTCACCACCAAGAAGGACTCTCTCCGCATGTCCTGGTCAATATACACATCTAAGCGGCATATAATTAAAGGTCAAGAAACAGTGATGTACTTTTGAGTGTGGATCAGCCCTTTGACAAGATTTGTGTCAGAAAAAAAAACATACTGAGATCCTCACAAAGGTGGTTCCAACATTATTCTCACACAGAGATACAGATTTGACATCCTGAAATCTGTTGGATCTTTTGTAGTGGAGGAAATACGCCAGCCCTTCATACATTATGAAAAACACATGCTTTCCTACATAGAGTATGAATCAGCCCTGAAGCTATGTGTAGTTGCTGCAGAGAATTTTGCATACAAAGAGCAGATGTATCCCCATAATTTCACTTTGAGAATCAGACCTTCCCACAACGTTGTGTGTTTTGTCAGCGCAAAGAGCTCTGGGGAAGTTGGTTCCCTTGAGGCCAAAGTGGCACATCAGGGTCAGACAAGCTGTAATTAAAAAAAAAATATTAAAATATTTATTATAGCCATCTTTCTCTTGTGATCAGTTCCAAGACCCAGAATACTATAAAACAGTGGTAGCGAATCTTTGGCATTCCAGATGTTAAGGACTACAATTCCCATCAGCCCCTGCCAACATGGCCAATTGGCCATGCTGACAGGGGCTGATGGGCATTGTAGTCCTTAATATGTGGAGTGCCAAAGGTTCGCCACCATGGCTATAAAACCCCATTTAACTCTCCCTCCTCAAGAAAAAGTCTGTGGCTGAAATCCCATGAAAAGCCCTAACAAATGAAACAGCCTCATCGTACCTTCCATACCAGTGATGGCGAACCTTTTTAAGACCGAGTGCCCAAATTGCAACCCAAACCCCACTTATTTATCGCAAAGTGCCAACCCGGCAATTTAACCTAAATGTTGAGGTTTTAGTTTAGAAAAAAACGGTTGGCTCCCTCTTCCTACGCCCCACACGCTCGATCAGGGGCCAGCCTGCTCTAACCTCCAGCAAGTCCCGCGCGCACCGCTCTGTGCCTCTCTAGCATCTCTGCCTCCTCTGTGCCCCCCCTTGGGCAGTAGCCAATCGGAGAACAGGCACCAGGCCCACCAGCCGAGTCTTCCCTTCTCACCGCGGTGCACGCACATCGTGCTCAGTGGCCCAGGCCAGCCTAGATGTGTATGTGTGTGTGTGGGAGTGATTTTCCGCCCCCCATATGATGAACTCTGTGTGTGTGTGCCCACAGAGAGGCCTCCGAGTGCCACCTCTGGCACCCGTGCCATGGGTTCGCCATCATTGTTCGATACATTGTCTCACGCTAAGATAGAACCTCAGTGTTGAAACTTCCCTCCCTTTCATAACTTAAGTTTCACAAAGTGGGAGTCATTTTAGAAAAGGACTTAGGCCAGAGATTCCTGTATCTGTCACGTTTCCTGGCAACCACCAAGTGTCTTTAGGATGTAAGTGGGTCCAGGTGGGTCTTTTGCCCGACGAGGTTTCTGATTGGCTATGAATATTTTTTTAATGTTGCTTTGGGGACAGCACTACCCCATTATTAGATTCTTCACTGTGTGAATGGTGGTAAGCTGCAGCAGCCATTTTGTGGCTGGCCCCACCTCCGATAGCAGCCATTTTGTGGCTGCCCCCACTATGTTCACAGAAAAAACAGTAGTAAAAAGTGGGTGGTAGGAGGTTAAGAGCTCGTGTATCTAATCTGGAGGAACCGGGTTTGATTCCCAGCTCTGCCGCCTGAGCTGTGGAGGCTTCTCTGGGGAATTCAGATTAGCCTGTACACTCCCACACACGCCAGCTGGGTGACCTTGGGCTAGTCACAGCTTCTTGGAGCTCTCTCAGCCCCACCTACCTCACAGGGTGTTTGTTGTGAGGGGGGAAGGGCAAGGAGATTGTCAGCCCCTTTGAGTCTCCTACAGGAGAGAAAGGGGGGATATAAATCCAAACTCTTCTTCTTCTTCTTTCCTAGGTCCTAAAAAGCCTAATTTGTCAGAGCTCCATTACTAGCTCCGCTTCAGGCACCGTCTTGGATCTAAGGGGTACAGCTGTCAAAGGAATTAATTCTGATATTGCCAAAGGGCTTTAAAGATACGAAAGAGCCAACTTTCATCTTGTTTTTTGACTGCAGCAACCTGGAAGGAGGGAAACCCTGCAGCGAGAGGAAAACATCACGGTTTCCCCACTCTTGCAAAGTGCAGGCAGGGTGCCCGGGATCTAAGGTGACACAACTCCAATGGTGTTAGTACAAGAATCTCTGCCCTGAAGGAACCATACACTCGCTGCAGGGCAGAACACCAGTGTACAATTGGCCTTAGTCTTTTTATTCCAGTCAGAAGGTGGGAGGGTGAGCGCAGGCACGGCACGTGCTCCTGGCGGATGCAAAGGTACAATGCTTGATTCAAGCCAAGAGGAAAACCAAAAAACAAACAAAGACTTTAAAGGGAGATTACAAGGTGAGATTGCTGGACTTGAGTTCATTCACAAGTTCAGAGCAATGGACCCCTCAGGGCTGAAGAGGGACACAGGATTCTTGTTTCAGCACAGATGTTAATTTTCTGTCCCCAAGCATGTCCCTCGTAGGCCACACTTGGGTGGAAAGGAGGCAAAAAATGTTTTAAATAAATGAGTGAGTGGTCTGCACATGTGATTCAGGCCTGTTGTACAGATCACAAATCAGGGTCCCCATGAACCTAGATTAAAGATGACTAGAACCCTGTGCATTTTACCAAGCTCAAAAATAAAAAAATTATGAGTCAATATAATTATTTTATGATATGGATAATCCCAAACTTCCTTCTCGTGCAAATTACAGTTAACAGTTCCATGTACCATATTTGGTGGAACTGTAAAATAATTAAAAATTTCTGGCTGGAGATTTATCAAAATATTAAGACCATCCTAGAAACAGATATATGTTTTTGCCCGGAATTGTTTTTGTTAAATATGATAAGTGATAAAATTCAAAGTAACTGTAAAACTTTACTTCTGTACATGATAACTGCAGCTAGAATGCTGATCGCACGAAATTGGAAGAAGACTTCTCCCCCCCCAAATACAAGATTGGATCTCACTGTTAATTGAATACGCATCAATGGACAAACTTTCTGGTATATTTTTAAAAAAGAAATATAGAAAAGACTTTAGAAACTTGGCGACCTTTAAATGACTTTGTACAAGTTAGATATGGAACAAACAAATTATTATTGTACCTTCAATGTTAAATAATAATTAACCTATGAATATACGGGGGGAAAAATAGCAAGTGCTATATTTATTAAGGTAATAAAACAATCCCTTCTAAGGGATCTCTCTTAAATTGGAAGTCCCCCTCTCTCATGGGGTTTTATTTTCTTTTTCTATTTTCTTTATTTTTAACTCTTTTTGGCTGTTCTTTTTTTTTTGCTTTGAATTTTTTTTCTTTTTTCCTTTTTCTTATTTTCTAATTTTTTAAAATTATTATTATTTTATTTCTTTTGTTGTTTGGTACACTGCTTTATAGCTAATAGTGATTTTCTCTGAAAGCTTATATATATGTATGGTAATAACTGTAATAATAACAACTGTAATAACTGTTGATATACAGATGAAATGGAATTGTATGTATTGTATCACTGTGGTTAAAATAAACTTTTTTAAACGTTAAAAAAAACAAATTACAGTTAACAAGAAAGGGGAATTTCCAGATGCCCAAGTTACAAATTAAAATATTATGGCCATCAATTGGGAATTTTAACATAGCTTCATAAAAGCAATTGTGTGTGTGTCTCTGTGCGTTTGCTTGCCCCCTTTCCCCCCCCTGTTACCTAACTGCTTTAACGTGCGGTTCAAGATTATTTGTGTAGGAACGCTTCAGCAGGTAAAAACGTCAAGTCTGTGGCCATGTGCCCACAGAAGACTGTGCGGGATCTCTGGTTACAAATTGCAGTCGGGTAACCTAACAGGAAAAGTGGGGCTTGAAGTTATTCCACTGGAAAGATTAATTGTTTGGAAAAATAGCTATGCAGCATCCAAATGTATTTCTGGAGCAAAGGCAAGGGGCACCATTTCACATCCACAGAACCATTTTTGGAAATCGCACTATAGAAAATACATAAATATTTTCAGTAAGATGCAGGTCTGCCTAGAGCGGTGGTGGCGAACCTATGGCACTCTAGATGTTCATGGACTACAATTCCCATCAGCCCCTTCCAGCATGGCCAATTGGGCCTAGAGGTTCCTACACTTCTTTATTACAGTTCTCAAAATGTAATTTGAGTCAGATTTTCACTAGGCTTCAGGGTCAGAGCTCAGCTCCGCAACATGGCCTCTGAGCATGGGCAGAGTGCCTTTCCACCTGGAGTAACGGTTATCAGCTGCTACTCATTCAGAATTAGAAAGCAGCTACAACAGAGGCGGCCATTTCTGAAAAAGAAGCACCTGGTAGACTCAAAAAATGATATTTCAGGGCTCTTCTGACATGTCTCCTGAGCCAACAGGGCAGAGAAGAATCAAGCAGGTAGCAGGACACAAGCTGCTGGCACCATATTGGTTGGAGATCATGGGGTCAGGACAGTGGTGGGATCCAAAAATTTTAGTAACAGGTTCCCATGCTGGTGGGATTCAAACAGTGGCGTAGCGCCAAAGGGGCTGGGCGGGGCACAACAGGGGCGGGGCACAACAGGGGCGTGGGCGGGCATTCTGGGGGCGGGGCATTAATAATTTCTCTGTTACTGTAAAAAACTCTTACTGTAAAAAAAAGTTCCTAATTTCCAGCTGGTATCTTTCTGTCCATAATTTAAACTCATTCCAGCAAGTCCTATCGTCTACTGCCAACAGAAACAACTACCTCTCCTCTAATTGGCTGCCTGTCAAATACTTAATACTTTCAAATACTTAATTTTGTTTCTAGAAATCAAAAGAAGGATACTTTCCTTAAACAAGGAACTTCACCATATTTCTAAAACATGTTTTTATAACAGCCCAACAGGGAGAATTATCCCGTTTTCTACCTTCGCTAACCAGCCACATAGGAAACAACAGGACTTTATGATTTTTGGACCTAATGGAATTTCTAATGGAAAAGCAGACCCGATTAGTAACCCCCTCTCGGCACACACAAATAATGAGTAACCCACTCTCAGGAACTGGTGAGAACCTGCTGGATCCCACCTCTGGGTCAGGATCTGGGGAATCTGTCTCGTGATGGATGGCAGGACGACTGTAGTGGTTTAAAACAAGTTTATTTACAGCTAACAAAAAGGGCTATAGAACAGCTAGCAGTTAACCAGAAGTTCTCAGTCTTAACTCTCCCAGATCTCAGTTCCAACTGCACTTCCCAGTTCTCTTAACTGTCCATAAACTCCCAACTCTTAAAGGAACGTGTCGTTACAATCTGGGTTCAAATCCCGACTCCGCCAAGAAACTCAACAGTCCAAGTCAGTTTGCGTTTTTCTACAGGTCTTTCCTGGGTCCACGTGATCCCTATGCATTTATATGTTCCCCAGTGGGAGCTCGGCTTCTGGGGGGCGGGTCTTGTGTCAGTTGGAACCACGGAACGTGAACTGAAGGGCTTCAGCCTTCTACCAATATAAAGTACAAACTAGGGTTATCACAATGCCATCACCTATGCTTAGTGGGCAATATTCTCAAACGCCGCTGCCTCCACGTCTTGGCGTACTGACAGAGGTGGGATCCAGCAGGTTCTCACCAGTTCCCAAGAGTGGGTTACTAATTATTTGTGTGTGCCGAGAGGGGGTTACTAATTGGATCTGCTTTTCCATTAGAAATTCCATTAGGTCCAAAAATCATAAAGTCCTGTTGTTTCCTATGTGGCTGGTTAGCGAAGGTAGAAAACGGGATAATTCTCCCTGTTGGGCTGTTTTAAAAACATGTTTTAGAAATATGGTAAAGTTCCTTGTTTATGGAAAGTCTCCTTCTTTTGATTTCTAGAAACAAAATTAAGTATTTGAAAGTATTAAGTATTTGACAGGCAGTCAATTAGAGGAGAAGTAGTTGTTTCTGTTGGCAGTAGACGATAGGACTTGCTAGAATGAGTTTAAATGATGGACAGAAAGATACCAGCTGGAAATTAGGAACTGTTTTTTACAGTAAGAGTTTTTTACAGTAACAGAGAAATATTAATGCCCCGCCCCCGGAATTCCTGGCCACGCCCCCCATCGTGCCCCGCCCAGCCCCATTGGCGCTACGCCACAGTTTGAATCCCACCACCATGGGAACCTGTTACTAACATTTTTGGATCCCATCACTGCGTACTGACCAAGGGACATGGGATACCCATATCCGGCACCGGAGGACCTCCCCACGTGACCAAAGACGTGCACCCTTAGCTGGTGTCCCACCCCCCTCCCGGTCTCCCTGCAGGCCGGTTTCTAGAGACTTAAGGACCGAGGCTGGTGAGGGTGGGGATCTCAGTGGGGTATAATGCCGTAGATTCCACCCTCCTACGCAGCCATTTTCTCCAGGGGGACTGACTTCTGTAGTCTGGAGAAGACCTATAATTGCGGGGGGGGGGGTCCCACCTGGGGGTTGCCTCCCTATTACAAATTTCAGGTTTGGAAGTTCTTGGAGATTTGGGAGCAGAGTGGAGTTGGGGAGGGATGGGTTTCGGGAGGGGAGATATTTCAGTGGTGTAATCAGTGGTGGGATTCAGCCGGTTCGCACCACTTCAGCAGAACCGGTTGTTAAAACGGTGCTTGTAAACAACCAGTTGTGAAGTTATTTGAATTCCCACCACCGGAACTTTTTGTTAAATCACTTGAATCCCACCACTGGGTGTGATCCCATAGAATCTAGCACCCAGAGCAGCCATTTTCTCCTGGGGGGCAGATCAGTTGAAATTCTGGGAATCTTAAGGCTACACTTGTGACTGTATTTGTCTGTCCCAAATGATGGGTTTGTTGAACTTGTACTGTGTCCTTTGCGGGAACATCCACTTGTGCTTCTGTGGTTAGTTAAAAGTTTTATTAAACTGGCAGATAAAGAATCCCCCCCCCCCCTCGCTGCCCAGAAAAGAGCCTTTTTCAATGAAATTGCTTGGTGTGAGCATTTTTCCCCTCCCCACAGTGTGAATTTTATTTAGGAGCTGCAGTGGCGTAGGAGGTAAAGAGCTCCTGTATCTAATCTGGAGGAACCGGGTTTGATTCCCAGCTCTGCCGCCTGAGCTGTGGAAGCTTATCTGGGGAATTCAGATTAGCCCGTGCACTCCCACACACACCAGCTGGGTGACCTGGGGCTAGTCACAGCTTCTCGGAGCTCTCTCAGCCCCACCTACCTCACAGGGTGCTTGTTGTGAGGGGGGAAGGGCAAGGAGATTGTAAGCCCCTTTGAGTCTCCTGCAGGAGAGAAAAGGGGGATATAAATCCAAACTCCTCCTCCTCCTCCTCCTCCTCTTCTTCTTCTTCTTCTTCTTCTTCTTCTTCTTCTTCTTCTTCTTCTTCAAAAGGGCAGGACTCCTCCACGTCCGAAGCTCCATCCACGATTCACAACTTTCGCATCATTTTGAGGCCCGAAACGAAACCTTCCCAGCTCAAGATTTCTTTGGCTTTGGCTTCCCGAGAGCTCCTGGGGCGAATATGGTTTGTGCGAGGAGCAGGGAGAGCTATTTTTAACCTTAATAAAACTTTTCCGCCCAGAAGTCGCTGAACGAGAGGCTGTTGCCAAAGAAGGAGAAACCTCTTCCGCCGCAAAAAGCCAGGGCAGGGGGAAATTTTGCCCGAGGCTCTCATTGAGAGCAGCCAGCCAGGGGATGTGCTTGCCAATAGAAAAGCCCAACTAGAGAAAAGCATCTTATCTGCATTGGCGTTGTGTGGATTTTGGACGTGCGCTGGAGACGGTCAGCGGGTTTGGAGATGCAAATACTTGCTCTTCTTTCCATTCCATGCTGTGCACCCATGGTGGAAAACGCAGTCAAATTGAATTTTAGCAGCTCGCCTCACCTTGGCAAAGACATGGAAAACAGATCGCATTCCAACATTGGAAGACTGGATTACAAAGGTCCAACAACTTTTCATAATGGACAAAAGCTCGTTTCAAATTAGACAACGACCAGCAGAAGCCTATATGAAGACTTGGCAACTCTGGATTTTTATATCAAGAGAAAAGATCGAATGTCCTAATATTCCCGATTGAATATTAAGTTATATTAGATTAAACCTTCTTGTTTTTTGTATCAGGCGTAAGGGTTACATAGGATAGAAAATTATTAAGAAACAATATTTATAGAGTAACAGAATGTACTAATATAAAACACTTATTATGGACAAACTTTTTCCCTTTTCTTTAATTGAAAACTTTTTTCCTTTTCTTCTGAGGTCGGTCAAATGAGTATCCAGCTTGCTGGGGGCCAAGTACAGATGACTGGGGAAGGCACTGGCAGACCCCCCCCCCCTAAACAAAGTCTGCCTAATAAATGTAATTATGTGGTCGCCCCACAGGTCAGTAATGGTCCAGTGCTTGCATACTGGACACCCTTTACATTTATTTATTTATTTTTACACTATTAACAACTTTGCTGGTGAGTTGGATTGTCTGGAGAGGCAGCCTATGACTTGTTTTAAATAAATAAATCAACAAACCTTTAAAAAAAACCAGACTGGACTCTTAAATGAACATCTGGATTGCTGCGTCTATTTCTTATTTCCTCTTTTTATACATTTAGCTTTTTCCATTTTGTTTTGTAGAGTTGTTGAAAATGTTGGAAAGGTGGGAACTGCGGATATCATAACATGTCTTGCTATGAAAGAGAAATTATGCGAGGAAATAGCATAACCCTGCGATCTTGCTACTGAAAAGAGGCAGCATCTGTGGAGGGACGCGTTAGGGACAGTCCCCATGGGAGGACGGAAACAGCAACCGTAGGATATTGTTCCGCCCCCTTTGAACTGCAGAGTGTCGTTTGGCCATTGTCGAAGCCTCTAAGAATTGCCCCCACACAATGTGTCCATGTTTGTTAAAGTCATTGTGGATGCCAAAAGCCACTTAGCTCGCACTGTAAAATTAACGACCGCTCTCCGTAATGCTACGCAGTCAGCTAGAAAAGCAATTGTAGGATTTTAATTTAGCTCATTTTCCCGTTCCGCCCAACGGTGTCACAGGCTTGCCCCTGCAAATGAAATCTTTCCACCCTGTTGTTGGTAACTGTCGCGACTAAATCTAGTTCTGGCTTCCAAATGATGCAAATGAGGAGTATGTGCATCTTTTATTGCCTTTCGCTGGTCCAGTGCTGTTAATCTAATCCAGACACCAGCCGTCAGATGGTACCTGGAGATTCCCTGAAATTACAGCTCATCTCCAAACTACAAAAGCAGTTCCCGTAGAGAAGATTCTTTGGAGGGTGGACTCAATGGCATTGTACCCCCCTGTCCAACCCAGGCTCCACTCCCAAATATCCCCCTTCTCCCCAGCAAGTGGCGAGGAAGAATATGGCAACTCTTAAGGCCCCTTCCGCACTTGCAGAATAATGCACTTTAAATACACTTTCAATACACTTTGCAGCTGGATTTTACTGTGCGGAACAGTAAAATCCACTTGCAAACAATTGTGAAAGTGGATTGAAAGTGCATTATTCTGCATGTGCGGAAGGGGCCTAAATCCCGCCCCCTCACTTGAAGCTACCTTATGCTAAATCAGACCATTATTCCACTATAGCTGAGGTGCTGGGTCCAGCTTTATATTGTGGGCTTCGTCTCCAAAGCCCATGTGATTTGGAGGCATGCGTAACAGGCATGTAATTCGGCTATCTTGGACTATTCGGGTCCAGATTTTCAGTAGCCCTTGTTTAATAACTTGCTAAACACAGAAATTCCACAGCGCCTCCAAGTGGCAAACGCTTGTAAAAGCAAAATCTATATTGAACTCACATGAAGCTTCGTTACAGGGAACCAGACTATTGCTCCATCAAGATCAGTATAGTGTAGCAGTGAAGAGCTGGCACACTTTAATCTGGAGAACCGGGTTTGATCCCCCACTCCTCCAGATGAACGGTAGACTCTTATCTGGTGGACTGGATTTGTTTCCCCGCTGCTCTATATGAAGCCTGCTGGGTGAACTTGGGCCAGTCACAGTTCTCTCAGTACTCTCTCAAACAGTGGTGGGATCCAAAAATTTTAGTAACAGGTTTCCATGGTGGTGGGATTCAAACTGTGGCGTAACGCCAATGGGGCTGGGCGGGGCACGACGGGGACGTGGCCGGGCATTCCGGGGGCGGGGCATTCCTGGGCGGGGCTGTGGCAAGGACACAGCTGCTGCGCCGGTCCTTGGGAGGGAAACGAATGCACGCAGGCGCAGGCTGCCACGCACACCAGTGTACCTCCTGCTAGACTGCTTCAAGTTCTGTGCGCTACTGCTGAGAGGAGGGGCGTCACTAAGGCAAAAATCATGTGGCAAAATCACCAATTAGTCACCCCCTCTTGGCACACACAAATAATTAGTAACCTACTCTCAGGAACCTGTGAGAACCTGCTGGATCCCACCTCTGCTCTCAACCCACTGTACCACACAAGGGGTCTGTTGTGGGGAGAGGAAGGGAAAGGAGCTTGTAAGTCACCTGAAGTCTCCATACATACAGGAAAGAAAGGCTGGGTATAAATCCAAACTCTTCTTCTCCTTCTAATTCAATAACCTGCATGTAATGTTGTAGGGTGGCCAATCTCCAGGTAGTGGCTGGAGACCCCCTGGGATTATAGGTGATCTCCAGGCAATGGCTGCTGGGCAGGATGGACTCAATAGCAACATACCCCACTGAAGTCCCTCCCCTCCCCAAACCCCACCCTTCTCAGGCTCCGCCCCCAAAACCTCCAAGTATTTCACAACCCAAAGTGAGCAACCCTATTAAAGGGGTCAGAAGACTGTTGTTTATTTTGGCTTCTGTTGTTGATGCTGTTGCTTTCTAGCCAAGACCTCTTCCTTTCCAGCCAAGATGCTGTTCCTTTCTAGCCCCATGAACAGCAGAATCATATTTGTACCACAAGTGTGGAATCACATGTTTAAAAAGTTTTTTAAAGGTTTTTGAACTTTAAAGCCCTACTTGGTTTGAGACCAGGGTATCTGGAGGAGTATCTTCGCCAAGACATTCTTGCCCAGGAAATAATATCACAGGGAGAAGCTCTATTGACTGTCCCATCGATTCAGAAAGCTCATTTGGTGGATTTTTTATTTTTATTATTATTATTATTATTATTATTATTATTATTATTATTATTATTATTATTATTATTATTATTATTATTATTATTATTATTATTATTAAAGTTTTGTATACTACTCTCCCCTGAAGGGCTCTAGGCGGTGCACAACATATAAATCAAAGTAGAGCTCAATTTAAAACATAACAAATACAACTATAATAACATATGCATGGCTCTATAGCGGTGGTGGCGAACCTTTGGCACTCCAGATGTTATGGACTACAATTCCCATCAGCCCCTGCCAGGGCTGATGGCCCAATTGTAGTCCGTATCATCTGAGTGCTGGCAGGAATATAGCAGAGCCATGATAAACATCTAGGTGCATCTAATTATAAGGTTCACTCCTACCACGGCTCTATAGGATTAAACAGTTAAAACCTCTATTAAAACACAGCGTTACACGAAGGTATATAATGCACCTCGCGATGCCGGCAGCTAAAACCCTCCCCGAGAGGAGTAGTAGAGTCCCTCAGGTGTTAAGTGCGTGTGAGGGACCATCCAGAGAGGAGATCCCCAAAGGGGGGGGGGGGGCTCACCATCTGAGAGCTAGAGATCTTTCTCCAAAAGCAGCATGGAGTGGAACAACTCGAGTGCTTACAGGGCTCTTTTTCAGTGGCAGCCCCAAAGTAGAGCAACCTCACCAAGAAGGTGCGCCTGGGCCTTCACTATTCAATCTTTAGGAGGCAGCTGAAGGTAGTTTTATTCGCAATGGCACTTAATTTAATTCTTCTGCTTACTGATAGTTTTCAATTATTGATTTTCACTTAGGGGGGGCCAGCCTCTGGGTGGGGCCTACGGACCTCCTGGAATTGCAGTGATCTCCAGAGCATTTCTTCCAGAGAAGCTGTCTGCTTTGGAGAGTGGCATTAAACCCTGCTGAGTTCTCTTCCCCAAACCTTCCACCCCAAAATCTCAAGGGGTTTCCCAGTTGGCTTCCCTAGGCCCCTTCCGCACATGCAGAATGATGCACTTTCAATCCACTTTCAGTGCATTTTGCAGCTGGATTTCACTGTGCGGAATAGCAAAATCCACTTGCAAACAGTGGCGAAAGTGGATTGAAAGATGCAGTGTGTATTCACGCATGTGTATGCGAGGAAGGGGGCCTACTTAGTTGAACGTTTTGGTGCTTGATGATTTTTGTTTAAATGTTATTATTATTTCTCTAGTAAGCTGCCTTGGGTTCCTCTAAGGTTGAAAAGGGGGCTGATGAATGTTTAGAACAGGCCCTTTCTGCACAAATCATTAAAATGTTTGTAAAACATTTTCAGTCGTCCCCCCCTTTACTACAATGTGTTTTTTTTACATTCACCCCCTTGAAACAATTCATGGCTGGCATTTGGTGTTTTTTCCCCTTTTTTGAGTTATTTGTTAAATTGATTCTTTAATGCTTTTTGTTGTGATTTTCTAGTGCTTGTTTAATTGATGCTTTGAAGATCTGCCCCCCTTTCCTAGAAAAGCAAACAGAAATAATGAAAATAAGCAGGTGAGGGAGAACAAGAATGAGTTCAGAAAATGGCACTGAGGACAGTTTGGGATAGTGCAACCCCCATGCTCAGAATGGGTTGACCCAGAAAGGGGTGGAGACTCAAAGCAGCAGAAGGCTGCAGAGCTCATGTAGTTTGGAAGAGACAAGGCTACCAGACTCGGACCTTGATTGAGTACATTTAAGCACCCTTTAGCACCTTGTTAAGGTAACTTAAATATTGCTGGGAACTACTACTGGGAAGGTAGTTGGTTTATTGGTTGCTATGTTGTAAATGTTGGAGTTTATTGTTTCAGGGTTTCTCTTTTGTGGTTTGTAATGGGTGAGAGTTCTCCTGGAAACCTTCATCATGCTTGAAGCCTGTTCATCAAGCCCATGGAGTCTTCAGGGAGCCAACCCACTTGCAAGAAAAGAATTGGACTTGGCAGTATCAGTAGACTGTAACTAGAAGGACTTGAAAATGATATCCTGAACAGGACCTTGAAGTGTAATGTTAAAATGTTGATCCATAACTACATGTTATGAAAGTAAAGCATTTTGTTTTTAAAATTTGTTGTTGCAAACTCATTCCAAGTTCTGCCCCACAGAACCCACAAGCTGAGGTTACAATAGCAGAGTGGTGTGGAAAATGCAGTAAATAGATTGCACAGCAAGTGAAGATGTTTTGAAAACGTTTCAGGCGAAAGAATTGTTTTAAAAGGAGATTCACTTAAAACATTTTGAGGCTGGAAATAAAACATTTTTGAAGCATAAGGGGGGGAATCAGCATGGAGCCCCAAGGAGGAAACGTTTTATTTCCTGCCTCAAAACATTTTTAAAGGATTCTGTGGAAAGGATCATAAAATGGAATTAACCCAATGATGTGAAACAAAAAAACCCTTGCACTGATATGGTTCCTTGACCATCTTGGCCACTAGGTGCCGCTGTGAGGTTGTGCATAATTGGCGACCGAAGAGGCACAGCTTTTTAAACATGTTCCCCAGGGTCAGTTGTGACTCGACCGCATTTTATACACACAGGGACACACAGTGCAGACTGACTTCAGCTGTTATAATGCGAAGGGTCGGCCAGAGTCATACCCAGCAGTTGCTTCTTTTCCTTGCCCAAAGCACGGAAGAGCAAGAACAAGTAAATTGTTTATACTGTGAGGGGAACTGCTTGAGAAGAGACTGAGAAGGACAGTGGCGAAGGGTTCAACGGGATCAAATGTTATTGAACATTATCTTGTGCCCCAAACTGCTCTTGTGGGGAGGATGCCAACCTCCAGGCACCACCTGGTGATCTCCAGCTATTACAGTTTCTCCCAGGTGTTTCCGAGGCAATCCCCCTGCCAGACGCAGCTGCTTTGGGGTGTGTGAAATCTATGGCATTATAACCTGCTGAGATTGCTAGCCCCTCAAACCCTGGCTTCCCCTGAGTCCACCCCCCAAATACCCAGATATTCCCAATCCAAGCCTTGCAAATTTGGAGATTTTGGAGATAGAACCTGAGGGGGCTAGGGTTTAGGGAGAAAGGATTTCAATAGGGTTTAATGATAGAGTCCACCTAGAATAGCCAACCTCCAAGTGGCGGCTGGAAATCTCCTGCCGTAACAACTGATCTCCAGGCGATAGAGATTATCAGTCCGCCCAGACAAAATGGCTGCTTTGGAAAGTGGACTCTATACCCCATCGAGGTCCCTCAAACTACGCCTTCCTCAGGATCCACCTCCCCAACTCTCCAGGAAATACCAAACTTGGAGTTGGCAACCCTACAGAAGCGTACCAAGGGTAGTAAGTAGGCCGAGGAGACAAATTGTCTCCGGGGCTACGATGAGAGACAGCAGGACTTTTACAAGTGCATTGGGGGCGGTGCACCGCGTGACCAGAAAGAGTGGCACCTGAGGGACCAAAGGGGTACCCCTGTCCACAGCCAACAGATCGCCCTCTACTGGCCCCTAAATCCCATTCCCACCCAGCCATCTTCTCAGGTAGGCCTGATCGTAATAATTAGAATCAGTTGTATAGCCACTCTACAGGAGGTTGGCAGCACAATTAGCCGAGGAGCGATCACTGCAAGAGGTGCAGGTAAAGTTTTGAACTGGGAAATTCTTTGGGAACTGGGGGGGGAGGTGGAGACTGGGAGCTAGGGTTTTGTGCTTTTGCGGGAACAGGGCCATCGGTATATCAGTATAATGCCCTAGAGCAGTGGTGGCGAACCTAGGGCACTCCAGCTGTTCATGGACTACAATTCCCATCAGCCCCTGGCCATGCTGGCAAGGGCTGATGGGAATTGTAGTCCATGAACAGCTGGAGTGCCATAGGTTCGCCACCACTGCCCTAGAGCACAAGTGTCAAACTCACAGCCCTCCAGATGTTATGGACTACAGTTCCCATCATCCCCTGCCAGCATCATGCTGGCAGGGGATAATGGGAATTGTAGTCCATAACATCTGGAGGGCCGTGATTTTGACACTTATGCCCTAGAGCAATGCTTTCCAACCTTTTTTCACTCGCATACCCCTTGGCAACCGATTTCCCTAAAATTTTACCCCATATTAGCAAACCTGTTATGTAAATTTTTTGCACAACTCCAAACACTCTGTCGTGTACTCCTGGTGGTACACGTACCCCAGGGCATCTGGAGTAGAAGAATGATATAAGTAACTTTGGGTTCCCACTGGGGAAGGAAGTGGGGCACTAATGAAGCAAATAAATAAGAAATGCTCAAATGTGTACCAGCGCTGTAAGAGCGATTAAATAAATGCAAACACACACACACCCCACTCCAAAAAAGAAACACCGATGATACTGAAAGGACGTCAAATCTTCAGAAACTCATACTGGGAATAAAAATCTTTCAGCCTGGGTAACTGATCAAAAATGTACCGTAAAATACACAACCACTTCTGTAGTCCTCTTTCTAAGTGGGGATGACAGAGAAGTAACATTTGATAGGGTGAGTAGGGAAGAGCTTGAGGAAAGATGAGGAATCTTAGGGGGAAACGTGAGTTGAGAAACATTTGTTTGACTCGGAACTGTATTTTTGAAAGAAATACCAAAAAAAAAACCCCTGGTTTAGGGAATATTTTAACAGCATCCAAAACGGCCTGAGAGGCTCTAAAAACGAGGCCGTTTGCATGAGGGACTTTCTGAAGAATTTTCCACAGCATACAAGAGACAATGAAGGCTGCCCGCTGCTCGCCCGAAGTTTGCAGTGACGTGACACGAATGAAAACTAGGCATCTGGGAAGAGTCATTTTCTCCCCAAAGGGCGAGCCGCTGACCAATCGAGATCATCTCTTGGGCAGAGTTGGAAGAAGTCGGAGCTTCGTTCAGGGCCTGAACAGAGAGAAGGTGAAAGAGCCAAGTGTCCCTATGTTGAAGGAAACGTGGAATTTTAAAAAGTGAACTCAAGGACAAATCTTTTCTTTACAATTCATTGTAAGGAGAGACACCTTTTCAGTACAATTCATTTCCTCCATATCGAAACTGTTTTAGCTCCCACCTTTTAAAGAGGAGGAAGAAGAAGAGTTTGGATTTATATCCCCCCTTTCTCTCCTGCAGGAGACTCAAAGGGGCTGACAATCTCCTTGCCCTTCCCCACTCACAACAAACACCCTGTGAGGTAGGTGGGGCTGAGAGAGCTCCGAGAAGCTGTGACTAGCCCAAGGTCACCCAGCTGGCGTGTGTGGGAGTGTACAGGCTAATCTGAATTCCCCAGATAGGCCTCCACAGCTCAGGTGGCAGAGCTGGGGATCAAACCTGGTTCCTCCAGATTAGATACATGAGGTCTTAACCTCCTACGCCACTGCTGCTCCTCTTACCACGATGTTAGCCTGCACTCATCTCCTCCAAATGTTTCACAGCCATCATATTTTCCCCTTTCCCCTCTTTTTGTTGCTTATGCATTGAAACAATGCTTCACTGATGTGTTGCTTCATTGCTTTGTTCATTTGTTGAAACGTTGCTTCATTGATGTGATAATTTTTTTAGAAAACAACAACACCCAAACTAGGAAATGAAGAGGGAAGTGGGAAAGGAAGGAGGACAGGACAGCAAAAAGAACGGTGGATGGACTCCTAGCGAGGAAATTAAAAGGCAAGGGGGTGAGAAGCAAAGCGAGAGACACGCACAAAACGGTAGACCGGGCTCCAAAGGGGGAGTTGAGCAACAGCATGGGGACAGGGGCAGTGGTGGGATCCAAAATTTTTAGTAACAGGTTCCCATGGTGCTGGGATTCAAACAGTGGCGTAGCGCCAATGGAACTGGGTGGGGCACGATGGGGGCGTGGCCGGGCATCCCAGGGGCGGGGCATTCCTGGGCGGGGCTGTGGAAAGGACGCAGCCGCTGCGCCGGTCCTTGGGCAGGAAACGAATGCACGCAGGCGCAGGCTGCCACGCACGCCGGTGCACCTCCTGCTAGACTGCTTCAAGTTCTGCACGCTACTGCTGAGAGGAGGGGCGTAACGAAGGCAAAAATCACGTGGCAAAATCACCAATTAGTAACCCCCTCTCGGCACACACAAATAATTAGTAACCTACTCTCGGGAACCTGTGAGAACCTGCTGGATCCCACCTCTGGACAGGGGAAACAGCCTGGCTTTTTGGTAGGAAATTTAAAACTTTCCGAGGATAACCGCACTGCAAGAGAAGCCAGCTCAGAAACATTTCGGGGGGGGGGGGGAACTGTTGTAAAAGGCTTTTTAGGAACAATGGATCCAAACTGCCAAATTCCTGCTGGGTGACCTGCATACATCTAATTTAACTAAAAATAAAATAAAAAGAGAGAATAGAGTGCTCAGAGATGAAAGAAGGAAAAACTAAAATAAAATCTTGACTTCCCCAACTCAACGGGGGAATCTCCAATCACATTTCTGCATTACCAAGGTAAGATATAAAATTCTATAAAGGAATTCTTCTGATAATATTATTTCATATTCTAAATTTATATTTCATTCTTGTAGAAGTTTGTTGATCATTAATTCATTGCTATTCTTTTCCTGGTGTACTATATAGTCCTTCCATGTCTTCTGAAATCCAGAGAATCGTTTTAAAAGGGGATTCATTTAAAACCTTTTGAGGCAGGAAGTGAAATGTTTGGGGGTAAAACCAGTGCGGAATTCCATGGAGGAAATGTTTTATTTCCTGCCTCAAAACGTGTTAAATGAATTGTGCGGAAAAGCTCAATGGAGTGGCAGCTGCTGTTGAAACAACGTCATGTAATCTGCAGTGGCCAATCAGAAGTCCTTCTGGGCAAGAGCCCTCATAGCCCCGCCCAGTTGCTCTCGGTGGGCACCAGAAAAGGTTGTAGAGAACACCATGTAGAGAACCCCTCCATTAGACATTCTGATCTACTCATTCAAAATTATGTTCCTCCTGATTTCTGAGCAGCATTCCTTTAGTATCCAAACGTTAAGTGCAAGATAAGCAAGGAGAAAACCGCATGCCTCCAACTGGGTGATGGGTACAGCCCCTAAGAACCAGCCAAATTGTACAGCTGCGAATCCGCCCTACCGTTTGCCTCTGAGCATGGTTGACTTGTAGCCAAGGTTATGTCAGCAAAAAAACCCAAAGATGTGTTAAAGGTCTTCAAATACATTGTTTTGCCCTTTGGAACTGGCTTTTGTTGTTCAGCACTCTGGCAAGCAATTCCACAAACCTCAGCAGAATGTCCTTTCCAGAGCTGAACTCAGGGGAAAGGGTTTTAAATTGTACATAAACTTGTTGCAAGAAATGGCAAAAAGCCATTTTATGTCTGTACTCAAAACCTTAAGAAAACAGTGTGAGACATAGTTTTTTCCGTCCCCTCTTTGTTTTAAAAAAAATCCATTCCGATTAAGAGTTCTGGACACCTTGGAAGCTTTGGTGCCATTTTGCTTGGTTCTGATCTTACTATATAATTGAGCAGCATGCTCCTGACAATGAACCAGAAAAAGTGAAGGCTGCTGGGAAGTGTAGTCCTCAGCCATCCTGGAAAGCCCAGATCCCTGCTCCTCTCAAAAGAGCAAGAACTACACTTCCCAGTAGCCCTTGCTGTAGGAAGCCACAGTCCCCTCCTCCCCCTACGGTGTGCTTCTCCCTATCAGGACTAGATCCTTGTGGGGAATTCTGAGGAACTTCCTCCCTGGAAGTTCTGTCAAGCCACAGCTGAGCTGGAAGAGGCTTTTTGCAAAGTTACAGGAGCCTCTATTTCTATTTTTTGGGGGGGGGGAGGATCTAAGAAAGGAGAGCCTGCTTGCAATGTTAGGGGAACCTGGCACTTTGTGTGTGTGGCAGGGGGTTTACCCAAAATGGTGGGAGTCTGTCCCTTTTACAGTTGGGGAATTAGTAAGACCTGACTCTTGGCTTAACAAAGGAGTCAGGCAAGCTCAGAATGTTTGCTGCCTATGTGTACAGAAGGTTGCTTTTGCAAGAAATCTGCAGGAGAGCAAAATAAAGTTAACAATTTTATTAAAGGAAAAATAATACATGTACAAGCACACAATAATCAAATCAGCAGAACACACACACAGTCCTAGGATATAAACAGTGTTTGGAATAGATAAAGGGGATTTAGGGAGTAATTTTGGAGCAGTATGGTCCAATGAACAGAACTGAGTAACTAGATCTAGCTCTGGTAGAAGAAGCCGTGTGTTGAGGACAATATCCATAGACAGAGAGGTGTCCAGAGATAATGTACACTGGCAACTGGGAAAGGGGGCTTCTTATAGGGAAAAGGGGACCCTCAGGGTTATGCAGAGAGACCCTTAATCTCCCAAAGTCAAAGGGTAACTTTGCCTTTTCGGGGAAAGACAAAAGACAAGGGATCAACTTGAGTGGTGATACTCAAGTCGATGGGTGAAGCACTTAAAATTAATGTTTGGTGCTTAGCATTGATGGTCTGAGCTGGGCAGTGACTCAATCACAGCTGCAAAATAATAAGAATGTAAATAAGGCAGTCTTTAGTCAGAGGAAAAACTAGCACTGTATTGGCAGGGATACTAGAACCAAATACCTTAGCAAGTTCTGTGTCTTAGCAAGGCAGATAGTTCAGGCTGGAGGTGGGAAGCAGTACTTCCAAGGCTAAGGTGACCAGACGTCCCGCTTTTGGTGGGACAGTCCCACCTTAAACCAATTTGTTCCCCCGTCCCGCGGAGTTTTTTAACTGTCCCGATTTTTGGAAAGCTGTCGCACTGCCTTCTGGGACGCTCCCCTTTTCCCGCCCTGTGACAGGGCGGGAAACAGGGGAGTGCCCCAAAAGGCAGTGCGGTCCTGCAGCCGCGCGCACCCGCACACCCAGGTCCCAGGTCCCGGTTTAAAAAGGTGTCAATCTGGTCACCTTATCCAAGGCTGATCTCATCAGATTTTGGAAGCCAAGCAAGGTCAGCCCTGGATGGTATTTGAATGGGAGACCACCAAGGAAGTCCAGGGTTGCTGCGTGGAGGCAGGCATTAGCAGACTCACCTCAGAACTTCTCTTGCCTTGTGGACCCTTTGGGATCGCCATGTTAGTTATGACTTGATGGCATTTCCACCACCAGTATGCTCAGCTTCAGAAAAAGATGTTAGTACAGTCAATTGAGGTGCAGCGGTCAAGAAAATTGTATGCTTCCGCATGAGAATATAGTCCCGAACAAATATGAGAATTATCATGCATTTTTACACACAGCCTTTTGTCAAAGCCATCATATTGGGCATTATTGAACATGGTGTTTTAATACAAGAGTATTTTTTACTTTTTTAAAAAAATATTTTTACTTTTAAACTTTCAAACGAACTGGGGCGGTGGGGGGGGGGATTGGAGAAGGTAGACAGTAGGACCCAGGCAGAGCATTCTACAACAAAGGTCCAGCATGCTTCTTTCTGTGGTGGAAGAATATACAATCTACTCACATCTTTTTCTGAGACAGACTATTGCTCGTTTTACTGACATGATGCAAAAACAGAGAGAAGAGAAGCTGATCCCAACGCTAAGATGGAGAGGCAAAGAGCTGTGAACCGATATGGAGGCTAGTTGGCAAAACCCAGGTAATTTTGCCCCCCACAGTTTATGAATGAGCAGGTTGTTGAAATCGTCCTGTTTCTCAGTGTCATAGCACAGGAAAGCAAAGACCTCATAAACCAATGGGAATGAAGTTAGGTTTACAAGCATAATATGCAAGTGGAAACCACATCAGGACAGCAGATTTCTCCTTGTTTATTTAGCCCACTCTGTACAAAGTCCTAGCAAAGTTCCCTAGTTGCCATTAGAGCACTTAATGATCAACTGTTCAGATTTCATGGTAGAATGGCTGTTTAAAATGAAAATATGCAGGCATCTATTAACTGCCTATATCTTCCCTAAGAATATGTATTTGTTGAACATCTTGGTCGCTCAAATCTGCACCCATATTATTGCACTATGATTCAGACGGTGACCAAATTATCTTGCCAGTTCCATATTCTGATTTTTAAAACACATTTATTGGATAAAGAAACGTGTTTTATACAAATGATGCCAATACTGGAAAGAACAACATCAATCTAAAGACCTACATGATCTCCAGACTACAGAGATCAGTTCCCCTAGAAAAAATTGAATCGTTAGAAGGTGGAATCCATGATATTATACTCTACTAAAGTCTCTAACCTTCTCTAGAAGCCAGCGTGGTGTAGTGGTTAAGAGCAGGTGGACTCTAATCTGTAGAACTGGGTTTGATTCCCCACTCCTCCACATGAACAGCGAACTCTAATCTGGTGAACTGGGTTTGCTTCCCGCTCCTGCTCTTGAAGCCTGCTGGGTGACCTTGGGCCAGTCGCAGGTCTCTCGGAGCTCTCTCAACCCCACCTACCTCAGAAGATGCCTGTTATAGGAAGAGGAAGGGAAAAGGAGTCTGTAAGCTGCCTTGAGTCTCCTTGCAGGATAGAAAGGGGGTGGGGCATAATTCCAAACTTTTCTTCTTCTTCCAAACTCTTCCCTCCCCAGGCTATACCTGAAATCTCCAGGAATTTCACAACATGGAGCTGGCAACCAAAAAAAAAAAAATAGGAAAAACCGGGATCCTCCTTCTTAGCAGGCAAATATTTATTAAAACCCACTTTGCCCTGTCACATTCTGTGAAACGGTTGTCACCTCTTTGTGTACTGAACATTTCCCAGCTTTATCCACAGATCTCCAGTAAACTCCACTGTCATCTTTCCAAAGTTTCCCATTTAAAATTCAGTAAGTGAGGCTGGGATGGTTGGGTGGCCAAAATAAGTTCTGCCAGGAGCCTCAACAAGAGGCTTAAACTTTCTGGCTGTATTCGCTTGGCATCACTTCGCTTTGCTTCCTGCATCCTCCATTCATGCCGATGAAAAGCTTTTGTAGCCCATAATAATAATGGGCCATTTTTCTTGCAGCCCTGCAAAGTCTTGCCGAGTTACTGCTCTGAGTCCCCCTCTTTCTCTCTCTCTCTGTCTTATGCAACAGCAATGTCTGTGATACACATAACCGTGCACTGCATCTCTTGTAGCCTGACCATGATCACTTTGGGCTTCACAACCAAGGAACTGGGGAACTGAGGGAGGGGATAAAAGAAAAGCTTTGCAGGGTTGTTTTCCTTTAATGCCATTGCAACTTTCTAATTGAATAGCTTTTTGAGGATGGTTTTTTAAAGGATTTTACAAGTGCCTGCCTCATTTAGTCAAGCAAGAGTTAACTGTTGAAGTCACATGACTAGAATCACATGAGCTTCTGGAAATCTCTCTCCTTTTTGTCTTCCAGCAAAAGACAAGAGACAGACACACAGGCACAGACAGACTGCACAGATACCAAGACTGAGCACTTGCGTAGATAGAGCTTGCTGTTCCTATACTTTGTGTAACTTTATTTTGTTATCTAGTAAAATTCTACAAAACAAATTACTCTCATATCTGCCCTATTATTTGCTCTGCTAATTCACTGCAATAAAACAAAAGGTTATGGGCCCAGACGTTTCCACTGCATATACTTTTATTTTGATGCAAAGTGAATTGTTTATATAAAGGAAGCTCCTCAGGAACCGAAATGTCAGATGACGAATCCTCAGTCAGTGCAATAATGAAAAATATTTTTATTCAATTGAAAGAAAGTGAAGAAGAGAAACTTATGCAGACTAATGGTAAACCACTGAAAATATATGGAAAAAGTATTGTGAGAATTGATGTTTTGAGTTCTACTGGAGAAACGATACAGCATGACATAATAGACACTGTATGTACCGATGCTAGTGAAAATTTAATATCAATGCCTAGATTGCTGAATGGTGGAAACAAGATTATAATGATGTTGTGGGTTTTCCGAGTTGTGTGGCCATCTTCCAGTAGTATTTTCTCCTGATGTTTCGGCTGCGTCTGTGGCTGGCATTAGCAGAATAAGCTAAGACCACGCAGCAAAGATATTATTTTTATTTTATTTATGCTATTTCTAGTCTATGAACATCCTCTCTGCTGGTCACCCCTGCAGGCTCATAGGGGCTCACCTTGGCCTCGTAGGGGCTCAGCTGCCCTCTTGAGTCAAATAAGACATGACTCTGGCTTCTATTCACAGGCTCTTTACTTCCATCAGGTAGTTTAAAACACTCCTGCATCACACCAACCAACTTCCCTGGAGCCCCCTGTTCCACCTCCAAGATGTTGGCAAGCTACCTGTTTCACCCTAATAGCCTGGTATTGGCTTGCCAGCCTTCCTGGTCCTCCTCCTTGATTGGAGCCTGGCTGGGGCTGTGCTGACCCTGCCCCATTCTTTAAGGCTGTAGTGGACTGCTGATTGCAACTTGGCTAAAGCTGTGCTGTCTGCACCCTTTCCCCTGTAACTGCTGAGGCTTGCTCTTGCTGCTGAGGCTCTCCTGCCATTTCTCTGCAGTCTCCCTTGGTCACTGGCTTCCTGGAGGTCCCTTCTCCTGCTGGTAAGTCCTAGGTTGGGGCTGCCAGCTGTGGGGGGCTCCAGGGTCCCTGAGTGGCATGACAAGGAGAGGAGTGGAACAGGCTGCCTGGTGCAAAAAGGAATCCCAGTCTCTGGCAAAGTCTGTCTTTCTCATTGCGTGCAGAGCCGAGTAGGGTAACCTTTTGCAGCTGACATATAGTGATTCTGTCAGCGCAGATTGTTTTTAAGTGCCGTCCAAGGTCTTTAGGCACTGCACCCAGTGTGCCGATCACCACTGGGACCACCTTTACTGGCTTGTGCCAGAGTCTTTGTAGTTCAATCTTTAAATTCTCGTATCGTGTAACTTTTTCCAGTTGCTTCTCATCAATTCTACTGTCACCTGGTATTGCAACATTGACTAACCGCACTTTCTTTTTTCCCCCACAGTTGTGAGGTCAGGAGTGTTGTTGTTATTATTATTGGTTGATTTCACAGCTGCCAGTTCTTTAGCTGGTTGTTGGCCTTCATTACAATTAGAGCCTCACCCAGAGGCCTAGGAAGTTATAATGTATCAATGAAGTATTTGTGCGAATCCCAGCAGGGCTGCCTTCTGAATCTGACAGATGTTAATTTTGTCAATTTGAAGATGTTTCAAGTGCCACACTAGTGTTTTTGGGATGGCGCTCAGGGTGCCAATTACCACCGGGACGACCTCAGCTGGTTTGTGCTGCAGCTCAATTTTCAAATCATGGTATTTAGTGATCTTTGCATGTTGTTATTGTTGTTGCTGTTGTTAGCCTTTATTTGGCATAAAATTCAATAAAAATAATATAATAAAATACAAAAGTTACCATAAATTAGTATACATGTACATAAACACATAACATAAAATAAAAACTACTGGTTATATAAAACCTCTAATAAAAAGTTAGCTACCGATTCACAAATTGTGAGATCAGAGTTATCCAACAGGAAAAGAAGTCTACATGAATCAATCATTTCATTAGTTATCAGAGAAAACATATTGGAATATTTTAGTTTGATTTTTTTTCAGCCTTAGGGCAACAAAACAACTGATGAATCAAAGTTTCAATTTGTCGTCCATTACAAGAACACAGCCTTTTGCTCATTTCTAAAATACAAGATATGTGCGACATGCATGTGTGAACCAAGTTGGGGCATGGATGCCTGCTCCAACATGTAATCACCTGGATGATTCCGGCAACTCATCTTACCCACCTTGGAAGGATGGAAGGCTGAGTCAACTTTGAGCTGGCTACCTAAAACCAACATCCATCGGGATTGAACTCAGGTCGCCAGCAGAGCTTGGACTGCAGTACCGCAGCTTGCCACGGTGTGCCATGGGGCTGCTGAGATGCTGAGCTCCAGCAGAAATCCAATGTGGAAAAGGCCCAGTGTGGTATAACAGTTAAAACGTTGAAGAAGGACCTGAGAGGCATGGTTTTTAATCCCACCTCTGCCGCAAAGGTCACTGGGTGGCCTTAGGTCAGTCAATTCATCTCAGCCTAACCACCCCAACAGTGTTTTTGTGACGATAAATGAGGAAAAGCCACGGATGGGAATTGCAGCTGCACCAAACTTAACAGCTTTTAGTTTTAACAGTTTTAATGGACTTTCTCAAGAGCTCGATTTAATGCTTTTCCATCATCCCTGCTTAACAGGAGATTCCAGCACTGGTCTATGGAGGCACGTTTATGTGCTTGTAATGCAAATACAATTGAGCACATCGCTCACATTCTATTACGCTGTGAGTTCTACAAGTACGGTTGAAATTGTTTAATCTTGCCCTTGCTGACTGAGCCCTTTGAATGTTTATTTATTTATTTATTTATTTATTTATTTATTGTTTCGATTTATAAACCGCCCCATCCCCTGTTCCAGTTCTTGTAGTCACCTTAGTGAAATATTCGAAGACAAGGATTCCGCTATTACACACGCAGTGTCGAAGTTTGGTTACACGGCTAGGAGAGTATGGAGACCTTTGGTGTCATGTGAAGTTGCTCATTAACATTATTGCTGTTCTTGCATTGTAGTCTTTTTGCGGATCTATGGGCACTTTCACACGTGCATAATAGTGCACTTTCGATCCATGTTCAATGCACTTTGCGGATGGATTTTATTGTGCAAAATGGCAAAATCCACTTGCAAACATTTCTGCGTGTGCGAAAGTGCCCGAAGAATGTATTAAATAAAACGAATGAATGATAAAGGAGGAAGAAAAAGTGGGAAAAGAGAAAGTGGTGTAGGAGGTTAAGAGCTCGTGTATCTAATCTGGAGGAACCGGGTTTGATTCCCAGCTCTGCCGCCTGAGCTGTGGAGGCTTCTCTGGGGAATTCAGATTAGCCTGTGCACTTCCACACACGCCAGCTGGGTGACCTTGGGCTAGTCACAGTTTCTCAGAGCTCTCTCAGCCCCACCTACCTCACCGGGGGTTTGTTGTGACGAGGGAAGGGCAAGGAGATTGTAAGCCCCTTTGAGTCTCCTACAGGAGAGAAAGGGGGGATATAAATCCAAACTCTTCTTCTTCTTCTTCTATATCAGGTTTTCAAAGTAGCTTCAAAACATCTATCTATCCCAGGTTGTCCAGTAAAATATTCAGACCCCACCCCCCCATGTTCAGATTACATCAAAACAGTACGGAATGTTTTGGTCCATATAATAACACTGAATTATGAACTTAACACAAACTTCCCCATACAGAATACATTTTCTTTGTTCTGCTTGACCTTTTTTGGCTGTTGATGTTAATCTGTACTTTTTTTAACCATTTCTGCAGAATTTCCAGATTAAATAAAAGCATGCCAATCAGTTAATTATTAAGACGTCAGTTAATTATTGAAACCGTTAAAACGTCACCCAGAATCTGCAAAATTTGGCCTCCAAATCAAAACACCCAAGAAAGAAAATGAGACTTCCTAGGAAATGTGTATTTCAGGTTACTGATATTCCAGTACTGGGCCGTGGACATGCATTTAGTCCCCCGCCCAAGAAATCATCACTTGTCTTCTATCACAAGGTTTTGCTATGTGCATGGCAACTACTAAAATACTTTTGCTCACATTTTACTTCTGTAAATCTCTTTCTACTTCCTATGTATGTAATGTCATACACCAGAGGTGTAGCGAGGGAGAACTGCACTTGGGGCACGTGTGCGCCCCGCGCCCCCGCCATGCCCACGTCTGGCACGCACCCAGGGCAAGATGCCCAACCCTCCCCCTGGCAGCTACGCCACTGTCATACACAGTATGGGGTGATTGTGTTCTATAAGGAAGCAGTGGTAGCAATAAGAATAGTAGCCCTCCAAGATCAGACCAGTGACCTATGTAGTCTGGCATCCTGTTTTCGACAGATGTGCCTGGATGTCCACAGGCAAGTTCCATGAGCAACAGCCACCCCTTTCCCTGCCAATTGTTCCCCAGTGTCTGATGATCAGAATGCCTCTGACCCTGGAGGTCCCATTCGGCTATCATTGCCTCTACCTGGGTCAGAGCCTTTACGGCTCTGGCCCCTGCCTGGTGGAATGCTCTACCTCCAGCTGTCCGGCCCCTGCGGGACCTTGGTGAGTTCCGCAGGGCCTGCAAGACGGAGCTATTCCACCGGGCTTTTGGAGAGGCAGGCCGTGGCCCTACTGCCCCCCACCGAAACAAAAATTAAGGCTGCCTGTTCCCATCTTTTTATTTCCATCTTTTTATTAAGGTTGGGCCTGATTTACTGATTCCACAGTGGGCCCTGCCTATTCCCTCCCTTTCTTTTGGCCTTAGATCGGGCGCCGTTTTAAACAACTCATGTTTTATAAAAACTTTGGTGGTTTTAATTTCTAGCTTTCTGTTGTTAGAAGTTGCTGCATAGGTTTTAAGGGATCAATGTTTTAATGCTGTTGACTTGCTGTTCGGTAGAACAGCCGTATTGTGAGCCGCCTCGAGCCCTTCGGGGATGAGGCGGCCTATAAGTTCAATAAATAAAATAAAAATAAATAAAATAATAGCCAACGACAGGACTATACCCCATTAATGTAAGTCCCTTTTAAAATCCATGCATGCCAGGATCTTGTGGCAGTGAGTTCCACGGTTCAACTACTCACTGTGTGAAGCGGCACCTTGTTTTGCCTGCACTGAATCTGCTAGGAATCCGTTAGGTAGGCTGACCTTGAGTTCGAGTGTTACGAAAGAGGGAGAAAGGTTTGCATGATACGTAATTTTGTAGACTGTCGTGTCACCCCTTAGTCATCCCCCCACCCACATACACACTAAAAACAACAACTGGTAACAACAAACTGAGGCATCAAAAACAACAGGGAATAGTTATGCAACTTCTTGTTGTGGGAATCTACTGCCAGCAACAGAATGTTTGCAAACAGGCAGCCTTCTGAGAGGGAAGGGCAAAGTCAGTTTGGCTGGAGAAAACAACCACAGGCAGAGATGTGCAGGAAGAAGAAGAAGAAGAAGAAGAAGAAGAAGAAGAAGAAGAGAGAGCTCCGAAAAGCTGTGACTAGCCCAAGGTCACCCAGCTGGCATGTGTTGGAGTGCACAGGCTAATCTGAATCCCCCAGAGAAGCCTCCACAGCTCAGGCGGCAGAGCTGGGAATCAAACCCGGTTCCTCCAGATCAGAGTGCACCTGCTCTTAGCCACTTTGCCACTGCTGTGTAGAGACCTCCCATTAGATAAGGAAGCAAACACAGGAAACAGGGGCAGGAGGTAGGAAAGAAACAGAATAGGGCTGAGAAACAACACACGGTAGGGAAGGAAATGGGATTAAGACAAAGATGGGCACAGAAGATAGGGAGGAAAATCCTAAGGGTGCCTGGGGGTTGTGAGAGGGAAGCTCACACAGGACCCCATTGTTACTGCTTGCTTTTAAATTCACTTTCCAGAAGGATGAACTAGACCAGTGGTGGCGAACCTACGGCACGGGTGCTGGAGGTGGCACTCAGAGCCCTCTCTGTGGGCACATGCAAATAGAGTGCCCCTCCCCCCCCACATCTAAGCTGGCCTGGGCCGCTGGGTTTAATTATTAGCATTAAACCTAAGACCTAATTTTGGGGAAGCAGTGTAGGTAACCCTGTTAAGCGCTGTTAAACCCCACTGATTTTCATGTCAAGAACCAAAGCGTGATCCTTTACCTGGGAGTATGCTTGGTTGCTAGCAATGGGGCTTGCTTCTGAGTAAACCCTCCTAGGGTCGTGATTCACCCATTGGAAGAGTGGCACGGTTGTTTCAAAGCAAAGCCACCAACTACCGCCAAGCTTACTCCTGAGTAATGCACGCCTTGGAGCCAACCGTTTTTTCTAAACTAAAACCTCAGTATTAAATTGCCGTGTTGGCACTTTGCGATAAATAAGTGGGTTTTGGGTTGCAATTTGGGCACTCGGTCTCAAAAAGGTTCGCTATCACTGAACTAGACTGTTCATCTTTATTAGGACATTTCTAGATACATAACTCCTCTAGTGCCAACTCTCTCTCTCTCTCTCTCTCTCTCTCTCTCTCTCTCTCTCCTGCCTATATTCCCTTTGTGTCTTAAAAAAAAAAAGGAAATTCTATTCCACTAAGAATGCCACGTCCTCACCTGGATAGCCCCAGGCTACCCTGATCTCATTAGGTCTCAGAAGCTAAGCAGCATCAATGCTGGCATGTATTTGGATGGGAGAATACCAAGATCATGATGCGGAGGCAGGCAATGGCAAACCACCTCTGAAAGACTCTTCCCTTGAAAACCTGGCAGGGATCTGTAAGGAATTCCATAGAAGCAGAAATAAAAGGCTTTTTGGGTGTAAAAGTCCGTTTATTAAGACATCTTAGAAAGCTCACGTACACGTAGTGGCAGGAATGACACTTCCCGCCAGAAGCACAGGTTATAACACCATTCACCCCATCCCCCCTCCTGCTTCCCATGGGAACGGAGTCTTCATCTCCCGCGCAAAGATAACGTCTCCGCCGATGAAACTGGCCCATCGCCCGGGCTGTGGAATGCACTCAAGGTTACTTCACCATCAACACTATTGAATCCTTTACACTCTGCCTCCCTTAAAGAAGACCCCTCCCCCCCAGGTTTATGCGGAAAGGCGCGGTGGAAAGCAGAAATAAGGGTGGGGGCGTCAATATTTTCGGAATAAACCCATTGATTATACCCAGAGGAATATCCCACCCAAGAGACTAAATATTGCAAGCGTTTGCGATTAAAGCGAGAGTCCAGGATAGCGTCAATTTCGTAGTGCTTGTGGCCATCAATAATAGTCGGTGGGGGCCTCTCCGGCGGGTCGTGCCAGGCATCGGAAGCGGGAGCCTCCTTGAGCAAGCTGGAATGGAAGACAGGATGGATGTTACTAAGAGAGTTAGGCAAATCTAAGCGGGCAGTGACATCATTAATCACTTTAGTAATCTGAAAAGGTCCCACGAATCTTTTGCCAAGTTTGGAAAATTTATGCACGTCTCTGAGATTTTTGGTAGACAAATACACCCAGGCGCCCACACGCAGAGGGAAATCCGAGCGGTGTTTATCCGCTTGCAGCTTTTGGGAGTCCTTAGCTTGTTGTAAGGCGGTCTGGACCGTTTTCCATCCCTCGGCTAGGGATGAAATCCATTGTTGAAACTCTGGAGGGTCCAAAGCTGCCGCGGGTAGTTGTGGCAACGGCGGGAAGGAGCGACCAGACACAATTTCAAAGGGGGGTTTCTTTGTACTGCTATGAACCGCATTGTTATAGGCGTACTCCGCAAACGGAATAAGCTCGCACCAATTGTCTTGGTGGTAGTTGGTGTAACAACGTAAATACTGCTCTAGGGTTCTGTTCGTTCTCTCCGTCTCGCCGTCACTTTGAACGTGGTAGGGGGCGGCGACGGCCGGGGCGGCCCCCAACAACCCCAAAAACGCCTTCCAGAACTTTGAAATGAATTGAGGGCCGCGGTCGGAGACCACCTTAACGGGGGCGGAATGGAGACGGTAAACATGTTGAATGAACAGTCGTGCCAACTTAGGAGCGGAGGGGATGGAAGCACATGGAATAAAATGGGCTTGTTTAGAAAATAAGTCCACCACCACCCACAAAACCGTGTTGCCATGACTTTCGGGCAAATCCGTAATAAAATCCATGGAGATGACTTCCCAAGGGCGGGAGGCCACCGGGAGAGGTTTCAACAGTCCATGGGGCTTTCCCGGGATGGTTTTGGCTTCTGCACAAACCGAGCAGCCCTTAATGTATGCCTCAATGTCCTTGCGCATTGCGCGCCACCAGAACTGTCGGCGGGCCAAATGCAGAGTTTTCAGAAAGCCAAAATGTCCAGCCGAGCGGGCATCGTGGCAAGCTTCAAGAACCTGCTTGCGGAGGGGGGGAGGCACGTACCAACATTCCCCCCTCCGCCAAACTCCATTCTCCAAACGCAATTGGGAGTCACCTTCTTCCGCTGGAGGCTCGTGCAGCCCCGCCTCCTCGAGTTCCCGCAGGAAAGGAGAGACGAGACTAGGAATGGGGGGTGAAGGAGGAGTGGACGTTTGAGATCGGGTGACAGCCAGCCCCAACTGGGAGGGGGAGAGAACAGTGCGTGGAATGTCTCGTAAGGCAGCTCCACCCCCCTCCCCGGGTAGGCGCGAGAGCGCGTCAGCCAGTTTATTGGTTTTTCCGGGGAAAAAATGGACTGTGAAAGAGAAACGAGAAAAGAAATCGGCCCAACGAAGTTGTTTTGCGGACATCTTGAGGGGGGTGGAAAGAGCTGCCAGGTTTTTGTGATCCGACCAAACCTGAAAGGGGTGTTTAGCCCCCTCCAGCCAGTGGCGCCAAGTGGAGAGTGCTACTTTAATGGCCGCAGTCTCTTTATCCCCTACGGTCCAGTTCAGTTCAGCACCAGAGAATTTCTTAGACAAATAAGCACACGGAACCAGCCTACCATCTTTATTTTTCTGCAACAGGGCTGCGCCAAGTGCTTTGTCCGAGGCATCCACGTGAACCACAAACGGGAGATCTGGGTCAGGGTGCTTTAGGATAGGTTCGGTGGTAAAAGCAGACTTTAAGAGTTGAAAGGCTGTTTGACACTCCTCGGACCAGGAAAGGGGGGCCCCGGGCTTGGCGGACAGTGGATCTTTACCTTTAGTGCGTAAGAGGTCTGTGAGAGGGAGAGTCAGTTCAGCGAATTGGGGTATAAAGTCACGATAGAAATTAGCAAAACCAAGAAAAGATTGGAGCTCTTTGCGGTTGGTGGGGGCAGGCCATTGGAGGACTGCGTCAATCTTAGCAGGATCCATTTTCAAGCCCTCGGGCGAGATCCGGTAACCCAAATAGTCAATGGAGGTCTGGTGAAAACAGCATTTGGAGAGTTTGGCAAAGAGAGAATTGTCGAGCAAGCGTTTCAATACCTCTCGAACCAATGTTTCATGCTCCTCTATGGTTTGTGAGTAAATCAAGACGTCATCTAAGTATACCACAACTCCCTTGTACAATAAATCATGGAGAACTTCGTTGATAAGGGCCATAAAAGCCCCGGGGGCCCCACTTAACCCGAATGGCATTATCAAGTATTCAAACTGTCCAAACTTTGTGTTAAACGCAGTCAAGTGTTCATAGCCTTCAGCAATTCTGACCCTGTAGTAAGCTTCTCTTAAGTCCAATTTAGTAAAAATGCGCCCTTTGCCGAGTGCATCTAAAAGGTCCTTGATTAAAGGCAAAGGATATTTATTGGACAGAGAGACCGCATTGAGACCTCGATAATCTGTGCAAAGCCGTAAAGACCCATCTTTCTTTTTTACAAACAAAACGGGAGCAGCGTGTGTGTGTTTGGTAGCCCGCCGTATGAACCCGCGAGCGAGGTTCTTGTCCAAGAAGGCACGGAGTTCCTTCTCCTCATTGGGACTCATGCGGTAGATTCTACCTTTGGGCAGTTGCGCCCCTGGTTGTATAACGATTTTGCAGTCAGTGTCTCTGTGGGGTGGCAACTGATCGCATTCTTGCTCCTGAAAAACTCTGGCTAAATCATGATACGCAGGTGGGATGCCAATAGAATCGGGAGCAATCGCTGAAGAAGCCAGGGAGGGGGGTGTGTCAGGAGAAGTTGGGTTTTCCCCCCAATTCATGTGTTCACCGCAGGGAGGGTCAGTGAATTCTAAGATCCGTTCTTTCCAAATGAACTTTGGTTCATGTAACAATAACCATGGCATGCCCAAAACGATGGAGTGTTTGGCCACTGGCGCCAAAATAAAACTAATTTTCTCCCAATGGTCGGCGCAACGGAGGAGAACCGGCTGTGTTTTGAACTGGGCCGGTCCTTCGTTCCCGAGAGGGCTGCCGTCCATTTGGGTGAATGGTATGGGCTTAGCCAGGGGAATTTGGTCCAGACCTAGCTCCTCTGCCACCTGGGGCCGCATTAAACAGTGGGAGCAGCCAGAATCCACAAGGGCCGAGGCTATAATGCGAGTGTGTTTAGCGGGGTTGGCCAGAAACGCTTGGACAGTAATGGGAGCGCTGCCTTCACTCACCGCGTCAGGAGTCGGGCCCATGTCCATGGGGGCTGAAGAAAGGCAAACAGCTGCTTCCCCCTCCTCTGGGTCGCCTTCGATGACCGCTTTAGACGAGCCCGTCGGAGGCGGCCCCGATCTGCGTGGTGGCTTGGCAGATGGAGTGCGCGTAGCTGGAGCGGTTGGTTTTTGTTTCTTGGGACAGTTGGCGGCTAGATGACCTGGCCCTCCGCAGTAAAGACACAACCCCAGTCGGCGACGGCGTTCAGAGGTGGTTTCGGTAGGGGCGGCTGGGCTTGGCTTGGTGGGCACCGTGGCGGGTTTTGGGCGTGGGCGGCCTCCGGCACGAGCGTATTCCAAACGAGACGCCACCTGGGACCCCAACTGGATCCAATCTGCAATAGTACGAGGAACCCGAATTAAAAACACCGTTTCACGCAGCTTGCCGTCCACAGCATCCGAGAAGTATTCGCATTTCATGCGTTCAGGCCACTCAGGAGGAAGTCGAGCAGCCGCCGCACGAAATTCACGGGCAAATTCTGCAAACGGGCGGTTGCCTTGCTGGATAGTTTTGATGGTGCGGATAGCTTCATTCTCGGCGCCTGGATCTTGGAAGCGCGCTCTTAAGGCTTGGAGGAATGCGGGCACCGTGCGAGAGTCTTCGTCTTGCAAATCCAAAAGAGTCACGAACCAATCGGCTGCTGCCCCATCCAGGACTGAGCCGATGTCCCGTATTTTTTCGCGCTCAGACCGGTATAAATCATCATAGTCTTCCAAGTGGGCATTGAGTTGCAAAATGAAGTAGGGAAGTTTGGAAGCGGTCCCATCAAAACGGGCTGGTATCGGGGGCCGATAGTAGCCCCGTTCCACGGCTCTTGGCGCCTGCTGGGGCGGTGGTTGCGCGGGTTGAGCAGGTTGGGCAGGCAGCTGTTGTACGGGGGGGGGGCCGGAATCGGGGGCGCTGGCGGTGCCGCTGGCGTTTGGGTGGCAGGACCCAGGTACGTGGCCCCCCTGGCGCCGGCGTGGTCAGTAACAGCATAAACTCCAACTTGGGGCTTCCTGATCTGCTGCCTCCTTAGCTCCCTCTCCAACGCAGCCAGCTCCCTTTCCTTGCGGGTCAATGCATCCTGGTGCGCATGCAGAGCAGCTTTTTCTCGTTCCAATTTAGCCAGTTCGTCCCGTTTAAGAGCTTCAGTGAGCTCGCTTTGCGTGCGCAGAGCCTGAACGCTTTCGCGTTGCCGTTGTAAATCCAGTCTGGAGTGTTCCAGGACTTTATCATGGACCGACAGATTCTGGGCATATTGTCGTTGGAGCGCATCTTTGGCACGGTCCAACTCGAGTTGGACTTCTTTGCGTTGCCGTTCCCGGTCCCTCTGCAGGTTTTCGCGCTCTTGCTGCAACTGTGCCCGTTCCTCCTCCCATAGCTGACGTTCACGGGTCCATGCTTCTTGGGCATCTCGCAGTCGCCCCACTTCTTCATCCCAGGTCTCCTTCGATGGGAGAGGGAACAGATCCGGCTGGGAGTGCAGGCTTTCTTCGGACTCTTCGTCATCTGGAAGCGAGACATCGGAGACACCGTAGCCACCGGTGGCTCCCCGGGGCACCTCAGGTGCGGTCGCTGGCCCGGGATCAGGGGGGTCCGATTGGAAGACGGTACGGATACCCCTCCCAATCCCAGGTTTAGTCCCAGTATCCTTCGGACGGGCCCCAGTGCTGTGCCACGGTGGTTCTTTGGGAGCATCACCAAAATACGAGTCCAGGAATCGTTCAATGGATTCCTGGGTTGCCGCATGAAAGGTGGTCAGGCCCGTCTCCTCCATGACAGGTTGCATCTGAGGTTTGTAATCCACACGAAAACGGGTAGAGATCCGATCCACAGGCGCTCGATCCATAGACAGCGCCCCAAACGGCTCATGGAAGTCCCCATGGTCGTCGTCACGTCCCTCGTTCCAACGGAGTAAAGGAAGACTCGTGCTGATACGAGGACGGGAAAGAGCCACCAGCGAGGCCCGTTCTCCTGCCGGTTCCTCCAGATCCAGAAGGGAAAGGTCGGAGCCCTCTTTGGGGGCTACCGCACCTTCCGCAGTAACATTCAACCTCTCCATGTCAAGACACCAGAGGTCCACTGCACTAGGAATATAGATGAATTAAGGATTCCTGCCACAATGTAAGGAATTCCATAGAAGCAGAAATAAAAGGCTTTTTGGGTGTAAAAGTCCGTTTATTAAGACATCTTAGAAAGCTCACGTACACGTAGTGGCAGGAATGACACTTCCCGCCAGAAGCACAGGTTATAACACCATTCACCCCATCCCCCCTCCTGCTTCCCATGGGAACGGAGTCTTCATCTCCCGCGCAAAGATAACGTCTCCGCCGATGAAACTGGCCCATCGCCCGGGCTGTGGAATGCACTCAAGGTTACTTCACCATCAACACTATTGAATCCTTTACACTCTGCCTCCCTTAAAGAAGACCCCTCCCCCCCAGGTTTATGCGGAAAGGCGCGGTGGAAAGCAGAAATAAGGGTGGGGGCGTCAATATTTTCGGAATAAACCCATTGATTATACCCAGAGGAATATCCCACCCAAGAGACTAAATATTGCAAGCGTTTGCGATTAAAGCGAGAGTCCAGGATAGCGTCAATTTCGTAGTGCTTGTGACCATCAATAATAGTCGGTGGGGGCCTCTCCGGCGGGTCGTGCCAGGCATCGGAAGCGGGAGCCTCCTTGAGCAAGCTGGAATGGAAGACAGGATGAATGTTACTAAGAGAGTTAGGCAAATCTCCCCCCCCCCCCCCCACCCCCCCCCCCCCCCACCCCCCCCCCCCCCCACCCCCCCCCCCCCCCACCCCCCCCCCCCCCCACCCCCCCCCCCCCCCACCCCCCCCCCCCCCCACCCCCCCCCCCCCCCACCCCCCCCCCCCCCCACCCCCCCCCCCCCCCACCCCCCCCCCCCCCCACCCCCCCCCCCCCCCACCCCCCCCCCCCCCCACCCCCCCCCCCCCCCACCCCCCCCCCCCCCCACCCCCCCCCCCCCCCACCCCCCCCCCCCCCCACCCCCCCCCCCCCCCACCCCCCCCCCCCCCCACCCCCCCCCCCCCCCACCCCCCCCCCCCCCCACCCCCCCCCCCCCCCACCCCCCCCCCCCCCCACCCCCCCCCCCCCCCACCCCCCCCCCCCCCCACCCCCCCCCCCCCCCACCCCCCCCCCCCCCCACCCCCCCCCCCCCCCACCCCCCCCCCCCCCCACCCCCCCCCCCCCCCACCCCCCCCCCCCCCCACCCCCCCCCCCCCCCACCCCCCCCCCCCCCCACCCCCCCCCCCCCCCACCCCCCCCCCCCCCCACCCCCCCCCCCCCCCACCCCCCCCCCCCCCCACCCCCCCCCCCCCCCACCCCCCCCCCCCCCCACCCCCCCCCCCCCCCACCCCCCCCCCCCCCCACCCCCCCCCCCCCCCACCCCCCCCCCCCCCCACCCCCCCCCCCCCCCACCCCCCCCCCCCCCCACCCCCCCCCCCCCCCACCCCCCCCCCCCCCCACCCCCCCCCCCCCCCACCCCCCCCCCCCCCCACCCCCCCCCCCCCCCACCCCCCCCCCCCCCCACCCCCCCCCCCCCCCACCCCCCCCCCCCCCCACCCCCCCCCCCCCCCACCCCCCCCCCCCCCCACCCCCCCCCCCCCCCACCCCCCCCCCCCCCCACCCCCCCCCCCCCCCACCCCCCCCCCCCCCCACCCCCCCCCCCCCCCACCCCCCCCCCCCCCCACCCCCCCCCCCCCCCACCCCCCCCCCCCCCCACCCCCCCCCCCCCCCACCCCCCCCCCCCCCCACCCCCCCCCCCCCCCACCCCCCCCCCCCCCCACCCCCCCCCCCCCCCACCCCCCCCCCCCCCCACCCCCCCCCCCCCCCACCCCCCCCCCCCCCCACCCCCCCCCCCCCCCACCCCCCCCCCCCCCCACCCCCCCCCCCCCCCACCCCCCCCCCCCCCCACCCCCCCCCCCCCCCACCCCCCCCCCCCCCCACCCCCCCCCCCCCCCACCCCCCCCCCCCCCCACCCCCCCCCCCCCCCACCCCCCCCCCCCCCCACCCCCCCCCCCCCCCACCCCCCCCCCCCCCCACCCCCCCCCCCCCCCACCCCCCCCCCCCCCCACCCCCCCCCCCCCCCACCCCCCCCCCCCCCCACCCCCCCCCCCCCCCACCCCCCCCCCCCCCCACCCCCCCCCCCCCCCACCCCCCCCCCCCCCCACCCCCCCCCCCCCCCACCCCCCCCCCCCCCCACCCCCCCCCCCCCCCACCCCCCCCCCCCCCCACCCCCCCCCCCCCCCACCCCCCCCCCCCCCCACCCCCCCCCCCCCCCACCCCCCCCCCCCCCCACCCCCCCCCCCCCCCACCCCCCCCCCCCCCCACCCCCCCCCCCCCCCACCCCCCCCCCCCCCCACCCCCCCCCCCCCCCACCCCCCCCCCCCCCCACCCCCCCCCCCCCCCACCCCCCCCCCCCCCCACCCCCCCCCCCCCCCACCCCCCCCCCCCCCCACCCCCCCCCCCCCCCACCCCCCCCCCCCCCCACCCCCCCCCCCCCCCACCCCCCCCCCCCCCCACCCCCCCCCCCCCCCACCCCCCCCCCCCCCCACCCCCCCCCCCCCCCACCCCCCCCCCCCCCCACCCCCCCCCCCCCCCACCCCCCCCCCCCCCCACCCCCCCCCCCCCCCACCCCCCCCCCCCCCCACCCCCCCCCCCCCCCACCCCCCCCCCCCCCCACCCCCCCCCCCCCCCACCCCCCCCCCCCCCCACCCCCCCCCCCCCCCACCCCCCCCCCCCCCCACCCCCCCCCCCCCCCACCCCCCCCCCCCCCCACCCCCCCCCCCCCCCACCCCCCCCCCCCCCCACCCCCCCCCCCCCCCACCCCCCCCCCCCCCCACCCCCCCCCCCCCCCACCCCCCCCCCCCCCCACCCCCCCCCCCCCCCACCCCCCCCCCCCCCCACCCCCCCCCCCCCCCACCCCCCCCCCCCCCCACCCCCCCCCCCCCCCACCCCCCCCCCCCCCCACCCCCCCCCCCCCCCACCCCCCCCCCCCCCCACCCCCCCCCCCCCCCACCCCCCCCCCCCCCCACCCCCCCCCCCCCCCACCCCCCCCCCCCCCCACCCCCCCCCCCCCCCACCCCCCCCCCCCCCCACCCCCCCCCCCCCCCACCCCCCCCCCCCCCCACCCCCCCCCCCCCCCACCCCCCCCCCCCCCCACCCCCCCCCCCCCCCACCCCCCCCCCCCCCCACCCCCCCCCCCCCCCACCCCCCCCCCCCCCCACCCCCCCCCCCCCCCACCCCCCCCCCCCCCCACCCCCCCCCCCCCCCACCCCCCCCCCCCCCCACCCCCCCCCCCCCCCACCCCCCCCCCCCCCCACCCCCCCCCCCCCCCACCCCCCCCCCCCCCCACCCCCCCCCCCCCCCACCCCCCCCCCCCCCCACCCCCCCCCCCCCCCACCCCCCCCCCCCCCCACCCCCCCCCCCCCCCACCCCCCCCCCCCCCCACCCCCCCCCCCCCCCACCCCCCCCCCCCCCCACCCCCCCCCCCCCCCACCCCCCCCCCCCCCCACCCCCCCCCCCCCCCACCCCCCCCCCCCCCCACCCCCCCCCCCCCCCACCCCCCCCCCCCCCCACCCCCCCCCCCCCCCACCCCCCCCCCCCCCCACCCCCCCCCCCCCCCACCCCCCCCCCCCCCCACCCCCCCCCCCCCCCACCCCCCCCCCCCCCCACCCCCCCCCCCCCCCACCCCCCCCCCCCCCCACCCCCCCCCCCCCCCACCCCCCCCCCCCCCCACCCCCCCCCCCCCCCACCCCCCCCCCCCCCCACCCCCCCCCCCCCCCACCCCCCCCCCCCCCCACCCCCCCCCCCCCCCACCCCCCCCCCCCCCCACCCCCCCCCCCCCCCACCCCCCCCCCCCCCCACCCCCCCCCCCCCCCACCCCCCCCCCCCCCCACCCCCCCCCCCCCCCACCCCCCCCCCCCCCCACCCCCCCCCCCCCCCACCCCCCCCCCCCCCCACCCCCCCCCCCCCCCACCCCCCCCCCCCCCCACCCCCCCCCCCCCCCACCCCCCCCCCCCCCCACCCCCCCCCCCCCCCACCCCCCCCCCCCCCCACCCCCCCCCCCCCCCACCCCCCCCCCCCCCCACCCCCCCCCCCCCCCACCCCCCCCCCCCCCCACCCCCCCCCCCCCCCACCCCCCCCCCCCCCCACCCCCCCCCCCCCCCACCCCCCCCCCCCCCCACCCCCCCCCCCCCCCACCCCCCCCCCCCCCCACCCCCCCCCCCCCCCACCCCCCCCCCCCCCCACCCCCCCCCCCCCCCACCCCCCCCCCCCCCCACCCCCCCCCCCCCCCACCCCCCCCCCCCCCCACCCCCCCCCCCCCCCACCCCCCCCCCCCCCCACCCCCCCCCCCCCCCACCCCCCCCCCCCCCCACCCCCCCCCCCCCCCACCCCCCCCCCCCCCCACCCCCCCCCCCCCCCACCCCCCCCCCCCCCCACCCCCCCCCCCCCCCACCCCCCCCCCCCCCCACCCCCCCCCCCCCCCACCCCCCCCCCCCCCCACCCCCCCCCCCCCCCACCCCCCCCCCCCCCCACCCCCCCCCCCCCCCACCCCCCCCCCCCCCCACCCCCCCCCCCCCCCACCCCCCCCCCCCCCCACCCCCCCCCCCCCCCACCCCCCCCCCCCCCCACCCCCCCCCCCCCCCACCCCCCCCCCCCCCCACCCCCCCCCCCCCCCACCCCCCCCCCCCCCCACCCCCCCCCCCCCCCACCCCCCCCCCCCCCCACCCCCCCCCCCCCCCACCCCCCCCCCCCCCCACCCCCCCCCCCCCCCACCCCCCCCCCCCCCCACCCCCCCCCCCCCCCACCCCCCCCCCCCCCCACCCCCCCCCCCCCCCACCCCCCCCCCCCCCCACCCCCCCCCCCCCCCACCCCCCCCCCCCCCCACCCCCCCCCCCCCCCACCCCCCCCCCCCCCCACCCCCCCCCCCCCCCACCCCCCCCCCCCCCCACCCCCCCCCCCCCCCACCCCCCCCCCCCCCCACCCCCCCCCCCCCCCACCCCCCCCCCCCCCCACCCCCCCCCCCCCCCACCCCCCCCCCCCCCCACCCCCCCCCCCCCCCACCCCCCCCCCCCCCCACCCCCCCCCCCCCCCACCCCCCCCCCCCCCCACCCCCCCCCCCCCCCACCCCCCCCCCCCCCCACCCCCCCCCCCCCCCACCCCCCCCCCCCCCCACCCCCCCCCCCCCCCACCCCCCCCCCCCCCCACCCCCCCCCCCCCCCACCCCCCCCCCCCCCCACCCCCCCCCCCCCCCACCCCCCCCCCCCCCCACCCCCCCCCCCCCCCACCCCCCCCCCCCCCCACCCCCCCCCCCCCCCACCCCCCCCCCCCCCCACCCCCCCCCCCCCCCACCCCCCCCCCCCCCCACCCCCCCCCCCCCCCACCCCCCCCCCCCCCCACCCCCCCCCCCCCCCACCCCCCCCCCCCCCCACCCCCCCCCCCCCCCACCCCCCCCCCCCCCCACCCCCCCCCCCCCCCACCCCCCCCCCCCCCCACCCCCCCCCCCCCCCACCCCCCCCCCCCCCCACCCCCCCCCCCCCCCACCCCCCCCCCCCCCCACCCCCCCCCCCCCCCACCCCCCCCCCCCCCCACCCCCCCCCCCCCCCACCCCCCCCCCCCCCCACCCCCCCCCCCCCCCACCCCCCCCCCCCCCCACCCCCCCCCCCCCCCACCCCCCCCCCCCCCCACCCCCCCCCCCCCCCACCCCCCCCCCCCCCCACCCCCCCCCCCCCCCACCCCCCCCCCCCCCCACCCCCCCCCCCCCCCACCCCCCCCCCCCCCCACCCCCCCCCCCCCCCACCCCCCCCCCCCCCCACCCCCCCCCCCCCCCACCCCCCCCCCCCCCCACCCCCCCCCCCCCCCACCCCCCCCCCCCCCCACCCCCCCCCCCCCCCACCCCCCCCCCCCCCCACCCCCCCCCCCCCCCACCCCCCCCCCCCCCCACCCCCCCCCCCCCCCACCCCCCCCCCCCCCCACCCCCCCCCCCCCCCACCCCCCCCCCCCCCCACCCCCCCCCCCCCCCACCCCCCCCCCCCCCCACCCCCCCCCCCCCCCACCCCCCCCCCCCCCCACCCCCCCCCCCCCCCACCCCCCCCCCCCCCCACCCCCCCCCCCCCCCACCCCCCCCCCCCCCCACCCCCCCCCCCCCCCACCCCCCCCCCCCCCCACCCCCCCCCCCCCCCACCCCCCCCCCCCCCCACCCCCCCCCCCCCCCACCCCCCCCCCCCCCCACCCCCCCCCCCCCCCACCCCCCCCCCCCCCCACCCCCCCCCCCCCCCACCCCCCCCCCCCCCCACCCCCCCCCCCCCCCACCCCCCCCCCCCCCCACCCCCCCCCCCCCCCACCCCCCCCCCCCCCCACCCCCCCCCCCCCCCACCCCCCCCCCCCCCCACCCCCCCCCCCCCCCACCCCCCCCCCCCCCCACCCCCCCCCCCCCCCACCCCCCCCCCCCCCCACCCCCCCCCCCCCCCACCCCCCCCCCCCCCCACCCCCCCCCCCCCCCACCCCCCCCCCCCCCCACCCCCCCCCCCCCCCACCCCCCCCCCCCCCCACCCCCCCCCCCCCCCACCCCCCCCCCCCCCCACCCCCCCCCCCCCCCACCCCCCCCCCCCCCCACCCCCCCCCCCCCCCACCCCCCCCCCCCCCCACCCCCCCCCCCCCCCACCCCCCCCCCCCCCCACCCCCCCCCCCCCCCACCCCCCCCCCCCCCCACCCCCCCCCCCCCCCACCCCCCCCCCCCCCCACCCCCCCCCCCCCCCACCCCCCCCCCCCCCCACCCCCCCCCCCCCCCACCCCCCCCCCCCCCCACCCCCCCCCCCCCCCACCCCCCCCCCCCCCCACCCCCCCCCCCCCCCACCCCCCCCCCCCCCCACCCCCCCCCCCCCCCACCCCCCCCCCCCCCCACCCCCCCCCCCCCCCACCCCCCCCCCCCCCCACCCCCCCCCCCCCCCACCCCCCCCCCCCCCCACCCCCCCCCCCCCCCACCCCCCCCCCCCCCCACCCCCCCCCCCCCCCACCCCCCCCCCCCCCCACCCCCCCCCCCCCCCACCCCCCCCCCCCCCCACCCCCCCCCCCCCCCACCCCCCCCCCCCCCCACCCCCCCCCCCCCCCACCCCCCCCCCCCCCCACCCCCCCCCCCCCCCACCCCCCCCCCCCCCCACCCCCCCCCCCCCCCACCCCCCCCCCCCCCCACCCCCCCCCCCCCCCACCCCCCCCCCCCCCCACCCCCCCCCCCCCCCACCCCCCCCCCCCCCCACCCCCCCCCCCCCCCACCCCCCCCCCCCCCCACCCCCCCCCCCCCCCACCCCCCCCCCCCCCCACCCCCCCCCCCCCCCACCCCCCCCCCCCCCCACCCCCCCCCCCCCCCACCCCCCCCCCCCCCCACCCCCCCCCCCCCCCACCCCCCCCCCCCCCCACCCCCCCCCCCCCCCACCCCCCCCCCCCCCCACCCCCCCCCCCCCCCACCCCCCCCCCCCCCCACCCCCCCCCCCCCCCACCCCCCCCCCCCCCCACCCCCCCCCCCCCCCACCCCCCCCCCCCCCCACCCCCCCCCCCCCCCACCCCCCCCCCCCCCCACCCCCCCCCCCCCCCACCCCCCCCCCCCCCCACCCCCCCCCCCCCCCACCCCCCCCCCCCCCCACCCCCCCCCCCCCCCACCCCCCCCCCCCCCCACCCCCCCCCCCCCCCACCCCCCCCCCCCCCCACCCCCCCCCCCCCCCACCCCCCCCCCCCCCCACCCCCCCCCCCCCCCACCCCCCCCCCCCCCCACCCCCCCCCCCCCCCACCCCCCCCCCCCCCCACCCCCCCCCCCCCCCACCCCCCCCCCCCCCCACCCCCCCCCCCCCCCACCCCCCCCCCCCCCCACCCCCCCCCCCCCCCACCCCCCCCCCCCCCCACCCCCCCCCCCCCCCACCCCCCCCCCCCCCCACCCCCCCCCCCCCCCACCCCCCCCCCCCCCCACCCCCCCCCCCCCCCACCCCCCCCCCCCCCCACCCCCCCCCCCCCCCACCCCCCCCCCCCCCCACCCCCCCCCCCCCCCACCCCCCCCCCCCCCCACCCCCCCCCCCCCCCACCCCCCCCCCCCCCCACCCCCCCCCCCCCCCACCCCCCCCCCCCCCCACCCCCCCCCCCCCCCACCCCCCCCCCCCCCCACCCCCCCCCCCCCCCACCCCCCCCCCCCCCCACCCCCCCCCCCCCCCACCCCCCCCCCCCCCCACCCCCCCCCCCCCCCACCCCCCCCCCCCCCCACCCCCCCCCCCCCCCACCCCCCCCCCCCCCCACCCCCCCCCCCCCCCACCCCCCCCCCCCCCCACCCCCCCCCCCCCCCACCCCCCCCCCCCCCCACCCCCCCCCCCCCCCACCCCCCCCCCCCCCCACCCCCCCCCCCCCCCACCCCCCCCCCCCCCCACCCCCCCCCCCCCCCACCCCCCCCCCCCCCCACCCCCCCCCCCCCCCACCCCCCCCCCCCCCCACCCCCCCCCCCCCCCACCCCCCCCCCCCCCCACCCCCCCCCCCCCCCACCCCCCCCCCCCCCCACCCCCCCCCCCCCCCACCCCCCCCCCCCCCCACCCCCCCCCCCCCCCACCCCCCCCCCCCCCCACCCCCCCCCCCCCCCACCCCCCCCCCCCCCCACCCCCCCCCCCCCCCACCCCCCCCCCCCCCCACCCCCCCCCCCCCCCACCCCCCCCCCCCCCCACCCCCCCCCCCCCCCACCCCCCCCCCCCCCCACCCCCCCCCCCCCCCACCCCCCCCCCCCCCCACCCCCCCCCCCCCCCACCCCCCCCCCCCCCCACCCCCCCCCCCCCCCACCCCCCCCCCCCCCCACCCCCCCCCCCCCCCACCCCCCCCCCCCCCCACCCCCCCCCCCCCCCACCCCCCCCCCCCCCCACCCCCCCCCCCCCCCACCCCCCCCCCCCCCCACCCCCCCCCCCCCCCACCCCCCCCCCCCCCCACCCCCCCCCCCCCCCACCCCCCCCCCCCCCCACCCCCCCCCCCCCCCACCCCCCCCCCCCCCCACCCCCCCCCCCCCCCACCCCCCCCCCCCCCCACCCCCCCCCCCCCCCACCCCCCCCCCCCCCCACCCCCCCCCCCCCCCACCCCCCCCCCCCCCCACCCCCCCCCCCCCCCACCCCCCCCCCCCCCCACCCCCCCCCCCCCCCACCCCCCCCCCCCCCCACCCCCCCCCCCCCCCACCCCCCCCCCCCCCCACCCCCCCCCCCCCCCACCCCCCCCCCCCCCCACCCCCCCCCCCCCCCACCCCCCCCCCCCCCCACCCCCCCCCCCCCCCACCCCCCCCCCCCCCCACCCCCCCCCCCCCCCACCCCCCCCCCCCCCCACCCCCCCCCCCCCCCACCCCCCCCCCCCCCCACCCCCCCCCCCCCCCACCCCCCCCCCCCCCCACCCCCCCCCCCCCCCACCCCCCCCCCCCCCCACCCCCCCCCCCCCCCACCCCCCCCCCCCCCCACCCCCCCCCCCCCCCACCCCCCCCCCCCCCCACCCCCCCCCCCCCCCACCCCCCCCCCCCCCCACCCCCCCCCCCCCCCACCCCCCCCCCCCCCCACCCCCCCCCCCCCCCACCCCCCCCCCCCCCCACCCCCCCCCCCCCCCACCCCCCCCCCCCCCCACCCCCCCCCCCCCCCACCCCCCCCCCCCCCCACCCCCCCCCCCCCCCACCCCCCCCCCCCCCCACCCCCCCCCCCCCCCACCCCCCCCCCCCCCCACCCCCCCCCCCCCCCACCCCCCCCCCCCCCCACCCCCCCCCCCCCCCACCCCCCCCCCCCCCCACCCCCCCCCCCCCCCACCCCCCCCCCCCCCCACCCCCCCCCCCCCCCACCCCCCCCCCCCCCCACCCCCCCCCCCCCCCACCCCCCCCCCCCCCCACCCCCCCCCCCCCCCACCCCCCCCCCCCCCCACCCCCCCCCCCCCCCACCCCCCCCCCCCCCCACCCCCCCCCCCCCCCACCCCCCCCCCCCCCCACCCCCCCCCCCCCCCACCCCCCCCCCCCCCCACCCCCCCCCCCCCCCACCCCCCCCCCCCCCCACCCCCCCCCCCCCCCACCCCCCCCCCCCCCCACCCCCCCCCCCCCCCACCCCCCCCCCCCCCCACCCCCCCCCCCCCCCACCCCCCCCCCCCCCCACCCCCCCCCCCCCCCACCCCCCCCCCCCCCCACCCCCCCCCCCCCCCACCCCCCCCCCCCCCCACCCCCCCCCCCCCCCACCCCCCCCCCCCCCCACCCCCCCCCCCCCCCACCCCCCCCCCCCCCCACCCCCCCCCCCCCCCACCCCCCCCCCCCCCCACCCCCCCCCCCCCCCACCCCCCCCCCCCCCCACCCCCCCCCCCCCCCACCCCCCCCCCCCCCCACCCCCCCCCCCCCCCACCCCCCCCCCCCCCCACCCCCCCCCCCCCCCACCCCCCCCCCCCCCCACCCCCCCCCCCCCCCACCCCCCCCCCCCCCCACCCCCCCCCCCCCCCACCCCCCCCCCCCCCCACCCCCCCCCCCCCCCACCCCCCCCCCCCCCCACCCCCCCCCCCCCCCACCCCCCCCCCCCCCCACCCCCCCCCCCCCCCACCCCCCCCCCCCCCCACCCCCCCCCCCCCCCACCCCCCCCCCCCCCCACCCCCCCCCCCCCCCACCCCCCCCCCCCCCCACCCCCCCCCCCCCCCACCCCCCCCCCCCCCCACCCCCCCCCCCCCCCACCCCCCCCCCCCCCCACCCCCCCCCCCCCCCACCCCCCCCCCCCCCCACCCCCCCCCCCCCCCACCCCCCCCCCCCCCCACCCCCCCCCCCCCCCACCCCCCCCCCCCCCCACCCCCCCCCCCCCCCACCCCCCCCCCCCCCCACCCCCCCCCCCCCCCACCCCCCCCCCCCCCCACCCCCCCCCCCCCCCACCCCCCCCCCCCCCCACCCCCCCCCCCCCCCACCCCCCCCCCCCCCCACCCCCCCCCCCCCCCACCCCCCCCCCCCCCCACCCCCCCCCCCCCCCACCCCCCCCCCCCCCCACCCCCCCCCCCCCCCACCCCCCCCCCCCCCCACCCCCCCCCCCCCCCACCCCCCCCCCCCCCCACCCCCCCCCCCCCCCACCCCCCCCCCCCCCCACCCCCCCCCCCCCCCACCCCCCCCCCCCCCCACCCCCCCCCCCCCCCACCCCCCCCCCCCCCCACCCCCCCCCCCCCCCACCCCCCCCCCCCCCCACCCCCCCCCCCCCCCACCCCCCCCCCCCCCCACCCCCCCCCCCCCCCACCCCCCCCCCCCCCCACCCCCCCCCCCCCCCACCCCCCCCCCCCCCCACCCCCCCCCCCCCCCACCCCCCCCCCCCCCCACCCCCCCCCCCCCCCACCCCCCCCCCCCCCCACCCCCCCCCCCCCCCACCCCCCCCCCCCCCCACCCCCCCCCCCCCCCACCCCCCCCCCCCCCCACCCCCCCCCCCCCCCACCCCCCCCCCCCCCCACCCCCCCCCCCCCCCACCCCCCCCCCCCCCCACCCCCCCCCCCCCCCACCCCCCCCCCCCCCCACCCCCCCCCCCCCCCACCCCCCCCCCCCCCCACCCCCCCCCCCCCCCACCCCCCCCCCCCCCCACCCCCCCCCCCCCCCACCCCCCCCCCCCCCCACCCCCCCCCCCCCCCACCCCCCCCCCCCCCCACCCCCCCCCCCCCCCACCCCCCCCCCCCCCCACCCCCCCCCCCCCCCACCCCCCCCCCCCCCCACCCCCCCCCCCCCCCACCCCCCCCCCCCCCCACCCCCCCCCCCCCCCACCCCCCCCCCCCCCCACCCCCCCCCCCCCCCACCCCCCCCCCCCCCCACCCCCCCCCCCCCCCACCCCCCCCCCCCCCCACCCCCCCCCCCCCCCACCCCCCCCCCCCCCCACCCCCCCCCCCCCCCACCCCCCCCCCCCCCCACCCCCCCCCCCCCCCACCCCCCCCCCCCCCCACCCCCCCCCCCCCCCACCCCCCCCCCCCCCCACCCCCCCCCCCCCCCACCCCCCCCCCCCCCCACCCCCCCCCCCCCCCACCCCCCCCCCCCCCCACCCCCCCCCCCCCCCACCCCCCCCCCCCCCCACCCCCCCCCCCCCCCACCCCCCCCCCCCCCCACCCCCCCCCCCCCCCACCCCCCCCCCCCCCCACCCCCCCCCCCCCCCACCCCCCCCCCCCCCCACCCCCCCCCCCCCCCACCCCCCCCCCCCCCCACCCCCCCCCCCCCCCACCCCCCCCCCCCCCCACCCCCCCCCCCCCCCACCCCCCCCCCCCCCCACCCCCCCCCCCCCCCACCCCCCCCCCCCCCCACCCCCCCCCCCCCCCACCCCCCCCCCCCCCCACCCCCCCCCCCCCCCACCCCCCCCCCCCCCCACCCCCCCCCCCCCCCACCCCCCCCCCCCCCCACCCCCCCCCCCCCCCACCCCCCCCCCCCCCCACCCCCCCCCCCCCCCACCCCCCCCCCCCCCCACCCCCCCCCCCCCCCACCCCCCCCCCCCCCCACCCCCCCCCCCCCCCACCCCCCCCCCCCCCCACCCCCCCCCCCCCCCACCCCCCCCCCCCCCCACCCCCCCCCCCCCCCACCCCCCCCCCCCCCCACCCCCCCCCCCCCCCACCCCCCCCCCCCCCCACCCCCCCCCCCCCCCACCCCCCCCCCCCCCCACCCCCCCCCCCCCCCACCCCCCCCCCCCCCCACCCCCCCCCCCCCCCACCCCCCCCCCCCCCCACCCCCCCCCCCCCCCACCCCCCCCCCCCCCCACCCCCCCCCCCCCCCACCCCCCCCCCCCCCCACCCCCCCCCCCCCCCACCCCCCCCCCCCCCCACCCCCCCCCCCCCCCACCCCCCCCCCCCCCCACCCCCCCCCCCCCCCACCCCCCCCCCCCCCCACCCCCCCCCCCCCCCACCCCCCCCCCCCCCCACCCCCCCCCCCCCCCACCCCCCCCCCCCCCCACCCCCCCCCCCCCCCACCCCCCCCCCCCCCCACCCCCCCCCCCCCCCACCCCCCCCCCCCCCCACCCCCCCCCCCCCCCACCCCCCCCCCCCCCCACCCCCCCCCCCCCCCACCCCCCCCCCCCCCCACCCCCCCCCCCCCCCACCCCCCCCCCCCCCCACCCCCCCCCCCCCCCACCCCCCCCCCCCCCCACCCCCCCCCCCCCCCACCCCCCCCCCCCCCCACCCCCCCCCCCCCCCACCCCCCCCCCCCCCCACCCCCCCCCCCCCCCACCCCCCCCCCCCCCCACCCCCCCCCCCCCCCACCCCCCCCCCCCCCCACCCCCCCCCCCCCCCACCCCCCCCCCCCCCCACCCCCCCCCCCCCCCACCCCCCCCCCCCCCCACCCCCCCCCCCCCCCACCCCCCCCCCCCCCCACCCCCCCCCCCCCCCACCCCCCCCCCCCCCCACCCCCCCCCCCCCCCACCCCCCCCCCCCCCCACCCCCCCCCCCCCCCACCCCCCCCCCCCCCCACCCCCCCCCCCCCCCACCCCCCCCCCCCCCCACCCCCCCCCCCCCCCACCCCCCCCCCCCCCCACCCCCCCCCCCCCCCACCCCCCCCCCCCCCCACCCCCCCCCCCCCCCACCCCCCCCCCCCCCCACCCCCCCCCCCCCCCACCCCCCCCCCCCCCCACCCCCCCCCCCCCCCACCCCCCCCCCCCCCCACCCCCCCCCCCCCCCACCCCCCCCCCCCCCCACCCCCCCCCCCCCCCACCCCCCCCCCCCCCCACCCCCCCCCCCCCCCACCCCCCCCCCCCCCCACCCCCCCCCCCCCCCACCCCCCCCCCCCCCCACCCCCCCCCCCCCCCACCCCCCCCCCCCCCCACCCCCCCCCCCCCCCACCCCCCCCCCCCCCCACCCCCCCCCCCCCCCACCCCCCCCCCCCCCCACCCCCCCCCCCCCCCACCCCCCCCCCCCCCCACCCCCCCCCCCCCCCACCCCCCCCCCCCCCCACCCCCCCCCCCCCCCACCCCCCCCCCCCCCCACCCCCCCCCCCCCCCACCCCCCCCCCCCCCCACCCCCCCCCCCCCCCACCCCCCCCCCCCCCCACCCCCCCCCCCCCCCACCCCCCCCCCCCCCCACCCCCCCCCCCCCCCACCCCCCCCCCCCCCCACCCCCCCCCCCCCCCACCCCCCCCCCCCCCCACCCCCCCCCCCCCCCACCCCCCCCCCCCCCCACCCCCCCCCCCCCCCACCCCCCCCCCCCCCCACCCCCCCCCCCCCCCACCCCCCCCCCCCCCCACCCCCCCCCCCCCCCACCCCCCCCCCCCCCCACCCCCCCCCCCCCCCACCCCCCCCCCCCCCCACCCCCCCCCCCCCCCACCCCCCCCCCCCCCCACCCCCCCCCCCCCCCACCCCCCCCCCCCCCCACCCCCCCCCCCCCCCACCCCCCCCCCCCCCCACCCCCCCCCCCCCCCACCCCCCCCCCCCCCCACCCCCCCCCCCCCCCACCCCCCCCCCCCCCCACCCCCCCCCCCCCCCACCCCCCCCCCCCCCCACCCCCCCCCCCCCCCACCCCCCCCCCCCCCCACCCCCCCCCCCCCCCACCCCCCCCCCCCCCCACCCCCCCCCCCCCCCACCCCCCCCCCCCCCCACCCCCCCCCCCCCCCACCCCCCCCCCCCCCCACCCCCCCCCCCCCCCACCCCCCCCCCCCCCCACCCCCCCCCCCCCCCACCCCCCCCCCCCCCCACCCCCCCCCCCCCCCACCCCCCCCCCCCCCCACCCCCCCCCCCCCCCACCCCCCCCCCCCCCCACCCCCCCCCCCCCCCACCCCCCCCCCCCCCCACCCCCCCCCCCCCCCACCCCCCCCCCCCCCCACCCCCCCCCCCCCCCACCCCCCCCCCCCCCCACCCCCCCCCCCCCCCACCCCCCCCCCCCCCCACCCCCCCCCCCCCCCACCCCCCCCCCCCCCCACCCCCCCCCCCCCCCACCCCCCCCCCCCCCCACCCCCCCCCCCCCCCACCCCCCCCCCCCCCCACCCCCCCCCCCCCCCACCCCCCCCCCCCCCCACCCCCCCCCCCCCCCACCCCCCCCCCCCCCCACCCCCCCCCCCCCCCACCCCCCCCCCCCCCCACCCCCCCCCCCCCCCACCCCCCCCCCCCCCCACCCCCCCCCCCCCCCACCCCCCCCCCCCCCCACCCCCCCCCCCCCCCACCCCCCCCCCCCCCCACCCCCCCCCCCCCCCACCCCCCCCCCCCCCCACCCCCCCCCCCCCCCACCCCCCCCCCCCCCCACCCCCCCCCCCCCCCACCCCCCCCCCCCCCCACCCCCCCCCCCCCCCACCCCCCCCCCCCCCCACCCCCCCCCCCCCCCACCCCCCCCCCCCCCCACCCCCCCCCCCCCCCACCCCCCCCCCCCCCCACCCCCCCCCCCCCCCACCCCCCCCCCCCCCCACCCCCCCCCCCCCCCACCCCCCCCCCCCCCCACCCCCCCCCCCCCCCACCCCCCCCCCCCCCCACCCCCCCCCCCCCCCACCCCCCCCCCCCCCCACCCCCCCCCCCCCCCACCCCCCCCCCCCCCCACCCCCCCCCCCCCCCACCCCCCCCCCCCCCCACCCCCCCCCCCCCCCACCCCCCCCCCCCCCCACCCCCCCCCCCCCCCACCCCCCCCCCCCCCCACCCCCCCCCCCCCCCACCCCCCCCCCCCCCCACCCCCCCCCCCCCCCACCCCCCCCCCCCCCCACCCCCCCCCCCCCCCACCCCCCCCCCCCCCCACCCCCCCCCCCCCCCAACCCCCCCCCCCCCCACCCCCCAGGGCTGATGGGAATTGTAGTCCATAACATCTGGAGTGCCAAAGGTTCGCCACCACGGCTGACTACACCATGCAGGTTTGCTGTTGGCTTCTTCTGCGTAACAATTCTCGTCTTCCCCGGTGGTCTCCCATCCAAGTAGCCACCATAACCAACCCTGCTTAGCTTCTAAGCTCTGACAAGCTTGGTCTACTTATGGCTATTCAAGCTGCTTCAGTTGACTTCATAATTGAGTGCCAAGTGGCAGCTGGCGCACGGCAGCCCCGGGATCAGTGGGGTTTCAGGGCAGGATTTGTTCAGAGACGGTTTGGCATTGCCTTCCTTTGCATAGCGATCCAGGACTTCCTTGGTGGTCTCCCATCCAAATGCTAACCCGGGAAGATCCTGCTTAGCTAACAAGGTTGGGCTCGGTGTGGCTTATCCAGTCCTAATAAAAGGTGCCACGTGAATTGTGTTCTGGTGAGGTAAGCCAGCCCGTTTGAGCTGCTACGTTTGCAGGGGAGGGGGGTGCCGAAAGGGGGGGACCAAGAACTTAAATGTCTTTTGGGGATCAACATCAAAAGCTACCTTGCAGGTCAATCCTGTGTGTGCCTACTCAGAAGTAAATTGCTTTACGTTCAGGATAGTATGTGTGCCACTGCAGTCTGAAGCTAACCAAAAGTCCAGTGGCTGCTTAAAAACACATCTGTTCTGGCATTTCTTTCTGTGAGCTGCTAAAAAGCTTACTCGCCTCTCTTGGCTCTTCTGATAACTCTTTTGCTTCAGACTGGAAACCAGGCGTGCTCTTTGATGTCGTTTTGGTTGGCTCGTCAAAAGTATTGCCTGGATCTTTTACGTTCAGTCTTTTCTTTAGACCCGTTGACTATCCAGAACCTCTGGTTCCTTTTTTTAAAAAAACCCTCCCAGCTTTTTCCTCTGTCCTTTTAAGAACAGCAAGTGGATTTATTCTTATCCAAGAGTAGTTGTGTGCCCATAATAGACTTACTGGATGAACCGCCTGCTTCTTACAGCCCTGTAGCAGGGAGGAGAGTCGGACTAGGGTCCACTGTGCAGTTCGTGAACTTGGACAAGTTGGACCTCCCATACAAGGCTGTTGTGAGAATAAAATGGGGGAAGAAAGGATCATGCTTGCTACCCTAAGCTCTGGAAGGGTAAGGTAGGATAGAAATGTAGTAGATGGGCTTAGGAAACTCAGCATTTGTGTGTTGCAGTGTATGTGAGAGAGATTCATAGTGACACAATTTTATTTATTTATTTATTTATTTATTTATTTATCTATCATATTTATATACCGCCCTCCCCCAAAGGCTATAAATCAATGTCCTCTTAAGTGTCTTATCCTTAACATATTTTTTGAAAGAGAAACAACCTAGCTTGCTATATATGAGATTCTTGCAGTTCACATCCCTTTCCACACAAATAACCTAAAACACTTCTCAGATGTTTTCAGCCCCCCCCCCCCCCAAGATGTATGCCAGAACTCACCCCCTCGGAACAATTCCTGGCCACCATTACGTGATTGTTCCCTTTTTGTTTTGATCTGTGTGCAGAATCGATGCTGGAGCACCTCCCAGCCTCATGGTGCGATTCTCTGTACCTCAAATACTCAAAGCTTCAAAGATTAGCCCCTCCAAAATAAAAACCTTGCTTCAGGGGGTTCAATTCTGTGGGACCCAAAATGGGTAGGGCCCATCTCCCACTGCCCCCCTGAAGCAAAGTTCCCCAAACCTGGATGGTGTCATCCAGAGATTCTCTTGAAGATACCCTGAAAGTTTTGTGACTGTACCTTCAGAAATGTGCACACCACAGCCCTCCACCAGAAATTCCCCATTGACAGCAATGCAGCTAAGGCCCTGCAGAACAAAGCATCTTGGACACATTTTGGAGGGTGCTTGTTGGGGTGCATGTTTAGACATATCAGCATCAAAATTTCAGGAGACTGTCCTGATGATACCCCCCAAGTTTGGGCAGTTTGGTTCAGAAGGGGCCAAAGTTATGGACTGTCAAAGGTGTAGCCCCCATCTCCTATTAGCTCCCATTGGAAACAATGGGGGAGAGGGGCATGCCCTTTGAGGGTCCATAACTTTGGCACCCTTGAACCAAACTGCACCAAACTTGGAGGGTGTAATCAGAACAGTCACCTGATGATTCTCTGAAACTTTGGTGCTGATAAATCTAAAATGCACCCCCTGCAGACCAAAACGTGAAAAAACACCAAAAAATAAAAACGTGGTTTGGCTGCTGATCCGAATCCCATGGATTCAGATCGGATGGGATTCAGACGGCTTGGATTCTGACCCTACTCGTCCGAATCCGTCCGAATCAGCACAGGTTTGGTCCGAACGCAGATTCGGACCATCCAAATCTCCAACCCTATTTATATCCCCACGCTTTCTCTCCTGCAAGGAGACTCAAAGGGGCTGACAATCTCCTTTACCTTCCCCCCCACAGCAAACACCTTGTGAGGTAAGTGGGGCTGAGAGAGCTCAGAAGAACTGTGACTAGCCCAAGGTCACCCAACTGGCATGTGTTGGAGTGCACAAGCTAATCTGGTTCACCAGATAAGAAGTCACAGCTCAAGTGGCAGAGCAGGGAATCAAACCCGGTTCTCCAGATTAGAGTGCATCTGCTCTTAACCACTACACCACGCTTGCTCCCAAGAAATCGCACAGGCAATTGAAGACCTTTTCAAAACTTTTCAACCAAAGAATAATTTTTAAATGACGCTCATTACAATGTTTTGAAGCTGCAAATGAAATGTTTGAAAACAATGCGGAACTCCATGGAGGAAACATTTTACTTCCTGCCTCAAAATGTTTTAAAAGGTTTGTGTGGAAAGGGCAGATTACCTCTCACTGGGAAAGCTTTATGGACGATTATGGATGAACCAATTTACAAAGGATTTAGGAGCTAGATTCTAGATAGGGTATCATCCCCCACCATCTTGCGATAGACTTCACTGTTTGTTCAGTACTAAGTAGTACAATGATAACTTTAGCTCTAGCTGCTTGCTATCTCCTCTGTAAAAAATGAGGCCTGACTCATCAAACCTTACACTCAGATAAACTTGGTAAACCTTAAAATGCTGCTTGATTTGTGTTTTACTTTGCTGTGACATTCTAACATGGCTGTCCTTTTGAAACGATTACTGTGAGCCCCAGTGACATAGCTGGAGAAGCTTCAAATGGCTGATACCCTTCAGAGTTTTGTGATTTTAAACCTGAGACAGTGGGTGAGTGATTTAGTGGGGCATTTCTTTTTGCCACCTGATGCCTGTCACCTGAAGCCTTGTCAAGTCGCTTCCGACTCCTGGCGACTCTGTGAATGAAGAAGAGTTTGGATTTAAACCCTGCCTTTCTCTCCTGTAAGGAGACTCAGAGAGGTTTACAAACTCCTTTCCCCTCCTCTCCTCACATCAGACTTCATGAGCTGGGTGTTGTTGAGAGAGTTCTGAGAGAACCGTGACAAGGTCAGTATCACCAGGCAGGAATGTAGGAGTGGGGAAACAAATCTGACTCACCAGATAAGACTCTGCTTCTCATGTGGAGGAGTGGAGAATCAAATACGGTTCTTCAAATTGAAGTCCACCTCCTCTAAACTACTACACCACTAATGTCTTCCAAACTGGCCTTGCTTCGGCCTGGCAAACTGAGGGCTGTAGCTTCCTGTATAAAGTCAGTCCAGCTTCTGTTGTGTCTTCCTGTTTTCCTGCTGCCTTCCACTTTTCCTAGCGTTATTGTCTTTTCTAGTGTATCCTGTCTTCTCATAATATGATCAAAGTATGATCGGCTCAGTTTGGTCATTTTAGTTTGGTCATTTTACAGAGTTCAGGCTTGATTTGATCCAGATGCCAGCTGATTGGAGATTATAATGGAAACAAGAGGGGAAAATTGGGACAGTTCACAAATATTTTCTGGGCAACATTGCCAGTTTTATGCAAATGTTTGTAACAAAACCCAGGCAGGCATTTCTGTTAAGGAAGTGTAACTTTAAGAAGGGGGAATCTTGGTGGATGAAAGACGGAGAATGATGTTTAACTTTCTCCAGTTATTGTTTTCTCCCTGTTGTGTTGTTCCCACCTCCCTCCAATGGGATTCCTAAGACACATTTACACTTGCAAATGCATTTGAGACCAGTCTGTACATATGGAGTGATTTGAGATTTGCAACAGAAAGGTTGCAGGTGTAGAAAAGAATCTGGACACTGAGCTAAGTTATTATTTCAAGTAGGCATTACCTCAGTTCAGGCATTATTTTTAGGTTATTTATAATGCACCTGTCTCACTGGGACTCTGAACATAAGAACATAAGAACAAGCCAGCTGGATCAGACCAAAGTCCATCTAGTCCAGCTCTCTGCTACTCGCAGTGGCCCACCAGGTGCCTTTGGGAGCTCACATGTAGGATGAATAGCCTGATCTTGTCAGACCTTAGAACAGTGATTCCCAACCAGGGTTCCATGGTACCCTGGGGTGCCATGATCATGTCCCAGGGGTACCATGACAATGCTACCCCCTGCCCCCCTACTGGAATCAAATTGATTTTGAAGGGGGAGGGTGGAAGCCTCATGGGCTCCCTTTAAACAACATTGAAAAACAGCATTGTTTTATTTGCCAAAATTTGGTGTGGATTGGGGGGATAGATTTAAAGGGAGCTCTCCCTTTAACCCCCCCCCTCCATGCCAAATTTAAGCAACTAAAAATGCGGCTGTCAACGCTGCTTTCCCCCCTCCCCTCCCCCTGTTTGCCACTCCTCCCATCTACGGGCCAAAAATGGAAAAACCCTAAAAAAATGCCCAAAAAATCAAATGAACCTTAAGGGTACCATGAGATACGAAGAGCGAGGTCAAGGGTACCGCGACGTTGAAAAGGTTGGGAAACACTGCCTCAGAAGCTAAGCAGGGCTGGCCCTGGTTACTACTTGGATGGGAGACCACCACAGAAGACCAGGATTGCTATTTAGAGGGAGGCAATGGCAAACCACCTCTGAACATCTCTTGACTTGAAAATCCTGTAGGGTTTCAGTGTCAGCTGTGACTCGACGGCACTTTCCACCACTAAACGAACCCAATCATGACTCATTTAATATGACTGTGGTTCATTTCTGAAGCCGGGATTCGGCTTGCCTGTGGTTCATTTCTGAAGCCGGGATTCGGCTTGCCAGACATTCGTTATGATCCCGGTGTCCTTGACAAGTAGAACAGGTCACTTAACTTTCCTCGTGGTTCTGTCTTTTCGGGGCCCGGAAGCAGAAGAAAGGAGGTTCCGCTTTGGCTGGGTTTGCACCGGTTCTCTGCGCCTGCTTCTGATCGTTTCTAATTCCGTCACATTTATCCTTGTCCTCTGGCATGACGCTGGCAGCAAGGCATTTGGGATGTTTAACATCACACCTCAGTAAATGAAATGTGGTTAATGTAAACCCACATCAAATAATGAATTCAGGACTTGGTTTGAGGAACTCTGGTTAGCCACAGTTAATGGAGTGGAGCCCGTACCTGAACGATCTGTCAGGAAACATCTGTCCCAGCCAAATTAGCAGGTAGTGTAATTATAGTTACAATTAGTAGACTCATCAAGGAACATAGCCTGCTAAGAGGAGGTCACCACGGCTTCTGCACAAAGAAACCCAGCTGGGTGACCTTGGGCTAGTCACAGCTTTTCAGAGCTCTCTTAGCCCCACCTACCTCACAGGGTGTTTGTTGTGAGGGGGAAAGGGCAAGGAGATTGTAAGCCCCTTTGAGTCTCCTGCACGAGAGAAAGGGGGGATATAAATCCAAACAACTCCAACTCCTCCTCCTCCTCCTCCTCCTCCTCCTCCTCCTCCTCCTCCTCCTCCTCCTCCTCCTCCTCTTCTTCTTCTTCTTCTTCTTCTTCTTCTTCTTCTTCTTCTTCATAAGAACATAAGAAAGAGCCTGCTGGATCAGACCAGAGTCCATCTAGTCCAGCACTCTGCTACTCACAGTGGCCCACCAGATGTCTTTGGGAGCTCACATGCAGGATGTGAAAGCAATGCCCTTCTGCTGCTGCTGCTCCTGAGCACCTGGTCTGCTAAGGCATTTGCAATCTCAGATCAAGGAGGATCAAGATTGGTAGCCATAGATCGACTTCTCCTCCATAAATCTGTCCAAGCCCCCTTTAAAGCTATCCAGGTTAGTGGCCATCACCACCTCCTGTGGTAGCAAATTCCAAACACCAATCACACGTTCCGTGAAGAATTGTTTCCTTTTATTAGTCCTAATTCTTCTCCACAATTCTTCACCAGCGTTTTGATACTATTTGAGAAAGTGGATGAATATGTACATAACAATATGTTTGACACTGTATAGTTGGACTTTGGAAATCTTCCAACAAGATAGCTCACCATAGACTCCTAAATTTAGCAATTAAGGGAGGAGGAGACAGGTTATGAATTAAAATGAGTTGAACAGGAAACAGAAAGTAGGAATGAATGGATGGTTCTTGCAATGGAGTGTAATAGTCGGGTCCCACAAGGATTGGTATTGGGGCTTGTACTATATAATTTGCTCATAGGGGCAAGTGGTGTAGGGACCAATTTGCAGATGGTGCAAAATTATTCAAGAAGGTGAAAACCGAGCTCCAAACGTGTAACCCTCGGGGTACACGTACCCCTTGTTGGAAACCACTGCTGTACGGGAAAATGATTTTTAAAATTTTCACTTCATTTATACCCTGCCATTTATTGTTCTCCGTTTTATCCTTACAACAACTTTGTGGGATGATTTAGGCTGAGGGTTTGTGACTGGCCCACGGTCACCCGGCAAGCTTACGTGGCTGAATGGCCATTCAAATTTGGGTCTCTTAGATCCTAAGCCAACTGTACTCAAAACAGTACGCCCTGGGACTCTCGTGTTTAAAAAGACTGAATTATTTTTGTTCGTGTCTAGTTCAGCCGCAAGGAAAGGGATAAAGCAACAGAGAGGCCGAAAGACACCAATAGCAGCAGTACCCTTTCTTGTTGTGTACTTTGTGTTATCGTCGTGACTGTGGGAAAGTTCATATCCTATTACTTGCTTGGAGAGCTGCGGGGATCAAACAGTTTATTGCTGATACAGATAACAACTCTTCTCTTTGTCAGCCCAGTCTTTCTGGCTCACTTTCCCTTTACGTACAATGGGCATTGGAAGCTTATTATATCTCTCCCCTTGTTTAGGGACTTTTGTCTAAGGTCTCAGTGGCACACTGGAACTATTTCCTCTGTTGGGATTTCCCCCCTTCTCCCTGGTTTGCACTGGTTCTCCATTTTTTATGCTGCATGATATGAATTTCTTGGATTAATCCAGGGGTGTGCGGGGGGAGGGGTACATTCGCAGGCAAAGATTTCAAAAATATTTTACTTCAATTACATCCCGGCTTTCTCCACAGTGAGAACCCGAAGTGGCTCATGCTGTTCTCTCTTTCCTTCATTTTATACTCACAGCAGCCCTGCGACAGTGTGTGACTGGCCCAAGCAGGCTTCCGTGGAGGGATTTGAACCCGTGTCTCTTAAATTCTAGTCCAGAGCTCTAACCACTACACCACACCGGCTCTCAGTGTGACTGGTTTTCACAGCAGGGGCCAGGTGTCTGACAAAGGCAGCTCTGACTCGCGGAAGCTCATACCCCAAAAACTGTTGTTGGTTTCTAAGATGCTACTGGACTCGAATCTGGCTTTCAGTCTAGCTTTCTTAAACTCCTAGGCCCGTGGTGGTGAACCTTTGGCACTCCAGATGTTATGGACTACAATTCCCATCAGCCCCAGTTGGCCATGCTGGCAGGGGCTGATGGGAATTGCAGTCCATAACTTCTGGAGTGCCCAAGGTTCGCCACAACAGGCCTAGGCAGTGTATTCACTTCTTGAGGTTGCTGGTCATTGTGTCTCAACCTTGTAACCTGGATTGTCTGTTATTTACTGTGAACTGGGACAGTCTGCATTAATTAAATGACATGATGGAAATGGGGCCTTCTTCCAAGGGGCCTATCATACTTTAGGTCAGGGGTGTCAAAATAATTTATTACGACAGCCAGATATGACATAAATGTGACTTGGTCAGGCTGGGCTCAGGGAAGGGGGTGGTTGCTTCGGCCACTGATCCCACAGCCCAGAACAGCACTGGGGGAGGTGGTTGGCGCTGGAGGGGGAAGGGCTGCCTCAGCTGGCAAGCCCGTAGCAGGCTCACCAACGTAGATAGGCACTGGGAGGGTGGCTACTTTGGCTGGCAAGCCTTCAGACAGTGGACTTGCCAGCCCAGATCAGGAACGCGAGGGTGGGAGGCTGGACTGGTGAACCTATGGTGGGCTTGCTGGGCCAAATTAGGGGGCGTTGCCTCACCTGGTGAGCCCACAGCAGACTTGCTAGTCCAGATCATCACTGTGTGTGTGTGTGTGTGTGTGTGTGTGTGTGTCAGCTGGCGAGCCTGCAGTGGGATTGCCAGCTTAGATTGGCATGTGTGTATGGGGGAGGGGTGGCTCTCCAGGACCAATCAGCAGTGTGGTGGTGCAGGTGCCTGGACTGGTGAGCTGGGCCAAATGAAGAGCAGGCTGTGTTTGTCTGTACTGATGAGCCTGTATTGGGGTGGGGTGGGTACAAGGACGGCCGAGCCTGCAGCGGGCTCACCAGCCCAGATCGGGGGTGGGAGGGTGTCTGCCCCAGCTGGCTCACGGACCTGATAATCCCTCCCAAGGGCCCGATCCAGGCCCCCCCGGGCTGCCATGTCTAACACCCCTAATTTATATATCACGCTTTTCACCACCGATGCATTTTGTAGTTGAGGGAAATGTATTTTATTCGATTTGTCTGTCCCCTCTATGGGCTCAGTGTGGCTTCTGACATATAATAAATACAGTAAAATCAGTAAATACAGTAAAATCAGAATGAAACAATTCTGAATCTGGATGGCGACGAAACATTCATCATTGAGACAGTGAGTAGGTGGTAAAGTGTAGCTCCCTCAACTATAAGCCTGGTGGAATAGCTCTGTCTTACGGGCCCTGAGGGATTGCATCAAAGAGCAGCAGTGGCGTAGGAGGTTAAGAACTCGTGTATCTAATCTGGAGGAACCGGGTTTGATTCCCAGCTCTGCCGCCTGAGCTGTGGAGGCTTACCTGGGGAATTCAGATTAGCCTGTGCACTCCCACACACGCCAGCTGGGTGACCTTGGGCTAGTCACAGCTTCTTGGAGCTCTCTCAGCCCCACCTACCTCACAGGGTGTTTGTTGTGAGGGGGGAAGGGCAAGGAGATTGTCAGCCCCTTTGAGTCTCCTGCAGGAGAGAAAGGGGGGATATAAATCCAAACTCTTCTTCTTCTTCTTCAAATCCCACCAGGTCCAGGTCTCACCAGGCAAAGTTCCAGCAGGCTTGGCCCAGGGTAAAAAACACCCTAGCCCTGGTTGAGGCCAGCCAGACATCTTTTGGGTCGCTTGATGCAAATACTCTTTTTATTCACTCAGAATTCATTGATATGTTCTCTAGTGGCAAGTGGCCAATATTGTCGAGGCAGAAAAATGCTTACACAGCACTGTGCCTCTTAGCTGTTGCATTAGCTTTTAATCGTGTTATAGAAATAATATTGGCCTAAAGCAAAAAACAAATAACGAAGCTTTATAAGTGGTAATTAAAACCTAATCTCTGTTTCTTTGCTTTTTTGTCTCTGGTTCCTTTGCAGAAACTTATTTCCATCGAACCTCGTTGTGGCAGCCTTTCGATCGGTAAAGTTGTTGCTCTTGTTTTGTGTGTTTGTGTGATTTTTTTTTCTTTTAAGTCTGAAATTTCTGGAACACTTATCTTCAAGAGGCATTTTTTCATCACTAACTGTTTGATGCCCTTTGGGGGGTAAAACAACCTGATCCTTAAATGCACAGAAGCAAGTAATGCCCTCTTCAAAGACAGCAGGCTGAGAGCCAACGTGGATTCTAATCTGGAGAACCCGGTTTGATTTCCCACTCCTCCACCTGAGTGGCTGATGCTTATCTGGTGAACCAGATGTGTTTCCGCACTCCTACATTCCAGCTGGGTGGCCTCAGGCTAGTCACAGTGCTTCGAAACTCTCTCAGCCCCACCTACCTCACCAGGTGTCTGTTGTGGGGAGAGGAAGGGGAAGGAGCTTGTAAGTCACCTCGAGTCTCCTTACAGGAGAGAAAGGTGGGATATAAATTCAACCTCTTTTTCTATATGTAACTGAATGGGACAGTAGCCATAGAGCACAGTACTTGTCGTGTGTCTTGACTGTAGCCGTAGAACACAATGCTTCTGGAAGCTTTGTGTCTTGAATGCAGCTGAATTTCCCCGTTCGTTCGTTCGTTCGTTCGTTTGTTCATTCAGTTTACAAGTCCTCTTTCTGTAACTGACTAGAGGGCTCTGTTGATAGTCGAAAACAACAACCTTGTACAAATATATATATTTTTTGCTTTTCTTGCAGGAAATCAAGCTAGATTACGCATAGCGAGTCAATACGATCAACAGAAGGGGACATTCAGTAAACAGTGCAGTAGAGCTAGGGTTGGAACCAACCAGAAATTTGAAAAATAGAACTGAAGCGTAGCATAAGTATTAATGTTCCACATTTAGTGGTTCATAGCTTACATAAACAGGATTCTCCTTACAGTAAGCCAGGGATCTTCAAACTATGGCCCCCCAGATGTTCATGAACTACAGTTCCCATCAGCCCTGCCACTTGGCCATGCTGGCAGGGGCTGATGGGAATTGTAGTCCATGAACATCTGGAGGGCCATAGTTTGAAGATCCTTGCAGTAAGCTATATATCAGTATAGACTACATTCCCTAATAGTTTATCCAAGTAAGTTTGCGAAACATTTTGTACATTCTGCAACCCTATTATTTGTGCAGAAAAGCCCTCTAAGGAGAGAGTTAGATCATGGCTACTAACTCTGGCTGCAGTATCCATGCACTCGATCGAACATCCACAGATAGCTCTATGTCAGAGGCGTAGCTGGGCCATACCGCGCCCGGTGCACACTCTCCTTTTTTTGGGGGGGGGGTTCTGCGGCACCCCCACCCCTCACCACACACACTTACCTTAGTTTAGCCTGAAAGTGCAGGTTGGAAAAAGCGGCCTGTTCACTTGAGGCTGAAAACGGCCTGGCGGGAGCTGCACTTCCCAGGAGACCTTGGGGCTTGCAAGGTCTCCTGGGAAATGTAGTATTTGAAAATACTTGCTTGTAGTATGATTGCTAGTAGGGATATTTGAAAATACTTGCTGGTAGTATGAGTCTCAAAAAACCCGGTTTGGGGAAAATAAACTGGGGCAGGCTCATTTTAGGGGCGGGATCTGTGCGAAGTCCCCCCCCCTCAAAAAACAGTTTTTTTAACCGTCCCACACCCGTGTTTATTGGTCCATATGGAAGGGGCCATATATAGGAAATCCCACTGACTTCAGGAAGATGCTAATAATTAATACAAGTTTATTTAAGCTTTTTGGGACTGGGGGAGATAAGTACTTGGACAAAACACTGCTTGTTCCAGGAAGTCTGTTGTAATAACAAAATCCCGTCTCTTAATCTATATTCCTTCTTCAATTGCCCGGCAGTTTCCCAACTCAGATATTGGGGGAAGATAACCCCCAAATGCAGGTTGTAAAATAACAAACGTATGTACCTGTCCAACGATGCCTCGAATATTAATCAAAATGTTTATTATATTTACAGTATGCCACAGACTATACAACGATAGTGCGAAACGCGACTGTTGGGAACGTGACCTTTGAAAAGGTATGCAAACAGTCTTTTGCTTCAATATCCTCTTCATACGTGCAAGAGAGGCCTTCCTGGTTAACATCTTCGCAATGCGCGTTGTTTGTTAGTAATTATGCTGAGGGTAAATATCCTAGCCCAGTTGCACTGTTTTTGGGCAGAACGCATCAAGAAACATCGCTGTGGCTTTATCCTTCTAGGACGTTGTCTCCCCCATTTTAGTAAAGAACTGGATGCATCCCTAGCTTTTTTCCTTTGGTTAAATTGGGAAGAGTGGAACCCCCCCTTTTTTTAATCTGAAAAAGGTTTTTTTTTAAATCTGGTGGACATTGTAGAACTTCTGAGGGCAAAAACCATATGGAATGGCGCAGTGGTGGGATCCAAAAATTTTAGTAACAGATTCCCTCGCCAGCCCCCCCCCCCTCAGCAAAGGAGGCAGAGGCGTACCTAGGCAAAGCTGAGCCCTGGGCAAAACCTGAGTTGGATGCCCCCCCCATGGGCAGCCACCCCACCACGACCCCCCAAATTTTTTTTTTGCACCAGGTCATTTCTAAATCATCATCACATTATAGAAAATGCCCCAACTCACAAATCTGAACACAGCAATGGTGAAACACACAGGTTCTTTGATAGAGACTGGTGAGATAAAAGGTACGAAAGGCTGAGAATCAATGAATTGCAGTACCTGGAAGGGATTAACCCAGTTCAGGGAGTTACATAATTAGTCACAATTACTATATGGAACCTTCATGTTCAAAGGCAGTATGCCTCTCGGGGAGGCGAGGGCGTGGAGACGGAAAAGCGGACCCAATTAGTAACCCCCTCTCGGCACACACAAATAATTAGTAACCCACTCTCGGGAACTGGTGAGAACCTGCTGGATCCCACCTCTGGAACGGCGGCTGTAGTGTGGAAGGGCACTGGAATGGATTGATTGGAAGAGCTGATCGGATGCATCCTTTTTCCCCCCCTGGATCCAAAACAACCCCAGAAATCTATAGATTTTTGCCATACAGGGTGCTGTTTGTTCCCTTTACATACAATGTATTTGGGGTAAGAAAAATGCACTGTGCACTTCCTCCCAAAAAAAGTTAATCCAGGGAAGCATTTCTGAGTGCTCTAGAGAGATGTAGCTCCTCCTGATAATCCAGAGAAAATCTACCTCTCCACAGAGGTGTTCTTCAGGGTACAACAATACTCCAGATACAGACATGCGTTCAGTTACTTGGGAAAGTATGTTTTCACGCACTGGTTACTGGACTACCAGGAAACACAATTACTTCGGCTACTGCGAACTGCCACTGCAAACAATCTTTTTAAACACCAAGGTACATTGGAATTTGGCTTGGGGTGTGATAATACTCCAAGAGATGTTGTGTGCGACACCCCACCCCCCGCCCCACAGAAGGTGTTAAAGCACTCTCGGGACAGTGTTAAAAAAAGTGATTAAAAATAAAAGCAGGGGGGAAAGTGACTGGGAATTCTGTCTGCACGTCCTTAGCTTTTCTGTTTAGCCTTTGCCACTGCTTGGAAATAGTGTTTGACTTTATTTGTAGTACAAGGAAGAGCAAATCTTACACAATAGCCACAGCAAATGAAATGCTGTTCTGTTCTGCTCCCTAGTTAGCTGCATGGGGATTTGTGGGATGATATTATCTAGAACAGGGGTCTGCAACCTGTGGCTCTCCAGATGTTCATGGACTACAATTCCCATCAGCTGAGAGCCACAGGTTGCAGACCCCTGATCTAGAATGTCACATTGATTGTGCATTTATGCGAGGGCATTAAGTCCACCAGCCTCACAATTTTAGAACAACCTCCCAGAGTTCTTCACTTTTGATCTTTAGGAGACAGTTGAAGACAGTTCTGTTTAGGACCCCATGTGGTTAATTTATTATTAGCAGTCCTAAGCCTTGATTTTTAAAATTTCCTGTGGATTTTATCTATTTTATTTTATTTGCATTATAAGCTGTCTTGAGCACTGTATAGAGATGAAGCTTTAAATGAATCCATTTCAACAGTTTGTCCAAAAGCCTTGCGTGCTTCTTAAAGGCACTGTGCAAAAGATCCTATTTTATTTTTGTACCATTTCCATGTTATACAACTAGCAAACAATCTCATGTCTTGTCCAAAACACGCTCCCTTGTGTATTCCAAATAAAATTTGATTTTATCCACTCTGCACGGTTAATTTAGTGGAAGAGTCTCATGCGATATTTGAATGGGGTTTCACTGCATTTACTTGCCTGAGGCTGCTTGCAATATAAAACATAAAACATCCTAAAAGTTTCCAAAACCCAGTATTGAAAAATAGCAAGAGTTTGGGACATGTACATGAGTATATGGTTGATGACAAAGACTTTATGATAAGAACATTGAATCAAAAATGGGAGAAGGAAGGTTTTCTAGACTTTGGGAAAACTGAAAATTTAATAGACAGTTGGAAAAATATAAAGATTGAGAAATATATGGAAAGAAAAGTGATATTGAAATGGTATAGAACACCAAAACAACTAGCATACATGATTAAAGGACTTAGTCCTAAATGCTGGCACTGCGGAGAACAGGAGGCATATTATAGCCATATGTGGACGGAATGTATAGAAGTGAAAAATTTTTGGACAACCGTGTTGTTATATATCAAGAAACTGGTGAAGATTAATATTGGGATAAATAATAATATAATGTTCATGGGTGTAATGGAGGGATAGAAGAATTGGAATAAAAATAAAGCTATATGTATAAAATAATGATCAAAGCAGCACATGCAACTAATAGCTTTAGGCTGGAAAGAAAAGAAAAAATGGAATGTCCAGAAATGGTTGGAATATATCACAGGAACAAGTGACACTGGACATTTTGCAATACAATAACAAAAAAATAAACTGTGGCAAGATAAACAGAGTGAAATTTTGAAGATATGGACAATATATGCGGACTGGATGAAAGAAGCTGGAGTCAATGAGTAGATATGGGAGAAGAGATTACAAAGAATGAACTTACTGCTGTTTGATAAAACTATGAAGAAAATACAGGGGGGAGGGGAAAAAAGGGGAAAATGTATTGTTTGAAAACGAATGAAGAAAAGTATTAATAGAAAATGGAATATTCAAATGATACAATAAAAAAATTAAAAACTAAAAAGAAAAATAGCAAGAGCATGAAAGAGCATGGTATACTGAAAAATGGATCTTAAAAACATTTCTCAAGATACCAAAAAAAAAAAAAGCGCCAACCGCTCCACAGGCTGAAGGGTTCTGTTAAGCTCAACCACTTTATGAAAAGAAGTTGTATCTGTACAAGTCAAGAATTGCTTCGGGCCTGTCCTGCCTGGATCTTGGATGCACCTTTTGAGTAGGATTTCTGTCTGTCTTCGTAGTTTATGTTGGAGAAAGGACTTGTGAATTTAACAGTTCTCTTCCAACCCAAGCAGTTTTCTCTGGCACAAACGACATGTCATACTGCAGCCTCTTGTATGGAAAACTGTTGCGGACTTTTCGGTGACAGAGCGTACTTGGACATTGGCAGTTGGCATTGGAGAGAAGAGATTGCTGAACTGGGACTGCTACTCAGGTGCCAGTGGGAGGACATGGCTGGCATGGAGTGCCCACTGGCAGAGTTTCACAAGCAACACGATCACATCATTCCTGGTTTAAAAAATTGGGAGTGACATAGTGGACGCTCTCACATTTTACAAAAAGGCTGTAGTGCAGTGATGGCGAACCTTTTTGAGACCGAGTGCCCAAATTGCAACCCAAACCCCACTTATTTATCACAAAGTGCCAACCCAGCAATTTAACCTGAATGCTGAGGTTTTAGTTTAGGAAAAACCGGTTTGCTCCCTCTTTCTCCACCCCACCTGCTCGAGCAGGGGCCAACCTGCTCTAGCTTCCAGCAAGTCCCGCGTGCACCACTCTGTGCCTCTCTAGCATCTCTGCCTCCTCTGTGCCCCCACCAGACGCTTAGCCATCTGGAACGCTAGGCACCAGGCCCACCAGCCCGGTCTTCCCTTGCTCACTGTGGTGCTGCATTAAGGTACTCAGTGGCCCAGGCCAGCCTAGATGTATGTGCGTGTGTGGGGGGGGGGTGATTTTCCACCCTCCACATGATGAACTCTGTGTGTGCGTGCCCACAGAGAGGGCTCCGAGTGCCACCTCTGGCACCCGTGCAATAGGTTCGCCATCACTGCTGTAGTGAAACCACAAGAGTATTTTTTAAAAGTGCTAGACTGTCTGTAGACGTCTCTTCCAGGTTTTACTGGAAATTACTTAAGCATCTCATAGGCGTTCATAAGCATCCTATAAGATGGTCTTACCACTATGTCCTGAGTCCTCCACCAACTAGCTGTGCTAGCTCTCGCTTTCCCCCCTGTAGCTCCAGGTTATACCACGGAGCTAGTTTGGTACAGGAGCGAAGAGGGTGTCGGGGAGCGATCTCATCGATGGCCAGCAAGAGCTGACTATTCCAGCCATCTAATCTAATGAGTCACTGGGAGACATTGGATCCTACAGAGCATTGTGGAATCCAGCAGGATCCATAGTGGTCTGAGCATTCTGGAATCCATCAGGATCCATAAGTCTCCGCCGGCTGCCCAGACGGGGAGGGACTGGAATATTTAAGTGGGCCATCAGAGCATAGTGGTCTGACCAGGGCCCCTGAATTTTAGTGATTGGATCCACTTCTAACCCCACCCTCAAAATTAAATCCAAGTGTGGACTGCTGTATGTGTGGGGCCTGTTACAAATTGAGAGAGTCCTAGTGTTGTCGTGGAAGACATCAGGCCCAAGGCCTGATCAAAGGCACTGTTGTCCACATGGGCATTGAAATCCCCCCAAACCAACACCTGGGGAACATAAAAGGCCTGGGCCACCGCCACCTTCAGTAGCCTCAGCAGGGTAAGCTCGGTTGCTGGCAACGGGGCTTGCCTCTGAGTAAACCCTCCTAGGGTCATGATTCACCCATTGGAAGAGTTGCACGGTTGCTTCAAAGCAAAGCCACCAACTACCACCAAGCTTACTCCCGAGTAATGCACGCCTCGGAGCTAGCCATTTTTTCCTAAACTAAAACCTCAGTATTCAGGTTAAATTGCCATGTTGGAACTTCGCGGTAAATCAGTGGGGTTTGGGATGCAATTTGGGTACTCGGTCTCAAAAAGGTTCGCCATCACTGAGCTAGCTAAATTCTCCTTAGCTCTCCATGCCAAGCCCACACATTCAACACCTGTAATTTCCAGAGCATAAAAGGGAGATGCTTCTGCTCCCTGACCCTTTGACCAGGATTGATGGAGGACGGAAAAACTTGGGGAGTTTGGGCAACTGTTCCAAAGCAACTGTTTCGCTCTCCCTCACCCCAACATGGAATTTAAAGATGATTGCGGATTCACAATCTTTGTTTCTGTGGTCTCTTCTCAAAAGACCATTTTCTGTGTCCAGTCATGGAGATAGCATGGTTTAGTGGTTAAGGTCAGGTGGACTCTAATTTGGAGAGCCAGGTTTGTTTCTCTGCTGCTCCTCATAAAGCCTGCTGGGTGTGACCTTGGGCCACTCACGGTTCTCTCCAAACTCTCAACCCCCTTTGCTTCATAAGGTGTCCGTTCTGGGGAGAGGAAGGGAAGGAGTTGGTAAGCCACTTTGAGGTCGATTCCGCACTTGCATTATCGACCTAAGTTCGAGCTGCATTCGACCTAAGTGCTCCGCACAACCACTGGAATCGATGTGGTTTTGTACCAGCTTCACCCCGTGTAACAGTCAAATTTCTGACTCCAGTTGGGAACTACTACTTTTTCAGGGAACCACGCTCGAACTCAGCTCGATTCCAGTAAAGTGCGGAATCTCTGGTGCCAGGAGTCCCCCATTCAGCCAATCACAGCTGAGTGTTTCGGGCATGCGTACAGCTGGCCAATCAACAAACGCCACCTTCGTCCCTCCATTCCTGTTGCAGTTTTTTTTATAACGTGTGTGGGGATAGACGGAACATGGCCGTAGAACAGTAGCCAATCGGAACGGAGCGGTGAAGAGGCACAGGATGATTCCGCCCTCCGAGCTGGGATCAAGCTGGTTGCAGTGGGGAACAACAATGGCTTCGACCTAGGTTAGTACCCTTCTCAGGGAACTGGGTCGAACCTATTTTACTTGTGTGCGGAATCGCCCTAAGTGTCCTTAATGGTAGAAGAAAAGCAGGGTATAAATCCAAACTCTTCTTCTTCTGCTACTTTTAGCTTGGCCCATGTGACTTATAATATTTTTGTGATGTCTTCATCCAGTAAGCCAATACCTGTGAAGAGAGTAAGATGAACTCAGCCCAGAGTTATGAGACTTGTTTGTGTTCCACAGATCCCTATTGGTACTGAAATTGAAGGAATGAACATTCTTGGCCTAGTCCTCTTCGCTCTGTTTTTGGGAGTGGCCTTGAAAAAACTTGGCCCCGAAGGAGAAGAGCTCATTCGTTTCTTTAATTCGTTCAATGAGGCAACCATGGTTTTAGTGTCTTGGATTATGTGGTAAGTAGTCCTTCAAAATGCCCTGGCAAAAATGACTGTGTTTGTGAAACCACACAAAGCTGCTAGTGTGTGTGTGTGTGTTTTGCATTTGTCATTCCAATGTGCTACACAATTGTTGAAGGTGGAGTTCTACAGAACAGATAAAAGCTTGCAGGGGTTTACTTGATGTGAAAACTGACATGATTCTGTGTACTTCTCAGGTTTGCCAGTGATAAACCTGGGTTAGTCAGTTTCCCAAGCCGCAGTTGTCAGCCCTAGAAGTGGTCACAGCATATCTTCCAGCCAACTCAAGGGCAGCGATCGGGCCATTTCACTAGTATACGACTCTGCTTCTTGCATCCTTTGGACCAGTGTTTCCCAACATTTTCGATGTCACAGTACCCTTGACCTCACTCTTCATATCTCACGGTACCCCTGCCATCCCCCCACCTTCCCCTCCCAGTGCCCCTGCTTCCCACCCCCACCCCCTTCTCCAGGTCCTGCCCCCTGGGCCAGCTCCATGTCCTTGCTGGCACCGGCAGAAGACACCGCAAAAGTGAGGGGGGCTGGTAGCGTTGCCATGGTACCCCTGGGACATGCTCATGGCACCCCAAGGTACCACGGAACCCTGGTTGAGAATCACTGCTTTGGACCAACATACCCCCACCAGTACTGGCAGCTCAACGCCATCTCATTCTCTTGGTCCCGAGGGGAGAGTTGCACAAGCAACAGGACTGTTTTTAATCTCTCATGCAGTATTTCCCCAATTCGGTGTTTACAGACCATGGAATTCATATTGGTTGTGTTTGCACATGGATACACATGGGCACTTGAACCTGCCTTATATTGCATCTGACCATCAAAGTCCCTATTGTCTACTCAAACTAGCAGATATTCTCCAGGGTCTCAGGCGGAGGTCTTTCATGTCCCCTATGACTTGATCTTTTTAACTGGAGATACTATGGATTGAACCTGGTATCTTCTGAATGCCAAGCGGATGCTTTGCCCCTGAGCCACAACCCCTCCTTCTCATTCTATAAGGGTTTGTTACACCAGTCAATAATTGAGACTCAGGAAATTTCTAGAGCTTTATTGAACTGTGCCAGAACCTGAGGTTCAGAAAGCCAGAGCTGATGCTCTGTCTTTTGCCCCTCCCCCCGGGCATATATCTTCAAATATTGTTCCTTCAGACAATCCCCCCTCCCAACCATTCCCCAAACAATTCCCATAAGAAAGGACAGTGTGAAAGCAACATTGTTGTGAGATCCCAAGCCGTGACAGGCATCCTTCCTTCTCCAGGAAATGGGAGATAGTAGAGAAGGTTTGCATAATTCTTGAGTTACAAAGCAAGCTGTAGAAAACCATCAAGCAGTGGCGAAGCCACCAGGGGACCGGGGGTGCGTGACGCATCGGACGCACCATTTCTAGTCACGTGGGGGTGGAAAAATCCCCCCCTGCAGGCCCCCCGCGGTGCCCATCCCTTGCTGCGCACCACTCCACTTACTTTTCGGAATGGAGCAGGCCAGAAGCCTGCCTGTGTTGCCTGGGCCTGATGGGAACTACATTTCCCTGGGACTCCTGGGAAATGTAGTTCCCACCAGGCCCAGGCAACGCAGGCAGGCTTCCGGCCTTCTTCTCCGGCCTGCTCCTTTCCTAAAAGTAAGTGGGGTGGGTGCTTGCCAGGGGTGTGTCTTGCGGGGCACTGGGGCACCTGCAGCGGGGGGGGGGGGGGCAATAGCCAGAGTGTGTACCGGGCCACTCTGGTCTAGCTACGGCTCTGCCATCAAGGCCTCAAGCTACTGATAACAACAAGGCCTGGTGCGGCCTTGGCTCCAGGCATGGGATGCCAGGCCCAGCGGGAGCCAGGCCTGACACATTCCACAAGCAGTTCCTTTAAACCAGGTTGCTGACTCGTGAAAAGGAACTACCTTTAAGCTTCTTGGTAGAAACAGACAGAAAAAGTCAGATGTGCTCTCCCTGCATTTGAAATTCATACGGGCAAGGTTTGCGTTCTCATTAGAAGCTATTCTGCAGCCTGGGTAATCCCGGCTAGCAGGATCTAGCTGAGCGGGGTTGGCCTTCATCAGTACTGGGACAGGAGGATCACTACGCAGAGGCAGGCAATGGCAAACCACCTCTGAAGGTTTCTTGCTTTTCCCCTGTGGTCTTGGAGTTAGCAGGAGTTGGTTCCAACTTGATGGCACTCTTCTTCTTCTTCTTCTTCTTCTTCTTCTTCTTCTTCTTCTTCTTCTTCTTCTTCTTCTTCATTATTGTTATTGTTGTTGTGATAATGATGATGATGATGATGATGATGATGAAAGATTATTCTTGACTTATTTCTGAGTGTCAGCATGGTGTATTGGTTAAGAGCATGTGGACTCTAATCTGGAGAATGCAGTTCGATTCCTCCCTTAGTTTGTATACAAGTAAATATATAAGTGCCATCAAGGCTCAACTGACTTACAATGATCCCAGCCAGGGGCAAGAGAGAAGCAGAAATGGTTTGCCATTGCCTTCCTGCTAAGCAGCAGTGGTGTAGTGGTTATGAGCAGGTGTACTCTAATCTGGAGGGACCGGGTTTGATTCCCAGCTCTGCCACTTGAGCTGTGGAGGCTAATCTGGGGAATTCAGATTAGCCTGTAGACTCCAACACACGCCAGCTGGGTGACCTTGGGCTAGTCACAGTTCTTCTGAGCTCTCTCAGCCCCACCCACCTCACAGGGTGTTTGTTGTGAGGGGGGAAAGGGCAAGGAGTTTGTAAGCCCCTTTGAGTCTCCTATAGGAGAGAAAGGGGGAATATAAATCCAACTCTTCTTCCTCCCCTGTGGAGTCTTCTTTGTTGGTATCTCTTCAAATACCGCCCTGGTTAGCTTCCAAGATCTGAGAAGATCAGCCTGTACAATGCAGCCTCCCCTCTCCTGCTGCACGTAATATGTGAGAGTTTCACAAATGCTGTTTGAGACAGGGCACCAAATGCACACAGGAATCAGGCCTTTGTGTTAACACCTGTCGCTAGGGATTTGTTTCAAATCAGGTTAAGGCTCTCGCTCCCAAGTGTCATTTATGTGATATGCTACAAATGGGGCAGGTGACGCCTTCTTGTTTCTGACCTCTTGAGGCAACACTGAAGCTAATCTTCCACCGTATAATCCTCCTCTTTGTAGATTATAGACCTGTTTTTCAACTTGGGACAATGCCGCGAATAGGAATTCTCAGTACTGCCGTGCTAATTTTTCTGGTATTTGGAATCTCTCTGAAATCCTAATTAGCAGTCTTTAGAAAAAAACCTCTCCTCGATTAAAGGTTCAGATAATTTAAGACGAAAACCAGCTATTGGGGGAAGGGAGGGGTCTTATTTCACACACAAGCACAGACTTTCCTGCAGGAGCCTTTTCTCGGTCTTTTCGTTCCTGTATTTCTGAGGGCATGCCAAACAGTTTTTTAAAAAACCAATCGATATTCCTCATCCTGCTCATTCAACACTGGTACTGACCAATCTTGTCATATCTTGGAACAGCCATTCTCAACCAGGGTTCCCTGGTACCCTGGGGTGCCGTGAGCATGTCCCAGGGGTACCGTGGCAACACTACCGCCCCCCCTCATTTTTGTGGTGTCTCCCACCGGCGCCAGCAAGGACATGGAGCTGGCCCATGGGGCAGGGCCTGCCACAAGGTCAGCAGACACCCACCCACTCCACACCCCCGTGCTACCCTTCACCCTGGGAGGGGAAGGTGGGGGGTGTGGCAAGCAGGGGCAATGGGAGGGGAAGGTGGAGGGTGGCGGCAGGGGTACCGTGAGATATGAAGAGTGAGGTCAAGGGTACCCTGACCTCGAAAAGGTTGGGAAACACTGTCTTGGAAGCTAAGAAGGGCCAGCTCTAACCAGGGTCAGCCCTAATACTTGGATGAAAGTCCACCAAGGAAATCTTGGGTTGCTACACCGAATCAGGAAACGGCAAACCCTCTCTGCCTTGATCTGGATGACCCAAGACTAACCTGGTCTCATCTAATATCAGAAAATAAGCGGGGTCAGCCCAAGGAAGTCCAAGGTTGCTACAATGGAAGCAGCCAGTGACATACCACCTCTGAATGTCTCTTGCCCTGAAAACTCTAAATAATGGCGCTTGAGAGAACACATCTGCCCATAAATTCCTGCCCGAGCACTGGGGGTTGGGGGGTGTCCTGTCTATTCTACCCCCTTTAGAGGTGAGATGGGGTGAGATCAGCCTGGAGGGCCTTCTCAACAGTGGCCCCTGCTCTGTGGAATGTCCCCCCACCAGAGGCCCGCCAGGTACCTATTCTTCTGCAATTCTGGCGTCTGGCGAAGACCCACCTCTTCTCTTGGATGTTTGGCTGATCTACCCCCCCCCCACCTTACTGGAATAGGAGGGAGGTTTCAAGGTGTCCGGTACAGTCCTTCCTTTGGGGGGGAGTCTTAGAGTTTAGAATGTTTTACAGTTTTAGAACTCGTTTTTATTGTGTGGGATTTTATTATGGCTTTTATTGCAACCCACCCTGAGATTGTCATAAAGGGTGGGGAATAAATCTAAAAAGATAAATAAATCAGGTCTGACTTGACAATGCTTTGTCCCCACCCCACCATACAGTTGTTGTTTTTCAAAATAGCATGATATTCTTTGGTCCACCACTTCCAGCATTGATACTCAACAGCCTATTCCTCTCATTCTAATGGAGTGATAATTTTGCCCGGACAGAATGGATGAATGAAACTGGATGTATTTGATAATTCGGACGAGGTAATAATTTTGCCCGGACAGAATGGATGAATGAAACTGCATGTATTTGATAATTCGGACGAGGTGATAATTTTGCCGGGACAGAATGGATGAATGAAACTGGATGTATTTGATAATTCGGACGAGGTGATAATTTTGCCCGGACAGAATGGATGAGTGAAACTGGATGTATTTGATAATTCGGACGAGGTGATAATTTTGCCCGGACAGAATGGATGAATGAAACTGTATGTATTTGATAATTTGGACGAGGTGATAATTTTGCCTGGACAGAATGGATGAATGAAACTGGATGTATTTGATAATTCGGACGAGGTGATAATTTTGCCCGGACAGAATGGATGAATGAAACTGGATGTATTTGATAATTCGGACGAGGTGATAATTTTGCCCGGACAGAATGGATGAATGAAACTGGATGTATTTGATAATTTGGATGAGGTGATAATTTTGCCCGGACTGAATGTTCCGTCAAGAGTTTGGCAGCAGGTCAGTGTCCGCTTTGCCTAAGAGAGTTTGCGTTCCCGGAGCAGTAGCATTTGGGGTCGCTTTAGAGAATTAACATAAGAATAGGATCCATAATTTAGGTATTGACAAGGAGCAATGACCAAGTTTCAGCAAAACTTGTGCAAAGCCGAAGCACCTGCCTTCTCTTCATTCAGACTGTACTTTATGTCAGACAGCCATACAGTGTCTGTTGTTACTCTGTGACAGAATTGCGGTGGATTTTTGGTCTGCTCTGTTGGATTTACAGCACTTGTTGTGTTAACGTGTACATCATGGTATTATTGATTTGTGATTGCTGGCATAATCATAGGTTTGCACGTGAAGTGGAATTTGCATTATTTGTATGATTGCGACGCATCTGGTCTTTATAAATTGCATCAGCTTTTGTGCAACTGGGTTATAGCATTTTTTCCCTTCTCTTCTATGATAGACGATCAGTGTTGCATGTGGCATTTTAAAGATCTTGTTCTAACTGATATTTTTATTCAGGTATGTGCCTCTGGGAATTATGTTCCTCGTCGGAAGCAAGATTGTGGAAATGGAAGATGTTGTACTGCTAGTGACAAGTCTCGGAAAATACATCTTTGCATCTATTCTGGGCCACATCATCCATGGCGGAATCATTTTACCCCTTATTTATTTTGCGTTCACACGCAAAAACCCTTTCTCTTTTCTGCTGGGGCTTATAACCCCACTTACAACAGCCTTTGCTACTTGTTCCAGGTTGGTTAATTTTGTTTTTAAAAGTTTATTTTCTAAAACGAGAATCAAATTGGGTGCTGTGTGGTTTCCGGGCTGTATGGCCGTGTTCTAGCAGCATTCTCTCCTGACGTTTCGCCTGCATCTGTGGCTGGCATCTTCAGAGGATCTGATGTTGGGAAAGCAAGTGGAGTATATATATCTGTTGGAGTGTCCAGGGTGGGTGAAGAAACATTGTCTGTGAGTAACAAAGAAGGCAACCAGGTCAAAAGTTGAGGGCATCTGAATAGAAGTGTGGGTAACAATGAAGTCTATAGCATGGGAGTAACAATGGAGATAGCAAGGTCACTGGTGGGAGCATCTGAATAGAAGTATCCTGGCTTTTGTTTCCTTTGTCTATGGTCATCCCGTGTTTGTGTGGAGCTGGTTAGACACTGTCTTGACTCTAGTATTTTTCAACACTGGCAGTCGAAAAATCAAATCTCCATTAAACTGGGCAAAAGCTCTACCTCCCCCCCTTCCTAAAAACACTTGGTGTGTGCTGGAAAAGGTGTTGGCAGGCATCATGGTGCCCAAGGGAAATCCTGAGCTAGTCTGAATGCCAGTGGCATACCTAGGCAAACTGGCACCCTGGGCAAGATCTGAGTTTGATGCCTCCCCATGGGCGGAGCAGCCCGCCCGCAGCACTCACCCTTCCCGGATGGCCCCAGCAGCCCAAGTTTACCGGAGATGAAGCTCCCCATCTTCCTGCTCTGTTTCTGGCTTGTGGGCCACCATACAGAGTGGGCGGGGCTTAGAAATCAGGCACCCCCATGTGACGAAAAATTTCTGCGCCTTGGGCAACTGCCCACTTTGCCCAATGGGCGGTATGCCACTGCGAATTGCTTCAAATTACCCTGAATTACACTGGCAAACAATCTGCTTCTGATCCCAATTCAAGGTGTTGGTTTTGCCCTTTAAAGCCTTACATGGCTTTGGGACCAAGGCTTCTGAATATGGTTGTTGTGAGCTTTCCGGGCTGTGTGGCCGTGGTCTGATAAATCTTGTTCCTAACGTTTCGCTTGTATCTGTGGCTGGCATCTTCAGAGGTGTATCACAGAGAGAAGTGTGTTATAAACTGTGTCCAGACTTCTCTTATTACAGACTTCTCTCTGTAATACACCTCTGAAGATCCAGCCACAGATGAAGGTGAAACATTAGGAACAAGATCTACCAGGCCACTGCCACACAGCCCGGAAAACCCACAACAACCAGTTGAATCCGGTCGTGAAAACAATGCATATCTGAATATGATTTCTGAAAGAACCTTCTGCATAGAGACCAAGGGTCTCTTTCCATGAATGTTGAGAAGAGCAGCATAGCAAAATGTGGATCACTCAGTGGCAACGAGGATATGTCCTTGGCTCTGACTCTTGACTTGTTTCTTACCACAATATCCCTTGTGGCATTTGGCCTGCATTTCTTGCCCCCATCTCTTTCAGTCTACTGCCTATAGCCCTGGTTTGATCTGGACACCAGTGGAATCATAACTCTGGTTCCCCCTCTTCCTGTCAGGAGACTCTGATGTTACCCAACTTCCTGTCACATGCTTGCAGGTCAGTGAATCCTGGCTCTGGAAAAGGTTGAAGTCCACTGCTTTGATACAGGGGTGTCAGGACTTAAATGGCTGACTGTAAATATCTCTGTTGTAGGCTAGGTTGGAGATATGCAGCTTCAGTCGCAGAGATGGGTCTATCTGTTTAAACCTAGTCTGTTTTTGCTACCTGTGTAAACACTGACATCCATTCCAACTTAAATAATCTGGTTTTTAAACTCTGGCTCACTCTTAACACTGCAGCTAAAATAATAGTTCTAAACGTATTCCAGACATTTTTATTTTGTTTATATAATTTGGATGTGTCTTTTGGATGTGTAAAAGTGTTCCAGCTTCCTGGAATGTCACGTACCCAGAACATTTCACAATGGATGCTTATTTGGGTTACAGACGATGTCCTCAGGCCTATTTTTCTTTCTCCCCTTCACTGCATGTAGTTCTGCCACTCTTCCCTCTATGATCAAGTGCATTGAAGAAAACAACGGAGTCGACAAGAGAATTAGCAGATTTATCCTGCCAATTGGGGCGACTGTAAACATGGACGGTGCTGCTATTTTTCAGTGTATGGCCACCGTATTCATTGCTCAACTGAACAACTTCGACCTTAATGCTGGACAGATTTTTACCATTCTGTAAGTTTATGCGCCTCTTAAGTCTGCTTTTCTTCAACAGCGAAATGCAGTGTTGATGTAAATTCAGTGTGGTGTACTGGTTAATAGAGTTGGTCGATACCAGCCAGATTTGTTCGGATTCAGATTCGGACCAGATTCTGATCAATGGTCTCGGATTGGCCAAATTCCGAACCTTGCAGATTCGGACTGCCCCGAATCTGCGGGAACATCTGAGAATTTCGGATGTGCTTTTATTTGACTGTCCTGATGGTACCCCCCAAGTTTGGTTGTCCAGTCCCTGGGAAAAGAGACCAGCAGCTTTATACTGTTCACTCCACCCCCCACCCCAGCTCCCCCTCGAGTCTAGCATTCAACTGTGCCCTGTCCCAAACTCCATGGAGAGTTCAGGACTGGGTGCAGTTACGGCAGGTGGGGGAAGGCACCGCCCATCGTCTCCCGCCCAGGGTAAAGGGAGGCTCTGCACCCCTGGTTGTGATTGCCCAAAACATCCATGGAAAAAAATTGGATCTATTTAGATTTTTGGAAAATAATGTATGTCTGTAACTGGAGCACCTCAATAACCTATACTGGTTCATGTTGACAGTGTGACTGCCACGGCATCCAGTGTAGGAGCAGCTGGAATCCCAGCGGGAGGAGTTTTAACCATTGCTATTATTTTGGAAGCCATAGGACTTCCCACCAACGATATATCCCTCATTTTGGCAGTGGACTGGATTGTGTAAGTACTGAACTTCTGTTGGCTTTTTATGTAGATAGGAACACATCACTGGCGGGTGGTGGACGGTGTGAACTGGATACCTGCCGTGCTTCAGAATAACTGAATAGGCACAGATACACCTTTTTAGAAATAAGCAACTTTTTAGTTTCATACTTCAAAATGTAGATATTTTGTTAACCATGACTAATTTAAGACTGGCTTTCTCATTCTGTGTTTTGATGCTGGCTGGTTATTGGACTTTTGTTGCTCATGAGAGAGATGCAGAGTAAATAGTACATAATACAGAAAGCGAGGAGCTTTTAACTAAAAGGAATCTGAGAGGGAGAGGAATGTTTTAAGCATCCTTATGCTCAGTTCTGTGACTAACTTCCTACTGTTAGAAACGTTCAAGACCCCTTTAAAGAATTTGGACAAATTTAGTTGTTGAAACGGCAAAAGGGTTTCTTATCTGGTAATGCGTTATTTTGCAAGATGGGTGTCCTGGGAATCATTAGGTGTGTGCCGAGAGACCTTGTTTGTCCCCTGTCCCTGGCCGGGTTTACTCTCCCCTCATCTCCCATTGGTTGGGCAGATGAGAGTTCACAGCCTATCCGCCTCCCCCCCCTCCCCAGGCCAGCCTGAACTAAGGATGGAGGGGTGGGGCCAGTGGTGGGATTACAACCAGTTAGCTACCAGTTCTAGCGAACTGGTGTGAACTGGCTGAATCCCACCACTGAATAGAACCTTGGATTTTCTGGACATAAACTTTTTCAAGCCAAAGTACCATTATATAACTAAAGGAGTTTTGACTCTTGCAAGCTTATATCCTGAAAAATCTTGTTCGTCTCTCAAGTGCTACTGGACTTTAATCCAGCTGCAGACCAAAACAGCAACCCTTTAAAACTGTCCTAGATCAGATTGTGACCGGTACGGCTGAAAAATGTCTTACACTCTTCCATAGGACTGAGAAAGCAATTGCCTCTTTGTGTTTTGTGTCATAGCAGGGATGTATATTCTGTTTGTGTAAAGATAATGCCCCAGGTTAAAGCTGTTGGTGTCTTTTCCCAGGGACCGGACAACCACTGTTGTGAATGTCGAAGGGGATGCGTTTGGAGCAGGCATCCTCCATTACCTGAATCAAAAGGAAATGAAGGAGAAAGAGTCGGAGCTCAGCGAAGTCTACGTGGAAGCCATTCCGAACTGCAAGGCCGAAGCGGAAACCTCGCCTCTGGTAATGCATAAGGACCAAGCCGTTGCCACTCCGACGCCTACCATGACAGATATTGAATCGAAAGAATCAGTCCTCTGAAGTAGGAGGAGGATTCTGGGCAATAGGGGCACCTTTCCTGACGCTGTGTTTTAGAAACCTAACTCTAGGAAAGCTGATCTAGCCATTATGGAGTTGAGCCGATATCCCTCTTTCTATGTTTCAAAAAGCGATATATGAACGCCTTGGAAAAATTCGCCAGCCTACCTGTCGAGTGCATGTGTGTATGTGTGTATATATGTGAACAGACACTATTTTTGTTTAGTGGTGAAAAGGCTTCCTATTTATGCACGTGTGTGAAACACGTGAATGAAAGTGATCTGAGCAAGGCTCCTTCCTTTTGTTTGAAACTAATATTGGAGGCCTACTCTGCAAGGTGGGTTTTTAAAACTCAGAAGGTACAAATAAGGCCCTCTTGTTCTGTCTGGCTTGTGACGTATGTCCCGCTCACTCAGTTGACCCCCCAATTATTGCATCAAGCCCAGGATGCTGTGTATTTGGAAGGAGGACCTCTTTCTGATTTGTCTTGATTTTTAGAATTCAAATTCAGGGATGCTCGTCTTAGGCCGCATTTCTGCTTGCACTAGTTGCCCGTGGAGAAGTGAAAAGGCCAGAAGAGAACTCCATGCAACGTGCAGCTTTGTGGTTTGTTTGGAGATAATGAATGAAAGTACATGCGCCCTTTAAGAACTGGGGAATAGGGACCGAAAGAAACATGTGACGCACGTATGCTGCTCTGTGGCTATATTCTATACATTTTTGATACATATAAGCATACACATACAATATACAATACTGAGTGCTACAGATTTGCTTGAGATGCAGATATTATGAACAGATACATGTCCTGAGAGCAGCAAATTGATTATAGACTTAAAGAAAAAGAATTGCACATGGGATACAAGATATACAGCGAATGGAAATAATAATAAGACTGTATCCTTTAATACTATGAACGGCACAGCCTTGCGCTGATCATTACAATCGTTTGACTTCTCCCAAAGAGACTTACCTGTCATTTTAGTGTATTAGCACTCAGTATTGTACATTGTATGTGTATGCTTATATGTATCAAAAATGTATAGAATATAGCCACAGAGCAGCATATGTGCGTCACGAGTTTCTTTCGGTCCTTATTCCCCAGTTTGTTTGGAGATCCCATTTCTTTGAGGCTGCAGTTTTGAAGTACAAGATCAGGGTGGAGCGACAGTCTTTTAAAATCTTTTCATTGCCTGCCATGTATTGGTGAAAAATCATTCCCATCCCTTCTCTGAGGGGAAAAAAAAGTTCCAGACCTTTTGTCTCTTATTGTCCAGCAGTGGTAGGAAGAATTGGGAGTGACTTTTGCAAAAGTGGAGACTGCGGGATCAGTAGCTGCGTTGTATTGCTGACCCGCACATGGAGCTCTGGGAAATATAGACTGTGACTGAACTAACCTGTGTGAAAGATGTTGGCATCAAGTTGGTACCAAGAGATGTTGGTACCAAGAGAGCAGCAGTGGCATAGGAAGTTAAGAGCTCATGTATCTAATCTGGAGGAACCGGGTTTGATTCCCAGCTCTGCCGCCTGAGGTGTGGAGGCTTATCTGGGGAATTCAGATTAGTCTGTGCACTCCCACACATGCCAGCTGGGTGACCTTGGGCTAGTCACAGCTTCTCAGAGCTCTCTCAGCCCCACCTACCTCACAGGGTGTTTGTTGTGAGGGGGGAAGGGCAAGGAGATTGTAAGCCCCTTTGAGTTTCCTGCAGGAGAGAAAGGGGGGATATAAATCCAAACTCTTCTTCTTCTTCTTAATTAGTCCTAATTATCTAAAGTTACTAGTTTTGTTTAAGCTTTGTCCTCCCCACCCCAGCCCAAGCCATACCAAGCCTCCACACGCATTGAAAACTGGGCATTTTAAAAGAATGTTACAGACGTGAATCAGACATGGCCACAGACTTAACATTCCTCCTATCATTGACCAGAACATGTCATTATGTCATTGATAGCATTCAAGTTTCTTCTAATATGCCGCAGTCTGTTGGCCATCTCTTGGTTATTTGTGAACAACTGGATGACAGAAATCCAGAGAGCCCGGATGACGTAGTGGTTAGGAGCAGGTGGGTTATGGAGAACCGGATTTGATTCCCCACCTCTCCACGTGAGCGGTGGGATCTTATCTGGTGAACTGAATTTGTTTGCACGCTCCTACAATTTTGCTGGGTGACCTTGGGCTAGTCACAGTTCTCTCAGAACTCTCTCAGCCCCACCTACCTCACAGGGTGTCTGTTGTGGGGAGAAGAAGAGGAGTTTGTAAGCCCCTTACAAGTAAAGCGGGGCAGAAATCCAAACTCCTCCCTCTATATGTAGAGAAAAGACCAGTGTAGCATCCCCAGGCTGCTGGTGCCCTTTTGCATTAGGACCCAGTTTTAAACAAGAGCCCTTCAAACTTTCCTTTGAAAAACATTCCTAGGTCCTGTTTATTCCTAGGATAGGTTAGCATCCCCTAAAACCAAAGCTTCAAGTTGTCCACGCGACAAGTTTAGTTTGCATTTGGAAAGGAAGAGGATACCTGCGATGTCTTCTTGTTGCGCCTGTTCTATTTGCAAGTCCATTAGTAAATTGGAGGCAAATACATTCCTTATAAATAAGCATTGCAGCGGCTCACCCTTTATTAGTTCCTCAAAAGAGCTGCTGCATGCTTGAAGGACAATTCAATACAGACATTTTTGCCATCGAGGCCCGAACAACTTGTGGTGACCCTGCAGGATTTTTAAGACCAAAGAAATTCAGGAATGGGTTGTCATCATCTGCCTACCAATAGCAACCCGGGACTTCCTTAGTGGTCTTTCATCCAAGTACTAATCAGCAGAGGCGGAGCACTCAACGGGGACATGGGGGATCACATGTCCCCGGGCACACCCCAGCTGGTCGTGTGGGGGGTGAAGAGTTGCCCCACACACCCCTCCCCTTAGCCATGCTTGTATGTGAGCCAAAGGAGCAGTCTAGTAGAGGTAGGGCCAGGAGGCCTTCGGTGGCAACCAATAGGAGCAGGTTTTGCCCTAGGTGCCATTCCTCCCCCTCCCCCACATGTCTCTGCTAACCAGGAGTGACTCTACTTAGCTTCCAAGATCTGATCAGATCAGACTAGCATGGGCTCTCCAGGACAGAGTGGAGACAAACAGAGATGTTTTGCCATTGCTTGTCTGTGCACGACGACCCTGGATTTCTTCGGTGGTCTCCTATCCATGGACTGACCCTGCTTACCTTGGGAGATCTGACAAAATCTCAGGTCAGGTTAAATTCAGACTGCAGCCAACCATTTCTCATTTAATGCCCCAGGCCTACAGATAAACTGTCCATTCATGAAGGAAAAATGTGCACGCACAGACACAATTATTGAGAAATACTAGCATTCTTAAGTCACTCAGAGGTTCAGCCATCTAAAATAGCAACCTAGCCATTTGATAAATGTGTATCAAAGATAGCCTTGGCCATGTTCCTGTTTGCTTTTTTACGGTAGAAAAGATCCAATATATAAAACTGTACTCTGTTATCGGAGCAGAAAGCTTTAGGTCAAATGGGTGTTGTGAGTTTTCCGGGCTGAGTGGTAGTTTTTGCTCCCACCTTTTCACCCCCATCTGTGGTTGGCATCTTCAGAGGCCTGTCATGGTAAGATGTTTCTCTCTGTGGCAACAATACTTTAGGTCCGGGGTGTCCAATTCTGGCACTTCAGATGTTCATGGACTACAAATCCCATCAGTCCCTGCTGGCATGGCCAATTGGGAATGGGAACTGTAGTCCATGAACCTCTGAAGCGCCAGAGTTGGACACCTCTGCTTCAGATCAAACCTTTGAAAAAGGCCCCGTGCATATACCGTGTTTCCCCGAAAATAAGACAGTGTCTTATATTAATTTTTGCTCCCAAAGATGCGCTATGTCTTATTTTCAGGGGATGTCTTATTTTTCTGTGTTCTGTTCGTCGGGCATGCTTCCAAACAAAAACTTTGCTATGTCTTACTTTCGGGGGATGCCTTATATTTCCCACTTCAGCAAAACCTCTACTACGTCTTATTTTCAGGGGATGTCTTATATTCGGGGAAACAGGGTATTGTTTTCCTACTGTTTCAGACTTTCTCATCCTTTGTGTGAGGAAGTTGAGGACTTTATGCTCTTCCTTTCACGTACTTTCTTCTTGACTTGCGGAAAGAACGACATATTTTAAAATCTAATTTCCTGCTAAAAAAAAAGGGACACGGACAGACACTATATTTATTTTCTACACAGAGCTGTGCTGAGTCCCAGCCAACAATCCCCTGCACTGCAGAGCAGCTAGAATTCATCTGAATGGTGCCCAGAGCCAAAGGACAGGCCACTCTGTGCCCTCCCTCCAGCTATACGGCTATACAGCTGCCTGAGCTGTGGAGGCTTATCTGGGGAATTCAGATTAGCCTGTACACTCCCACACATGCCAGCTGGGTGACCTTGGGCTAGTCACAGCTTCTCGGAGCTCTCTCAGCCCCACCTACCTCACAGGGTGTTTGTTGTGAGGGGGGAAGGGCAAGGAGATTGTAAACCTTTTTGAGTCTCCTGCAGGAGAGAAAGGGGGGATATAATCCAAACTTCCTCCTCCTCCTCCTCCTCCTCCTCCTCCTCCTCCTCCTCCTCCTCCTCCTCCTCTTCTTCTTCTTCTTCTTCTTCTTCTTCTTCTTCTTCTTCTTCTTCTTCTTCTTCTTCTTCTTCTTCTTCTTCGAACCCTTTTCCTCCTACTGTAGCAAAAACCCCATATGCCAATTCACAAAAAGCACCATTGTAGTTGCAAAAACCATCTCAGTAAAGCCAGGCCCACTGCTGCCAGAACAAATCGCTGTGTCCTCTTTTGCAATGTTGATAAATCTGTAAATAATTCTGTTGCCTTTCCGTTTAGACAATCATTAATGTGAAAGGTTGCTTTCATCCCTTATTTTGTCTGTTAGGTGTCTGGTTGGAAAGGATGGGGTTAGTCCAAGATCTTCCAGGTTGGTCAGAGTCCTTTTTCACCCAGACTAACCTGATTTCATCAAATCTTGGAAGCTAAGCAGGGTTGGCCCTGTTTAGGACTTGGGTGGGAGACCGCCAAGGAAATCCAGGGTCATAGAGGCAGGTAATGACACACCACATCTTTTGGCTTGAAAACCCCTTGAGAGGGTTGTCAGAAGTTGACTGTGGGCGATTCCGCACACGAGTAAAATAGGTTCGACCCAGTTCCCTGAGAAGGGTACTGACCTAGGTCGAAAATCCCAGCTCAGAGGGCAGAATCATCCTGTGCCTCTTCGCCGCTCCGTTCCGATTGGCTACTGTTCTACGGCCGTGTTCTGTCTATCCCCACACACGTTATAAAAAAACTGCCACAGGAATGGAGGGACGAAGGTGGCATTTTTTATTGGCCAGCTGTACGCGTGCCCGAAACACTCAGCTGTGATTGGCTGAATGGGGGACTCCTGGCACCAGAGATTCCGCACTTTACTGGAATCGAGCTGAGTTCGAGCATGGTTCCCTGAAAAAGTAGTAGTTCCCAACTGGAGTCGGAAATTTGATCATTACACAGCGCGAAGCTGGTACAAAACCACGTCAATCCCAGTGGTTGTGCGGAGCACTTAGGTCAAACGCAGCTCGAATTTAGGTCGATAACACAAGTGCGGAATTGACCTGTGACTTGGAATACTTCAGACATGCACACACATGCATTTCCTCTTAGGTTTTTGGGTTCCCCAGCACCATTTTATGACAAAAAAAGTCATACAGAGACTTAAGGGGATGCAGATGCACCTGGTTGGTTTAGGAGGAAGTTCAGGGAAGCAAAGAAGCATGGGAAACACAGTCAATAGATCACACCAGTCAATAGATTGCACAGCAACTGAAGACGTTTTGAAAACGTTTCAACCAAAGAATCGTTTGAAAGGGGATTCATTTCAAACTTTTTGAGGCTGGAAATAAAACATTTTCTGAATGTAAGAGGGGGAAAAACAATGCAGAACTCCATGGAGGAAACACTTTTATTTCCTGCCTCAAAACTTTTTAAAAAGTTTGTGCAGAAAGGGCCTTGGTCACATTAACAAATCGCATGCATCTGCTCTGATCCTGATATGTGGACCTAGATGAGTGTTGCCAATTTTTTTATTTGCATTCTCCTCCCTTTAAATAGGATTGCTGATATTTGAAATTATCTGACAAGCCTAACACATACAACAACGCTGACTTGACAAATCGGTATAGGAGAGATTGTGAAACTACTGAGAAGCCTGTAAGGAGAAGGGCCCGTGATGGGAAAGGCAACCTATAATGTAATAAATAATAATAACATTTTCTGAAGGGCAGTTACGCAGGGGAGACTTAACAAACCTTGCAGAGGGTAGCTATGTCTGTCTGCTGTAGAACAACTAGACTGACGTCCAGTAGCACCTTTGAGGCCGGCTGTATTTTTTTTTGGGGGGGGGGGGTGCTTTCAAGAATCTCAGCATCCTTCATTGGTCTCTAAAGTGTTGCAGTTCCCAGATTTAGCTGTTCACAAAACATGTGTGTACATCCTTGAGTGCTGCTGTAGAAAAACTGTATGATAGCTGTATAAATAGCAAGTGTATGGGGGGGGGGAGTGTTCAGTGTTAATCAGTATTTGTGAACTGTGAAAAATATTAATGACAGAATATTATATTGCGTAGCTGTTGGAGGTATGGTGCAGACCTGTATTATCTAAGTAAAGAAGAGGACTGCTTTAACATGTATTTGTTGTAACCATGCGGTGAAAACTCTGAGCAGAGCCCTCCGCCCTCCCGATTTGCTGCAATTTTTCCAAGAGTGTTTTATTGGTGCCTATCACAGCCTTCCTAGACCAGAGCTTACAACTAGACGCGTGCAGGGGTAAATAGACTTATGAAAGAATGTGTTATATTTTTTAGCCTTCTCTAGCCCGATCTCATGCAAACTTGGAACGTAAGCAGGTTCAGCCCTGGTTAGTACTTGGATGGGAGATCACCCAGGAAGACCACGGTTGCTGTGCAGAGGCAGGCAATGATAAACCACCTCTGCCATGACCTGGATGATCCAGGGCCGTTTTTGCATGGCAAAATTACATCGGGGTTGAGCTGGGATCACATGTACCTGGGCTATCTTGTCCTGGATTCTGTATATGCACGGTTCCCCGCTTCTGCCCAGGAGCAGAGTTAGTAATGCTCCAGTTTGCTCCGCACGACCCTGATTTCTGTATTTGCTTCGGAAGCATTTCTGAGCATGCCCAGTGTCCCCCATTCGGATTGGCTGTTGCTTTTGAGTGGCAGCTTGAATGGGTGTCAGGGAAATCAGGCGGCTGGGCAGGAACAATACACTTCGTCTGCCCCCAGTTGATGTTTTTGTGTATGTGCTGTGGGAATGGAAGAAATTGATCTGTGTTTTTAATGGTTTCAAAATAAGATTTTGCTGTCAGAGGGAGAAAACTAGTGAATAGTCTGCTGATTGTTTTAAAATAAAGCTTGTACTGAGGAAAATAGACCAAGTGATTTTTCTGGTTGGCTGTTGCTTTTGAGTGGCAGCTGCAAGCACCTGTGAGCTTGCTCGGTATCCCGCGTTCTGATTGGCTGCTGTTTTTGAGTGGCAGCTTGAATGAATGTCAGGCAGGGAGATCAGCCGGCTGGGCAGGAAAAATAAACCAGTCCTGCTCCTGATTGGTTTTTGCACTGCACAGGCACAAGAAGTGTCACACTGGGACTTTTTAAAAGAACCTCCAAACTGGCTATTTGAAAATCTCGGGCTATGGTAAATATTGCAGGGGGACACCAGGGCAGACTCTGTGCAGCTTCGGGAGCCGTGCGGAATTCCCGGCTGCAAAGGATATTTTCTGTGCTCACCCTGGGATATTTTGACCGTGTAAAATCTGGAGGGACCGGGTTTGATTCCCAGCTCTGCCACTTGAGCTGTGGAGGCTTATCTGGGGAATTCAGATTAGCCTGTACACTCCCAACATATGCCAGCTGGGTGACCTTGGGCTAGTCACGGTTCTTTGGAGCTCTCTCAGCCCCACCCATCTCACAGGGTGTTTGTTATGAGGGGGGATGGGCAAGGAGATTGTAAGCCCCTTTGAGTCTCCTTACAGGAGAGAAAGGGGGGATATAAATCCAACTCTTCTTCTTCATTGAATGCACCTCAGCTCACGAATGTTGGAATAATGTTCTATCTTTCATTTTCTTGAGAGGTGGACGTGTAATCCTAAGATTCAAAGCAGTGTTTCCATGCCTTATAATTTTACCAAATTGCTAAGGTCTCCCTGGTTTTCCTTCTCACCATGATATCAGTGGTCCTCTCGTTAAAATCCTCTCTCTTTTTGGCATCAAGGCACTTCTAATGGCAACCCCATGGGGTTTTCTAGGCAAGAGACATTGGGTGTGATTGGCCTTTGCCTGCCTCCCTGTCATTGCCCTGGTATTTCTTGGAGGTCTCCCTTTCAAAGCTGAACCACTGCTTAGCTTCCGAGATCTGATGAAATTGGGCTAGCCTGCACTATGTAGGTAAGGGGCTCTCCTTAAAGAATGTTGTTTTCCTTTTTTAAAAAAAAGGCTTTAATTGTGCCTCAGCAGAAGAAATATGTGTGTACCTTCCTTAAAACATTGAGGCGACTATACCATCTTCCAGACACTGTATCCTTCTATGCAACAATGCCGCTTTTCTGAAAAATTGGTTTTAAGGGGAGAAAATTCACTTCTTTACTTAAAGTGCTCCTAATCTGGCAGTGAAGTGCTTGTTAGTGCAAAGATGTATTTTTGACCAAAAGGGAGTCAACACTGAGATTTCAAAGCAGAACTATAACACCACCTGCCTTATTTTATACGGAGATGCCTTGGCCTGCTCACCTCTGATCGTTTTAACTTTCATCCTCGCTAAGAATCATAGTTAAGACCACAGGAAATGATGTCTGTTGTTGCTAACAATGACTTGGGCCAGTATCCTAGGAGAATGGCATCTTTATTGTTTTGCTGGTAAACATACATTTCTGCCTCCTCTGGGGTGCATTTAGTGAGAGAACAGAGTCAAACTATTTTTAAAGTAATTATTTATGCAGCTTTTTATTTCAATGGTATGTATCTTAATACAGGTGTCACCCGAAATGGTGGGAGTCTGTCCCTTTTAGAGTGGGGAATTGATGAGAGCAGACTCTTGGCTTAGCAAAAGGTTGGGGAAGCCCAAAATCTTTGTTGCCTATGCATACCAAGGTTAGCTTTGCAAGAAATCCACACGAGAGCAAAAAAAGTTTAATAATTTTATTCAGTGATAATAGGGTACACAAGCATACAATAATCAAAGCAGCAGAACACACACACAGTCTTAGGATATAAGCAATGTTGAGAGGATAGATTTGGAATCGATTAAGGGAATTAGGGAGTAAGAGTTAGTCACAATCTTGTAGCAGAAACGTCTGAGGAACAGAGCTGAGTGAACTGTGCTTAACTCTGGCAGAAGAAAGAACAATGTGTTAGGGATGATATCAACAGACAGAGAGGTGTCTGGAGATATTGAACACTGACTATTGGGAGAGGGGGCTACTTATAGGGAAAAGGGACCATCAGATTTAGGCAGAGTTGTTCTTAATCTTCCAGGACAAAGGGAAATTCTGCCTTTCTGGGGAAAGACAAGAGGCAGACATCAACCTTAAGTGTTGAGTCGTTAATCTAATGGTTGAGGTTTTAGCCCAATGGGCTAAAATGGGATTGCCCAGAAGTGGGCTGTGAGCTGAATCAATCATAGCTGCAAAACACTGGCTATGTAAATAAAATGGTGGTTGGAGAAATATTAGCGGAAGACGTTTTTGGATTAGTACAATACTGGCAGGAACACTTGGGGCAAATATATTAACAAGTCCTTTGTCTTTTCAGAGCAGGTAGTCTCTTATATTGGGTGTTCTAACAATAAAAACCCTAATAACCAACCAGTCTGCCAGATGAGAGAATTGTTGACCTGCTGTCTGCCGCTCTACAGCACTATCTCTGGAGGTGGCCAGTTGGTGATATTGCAGTTATCAACATACCAGGGTACCAGTGAAATAAGGGACCTTTAAGGGCCTAGTTGGATCTCTAAGGCCTGGACCCTGAGAGACCTTTGGCATGGCACTGCTAGGCACCCCAAGGGTTTGGAAGGATGGGTAGAGGTGCTGCTCTTTCAAAACAGAGCCTCACCCACCATAGGTCAGTTCGGTAACACAGGGATCTCCAACCTTTTTAAGCCTGTGGACACCTCTGGAATTCTAATGCAGTGTGGTGAATGCAGCCACAAAATGGCTGCCACATCTTCCCTTCAGTCACACAGTAAAGATACTTGAGCTGTGGTCGCAGCTACTGCCAAACCAACTCTTTTTTTTTTTTTGCTTCTGCACAGTCAAATCAAATCTTCAGCTGTCCTATCTGGTGCTGCCTACTTTCTAAAAACATTTGACAGGGTCCCGAAAAGGTATTAGTGGGCACTGTCTTGGGACCTCTGTTCTAATTTTTCATGGAATAGGACTTTCGCCTCCTTCTGGCCTCCCCACAAAAGGAGAATCAGTGGAATCTCAACAACAGCACAGGGGAAAGAGTAGGGAGTCTGAAGTTGGAGTAGGAATTGGATGGCAATTGCCATTCCCTCTTCCTCAAATGAAAATACCATTCCATGTGAGGAACCGTGTGGTTGGATATACACCAATGAACATTGGCCCACACATTCCACAGTAGCCCATTTAACGGGAATCTTGAGCTTATCCCTAAAAAAGGAGTTGTTCTCAGATACATCATGGTACACTGAAAAACCTGTGTCGACAGCACAGATAACCACTCCATTTTTTTTAGTTTCCTTTCTTACACGATTCTGCACAAAACTTTCTTTAATATATTTTTCTAAGCAGCTCTGTCATGTTGGGATTGCTAGTGTCACGAACATGTTTAAGTGTGTGCGTGTGATGTGTAAATAAAGATAGTAGTGCCAGATGTAGTTCCGTGATTGTACAGCTGATGTTACCATTCTCATTTGTTTGTCGTCTTTTGTACATAAGCTGATTCCCACTTACCGTCCTGAGCTCGGAGCTCCTGTCTGGTGGACCAGGTCATGATGGCTGAATGATAATTTGATGTACAAAGAATACTCTCACTCCCAATTGCAACTTTGTTTTTTTCATTTACTGGTTGTTTTTTTCCCCCTGAATCTGAAATAAAATGACTTTTGACTGAATCCGTTGCTGTTTCTGGTTTTTTACTCAACAAGATTCATTAATGTTCATAAAGGTGTTTTAAAAAACACACGGCGTCCATTTGTGGTCAGATAGTATGCCAAGGGGTTCAAGGTTGACCTGCAGACTCTGGTTTTCTCAATCCTAGAGATTAAGTTAGCCATATGGGTCTGGGTCCTGAATTGAAGAACAAAGAGGGTGTCACATTTTTATATATTTATTACTAATAATAGAACTACCACTACTGTTGCACTCTGGCTATAACTAATATTTCAAATTTAGTTCATACTCTCCCATCAGTTCAACATCCTTAAGGTAAGTATTCAATCAATGCGAAAACATGTATATACAAAAATATATTCAGTCCATCTTGGTTCATCAACATTTTATATGAATCCACTCAGGTAAGTATTCTGTACGTATTCAATGATAAGTCCAAAATTGTGCACAGGCATAAGTCCAAATTCTTTTAAACACAAGGAGGAAAACGCATTGCGCCTAATCCGCGTTTTTCGATGGCTTCATCAGCCTCACAGGTTGTATTTATATTGGCTTCATATGGGTACTCTGTAAAGGTAAACTCAAATAACATTCAAATAAATCTATCATTATTATAATGTATAATATTCTGATGGGAGAGTATGAACTAAATACTTACCTGAATTAATACGGATGACCCTGAATCTATTTGTTATAATTGTTAAAAATAAGTTGAACTTACCTGTTGGATGTAGTCGACAAGAAATGATTGTATTTATAACTAATGAAATATAAAAAATATAAACAATGATATAAACTCATGTATATAGATATACGTATTTGAAATATTAGTTATAGCCAGAGTGCAATAGTTCTATTATTATTAATAATTGCACCCCCTTTTCTTATGTGGATATATATTTATTACAACATTAATATCCCACCATTCCTCATGTTTCAAGGCGGCTTACAACAATAGTAAAATACATTTTCAGTTTAAAACGAACCATAAAACAGCAAACTGCAAATCTCTCTCCCTCCCCATCTTACAATATGCCTGCCATATTTTATTTCAGACAATTCAATAGAGCGTGATATCGCTAATAGCAGTAAAGTACTGTTTTCAGGGTCATCTCTATGATGCAGCGGCCAAGAAAGCCCATGCAATTTTGGGCTGTATCAATAGGAGTATAGTGTCAAGATCGAGGTATGTAATTGCACCTCTCTACTCTGCATTGGTTAGACCTCACCTGGAATATTGTGTACAGTCCTGGGCACCATAATTCAAGAAGGATATTGACAAGCTGGAATAGGTCCAGAAGAGGGCAACAAAAATGGTAAAAGGTCTAGAATCCATGCTCTACGACGGATGGGCAATTATTTTTTCCATGGGGCCACATAAGAAACAGAAAATATTGTGGAGGGCCGGGCCAGCAAAGTAGGTTAGGCGGAAAGTCTCGCGAGAATCCGCAGCCAAGGCAACCGGGCTTCAGGGTTTAAAGATCACCGCCCCCCAGCACGAGCTGGCTTTAGAAAGCCCACAGAATCCGGCCAGCCAAGGCAACGGCTTCTGTAGAGTCTCTCGCTCCCAACATTGCAGGGGCCAGTCAGGGTCATCCGGTGGGCCAGATGTGGCCCGCGGGCCGTATAATGCCCAGGTCTGCTCTACGAGGAAAGACTTAGGCAGCTGGGTATGTTTAGTCTGATGAAGAGAAGGTTAAGAGGTGACATGATAACCTGTGGGCACAGTTGGGGGGGGGGGTTATTGCCATCTGCCATTGTATAGTTTTTTTAATAGTATTAATTGTGGTTACTGTTTTAATCATGATGATTGAATGTGTCATACTTGAATTAATTTATTGCATTTTTATTGTTCACTGCCCTGAGCCCTTCTGGGGAAGGAGGTTTAAAAATTTAAATATAAATAAAAAATAAAATAAAATAGCTATGTTTAAATACTTGAAGGGTTACCATGTCGAAGAGCAAGCAAGCTTGTTTTCTGCTGCCTCAGAGACTAGGACACGGAGTGATGGATTCAAGGTGCAGAAGAAGAAGAGGAAGAAGAGGAGGAGGAGGAGGCGGAGGAGGAGGAGTAGTTTGGATTTATATCCCCCCTTTCTCTCCTGCAGGAGACTCAAAGGGGCTGACAATCTCCTTGCCCTTCCCCCCTCACTACAAACACCCTGTGAGGTGGGTGGGGCCGAGAGAGCTCCGAGAAGCTGTGATTAGCCCAAGGTCACCCAGCTGGCGTGTGTGGGAGTGTACAGGCTAATCTGAATTCCCCAGATAAGCCTCCACAGCTCAGGCGGCAGAGCGGGGAATCACACCCGGTTCCTCCAGATTAGATACACGAGCTCTTAACCTCCTACGCCACTGCTGCTCCCTAAACCTGCTCCACCTAAACATTAGGAAGAACTTCCTGACTGTCAGGGCTGTTCGACAGTGGACTTCACTGCCTCGGAGAGTGGTGGAGTCTCCTTCTTTGGAGATTTTTAAACAGAAGACGGATGAACATATGTCGGGAGTGCTTTGAACGCCTGTCTCGCAACCCAAACATTTTCCTCCTTGTGAGTGAAATGGCAAGCAAGCTTTTTACCACCAAAATACTTTATGGTGCCGCTTTAATGTCAAAATACCACTTTATGGGCAGGATCCAAGCTGAAGTCAGGCCATTAGTAGACAAGCTGTGCTCCAAAGGCTGGACAGAAATATCTATTATGTGCTCTATAGCTAGGCATACATACAAAGCCTTCTCCAAATATGATAATTTAAAAAACGGTACTTTCTCCTCTCCCCCTTCCCCAACACACACATATTGATAGTAAGGAAAACATTGCGGTGAGGTATTAAAGACAAGTTGTAATCCAGTTTTGCTCTCTGAACAGCGCTTTTAATCCTTCAAGATAGACAGATGCCCTTTGAGATTAGAATATTTGCTTTCCTTTATTTTAATGGTCTCTTCGCAATGTATGAAACATTGCTATGATTTTATCTTGGTATCTGAAAGAGAGCAAATCTCCTGTAAAAGGATGGATGGGAGACTACAGTGGGTCTAGATTTACTGCCAAACATGTATCTTTTTTTGACAGCGAGCCCTGGGGTTATGAAATCCATTCTTCGGATCAGCTCCCAAACGGTTATAAACCAGGATCACATTGTGAGTGGAGGCTTTTCAGTTTACACCAAGCTAGACTGACCTAAACCCTTTCAGCGGGCTGTAATCTAGACAGCAATGTTTTTGGTTCAACAGAACTGGACTCTTGCTGGACGACCATGGACTTGCTGGACGACCACACACTCGCAGCCTCAACCCTGGTAAATATTTGGATGAGAGACCTCCAAGGAATACCAGGTCCGTGATGTGGAGGCAGACAATGGCAAAGCACGAGGGAATGTCTGTTGCGTTGGAAACTACAGGGTCGCCATAAGTCAGCTGCGACTTGACAAGGAGAGAGAAAAATAGGTAGGTAGGTAGGTAGGTAGGTAGATGATAGATAGATAGATGATAGATAGACAGATAGATAGAGAGATAGATAGATGGATGATGGATGGATGGATGGATGGATGAGAGAGAGAGAGAGAGAGAAAGAGAGAAAAAGAGAGATAGAGAGAGATAGAGAGAAAAAGAGAGATAGAGATAGAGATAGTGAAAAATGCCATCAAGTCACAGCTGACTTACGACAGCCCTGTGTGATTTTTCAGACAAGAAAAAAGCAGGTGTGATTTGAAATTGCCTGCCTCTGTGTAGCAACCCTGGACTTCCTTCATGATCTCCCATCCAAGTGCTCACCCATGCCACCTGTGCTTGGCTTCCAAGATCTGATGAAATTGAGCTAACCAGGGCTAACTTGGTTCAGAAATAAGTATTTACAAAAAAAAAAAAAAATCCTCTGAAGATGCCAGCCACAGATGCAGGCGAAACGTCAGGAGAGAATGCTGCTAGAACACGGCCATACAGCCCGGAAACCCCCACAACACCCCAGTGATTCCGGCCATGAAACCCTTCGACAATTCTAAAATCAGCCATTCAAAATGAAAGTTTCCCACCTTTATTTATTTATTTATTTATTTATTTATTTATTATTGAGACTTTTATACCGCCCTATCCCCGAGGGGCTCCGGGCGGTGTACAACATAGAATCTCTGTACAGATATAAATATAATTAAAACCTTTTAAAAACAGCAGTAAAAATAACAAGAGGCGTCCGACAATCCCTAATTTTAAATTCTCCCCAGGAGGGAGGGAGCAGCGAGTCCCATTTGATGGAAAAAGCCTAGATATTAAGAGCTAGAAGGGGCGGGGGGTGCACCTTCAGCGGCTGGTCCCTCCAAAGGCCCGGCGGAACAACTCCGTCTTACAGGCCCTGCGGAACTCGCCAAGGTCCTGGACAGCTGGAAGAAGAGCGTTCCACCAGGCCGGGGCCAGAGCTGTAAAGGCCCTGGCCCGTGTGGAGGCCAGCCGCATCATTGAGGGGCCAGGGACCACCAGTAGATTGGCCTCAACCGAGCGGAGAGGCCGTGTAGGGACATATGGGGTGATGCGGTCTCGAAGGTACGAGGGTCCCAGGCTGTGTAAAGCCTTAAAGGTCAGCACCAACACCTTGAAGATGATTCGGAACTCTACTGGGAGCCATACAAATATCATAGTAACCTTAAACTAAGTGCTAAGGGCCTATAATTAAATTTCAGACTCCCACCCATTTCAAACTCCCACCCATCCAGGCAGCTTTCCTTCCCTTTCGCAGCCCCACCTACCTCACAGGGTGTTTGTTGTGAGGGGGGAAGGGAAAGAAGTGTGTAAGCCCCTTTGAGTCTCCTTACAGGAGAGAAAGGGAGGATATAAATCCAAACTCTTCTTCTTCTGCTGCTGCTGCTGCTTTCCACACATTCTTCCCCCTCCTTCCTCTACAGATTCAACCCCGTTCTTGCTCATCCCATTTCTAGGTAAGGGTTGCACTGGCATAAAAGTACTTGATGTAACCTACTAAATAATACCCCATTAATCTTCTGTGAAATAGACAAGCCTTTTTTCCTCCTGCTTTCCTCCCTTCCTGTCATAAAAATGCAAGAATCTTACAAGTTTGTTCCATTTTTAGTATTTATAGAGGGTTACCGAGCAATAGGCTAAATCCCTGGGCTCTTTCACACCTGATATGTAGAGATAATTTCTGAACTTCTCAACTTGTCTGAGCAACTTCTGAATCAGTTGCACCAAAGGAAAAGGCCAGAGCAAGATTTCCATCTTGTGGTTAAACAACAGAAGTGCAATTCTGCTTGTGGGTTGTTTTCATTCACATCTGTTCACCTCTTCCAAAGCAGTGGCGTGGGAGGTTAAGAGCTCGTGTATCTAATCTGGAGGAACCGGGTTTGATTCCCAGCTCTGCCGCCTGAGCTGTGGAGGCTTATCTGGGGAATTCAGATTAGCCTGTACGCTCCCACATACGCCAGCTGGGTGACCTTGGGCTAGTCACAGCTTCTCGGAGCTCTCTCAGCCCCACCTACCTCGCAGGGTGTTTGTTGTGAGGGGGGAAGGGCAAGGAGATTGTAAGCCCCTTTGAGTCTCCTGCAGGAGAGAAAGGGGGGATATAAATCCAAACTCCTCCTCCTCCTCCTCTTCTTCTTCTTCTTCTTTCCTCACAACAACCCTGTGAGGTATATGTTAGGCTGAGAGTGTGCAAATGGCCCAGGGGCACCCACCGAGCTTCCACGGCTGAATGGGAATTCAACTCTGGCTCACCCAGACCCGAGTCGGATGCTCTAACCACTACACCAGACGTCTGCTTCTGTACTGCTCTTGAATTTCCAAGCAGAAAGGTTTCTTCAAGCAGAAGCAACATTCCTGCTTAATGGGAGAGGTTCTCACCCACAGATTCAATTTTATGATTCTCTCCCCCGTGTTTTCTCATCCCTTTTGCCGCGATCTGATCTGATCTTGGAACCAGTTGGAGGAAAAGACAAACCCGAAGCCAGAAAAAAAATTGGAGAAAGCGTCAAGCAATTCTCTTTTAAGCCAGTGTTAATGCATGGCATCAAACGTTCACATGTTACAGTGTCTACAACCTGCAAGTAAACGTGTACATCTGGTTTGTAAGAAAGAACCAAAGTGCTTTAAACTGGAGACCAGTATCTGGGGAGGGGGAAAAAGAGGGCTGGGTTGTATAGTGGTTAAAGTGTTGGAACAGCATTGGGAAACCCAGGTTCTAAACCCTACTTGGCCATAGAAGCTTGCCGCCTTGAGCAAGTCTCAACCTTGACCATGGCAAATATTTGGATGGGAGATCTCCATGGAATATTAGTGGCGGAGGCAGGCAACGACAAAATACCTGTGAACATCTCTTACCTTAAAAAACCTACCAGGTCACCATAGGTCAGTTGGGACTTGACGGCAAAAAATAATGCTTAATAAAAGTTCCCTTGAGATATCTTTTCAACATTTGTACATTACAATGTATAGAAATCAATAAGGGGAGAAGGATAAAATGTGCCCCCTAATTTTTCTCAGTTGCAACAGTGGCGTAGCAGGTTAAGAGCAGCAGTGGCGTAGGAGGTTAAGAGCTCGTGTATCTAATCTGGAGGAACCGGGTTTGATTCCCAGCTCTGCCACCTGAGCTGTGGAGGCTTATCTGGGGAATTCAGATTAGCCTGTGCACTCCCACACACGCCAGCTGGATGACCTTGGGCTAGTCACAGCTTCTCGGAGCTCTCTCAGCCCCACCCACCTCACAGGGTGTTTGTTGTGGGGGAAGGGCAAGGAGATTGTAAACCCCTTTGAGTCTCCTGCAGGAGAAAAAGGGGGGATAGAAATCCAAATCATCATCATCATCATCATCATCTTCTTCATCTTCTTCATCTTCATCATCATCATCATCATCATCAATAGGAACTTTAGGGCATGACAACCCCTAAACTCATTCAGTTGCTGGCCTATAGGTGGGATCTGGAAATCGCTTGAAATGACAGTCGATCTCCAGGCTATGGAGATCAGTTCCTGAGGAAAAAAATGGCAGCTTTTGTAGGGTGGTGTTACATCCCACTGCCCCCCACAGGCTCCACACCCCAAAACTCCTGGAATTTCTCAGTCCACATCTGGCAGCCCTAAATTGTCAGCCCATTTGCACAAGCATCCTTCACACACACCATGTCTCACTTGCCTCCTGGGCAGAGAAACTGAGATGAATCCCGGAGCCCATCAAAGGTTGCCCCTCAAATCTCCAGGAATTCCCTGCACTGGAGCTGGCAACCCTACCGAACGGTATAAAATGTAGCCGTATTTGCAAAGCACCTTCTGGTAATGATCCCCTAAGCGCATGCGCATGCATGCCTAATTGTGAGCCAGCTGTGACTGCACGGTTCCCAGACTTGAATGCAGCAGGGCCGGGTCTCCGTGGTTTTGTTTGCTTTGTGAATGCAGAAGTTGGGGGTGGGGGGTGGGTGGGGGGTGGGTGGGCTGCTAACTATCTGAATCCTTTTGTCTGGGGATGAAAAACTCCTTTTGCTGCCAGCAGGGTGCCCGGAGGACATCTGGCAACTTAGGGTTTCTTTTCTTCTGGGGGAGCGGGGTGGGGGTGGGGAGAGCAAACTTCTTTGCATAGCTTTTGGCACAGTCCAACAGTCTCGAAAATGTGCTGGGAGGGGGGCAAACAGCTTTGAAGGGCCCCCCCCCAGCTTTGATGGGCTTTGTTTGAGGCTTCTTAGCAGCAGATATTTGGGCCTGCAGTCAACGTGAAGAGGAAGAGGCCTGAAATACACCTATCAGGAGTAAACCTGTGCTGACCTCTCCTCGGAGGTAGTAGCCAATTCATCTCTGTCTGTTATTTCTAGATCAGAGGAATCTCTACTTTGATCTTTCCAAGTGACCTTTTTCTTTTTACCCTCTTTAGACCATTTATAGACCATTATTTGTCTCAGACTCATAGTCCCTTATATCTCTAGTAAATTTCCTGTTTTTCATTTCCCTTAGTTTCTCATTAAAGCTTCTGAGGCTTGCTTCTATTTTTTGAAGTTTATCCTCTAACATATTTGTAGTGCTTGTTGTGGGTTTTCCGGGCTGTGTGGCCATGGTCTTCTAGTAGAGCATGTTCCTAACATTTCACCTGCATTTGTGGCTGGCATCTTCAGAGGTGTATCACAGAGGAAAGTTCTGTTACACAGTGCAACAGACTTCCATCTGTGATACACCTCTGAAGATGCCAGCCACAAATGCAGGCGAAACATTAGGAAAAAGATCTACCAGATCACAGCCCGGAAAACCCACAACAACCAGTTGAATCCAGCCGTGAAAGCCTTCGACAATATATTAGTAGTGGTTGTGTTCTTTAAATCTGACTCTAACTTGTCAATTTCTAAATTCAGTATCTTTCTCCTGAGTAGTTAGGTCAATTACCAGTCACATCAAATCCATAGACCACTTATTGAGAATGTTTGCCCATTTAATTTTAAACTCTTCACATTGAGTGAATAAGGACGGCATCTTTTGAATTCTCAGTCTCCGGGGGATACACTTGGCTCTAAAATATTCTGCCAAGGAGACTGAATGATAATGCATTTTGCTTCTTCTCTTTTGGAGGTATAAGAGCTGAGGCCAATCAGTCTGTCCGGCATGGGAATCCTCATGATCATCCAGACTGACCCTGGCCACAATTCTATCAGACTCCTCACTAGTAAAAGCAAAGCTTTCAAGCCATTTAGAAGTCGTTTCCAAACTGGGGGGGGGGGGGACCCAAAAAACAAAAGGCAAGTTTAGGGTAACAAGTAAAGAACAATGGAAATAATTCTAAACTCACTGGAAATGAATGAAGTGCAGTTATATTACAACAAAAATAATAGGTTGTAAGTGTTCAGGAAAACAACATGGGTTGAAGAACAGTCTTGCAAACATAGAGTAAAAGCTTTTATAGCAACTGAAGAAATATTTGGGTGCTGTGTGGTTTCCGGGCTGTATGGCCATGTTCTAGCAACATTCTCTCCTGACGTTTCGCCTGCATCTGTGGCTGGCATCTTCAGAGGATCTGATGTTGGGAAAGCGAGTGGAGTATATATCTGTTGGAGTGTCCAGGGTGGGTGGGGAAACCTTGTCTGTGAGTTACAAAGGCGGCAACCAGGTCAATAGTTGATGCTACGTTCAGCAAAGGATAAGAGGGATCCTTTAGCTACTGCAGGAGTCTATCGCATACCATGCAGCTGTGGACAAGTCTACATAGGAACCACCAAACGGAGCGCACAGACACGTATCAAAGAACACGAAAGGCACTGCAGACTATTTCAGCCAGAAAAATCAGCAATAGCAGAACACATGATAAACCAACCTGGACATAGAATATTATTTGAAAAAACAGAAATTCTGGACCACTCTGAAAGCCACTACGTCAGACTACACAGAGAAGCAATTGAAATCCATAAGCACATGGACAATTTTAACAGGAAGGAAGAAACTATGAAAATGAACAGAACTTGGCTGCCAGTGTTGAAAAATACTAGGGTCAAGACTGTGTCAAACCAGCTCCACACAAACACAGGATGACCATAGACAAAAGAAACAAAGGCCAGGATACTTCTATTCAGATGCTCCCACCAGTGACCTTGCTATCTACAGGGTTACTCCCAGGCTATAGTCTTCATTGTTACTCATACTTCTATTCAGATGCCCTCAACTATTGACCTGGTTGCCGCCTTTGTGACTCACAGACAAGGTTTCCCCACCCACCCTGGACACTCCAACAGATATATATACTCCACTCGCTTTCCCAACATCAGATCCTCTGAAGATGCCAGCCACAGATGCAGGCGAAACGTCAGGAGAGAATGTTGCTAGAACACGGCCATACAGCCCGGAAACCACACAGCACCCCAGTGATTCCGGCCGTGAAAGCCTTCGACAATAACTGAAGAAATAAATACCACAAAGAGTGTATGCAATTGATCTAGCTTGCTCAGTCCAAATCATACAATCATAGTTGAATCCTCCCCTCTCTCCCCTCCCCTCCCCAGCTCGGAGCCAACATTCCAAGCAAGCGCTCACGAAACAGCCGAGGCGGATCCCGATTGGCTGAGGCGCGCTTCCAAATGTCTCCATTCCAGCCTTCCGATTGGCTGAGGCGAGCGCTGTAAAGTACCCACTCCGGCCTCTCGATTGGTTGCGGCGCGCTCTCCCCAATGTATCCATTCCAGCCACAGGGGGGCGTTGATTGGTCGGAGCGGCGGGCCTGGGAAGGGAAAGGGAGCATCGGCTTGCTTTTGTGCTGCAGCCGCCGCGCTTGGGGGGCGATCCGGAGGAGACCGCGGGAGCCGGATCCGAGGAGCCCCACGGCTGGTAGGTCCTGCTTGCTTCCTCCCTTCCTTCCTCGGGGCCCGTCGGAATGGGCTCGCTGTGCTTGCAAGCGGGAGCCCAGTGCTGGAGAGATCAGGATCGGGCCCGGCGCTGCAGGATTTGGGGAGGGGTCCCGCCGGCTATTGCAGGCTTCTTGCTCCCCGCAGCATTGCTTGCAACCGGCAAAGTGGCTGGGCGCCACCCCTCTGGCCCCTCCGCCACGAAACCTGCTTTTCCCCTCCCTCCCTCCCTCCCTCCTTTCCTCCCTCCTTTCCTTTTGTTGACCTCCTTTGCTTCTGTTGTTGGGAACAAAGCCGCCCATTCAAACCCGTTGCCCGGCTGGGGCCCTGCGTGGCGAGGAGCCCTGCGGAGGAGGCCTCTCCTCCAAAGCCCAAGCCTGCTTCAGGGGTCTGCCCCTTCCCCATCAGGGTAAGTCGGGTTGCCTTCTCTGTCTCCTTCCTCCTCGGGTTGCTCTTAGGATCAATTCCAGCCCTTGGGATTTCCCTCCCGGATGTTCGTGTTTGGGCTACAGCAGGGTTATTTTAATAGAAAGCAAAGCTCTCCAAAATGGGTAGGGAAACCCCTTCCCCAGGCCCCTCCCCCAAACATTCAGGAAATGGCGAGGTTAGCATCACCTGTTGCTTTTGACCAAAGGGACGATCTATATTTTATCCCCACCCCCACCCCCAGCTGATTTCTGCACACTTGACTTTACAAATGTTGAAGAGACAGTTCCAATGACCTTGATTCAGCCTCATGAACTAGCCAAGTAATTGATTATTGGTAACGATTGGAAATTTTTTGGCCGTCAATTCACAGCCGGCTTGTGACGAGGCCATCGCAAACTTCCTTGGAGATCTCCCGTCCAAATGTTTGCTAGGGTCGAGGCTGAGAGTGGGCAGCCGGCCCAAGGTCCGCTAGCAAAGTTCCCATGGCAGGGGGAGGATTCAAACCTGGGATTCTCAGATCCCATTCCACCTTAATTCCCCACCGTCCTCCCCAGAGAACGCTTTCCATCATTCTCATTCCATCAACCTTGTGAGGGAGGCTGAGTGTCCAGAGCAGAGTGTCGAAGGCATAGCAGGGATTTGAAACCGGGTCTCTAGACTAACCACTACACCACTGTGGCTCAGCGTGGTCAGATCCTGAATTGCTTTTTTTCAACTGCTGCCTTTCCATATGGGTTTGTGGCACTTCTGTAAAAAGCTACAATCGGAACTCGCTGTACACTGTCCGGAGCCGCTGGTATGGCTTGGCACCAGGTTTCGGCAGGATAAGTTGCATGCTTCAAGGACGTTGAAGAAGCAGGACATAAAAGCAGGAGTCTGAGCACCAGCACATCAAAGTGTTGGCGCTCATCAGTCTAGGAGGACTGGCGCTGGAATGCGTTAAAAAGACAATACTTAAATTTAGACCAGGCCGCGCGTTTAATGGGTTGCTGTCCCTTATTGGCCTGGAGCCAGGGTTTTGCAAATGCGAGGCCTGTTTTCAATGCCGGACTGGTGGTCAAGGAGAATTCATCTGTAGGATCCAATGTGCTGCTGGCATCTTGGCTAAACTGTGTTTTTATTTGCGCAGAGTTTGTCAGTGCTGTGGCTGTTTGGGGTCTGGAGGACTGAGCTGAGTGTTTTCAATGCTGCTGAGTTTAACTCAAAGTCTTAAGATTATTATTATTATTTATTAGATTTATAGGCTGCCTCGGCAGCTCACAATACAGCTGTTCCAATAACAGCACATAAAATACATAACTAAAACTAACCACATTAAAACAAATTTCCATAGCAGCAATAGCTTAAAATTTAAATAATAATAAGAAGAGTTTGGATTTATATTCCCCCCTTTCTCTCCTGTAGGAGACTCAAAGGGACTTACAATCACCTTGCCCTTCCCCACTCACAACAAACACCCTGTGAGGTAGGTGGGGCTGAGAGAGCTCCGCAAAGCTGTGACTAGCCCAAGGTCACCCAGCTGGCGTGTGTGGGAGTGCACAGGCTAATCTGAATTCCCCAGATAAGCCTCCACAACTCAAGTGGCAGAGCTGGGAATCAAACCTGGTTCCTCCAGATCAGAGTGCACCTGCTCTTAGCCACTGCTCTTAGCCACTACGCCACTGCTGCTTAACAAAGTTAAGAGCAAGCAAAATTAAAGACAGGCGCCCGATCAAAAAGGCTGGGATGCCTTTGGATCTATTGTGACGGCATGAAATGGTTTTGTTCAATAAAACAGAAACCACAGGGCATCATAAAAACTAACAAGGTGTTTTGCTACATTAAACTAACGCCACAACCCCACTAGAGTTCTCTGTCCCAATAATACACTTTTTTTTTGCTACGGTGGAATTTTTTTCTAATTTCAACTTCTGTTTATTTTCTTATCTCACCGATTGCAAAAAAAACTGAGATACATGTGCCAAGGTAGCATAGGGTGCAAGTGTTTCTCCTTGTAAATTCTACACAGTTGCCAGATAATACAATTTTTATATGTTAGGGAAAATACAAATTGTGCATTTTGTGCGGTTAAAGCAGTAGGTTTAGCTTTGATGAGGAAATCTTGCATGTTTAGAGTTGACAAGCAAGTCATGCCTTCTTCCCCCAAAATTCTGTCATCTCTCCCAGATAGAAGATGACTCCCTGGCTTTGAAATTTCTGAAAACTTTGCATGTCTAATACCTGTCGCACTGAAGTTGCATGCAGAACACAGCTGGGTGCCCATATTTAAACAAGATGTTGGGTGCCCAAAAGATTATTACGTTGTGGCATCATGTTCAGGTTTTAATCAGTAATGAGGCTGATAGGCAGAGTCGGCGGACGGGGCGGTGGTGGGTTGGTTTCTCTGTTTCAGCTCAAAGTGTGCGTTCGCCTGTGAGAATTGGACGAGGTTGTGCGTTTCTCACAGGTCACAGTTGCCTCCATGATCCTTAATGGTGCTGAGGCAGTGATGGCGAACCTTTTCGAGACCGAGTGTCCAAATTGCAACCCAAAACCCACTTATTTATCGCAAAGTGCCAACGCGGCAATTAACCTGAATACTGAGGTTTTAGTTTAGAAAAAGCGGTTGGCTCCGAGGCATGTGTTACTCGGGAGTAAGCTTGGTGGTAGTCGGTGGCTTTGCTTTGAAGCAACCGTGCAACTCTTCCAATGATGAATCACGACCCTAGGAGGGTTTACTCAGAAGCAAGCCCCATTGCCAGCAACCGAGCTTACTCCCAGGTAAAGGATTGTGCTTTAGTTCTTCGCATGAAAATCAGTGAGGTTTAACAGCGTTTAACAGAATTACCTACACTGCTTCCCCAAAACTAGGTCTTAGGTTTAATGCTAATAATCGAGCCCAGCGGCCGGTAGGCCGAGCTTCAGTAGATGGGGGAGGGACTCTGTTTGCGCGTGCCCACAGAGAGGGCTCTGAGTGCCACCTCTGGCACCCGGGCCATAGGTTCGCCATCACTGTGCTGAGGGGTCTGCTTTAATTACCGTGAGCATTTTGCTTCCTTATCAGCATCTGTCTTTCAAAACTACAAGTGCACACGATGGTTCTCATTGTGTAAACTATCTTACCTTGAAGCCATGTTCCGTTACCACACAGTTGATATTTCAACCTCTTACTTGGCACCCACAATCCTCTCCATAAGGGAAGTCACCATTTTGTGTGAACGGAGCAACTGTGCATATTTTTCATGTTCTTTACGCATGAACCTTTACCCCGCAAAGTAATCTCCCATTTCCAACTGCAGTCCATCCTCCCTCTTTCTCAGTTTTTCCAAAATAACTTCATAGTGTGGAAAGGTTTGGGGGCCTTTGCAGGCAATAAAAATACTATCCTTAGCTCTGAACTAATAGTATGTATATATTTACGCATGCACACGTCCCACACACAAACCTTTATCCGCAGGGGCGTGTGGCTATCCTCTCTACTTTATCCTCACAACAACCCTGTGCGGTGGGTTTGTCTGAGATTATATGACTGGCCCAAGGGCCCCCAGCCAGCTTCCATGACAGAGTCCCACATCATTTATTTGGGAGGAGGAAGATAACATTGCTTAATGGGCTAGCTTCTTGCAGATTTGAAGAAAGTCCCGAACAGTTGTATTATGTAGCCCTCAAGTGGGTGCCGGTGTCAAGTTGCTATATTTGGGAGGGGGGAATTCTCTGGGAGCGCTTTCACTTTTGCAGGTGCCTAATTATCTCCTAGTTCTGTCCTTGAGGTTTGCAGCTGGGAAGAGCCACCAAGCCGGACACTAATAACTCTGTTGTTCCCATTTGGGGGTGGGGATCGTGCTATCCATATTATCAACCGTTCTGGTGTGCTTTCGCCAGAACTGTCTTTTTCTTGTTCCTGACTTGCCTTACGCAGCCTGGGACCCTCGTACCTTCGGGACCACATTACCCCATATGTCCCTGCTTGGCCTCTGCGTTCAGCAGAGGCCAATTTGCTGGTGCTTCCTGGTCCCTCAATGATGCGGCTGGCCTCCACTCGGGCCAGGGCCTTTTCAGCCTTGGCCCCTGCCTGGTGGAACACTCTTCCTCCAGCTGTCCGGGCCCTGCGGGATCTTGGTGAATTCCGCAGGGCCTGCAAGACTGAGTTGTTCCACCGGGCTTTTGGAGTGTCCAGCCGCTGATTGAAGTGCCCCTTCCATTCCTCCGGTTTGGAGTTCCCTTTGCCATCTAGGGGACCCACTTTTTTGTTCTGCTTCCCCCCTTCTTGGGAGGGTTTAATTGGGGTTCATTGCTGACGCCATCTTTGTTGAATTTACCGCTGTGTTTTAAATTTAAATTTAATTTAATGGGATTTGTTTGTATATGCTATATGTAGAAATTGTGCTGTGCACTGCCCAGAGCCCTTCGGGGATAGGGCGGTATAAAAAACCCATCCATCCATCCATCCATCCATCCATCCATCCACCCAGCCACCCTCCCTCCCTCCCTCCCTCCCTAGATAAATAAATAGATAAAATCCTTTGAACCTTACAAGCGTTTTATTGCCTGAGTGGGGGAATTGACAGCCAGCAAGGAGAAAGCTCAAAATCTGGTGTGAGTGTGTGTGAGGAGGATGCTTTAAAAATACTCCTCCGTTCATTGAAAAAACGGTTGGGGGCCGCTGATCTAGAACGGCACTGTAGCAGCGGTTCATCGATTGTGTAGTAAAACACAGGCCTTTTGATACACCACATTTCTGTCTGCTGTTTGGGGTCGATTCTTGCATTGTGTCCCCATGTGATTCGTGCGTGTGTACATATGAAGTGATAATGGGTCCTCATTGGGCTGTGTCGCTTGACTATTTGTGCATGAAGAGATTATCAGATCCCAGAGGCTTGCCGATCCCCGACGGTGTTTCCAGTCCCTGTGTCTTGAGCCATATTCTTATTATGCGACCGCTGTCAAATTTATGAAGCATTTAATAGGTCTCTTTCAGGCCTTCTCATACTGGTAACTGAGCGTGCTCGATAGTGGCAGCGTTTTCCCGCTGCTCTGTCGGATGCATGAAGTGTTTAGTGCTCGAGGGCGTAATTTAGAAATCAGTTTGTTCCCAGTGAGTATGGCGTTGTCTGTTGGAGACCTGAGAGTGTTCAACGTCTTCTGAAGACAGTTCAAAGTAGCTTATTAAAGACAGGAGTTTGGCAAGCAAGACCCCACTGTTTACTGCAGTGAACAATTCACACGTACCAGGGAACACAAGTTGGATTTGTGTTCCCTAGTCTCGTAACCGCCAGATATGAGTGGCAAATTCTTCTCCGTTTTTGTGGTGGTGCCTAATTTGGATTGGGGCTGTAATGTGCAGGGAGAAGAAGAAGAGTTGGATTTATATCCCCCCTTTCTCTCCCATAAGGAGACTCAAAGGTTAACAGTATAAAGGTAAACATAATTGCAAGCACTGGGTCCAACAACAACAACCTTTATTTGGCATTTAAACAAGCACTGGGTCATTACTGACCAGTGGTGGGATCCAAAAAATTCAGTAACAGGTTCCCATGGTGGTGGGATTCAAACTGTGGCGTAGCACCAATGGGGCTGGGCGGGGCATGATGGGGGCGGGGGCGGGCATTCCTGGGCGGGGCATTCCTGGGCGGGGCTCTGGCAAGGACGCAGCTGCTGCGCCGGTCCTTGGGTGGGAAACGAATGCACGCAGGCGCAGGCTGCCACGCACGCCAGTGTACCTCCTGCTAGACTGCTTCAAGTTCTGCGCACTTCTGCTGAGAGGAGGGGCATAACTAAGGCAAAAATCATGTGGCAAAATCACCCATTAGTAACCCCCTCTCGGCACACGCAAATAATTAGTAACCTACTCTCTGGAACCTGTGAGAACCTGCTGGATCCCACCTCTGTTAGTGACCCTTGGGGTGACATCACATTGTGATGTTTACTAGGCAGACTACCTTAATAGGGTGATTTGCCATTACCTTCTCCAATAATCTATACTTTACCCCTGGCAAGCTCAGAAGGATGGAAGGCAGAGTCGACCTTGAGCCGGCTACCCGAAACCGACTTCTGTCGGGATCGAACTCAGTGCTGCAGCTGACCACTCTGCCCCACAGGGCTCACTAAGTCATCTCGGATTATTCAACTTCCTGCCCCAGCTAGCTTTCAGCTCCCTTCCTCTCTTACTCATAGCCAGAGCATACCCTGCAGAGTTCCTTCCTACCCAGGGCTGTGGCCCATTGTAGGCACACAGGACAAGGAAAAATCCGCTTCCCCTTTCTCATACGAAATAGCTTCCCACAGCTGAAGCCTCCAGACAGAAGGGAAGAATGGAGGAAACCATGAGAAAGGAAGATGAGAAAAAAGAATCAAACTAAGGAAAGAACAGCTTGCCAGAAATATTTTTCCAGATCAGCTCTTACCCTGAGCATTGACACATGAGTAACCCCCATGAAGCTGCCTTCTACGGACCCAGAGAATCTTAAATCTATCAGGACCTGTAGTATCTACTCAGACTGACAGCCATTCTCAGATAGAGGCCTTCCACTAGCTACTTACTGAATCTTACTTACTGGAGCAGCAGAGGCATAGGAGGTTAAGAGCTCGTGTATCTAATCTGGAGGAACCGGGTTTGATTCCCAGCTCTGCCGCCTGAGCTGTGGAGGCTTATCTGGGGAAGTCAGATTAGCCTGTACACTCCCACACACGCCAGCTGGGTGACCTTGGGCTAGTCACAGCTTCCCGGAGCTCTCTCAGCCCCACCTACCTCACAGGGTGTTTGTTGTGAGGGGGGAAGGGCAAGGAGATTGTAAGCCCCTTTGAGTCTCCTACAGGAGAGAAAGGGGGGATATAAATCCAAACTCTTCTTCTTTAGCTGGAGATGCTAGGAATTGAATCTGGGACAAGGCTGTGCCACAGGTAGGTCTGCGCCCCCATCTCTGGATTTGGCTGCCGAAGATATAGCTAAAGCAGATAAATGTTTTAAGCCATAACATTGGAAATGTCAAACTACTGGTGGTACTTTTTCATGTGGCGGACATGCCCGAAGGCAAGAAAATAATGGATTATAATTCCTGGCGAGATACGAAAGATACTGAAAACAAATTTTGTATCAGATAATAAATGTATGTTATTCATCCTTGTGCTGAATAATGTAACAGGCGTATATAATGAATTGTTTAAATATATAGCAACAGCAGCAAGAATTGTACTTGCAACAAGGCGGAAAGCCGAACGTCACCCCAGAACTCAGGGAATGGATAAGCAAGCTTATCGATCATTCAACCGAAATTCTCCAGAGTACAAGAGCAGATGGAATGGGCTGTTGTTGTTGTTTTTTGGATGATATAAATCAGTGAACAATAAATTTTTATAAACTGCAATCTGGGCAACTAAAGACATTAAGGGCACTATTGATGAGAAATTATTAAACTTTATATGAATGATTAGCAGAAGCGTACCAGGGATAAATGGCGCCCGGAGACAAATTGTCTCCAGGATGCCCCCCCCGGCTCTGCCGCCCGCCTCTACCCCCACCACCCTAGCTCAGCCCCTGATGCCCCAGGCTCCACCCCCACTGTCCTAGAACCCGCCCATTTCACCATGGACATGGGCAAGGGCTAGGGTGCCCACCTCCCCCCCAACAGACTCCCCCTGCCAGCTGGGAGCCCAGCCGGCAGGGGGAAGGGAGGTGGGAGTCCAGGGTGGGGTTGAGGGCACCTGGAGGCAGCAGGAAGTCCTGCTGCCTTGTCATTTTTGCGTGCCTCGGATGGGGTCGAGGCACGCGAAAACGATGAGACAGCAGGACTTCCTGGTCACGTGGGAGGCTGATTTTGCACCCCCCACGTGACTAGAACAGTGGCGCCCGGGGACAAGGGGTACCCCTTGTCCCTAGGCAGATACGCCACTGATGATTAGACATTTAAAATTTTGAACTAAAGTGTAATGAGGTTGGAAAACTGGATGAACAGCAGATACATGCAAACTTCAAAAAGAGTCTTTCTAAAACAGTCCACAGAAATGTGTATCAGGAAAAGTCTTGTTAGATGTTAAGGTCCCAGAAGGCTTGGCTTATCATTGCTTGGTCTCTCTGTGGTCAGGTGCAGAGGAGAATACTTTCAAACGGCAAAAGCATGCAAGGAAATAGGTTAACCCAGGGGTAGGGAACCTGCGGCTCTCCAGATGTTCAGGAACTACAATTCCCATCAGCCCCTACCAGCATGGCCAATTGGCCATGCTGACAGAGGCTGATGGGAATTGTAGTTCCTGAACATCTGGAGAGCCCCCCCACCCCCCCCCCCCCCCACCCCCCCCCCCCCCCACCCCCCCCCCCCCCCACCCCCCCCCCCCCCCACCCCCCCCCCCCCCCACCCCCCCCCCCCCCCACCCCCCCCCCCCCCCACCCCCCCCCCCCCCCACCCCCCCCCCCCCCCACCCCCCCCCCCCCCCACCCCCCCCCCCCCCCACCCCCCCCCCCCCCCACCCCCCCCCCCCCCCACCCCCCCCCCCCCCCACCCCCCCCCCCCCCCACCCCCCCCCCCCCCCACCCCCCCCCCCCCCCACCCCCCCCCCCCCCCACCCCCCCCCCCCCCCACCCCCCCCCCCCCCCACCCCCCCCCCCCCCCACCCCCCCCCCCCCCCACCCCCCCCCCCCCCCACCCCCCCCCCCCCCCACCCCCCCCCCCCCCCACCCCCCCCCCCCCCCACCCCCCCCCCCCCCCACCCCCCCCCCCCCCCACCCCCCCCCCCCCCCACCCCCCCCCCCCCCCACCCCCCCCCCCCCCCACCCCCCCCCCCCCCCACCCCCCCCCCCCCCCACCCCCCCCCCCCCCCACCCCCCCCCCCCCCCACCCCCCCCCCCCCCCACCCCCCCCCCCCCCCACCCCCCCCCCCCCCCACCCCCCCCCCCCCCCACCCCCCCCCCCCCCCACCCCCCCCCCCCCCCACCCCCCCCCCCCCCCACCCCCCCCCCCCCCCACCCCCCCCCCCCCCCACCCCCCCCCCCCCCCACCCCCCCCCCCCCCCACCCCCCCCCCCCCCCACCCCCCCCCCCCCCCACCCCCCCCCCCCCCCACCCCCCCCCCCCCCCACCCCCCCCCCCCCCCACCCCCCCCCCCCCCCACCCCCCCCCCCCCCCACCCCCCCCCCCCCCCACCCCCCCCCCCCCCCACCCCCCCCCCCCCCCACCCCCCCCCCCCCCCACCCCCCCCCCCCCCCACCCCCCCCCCCCCCCACCCCCCCCCCCCCCCACCCCCCCCCCCCCCCACCCCCCCCCCCCCCCACCCCCCCCCCCCCCCACCCCCCCCCCCCCCCACCCCCCCCCCCCCCCACCCCCCCCCCCCCCCACCCCCCCCCCCCCCCACCCCCCCCCCCCCCCACCCCCCCCCCCCCCCACCCCCCCCCCCCCCCACCCCCCCCCCCCCCCACCCCCCCCCCCCCCCACCCCCCCCCCCCCCCACCCCCCCCCCCCCCCACCCCCCCCCCCCCCCACCCCCCCCCCCCCCCACCCCCCCCCCCCCCCACCCCCCCCCCCCCCCACCCCCCCCCCCCCCCACCCCCCCCCCCCCCCACCCCCCCCCCCCCCCACCCCCCCCCCCCCCCACCCCCCCCCCCCCCCACCCCCCCCCCCCCCCACCCCCCCCCCCCCCCACCCCCCCCCCCCCCCACCCCCCCCCCCCCCCACCCCCCCCCCCCCCCACCCCCCCCCCCCCCCACCCCCCCCCCCCCCCACCCCCCCCCCCCCCCACCCCCCCCCCCCCCCACCCCCCCCCCCCCCCACCCCCCCCCCCCCCCACCCCCCCCCCCCCCCACCCCCCCCCCCCCCCACCCCCCCCCCCCCCCACCCCCCCCCCCCCCCACCCCCCCCCCCCCCCACCCCCCCCCCCCCCCACCCCCCCCCCCCCCCACCCCCCCCCCCCCCCACCCCCCCCCCCCCCCACCCCCCCCCCCCCCCACCCCCCCCCCCCCCCACCCCCCCCCCCCCCCACCCCCCCCCCCCCCCACCCCCCCCCCCCCCCACCCCCCCCCCCCCCCACCCCCCCCCCCCCCCACCCCCCCCCCCCCCCACCCCCCCCCCCCCCCACCCCCCCCCCCCCCCACCCCCCCCCCCCCCCACCCCCCCCCCCCCCCACCCCCCCCCCCCCCCACCCCCCCCCCCCCCCACCCCCCCCCCCCCCCACCCCCCCCCCCCCCCACCCCCCCCCCCCCCCACCCCCCCCCCCCCCCACCCCCCCCCCCCCCCACCCCCCCCCCCCCCCACCCCCCCCCCCCCCCACCCCCCCCCCCCCCCACCCCCCCCCCCCCCCACCCCCCCCCCCCCCCACCCCCCCCCCCCCCCACCCCCCCCCCCCCCCACCCCCCCCCCCCCCCACCCCCCCCCCCCCCCACCCCCCCCCCCCCCCACCCCCCCCCCCCCCCACCCCCCCCCCCCCCCACCCCCCCCCCCCCCCACCCCCCCCCCCCCCCACCCCCCCCCCCCCCCACCCCCCCCCCCCCCCACCCCCCCCCCCCCCCACCCCCCCCCCCCCCCACCCCCCCCCCCCCCCACCCCCCCCCCCCCCCACCCCCCCCCCCCCCCACCCCCCCCCCCCCCCACCCCCCCCCCCCCCCACCCCCCCCCCCCCCCACCCCCCCCCCCCCCCACCCCCCCCCCCCCCCACCCCCCCCCCCCCCCACCCCCCCCCCCCCCCACCCCCCCCCCCCCCCACCCCCCCCCCCCCCCACCCCCCCCCCCCCCCACCCCCCCCCCCCCCCACCCCCCCCCCCCCCCACCCCCCCCCCCCCCCACCCCCCCCCCCCCCCACCCCCCCCCCCCCCCACCCCCCCCCCCCCCCACCCCCCCCCCCCCCCACCCCCCCCCCCCCCCACCCCCCCCCCCCCCCACCCCCCCCCCCCCCCACCCCCCCCCCCCCCCACCCCCCCCCCCCCCCACCCCCCCCCCCCCCCACCCCCCCCCCCCCCCACCCCCCCCCCCCCCCACCCCCCCCCCCCCCCACCCCCCCCCCCCCCCACCCCCCCCCCCCCCCACCCCCCCCCCCCCCCACCCCCCCCCCCCCCCACCCCCCCCCCCCCCCACCCCCCCCCCCCCCCACCCCCCCCCCCCCCCACCCCCCCCCCCCCCCACCCCCCCCCCCCCCCACCCCCCCCCCCCCCCACCCCCCCCCCCCCCCACCCCCCCCCCCCCCCACCCCCCCCCCCCCCCACCCCCCCCCCCCCCCACCCCCCCCCCCCCCCACCCCCCCCCCCCCCCACCCCCCCCCCCCCCCACCCCCCCCCCCCCCCACCCCCCCCCCCCCCCACCCCCCCCCCCCCCCACCCCCCCCCCCCCCCACCCCCCCCCCCCCCCACCCCCCCCCCCCCCCACCCCCCCCCCCCCCCACCCCCCCCCCCCCCCACCCCCCCCCCCCCCCACCCCCCCCCCCCCCCACCCCCCCCCCCCCCCACCCCCCCCCCCCCCCACCCCCCCCCCCCCCCACCCCCCCCCCCCCCCACCCCCCCCCCCCCCCACCCCCCCCCCCCCCCACCCCCCCCCCCCCCCACCCCCCCCCCCCCCCACCCCCCCCCCCCCCCACCCCCCCCCCCCCCCACCCCCCCCCCCCCCCACCCCCCCCCCCCCCCACCCCCCCCCCCCCCCACCCCCCCCCCCCCCCACCCCCCCCCCCCCCCACCCCCCCCCCCCCCCACCCCCCCCCCCCCCCACCCCCCCCCCCCCCCACCCCCCCCCCCCCCCACCCCCCCCCCCCCCCACCCCCCCCCCCCCCCACCCCCCCCCCCCCCCACCCCCCCCCCCCCCCACCCCCCCCCCCCCCCACCCCCCCCCCCCCCCACCCCCCCCCCCCCCCACCCCCCCCCCCCCCCACCCCCCCCCCCCCCCACCCCCCCCCCCCCCCACCCCCCCCCCCCCCCACCCCCCCCCCCCCCCACCCCCCCCCCCCCCCACCCCCCCCCCCCCCCACCCCCCCCCCCCCCCACCCCCCCCCCCCCCCACCCCCCCCCCCCCCCACCCCCCCCCCCCCCCACCCCCCCCCCCCCCCACCCCCCCCCCCCCCCACCCCCCCCCCCCCCCACCCCCCCCCCCCCCCACCCCCCCCCCCCCCCACCCCCCCCCCCCCCCACCCCCCCCCCCCCCCACCCCCCCCCCCCCCCACCCCCCCCCCCCCCCACCCCCCCCCCCCCCCACCCCCCCCCCCCCCCACCCCCCCCCCCCCCCACCCCCCCCCCCCCCCACCCCCCCCCCCCCCCACCCCCCCCCCCCCCCACCCCCCCCCCCCCCCACCCCCCCCCCCCCCCACCCCCCCCCCCCCCCACCCCCCCCCCCCCCCACCCCCCCCCCCCCCCACCCCCCCCCCCCCCCACCCCCCCCCCCCCCCACCCCCCCCCCCCCCCACCCCCCCCCCCCCCCACCCCCCCCCCCCCCCACCCCCCCCCCCCCCCACCCCCCCCCCCCCCCACCCCCCCCCCCCCCCACCCCCCCCCCCCCCCACCCCCCCCCCCCCCCACCCCCCCCCCCCCCCACCCCCCCCCCCCCCCACCCCCCCCCCCCCCCACCCCCCCCCCCCCCCACCCCCCCCCCCCCCCACCCCCCCCCCCCCCCACCCCCCCCCCCCCCCACCCCCCCCCCCCCCCACCCCCCCCCCCCCCCACCCCCCCCCCCCCCCACCCCCCCCCCCCCCCACCCCCCCCCCCCCCCACCCCCCCCCCCCCCCACCCCCCCCCCCCCCCACCCCCCCCCCCCCCCACCCCCCCCCCCCCCCACCCCCCCCCCCCCCCACCCCCCCCCCCCCCCACCCCCCCCCCCCCCCACCCCCCCCCCCCCCCACCCCCCCCCCCCCCCACCCCCCCCCCCCCCCACCCCCCCCCCCCCCCACCCCCCCCCCCCCCCACCCCCCCCCCCCCCCACCCCCCCCCCCCCCCACCCCCCCCCCCCCCCACCCCCCCCCCCCCCCACCCCCCCCCCCCCCCACCCCCCCCCCCCCCCACCCCCCCCCCCCCCCACCCCCCCCCCCCCCCACCCCCCCCCCCCCCCACCCCCCCCCCCCCCCACCCCCCCCCCCCCCCACCCCCCCCCCCCCCCACCCCCCCCCCCCCCCACCCCCCCCCCCCCCCACCCCCCCCCCCCCCCACCCCCCCCCCCCCCCACCCCCCCCCCCCCCCACCCCCCCCCCCCCCCACCCCCCCCCCCCCCCACCCCCCCCCCCCCCCACCCCCCCCCCCCCCCACCCCCCCCCCCCCCCACCCCCCCCCCCCCCCACCCCCCCCCCCCCCCACCCCCCCCCCCCCCCACCCCCCCCCCCCCCCACCCCCCCCCCCCCCCACCCCCCCCCCCCCCCACCCCCCCCCCCCCCCACCCCCCCCCCCCCCCACCCCCCCCCCCCCCCACCCCCCCCCCCCCCCACCCCCCCCCCCCCCCACCCCCCCCCCCCCCCACCCCCCCCCCCCCCCACCCCCCCCCCCCCCCACCCCCCCCCCCCCCCACCCCCCCCCCCCCCCACCCCCCCCCCCCCCCACCCCCCCCCCCCCCCACCCCCCCCCCCCCCCACCCCCCCCCCCCCCCACCCCCCCCCCCCCCCACCCCCCCCCCCCCCCACCCCCCCCCCCCCCCACCCCCCCCCCCCCCCACCCCCCCCCCCCCCCACCCCCCCCCCCCCCCACCCCCCCCCCCCCCCACCCCCCCCCCCCCCCACCCCCCCCCCCCCCCACCCCCCCCCCCCCCCACCCCCCCCCCCCCCCACCCCCCCCCCCCCCCACCCCCCCCCCCCCCCACCCCCCCCCCCCCCCACCCCCCCCCCCCCCCACCCCCCCCCCCCCCCACCCCCCCCCCCCCCCACCCCCCCCCCCCCCCACCCCCCCCCCCCCCCACCCCCCCCCCCCCCCACCCCCCCCCCCCCCCACCCCCCCCCCCCCCCACCCCCCCCCCCCCCCACCCCCCCCCCCCCCCACCCCCCCCCCCCCCCACCCCCCCCCCCCCCCACCCCCCCCCCCCCCCACCCCCCCCCCCCCCCACCCCCCCCCCCCCCCACCCCCCCCCCCCCCCACCCCCCCCCCCCCCCACCCCCCCCCCCCCCCACCCCCCCCCCCCCCCACCCCCCCCCCCCCCCACCCCCCCCCCCCCCCACCCCCCCCCCCCCCCACCCCCCCCCCCCCCCACCCCCCCCCCCCCCCACCCCCCCCCCCCCCCACCCCCCCCCCCCCCCACCCCCCCCCCCCCCCACCCCCCCCCCCCCCCACCCCCCCCCCCCCCCACCCCCCCCCCCCCCCACCCCCCCCCCCCCCCACCCCCCCCCCCCCCCACCCCCCCCCCCCCCCACCCCCCCCCCCCCCCACCCCCCCCCCCCCCCACCCCCCCCCCCCCCCACCCCCCCCCCCCCCCACCCCCCCCCCCCCCCACCCCCCCCCCCCCCCACCCCCCCCCCCCCCCACCCCCCCCCCCCCCCACCCCCCCCCCCCCCCACCCCCCCCCCCCCCCACCCCCCCCCCCCCCCACCCCCCCCCCCCCCCACCCCCCCCCCCCCCCACCCCCCCCCCCCCCCACCCCCCCCCCCCCCCACCCCCCCCCCCCCCCACCCCCCCCCCCCCCCACCCCCCCCCCCCCCCACCCCCCCCCCCCCCCACCCCCCCCCCCCCCCACCCCCCCCCCCCCCCACCCCCCCCCCCCCCCACCCCCCCCCCCCCCCACCCCCCCCCCCCCCCACCCCCCCCCCCCCCCACCCCCCCCCCCCCCCACCCCCCCCCCCCCCCACCCCCCCCCCCCCCCACCCCCCCCCCCCCCCACCCCCCCCCCCCCCCACCCCCCCCCCCCCCCACCCCCCCCCCCCCCCACCCCCCCCCCCCCCCACCCCCCCCCCCCCCCACCCCCCCCCCCCCCCACCCCCCCCCCCCCCCACCCCCCCCCCCCCCCACCCCCCCCCCCCCCCACCCCCCCCCCCCCCCACCCCCCCCCCCCCCCACCCCCCCCCCCCCCCACCCCCCCCCCCCCCCACCCCCCCCCCCCCCCACCCCCCCCCCCCCCCACCCCCCCCCCCCCCCACCCCCCCCCCCCCCCACCCCCCCCCCCCCCCACCCCCCCCCCCCCCCACCCCCCCCCCCCCCCACCCCCCCCCCCCCCCACCCCCCCCCCCCCCCACCCCCCCCCCCCCCCACCCCCCCCCCCCCCCACCCCCCCCCCCCCCCACCCCCCCCCCCCCCCACCCCCCCCCCCCCCCACCCCCCCCCCCCCCCACCCCCCCCCCCCCCCACCCCCCCCCCCCCCCACCCCCCCCCCCCCCCACCCCCCCCCCCCCCCACCCCCCCCCCCCCCCACCCCCCCCCCCCCCCACCCCCCCCCCCCCCCACCCCCCCCCCCCCCCACCCCCCCCCCCCCCCACCCCCCCCCCCCCCCACCCCCCCCCCCCCCCACCCCCCCCCCCCCCCACCCCCCCCCCCCCCCACCCCCCCCCCCCCCCACCCCCCCCCCCCCCCACCCCCCCCCCCCCCCACCCCCCCCCCCCCCCACCCCCCCCCCCCCCCACCCCCCCCCCCCCCCACCCCCCCCCCCCCCCACCCCCCCCCCCCCCCACCCCCCCCCCCCCCCACCCCCCCCCCCCCCCACCCCCCCCCCCCCCCACCCCCCCCCCCCCCCACCCCCCCCCCCCCCCACCCCCCCCCCCCCCCACCCCCCCCCCCCCCCACCCCCCCCCCCCCCCACCCCCCCCCCCCCCCACCCCCCCCCCCCCCCACCCCCCCCCCCCCCCACCCCCCCCCCCCCCCACCCCCCCCCCCCCCCACCCCCCCCCCCCCCCACCCCCCCCCCCCCCCACCCCCCCCCCCCCCCACCCCCCCCCCCCCCCACCCCCCCCCCCCCCCACCCCCCCCCCCCCCCACCCCCCCCCCCCCCCACCCCCCCCCCCCCCCACCCCCCCCCCCCCCCACCCCCCCCCCCCCCCACCCCCCCCCCCCCCCACCCCCCCCCCCCCCCACCCCCCCCCCCCCCCACCCCCCCCCCCCCCCACCCCCCCCCCCCCCCACCCCCCCCCCCCCCCACCCCCCCCCCCCCCCACCCCCCCCCCCCCCCACCCCCCCCCCCCCCCACCCCCCCCCCCCCCCACCCCCCCCCCCCCCCACCCCCCCCCCCCCCCACCCCCCCCCCCCCCCACCCCCCCCCCCCCCCACCCCCCCCCCCCCCCACCCCCCCCCCCCCCCACCCCCCCCCCCCCCCACCCCCCCCCCCCCCCACCCCCCCCCCCCCCCACCCCCCCCCCCCCCCACCCCCCCCCCCCCCCACCCCCCCCCCCCCCCACCCCCCCCCCCCCCCACCCCCCCCCCCCCCCACCCCCCCCCCCCCCCACCCCCCCCCCCCCCCACCCCCCCCCCCCCCCACCCCCCCCCCCCCCCACCCCCCCCCCCCCCCACCCCCCCCCCCCCCCACCCCCCCCCCCCCCCACCCCCCCCCCCCCCCACCCCCCCCCCCCCCCACCCCCCCCCCCCCCCACCCCCCCCCCCCCCCACCCCCCCCCCCCCCCACCCCCCCCCCCCCCCACCCCCCCCCCCCCCCACCCCCCCCCCCCCCCACCCCCCCCCCCCCCCACCCCCCCCCCCCCCCACCCCCCCCCCCCCCCACCCCCCCCCCCCCCCACCCCCCCCCCCCCCCACCCCCCCCCCCCCCCACCCCCCCCCCCCCCCACCCCCCCCCCCCCCCACCCCCCCCCCCCCCCACCCCCCCCCCCCCCCACCCCCCCCCCCCCCCACCCCCCCCCCCCCCCACCCCCCCCCCCCCCCACCCCCCCCCCCCCCCACCCCCCCCCCCCCCCACCCCCCCCCCCCCCCACCCCCCCCCCCCCCCACCCCCCCCCCCCCCCACCCCCCCCCCCCCCCACCCCCCCCCCCCCCCACCCCCCCCCCCCCCCACCCCCCCCCCCCCCCACCCCCCCCCCCCCCCACCCCCCCCCCCCCCCACCCCCCCCCCCCCCCACCCCCCCCCCCCCCCACCCCCCCCCCCCCCCACCCCCCCCCCCCCCCACCCCCCCCCCCCCCCACCCCCCCCCCCCCCCACCCCCCCCCCCCCCCACCCCCCCCCCCCCCCACCCCCCCCCCCCCCCACCCCCCCCCCCCCCCACCCCCCCCCCCCCCCACCCCCCCCCCCCCCCACCCCCCCCCCCCCCCACCCCCCCCCCCCCCCACCCCCCCCCCCCCCCACCCCCCCCCCCCCCCACCCCCCCCCCCCCCCACCCCCCCCCCCCCCCACCCCCCCCCCCCCCCACCCCCCCCCCCCCCCACCCCCCCCCCCCCCCACCCCCCCCCCCCCCCACCCCCCCCCCCCCCCACCCCCCCCCCCCCCCACCCCCCCCCCCCCCCACCCCCCCCCCCCCCCACCCCCCCCCCCCCCCACCCCCCCCCCCCCCCACCCCCCCCCCCCCCCACCCCCCCCCCCCCCCACCCCCCCCCCCCCCCACCCCCCCCCCCCCCCACCCCCCCCCCCCCCCACCCCCCCCCCCCCCCACCCCCCCCCCCCCCCACCCCCCCCCCCCCCCACCCCCCCCCCCCCCCACCCCCCCCCCCCCCCACCCCCCCCCCCCCCCACCCCCCCCCCCCCCCACCCCCCCCCCCCCCCACCCCCCCCCCCCCCCACCCCCCCCCCCCCCCACCCCCCCCCCCCCCCACCCCCCCCCCCCCCCACCCCCCCCCCCCCCCACCCCCCCCCCCCCCCACCCCCCCCCCCCCCCACCCCCCCCCCCCCCCACCCCCCCCCCCCCCCACCCCCCCCCCCCCCCACCCCCCCCCCCCCCCACCCCCCCCCCCCCCCACCCCCCCCCCCCCCCACCCCCCCCCCCCCCCACCCCCCCCCCCCCCCACCCCCCCCCCCCCCCACCCCCCCCCCCCCCCACCCCCCCCCCCCCCCACCCCCCCCCCCCCCCACCCCCCCCCCCCCCCACCCCCCCCCCCCCCCACCCCCCCCCCCCCCCACCCCCCCCCCCCCCCACCCCCCCCCCCCCCCACCCCCCCCCCCCCCCACCCCCCCCCCCCCCCACCCCCCCCCCCCCCCACCCCCCCCCCCCCCCACCCCCCCCCCCCCCCACCCCCCCCCCCCCCCACCCCCCCCCCCCCCCACCCCCCCCCCCCCCCACCCCCCCCCCCCCCCACCCCCCCCCCCCCCCACCCCCCCCCCCCCCCACCCCCCCCCCCCCCCACCCCCCCCCCCCCCCACCCCCCCCCCCCCCCACCCCCCCCCCCCCCCACCCCCCCCCCCCCCCACCCCCCCCCCCCCCCACCCCCCCCCCCCCCCACCCCCCCCCCCCCCCACCCCCCCCCCCCCCCACCCCCCCCCCCCCCCACCCCCCCCCCCCCCCACCCCCCCCCCCCCCCACCCCCCCCCCCCCCCACCCCCCCCCCCCCCCACCCCCCCCCCCCCCCACCCCCCCCCCCCCCCACCCCCCCCCCCCCCCACCCCCCCCCCCCCCCACCCCCCCCCCCCCCCACCCCCCCCCCCCCCCACCCCCCCCCCCCCCCACCCCCCCCCCCCCCCACCCCCCCCCCCCCCCACCCCCCCCCCCCCCCACCCCCCCCCCCCCCCACCCCCCCCCCCCCCCACCCCCCCCCCCCCCCACCCCCCCCCCCCCCCACCCCCCCCCCCCCCCACCCCCCCCCCCCCCCACCCCCCCCCCCCCCCACCCCCCCCCCCCCCCACCCCCCCCCCCCCCCACCCCCCCCCCCCCCCACCCCCCCCCCCCCCCACCCCCCCCCCCCCCCACCCCCCCCCCCCCCCACCCCCCCCCCCCCCCACCCCCCCCCCCCCCCACCCCCCCCCCCCCCCACCCCCCCCCCCCCCCACCCCCCCCCCCCCCCACCCCCCCCCCCCCCCACCCCCCCCCCCCCCCACCCCCCCCCCCCCCCACCCCCCCCCCCCCCCACCCCCCCCCCCCCCCACCCCCCCCCCCCCCCACCCCCCCCCCCCCCCACCCCCCCCCCCCCCCACCCCCCCCCCCCCCCACCCCCCCCCCCCCCCACCCCCCCCCCCCCCCACCCCCCCCCCCCCCCACCCCCCCCCCCCCCCACCCCCCCCCCCCCCCACCCCCCCCCCCCCCCACCCCCCCCCCCCCCCACCCCCCCCCCCCCCCACCCCCCCCCCCCCCCACCCCCCCCCCCCCCCACCCCCCCCCCCCCCCACCCCCCCCCCCCCCCACCCCCCCCCCCCCCCACCCCCCCCCCCCCCCACCCCCCCCCCCCCCCACCCCCCCCCCCCCCCACCCCCCCCCCCCCCCACCCCCCCCCCCCCCCACCCCCCCCCCCCCCCACCCCCCCCCCCCCCCACCCCCCCCCCCCCCCACCCCCCCCCCCCCCCACCCCCCCCCCCCCCCACCCCCCCCCCCCCCCACCCCCCCCCCCCCCCACCCCCCCCCCCCCCCACCCCCCCCCCCCCCCACCCCCCCCCCCCCCCACCCCCCCCCCCCCCCACCCCCCCCCCCCCCCACCCCCCCCCCCCCCCACCCCCCCCCCCCCCCACCCCCCCCCCCCCCCACCCCCCCCCCCCCCCACCCCCCCCCCCCCCCACCCCCCCCCCCCCCCACCCCCCCCCCCCCCCACCCCCCCCCCCCCCCACCCCCCCCCCCCCCCACCCCCCCCCCCCCCCACCCCCCCCCCCCCCCACCCCCCCCCCCCCCCACCCCCCCCCCCCCCCACCCCCCCCCCCCCCCACCCCCCCCCCCCCCCACCCCCCCCCCCCCCCACCCCCCCCCCCCCCCACCCCCCCCCCCCCCCACCCCCCCCCCCCCCCACCCCCCCCCCCCCCCACCCCCCCCCCCCCCCACCCCCCCCCCCCCCCACCCCCCCCCCCCCCCACCCCCCCCCCCCCCCACCCCCCCCCCCCCCCACCCCCCCCCCCCCCCACCCCCCCCCCCCCCCACCCCCCCCCCCCCCCACCCCCCCCCCCCCCCACCCCCCCCCCCCCCCACCCCCCCCCCCCCCCACCCCCCCCCCCCCCCACCCCCCCCCCCCCCCACCCCCCCCCCCCCCCACCCCCCCCCCCCCCCACCCCCCCCCCCCCCCACCCCCCCCCCCCCCCACCCCCCCCCCCCCCCACCCCCCCCCCCCCCCACCCCCCCCCCCCCCCACCCCCCCCCCCCCCCACCCCCCCCCCCCCCCACCCCCCCCCCCCCCCACCCCCCCCCCCCCCCACCCCCCCCCCCCCCCACCCCCCCCCCCCCCCACCCCCCCCCCCCCCCACCCCCCCCCCCCCCCACCCCCCCCCCCCCCCACCCCCCCCCCCCCCCACCCCCCCCCCCCCCCACCCCCCCCCCCCCCCACCCCCCCCCCCCCCCACCCCCCCCCCCCCCCACCCCCCCCCCCCCCCACCCCCCCCCCCCCCCACCCCCCCCCCCCCCCACCCCCCCCCCCCCCCACCCCCCCCCCCCCCCACCCCCCCCCCCCCCCACCCCCCCCCCCCCCCACCCCCCCCCCCCCCCACCCCCCCCCCCCCCCACCCCCCCCCCCCCCCACCCCCCCCCCCCCCCACCCCCCCCCCCCCCCACCCCCCCCCCCCCCCACCCCCCCCCCCCCCCACCCCCCCCCCCCCCCACCCCCCCCCCCCCCCACCCCCCCCCCCCCCCACCCCCCCCCCCCCCCACCCCCCCCCCCCCCCACCCCCCCCCCCCCCCACCCCCCCCCCCCCCCACCCCCCCCCCCCCCCACCCCCCCCCCCCCCCACCCCCCCCCCCCCCCACCCCCCCCCCCCCCCACCCCCCCCCCCCCCCACCCCCCCCCCCCCCCACCCCCCCCCCCCCCCACCCCCCCCCCCCCCCACCCCCCCCCCCCCCCACCCCCCCCCCCCCCCACCCCCCCCCCCCCCCACCCCCCCCCCCCCCCACCCCCCCCCCCCCCCACCCCCCCCCCCCCCCACCCCCCCCCCCCCCCACCCCCCCCCCCCCCCACCCCCCCCCCCCCCCACCCCCCCCCCCCCCCACCCCCCCCCCCCCCCACCCCCCCCCCCCCCCACCCCCCCCCCCCCCCACCCCCCCCCCCCCCCACCCCCCCCCCCCCCCACCCCCCCCCCCCCCCACCCCCCCCCCCCCCCACCCCCCCCCCCCCCCACCCCCCCCCCCCCCCACCCCCCCCCCCCCCCACCCCCCCCCCCCCCCACCCCCCCCCCCCCCCACCCCCCCCCCCCCCCACCCCCCCCCCCCCCCACCCCCCCCCCCCCCCACCCCCCCCCCCCCCCACCCCCCCCCCCCCCCACCCCCCCCCCCCCCCACCCCCCCCCCCCCCCACCCCCCCCCCCCCCCACCCCCCCCCCCCCCCACCCCCCCCCCCCCCCACCCCCCCCCCCCCCCACCCCCCCCCCCCCCCACCCCCCCCCCCCCCCACCCCCCCCCCCCCCCACCCCCCCCCCCCCCCACCCCCCCCCCCCCCCACCCCCCCCCCCCCCCACCCCCCCCCCCCCCCACCCCCCCCCCCCCCCACCCCCCCCCCCCCCCACCCCCCCCCCCCCCCACCCCCCCCCCCCCCCACCCCCCCCCCCCCCCACCCCCCCCCCCCCCCACCCCCCCCCCCCCCCACCCCCCCCCCCCCCCACCCCCCCCCCCCCCCACCCCCCCCCCCCCCCACCCCCCCCCCCCCCCACCCCCCCCCCCCCCCACCCCCCCCCCCCCCCACCCCCCCCCCCCCCCACCCCCCCCCCCCCCCACCCCCCCCCCCCCCCACCCCCCCCCCCCCCCACCCCCCCCCCCCCCCACCCCCCCCCCCCCCCACCCCCCCCCCCCCCCACCCCCCCCCCCCCCCACCCCCCCCCCCCCCCACCCCCCCCCCCCCCCACCCCCCCCCCCCCCCACCCCCCCCCCCCCCCACCCCCCCCCCCCCCCACCCCCCCCCCCCCCCACCCCCCCCCCCCCCCACCCCCCCCCCCCCCCACCCCCCCCCCCCCCCACCCCCCCCCCCCCCCACCCCCCCCCCCCCCCACCCCCCCCCCCCCCCACCCCCCCCCCCCCCCACCCCCCCCCCCCCCCACCCCCCCCCCCCCCCACCCCCCCCCCCCCCCACCCCCCCCCCCCCCCACCCCCCCCCCCCCCCACCCCCCCCCCCCCCCACCCCCCCCCCCCCCCACCCCCCCCCCCCCCCACCCCCCCCCCCCCCCACCCCCCCCCCCCCCCACCCCCCCCCCCCCCCACCCCCCCCCCCCCCCACCCCCCCCCCCCCCCACCCCCCCCCCCCCCCACCCCCCCCCCCCCCCACCCCCCCCCCCCCCCACCCCCCCCCCCCCCCACCCCCCCCCCCCCCCACCCCCCCCCCCCCCCACCCCCCCCCCCCCCCACCCCCCCCCCCCCCCACCCCCCCCCCCCCCCACCCCCCCCCCCCCCCACCCCCCCCCCCCCCCACCCCCCCCCCCCCCCACCCCCCCCCCCCCCCACCCCCCCCCCCCCCCACCCCCCCCCCCCCCCACCCCCCCCCCCCCCCACCCCCCCCCCCCCCCACCCCCCCCCCCCCCCACCCCCCCCCCCCCCCACCCCCCCCCCCCCCCACCCCCCCCCCCCCCCACCCCCCCCCCCCCCCACCCCCCCCCCCCCCCACCCCCCCCCCCCCCCACCCCCCCCCCCCCCCACCCCCCCCCCCCCCCACCCCCCCCCCCCCCCACCCCCCCCCCCCCCCACCCCCCCCCCCCCCCACCCCCCCCCCCCCCCACCCCCCCCCCCCCCCACCCCCCCCCCCCCCCACCCCCCCCCCCCCCCACCCCCCCCCCCCCCCACCCCCCCCCCCCCCCACCCCCCCCCCCCCCCACCCCCCCCCCCCCCCACCCCCCCCCCCCCCCACCCCCCCCCCCCCCCACCCCCCCCCCCCCCCACCCCCCCCCCCCCCCACCCCCCCCCCCCCCCACCCCCCCCCCCCCCCACCCCCCCCCCCCCCCACCCCCCCCCCCCCCCACCCCCCCCCCCCCCCACCCCCCCCCCCCCCCACCCCCCCCCCCCCCCACCCCCCCCCCCCCCCACCCCCCCCCCCCCCCACCCCCCCCCCCCCCCACCCCCCCCCCCCCCCACCCCCCCCCCCCCCCACCCCCCCCCCCCCCCACCCCCCCCCCCCCCCACCCCCCCCCCCCCCCACCCCCCCCCCCCCCCACCCCCCCCCCCCCCCACCCCCCCCCCCCCCCACCCCCCCCCCCCCCCACCCCCCCCCCCCCCCACCCCCCCCCCCCCCCACCCCCCCCCCCCCCCACCCCCCCCCCCCCCCACCCCCCCCCCCCCCCACCCCCCCCCCCCCCCACCCCCCCCCCCCCCCACCCCCCCCCCCCCCCACCCCCCCCCCCCCCCACCCCCCCCCCCCCCCACCCCCCCCCCCCCCCACCCCCCCCCCCCCCCACCCCCCCCCCCCCCCACCCCCCCCCCCCCCCACCCCCCCCCCCCCCCACCCCCCCCCCCCCCCACCCCCCCCCCCCCCCACCCCCCCCCCCCCCCACCCCCCCCCCCCCCCACCCCCCCCCCCCCCCACCCCCCCCCCCCCCCACCCCCCCCCCCCCCCACCCCCCCCCCCCCCCACCCCCCCCCCCCCCCACCCCCCCCCCCCCCCACCCCCCCCCCCCCCCACCCCCCCCCCCCCCCACCCCCCCCCCCCCCCACCCCCCCCCCCCCCCACCCCCCCCCCCCCCCACCCCCCCCCCCCCCCACCCCCCCCCCCCCCCACCCCCCCCCCCCCCCACCCCCCCCCCCCCCCACCCCCCCCCCCCCCCACCCCCCCCCCCCCCCACCCCCCCCCCCCCCCACCCCCCCCCCCCCCCACCCCCCCCCCCCCCCACCCCCCCCCCCCCCCACCCCCCCCCCCCCCCACCCCCCCCCCCCCCCACCCCCCCCCCCCCCCACCCCCCCCCCCCCCCACCCCCCCCCCCCCCCACCCCCCCCCCCCCCCACCCCCCCCCCCCCCCACCCCCCCCCCCCCCCACCCCCCCCCCCCCCCACCCCCCCCCCCCCCCACCCCCCCCCCCCCCCACCCCCCCCCCCCCCCACCCCCCCCCCCCCCCACCCCCCCCCCCCCCCACCCCCCCCCCCCCCCACCCCCCCCCCCCCCCACCCCCCCCCCCCCCCACCCCCCCCCCCCCCCACCCCCCCCCCCCCCCACCCCCCCCCCCCCCCACCCCCCCCCCCCCCCACCCCCCCCCCCCCCCACCCCCCCCCCCCCCCACCCCCCCCCCCCCCCACCCCCCCCCCCCCCCACCCCCCCCCCCCCCCACCCCCCCCCCCCCCCACCCCCCCCCCCCCCCACCCCCCCCCCCCCCCACCCCCCCCCCCCCCCACCCCCCCCCCCCCCCACCCCCCCCCCCCCCCACCCCCCCCCCCCCCCACCCCCCCCCCCCCCCACCCCCCCCCCCCCCCACCCCCCCCCCCCCCCACCCCCCCCCCCCCCCACCCCCCCCCCCCCCCACCCCCCCCCCCCCCCACCCCCCCCCCCCCCCACCCCCCCCCCCCCCCACCCCCCCCCCCCCCCACCCCCCCCCCCCCCCACCCCCCCCCCCCCCCACCCCCCCCCCCCCCCACCCCCCCCCCCCCCCACCCCCCCCCCCCCCCACCCCCCCCCCCCCCCACCCCCCCCCCCCCCCACCCCCCCCCCCCCCCACCCCCCCCCCCCCCCACCCCCCCCCCCCCCCACCCCCCCCCCCCCCCACCCCCCCCCCCCCCCACCCCCCCCCCCCCCCACCCCCCCCCCCCCCCACCCCCCCCCCCCCCCACCCCCCCCCCCCCCCACCCCCCCCCCCCCCCACCCCCCCCCCCCCCCACCCCCCCCCCCCCCCACCCCCCCCCCCCCCCACCCCCCCCCCCCCCCACCCCCCCCCCCCCCCACCCCCCCCCCCCCCCACCCCCCCCCCCCCCCACCCCCCCCCCCCCCCACCCCCCCCCCCCCCCACCCCCCCCCCCCCCCACCCCCCCCCCCCCCCACCCCCCCCCCCCCCCACCCCCCCCCCCCCCCACCCCCCCCCCCCCCCACCCCCCCCCCCCCCCACCCCCCCCCCCCCCCACCCCCCCCCCCCCCCACCCCCCCCCCCCCCCACCCCCCCCCCCCCCCACCCCCCCCCCCCCCCACCCCCCCCCCCCCCCACCCCCCCCCCCCCCCACCCCCCCCCCCCCCCACCCCCCCCCCCCCCCACCCCCCCCCCCCCCCACCCCCCCCCCCCCCCACCCCCCCCCCCCCCCACCCCCCCCCCCCCCCACCCCCCCCCCCCCCCACCCCCCCCCCCCCCCACCCCCCCCCCCCCCCACCCCCCCCCCCCCCCACCCCCCCCCCCCCCCACCCCCCCCCCCCCCCACCCCCCCCCCCCCCCACCCCCCCCCCCCCCCACCCCCCCCCCCCCCCACCCCCCCCCCCCCCCACCCCCCCCCCCCCCCACCCCCCCCCCCCCCCACCCCCCCCCCCCCCCACCCCCCCCCCCCCCCACCCCCCCCCCCCCCCACCCCCCCCCCCCCCCACCCCCCCCCCCCCCCACCCCCCCCCCCCCCCACCCCCCCCCCCCCCCACCCCCCCCCCCCCCCACCCCCCCCCCCCCCCACCCCCCCCCCCCCCCACCCCCCCCCCCCCCCACCCCCCCCCCCCCCCACCCCCCCCCCCCCCCACCCCCCCCCCCCCCCACCCCCCCCCCCCCCCACCCCCCCCCCCCCCCACCCCCCCCCCCCCCCACCCCCCCCCCCCCCCACCCCCCCCCCCCCCCACCCCCCCCCCCCCCCACCCCCCCCCCCCCCCACCCCCCCCCCCCCCCACCCCCCCCCCCCCCCACCCCCCCCCCCCCCCACCCCCCCCCCCCCCCACCCCCCCCCCCCCCCACCCCCCCCCCCCCCCACCCCCCCCCCCCCCCACCCCCCCCCCCCCCCACCCCCCCCCCCCCCCACCCCCCCCCCCCCCCACCCCCCCCCCCCCCCACCCCCCCCCCCCCCCACCCCCCCCCCCCCCCACCCCCCCCCCCCCCCACCCCCCCCCCCCCCCACCCCCCCCCCCCCCCACCCCCCCCCCCCCCCACCCCCCCCCCCCCCCACCCCCCCCCCCCCCCACCCCCCCCCCCCCCCACCCCCCCCCCCCCCCACCCCCCCCCCCCCCCACCCCCCCCCCCCCCCACCCCCCCCCCCCCCCACCCCCCCCCCCCCCCACCCCCCCCCCCCCCCACCCCCCCCCCCCCCCACCCCCCCCCCCCCCCACCCCCCCCCCCCCCCACCCCCCCCCCCCCCCACCCCCCCCCCCCCCCACCCCCCCCCCCCCCCACCCCCCCCCCCCCCCACCCCCCCCCCCCCCCACCCCCCCCCCCCCCCACCCCCCCCCCCCCCCACCCCCCCCCCCCCCCACCCCCCCCCCCCCCCACCCCCCCCCCCCCCCACCCCCCCCCCCCCCCACCCCCCCCCCCCCCCACCCCCCCCCCCCCCCACCCCCCCCCCCCCCCACCCCCCCCCCCCCCCACCCCCCCCCCCCCCCACCCCCCCCCCCCCCCACCCCCCCCCCCCCCCACCCCCCCCCCCCCCCACCCCCCCCCCCCCCCACCCCCCCCCCCCCCCACCCCCCCCCCCCCCCACCCCCCCCCCCCCCCACCCCCCCCCCCCCCCACCCCCCCCCCCCCCCACCCCCCCCCCCCCCCACCCCCCCCCCCCCCCACCCCCCCCCCCCCCCACCCCCCCCCCCCCCCACCCCCCCCCCCCCCCACCCCCCCCCCCCCCCACCCCCCCCCCCCCCCACCCCCCCCCCCCCCCACCCCCCCCCCCCCCCACCCCCCCCCCCCCCCACCCCCCCCCCCCCCCACCCCCCCCCCCCCCCACCCCCCCCCCCCCCCACCCCCCCCCCCCCCCACCCCCCCCCCCCCCCACCCCCCCCCCCCCCCACCCCCCCCCCCCCCCACCCCCCCCCCCCCCCACCCCCCCCCCCCCCCACCCCCCCCCCCCCCCACCCCCCCCCCCCCCCACCCCCCCCCCCCCCCACCCCCCCCCCCCCCCACCCCCCCCCCCCCCCACCCCCCCCCCCCCCCACCCCCCCCCCCCCCCACCCCCCCCCCCCCCCACCCCCCCCCCCCCCCACCCCCCCCCCCCCCCACCCCCCCCCCCCCCCACCCCCCCCCCCCCCCACCCCCCCCCCCCCCCACCCCCCCCCCCCCCCACCCCCCCCCCCCCCCACCCCCCCCCCCCCCCACCCCCCCCCCCCCCCACCCCCCCCCCCCCCCACCCCCCCCCCCCCCCACCCCCCCCCCCCCCCACCCCCCCCCCCCCCCACCCCCCCCCCCCCCCACCCCCCCCCCCCCCCACCCCCCCCCCCCCCCACCCCCCCCCCCCCCCACCCCCCCCCCCCCCCACCCCCCCCCCCCCCCACCCCCCCCCCCCCCCACCCCCCCCCCCCCCCACCCCCCCCCCCCCCCACCCCCCCCCCCCCCCACCCCCCCCCCCCCCCACCCCCCCCCCCCCCCACCCCCCCCCCCCCCCACCCCCCCCCCCCCCCACCCCCCCCCCCCCCCACCCCCCCCCCCCCCCACCCCCCCCCCCCCCCACCCCCCCCCCCCCCCACCCCCCCCCCCCCCCACCCCCCCCCCCCCCCACCCCCCCCCCCCCCCACCCCCCCCCCCCCCCACCCCCCCCCCCCCCCACCCCCCCCCCCCCCCACCCCCCCCCCCCCCCACCCCCCCCCCCCCCCACCCCCCCCCCCCCCCACCCCCCCCCCCCCCCACCCCCCCCCCCCCCCACCCCCCCCCCCCCCCACCCCCCCCCCCCCCCACCCCCCCCCCCCCCCACCCCCCCCCCCCCCCACCCCCCCCCCCCCCCACCCCCCCCCCCCCCCACCCCCCCCCCCCCCCACCCCCCCCCCCCCCCACCCCCCCCCCCCCCCACCCCCCCCCCCCCCCACCCCCCCCCCCCCCCACCCCCCCCCCCCCCCACCCCCCCCCCCCCCCACCCCCCCCCCCCCCCACCCCCCCCCCCCCCCACCCCCCCCCCCCCCCACCCCCCCCCCCCCCCACCCCCCCCCCCCCCCACCCCCCCCCCCCCCCACCCCCCCCCCCCCCCACCCCCCCCCCCCCCCACCCCCCCCCCCCCCCACCCCCCCCCCCCCCCACCCCCCCCCCCCCCCACCCCCCCCCCCCCCCACCCCCCCCCCCCCCCACCCCCCCCCCCCCCCACCCCCCCCCCCCCCCACCCCCCCCCCCCCCCACCCCCCCCCCCCCCCACCCCCCCCCCCCCCCACCCCCCCCCCCCCCCACCCCCCCCCCCCCCCACCCCCCCCCCCCCCCACCCCCCCCCCCCCCCACCCCCCCCCCCCCCCACCCCCCCCCCCCCCCACCCCCCCCCCCCCCCACCCCCCCCCCCCCCCACCCCCCCCAGAACCTTTGGCACTCCAGATGTTATGGACTACAATTCCCATCAGCCACCGCCAAGATGGCCAATTGATGGGCTGATGGGAATTGTAGTCCACAACATCTGGAGTGCCAAAGGTTCGCCACCACGGCACTAGTCCCTCTTCTTGCCCACTCTCCTTTCCCCCAAAATTGCTTCTGTCTCCCTTCCCAATATTGCTTGTTCCGCTCCCTTCCCACCCAATCAGCTGACTCTCGTTATGCTTCATTCCTACCTGCTCTCTTGCTCCTCCCTTGTGGGTTTGTTTTGAGGAGCCAATGGAAGAGGGGAGAGACCCCCCTCTGCACCCTGGAGGATCAAGTGAAAAGGTGCTTAGTGGGCAAATAAAACTCATAGCAACAGTCCCTGCTCAGCAGACGCAGATCACAGCAGCAGCAGCTAACCCAAGGGCAAGTAGAATCATAGAGCCAAAAGGGCCATCCAGTCCAACCCCCTGCAGTGCAGGAACACATACTTAAAGCACTCCTGACAGATGGCCATCCAGCCTCTGTTTAGAAACTTCCAAAGTAAGAGACTCCCAACAGTGTCTCTTCACCATTCCCAAGCAGAGGATTAATGGGGTGAGAAATACAAGTTTTGGATTTAGGAAAAACAAATTCTGTTGCAGGTGGGAGAGAGGAGATGAGTGACTCTCCTAAAAGTTACTACTTCTCGCTGCCATCTTTTGGGGGGGGGGGGGGGTCTGTGGTCCGGCAGCTTTTTGCTCCTTAAATTTCACCCATTGATTTGTCTCTGGCTCTTTTCACACCCCTTAGTTAGGGCTGCGTACTTGACAAGATTTGTGGTTTTAACTAGGAATGTCTGTTGTAAATCACATAATAAGTACATAGGTTTTTATTGAATTAAACGGTTTAAATATCATTTGTAATTGTTTAAAAGGTTTTCATGTTTTTCTGCCTTGGGCACCCTGGTTGGGTGGCAAAGTAACATAAAATTGTTCTAAATAAACTAATAGAAGCATATTTTTTCTGATGTGCCTAGAAATCAGCGCACAGTGCGTGATTTCTCCTCCTTCTGATCTTTAACAGAGGTAACATTTCTTTTCCAGTTAACGTCAGCCACGCTTTAAGCGAAGCGAAGGTGCTGCTTCAATACAGAGATGACTGAAACATAATGCAGGCTTTCCAAAGTCAGAACGGCCTGTTTTTTCCATTGAGCCGAAGGAAACCACGTTCGTAAGCTGAACTTTAAGGGAAGGGATGACAGGAACCGACTTTCGACGAAACATCATCTGACCATGTGAGCAGATCCCTTTTTGCAGAACTGCTTCAACATTGGAGGAATGTTAAATAGATATATATCTTTTACTTCGTTTTATTATTTTGTCTGAACAAGTTGTCCATTACTAAGGCTTGTTTCGCTGTGTCATTTTCAGCGAGTTGTTTGCACAACGTTAGCCTTACCTTGATGAAAATATATAGTTCAAATAAAATTGGCCTTTCATTATTATGTGAGTCCTGTGCTGTATAAGAACAAGAGGTGGGAATAAGATTAGAGTCCAGCAACCCCTTAAAAACAAACAGACTTCTAGGATCTTTCCAGCGTCCCGGCATCAGGTGGAAGCATGCCGTTCCTACTTGTATTTGATGACTGGAGGTTTAACACTCAAAACCTGAACCCCAGGAAATCATGTTGGTCTTTAAGATACTCTTGAAAAGTGGAAAGAAGTGAATTGGAGTTGGAAGAGATTCCAAGGGCCATCAAGTCCAACCCCCTGCAATGCAGGAACACAGAAGCATCAAAGAAGGCCATCCAGCCTGTGTTTAAAAACCTCCAAAGAAAGAGACTCCACCACACTCCTAGGTAGTGCATTCCACTGTCGAACAGCCCTGACAGTTTTTCCTGATGTTTAAGTGGAATCTCTTTTCCTTCACCTTGAACCCATGACTCCTGGTCCAAATCTCTGGAGCCACAGAAAACAAGCTTGCTCTCTCACCAACATGACATCCCTTCAAATATCTAAACATGGCTATTATGTTGCCTCTTTAATCTTCACCAAACATACCCAGGTCCCTGAGTCTCTCCTTGTAGGGCAGGGATTCCAGACCTTTTACTAGTTTGGTTGTCCTCCTCTGGACCCATTCCAGCTTGTCAATATCCTCCTTGAACTGCGGTGCCCAGAACTGTACACAATATTCAAATGATTTCAATCTACTCAGCCGTTTCTTACAGCAAGGGTGACTATCCCTCAGCGTTACTTGAACAGCCTTTCGGACAAGCTCGGTGTGTGTAAAGTGCTGTCATGGAGCTTTTTTCCGATTTATTTTCGGTTTGGCTTTTTCTGGATGCACAGTCCTAGTCCCTACCTAAGCAATATCACACAGTTTAGAACAGGGGCCTGCAACCTGTGGCTCTCCAGATGTTCATGGACTACAAATCCCATCAGCCCCTGCCAGCATGGCCAATTGGGGATGATGGGATTTGTAGTCCATGAACATCTGGAGAGCTGCAGGTTGCAGACCCCTGGTTTAGAAGATCACAGTATGGAGCCACCTCTTATTTGCGCTTCAGGAGTTTTCTAAAGTTAGAAATGGAAGCATGCACCAATTAATTCCATGGATTACACAGATCCGCTTCAAATGTTTTGTGCACAGTACAGCAAAGTTTCAACAGCAACTCGGACATTTTAGAACACCAAAGATTCTTTGAAGCAAGTTTGACTGCTTTTCTGGATGAGCTTTCAAGATCAGAACTGCCCAGCCAGTCTGGTAGTTGCTGGGGACTGAATCTGGTACTTTCTACCACTGACCCACGGCCCCTCCCCATGGCTCTCCATAGCTGTAAGCAGAGGTCTTTCCCATCACCTAGTCAGCATGGGGTGGTGATTAAGAACAGTGAACTCTAATCTGGTGAACTGGGTTTGACTCACCACGCCCCTACATGAAGCCCGGTAGATGACCCTGGACTAGTCACCGTTCTCTCTCAACTCTCAGAGGGGCGGAAGGAGTTCATAAGCCGCTTTGAGACCCCTTACGGTTGAGAAAAGTGGCGGATGAATCCAAACTCTTCTTGTACTGCCGGGTCTTTTTTACTGGCGAGGCTGAACCTGAGACCTCCGTGCCAAGGAGTGATTCTTCCGCTAAGCTACTGCCTTTCCCCATTGATCAATCAGAAGAGCACTCCCTAAAAGCACATGACGAATTGATCCACTAAGCACATCTCATTACGAAGTACACTTTATTGTGAAATTCTCAGGAGAGCAAAATCAAAGTTCCAATAATTGCAATCTTCCGACAACAGTACGAAGACTTAAATGACTCTACATTTCCGCTGTAGGCGCAAATCACTATTGGCTGTCCTCGCCGTCGCCTGGGAGGCAGCTTCCGGTTTCAGTGATCTGCGAACACGCTGGCTTCCCAGCATACCCGGGGGGGGGGGGGGGGGTCTTTTGCAGTCACATCTGGGTGCCTCTTCATATGGAAAAAACCAGCTGTAATGGCAGTTTTGAACTAATCTTTTACAAAGAAAAGATCGGCGGACTCTGATCGAGGTGGTGACGATAAACCCAGGTGTCAGGCACTAATGAATGTAGCCTCTCTGTACAAAAATTCTACGGCGCAAACTCACATTTTGTACCGAGGCGCTTCTGTCCCGTACGCAACACGACACAGAAGCCGTTCCGGTTCCTTTCGCTTCTTACTGGTCGCCCACCGTTCCGAACTTGTGCATTTTGTGCATCACCAAGCCACCAATAAATTGCACTAAGTTTTATTAAAGTCAACAGGTCAATTGCGAGAGAATGGAAGTAACATAATATAGAAAAAGACATAACATTGCGCCAGCGTTATCCCCTTGTTAGTTGGAAGTCATTCAGTATGTTAGAGAAAAATACTGTTTTCCTGTTCTACGTCAGAGGGGGGGAAAAGAGAGAGAAGTTATTTCTAAATGAAACCATTTAGAAACACATCCAGACGCTTAGGATAGGGGGTGCGGGGTGGGCAGAGGACAGGGAATATGGTACACTTAGTGATTATGATCCTATGAACAACGTTACGCTAACTTGTTTGTTCCGAGTGTAGCGTCAATGCCGGAAACACCATGACGACTGTACTTGCTAGCTGGGCACTGGGCTCAGGAGGTCTGGTCTAGGAAAGTTTCTAAAGTGCCTTTTGCTGCATGGGAAAAGATACATCTGGGGGCACAATGTAAGCCTTTCCCCTCAGCTGGAGGAATTAAGACAATACTTATCACCATACAGTATGATATTACTTTCCAATAAGTACAATATTTATTGAACGTTTCTTCGGTTTGTTACAGGTTGTGCAACAAATTACAATGCTCCGCAGCCACAAATTAGACGTAGAGTACGATGAAAGGGTCAGTGGCTGGGATCCTGCAGCCGCTTGCAGATAGCTCAATGTTTGGGTCAATCCCCTCCCCCCCTGTAATTTTGCTTTGGACAGCAGCCGGATGGGAAACCGCTCATCATACCCCCCTCTTGTTTCAAAAGAGGTCGGCCGAGAGGCATTGGAGGAGGGAAGAGAAGGGGCTCTGGCTGGAGAAATGATCCCACTTCCACGCTGGGTGTCCACTAAATCAGCGTGGATCCCGGATCCCAGTCACTGGCCGTTTTCCCCATTTTACAGCTCTACGAGGAGAAACTAGCAAAACCCGATCTCACACAGAATGACTTACAGAACCTTTTGTGGGTGGGAAAAGTGACAGACAACAGTTGTGCTAATAGGGTGGGATGAGGAGATACCAGGGGAAAAAAAAGACGGGCTCAACTTCATCTTCAGAAGACTAAACCTGACGTCTACAAATGCCAATATAACCAGAACAAAATATATATATTCCAAGTTTCGCCAACCACAGGAAACAGTCTGGGATGAGGAAAAAGCAACAAGGATTACACACTTTTTTTTATAAACCAGCACACAAGGTTTAACACGTTTCTGAAAATGAAGTTGGCGTTTTATCGAATCGGTGGGAAGAGAGGGGGTTAAAACAGTCAGCATTGACCATTTACAATCTCTGACCTTTGTGCAGGCAATAAGAATTGGTTGTAGTGCAGCTACGTACAGTACAATTCGGACGTTTGTTAAAAAAATTTCGGTCGGGTTCGGATTCATTGTTGAGAGGCCAAAAAAAAAGAGAGAGAGAGAGAGAGAAGAGGCCAGTTTTAGCAGCACCCTCCGCCGCTTTGCTTGACTGGAGTGCTCTGGATTTTAATGGACTTCTCGGCGCCGCCTGCTGTCGCTCCAGGGCCCATCCGCTTTTTTATCTCAGCGGCCATGGTCATGAAAGACTGTTCTACATTTGTGGCGTTCTTTGCGCTGGTTTCCAAAAAGGGAATCCCAAGGGAATCTGCAAATTCCTGTGGGGGAAAGAAGACACTGTACTATCAACTGTACCATCGACTGTACTATCAACTGTATCATCGACTGTACTATCGAATGTACTATCAACTGTACCATGCCAAGCTTTGGTGACAATCAAACTAATCTATAGCTGGTGTATTTTGGCATGTTGAATGAGGATACCTGCTCAAAACCTCAAATGCTGAAAAAGCTCCTATTGCATATTTGTCCTTTCGGGAATCAGCGGAATGTTTAAAGGCAAGCATTCTCTAATGCTACAGATTTTCTTCATAAAACTTATCATACCTGATACTTGGATGGGAGACCACCAAGGAGTACCGGGGTCACTACACAAAGGCAGGCAATGGCAAACCACTTCTGAACGGCTCTTCCCATGAAAACCTATGTAAGTTGGCTGTGACTGGAGAACACTTAATTACTGCCCCAACGGCCCTAGCGCAATCTTGCCCGAGCTCGCAAGAAGGGGCTCTGGCTGGACGAACATTCCCCCCCCCCCCCTCTGCTGAGCTTGAATGAGAGATTGCCAAAGAAGGTCAAGATACAGAGACAAGCAATGACTGAATCTCTGAACAGCTCTCCCCTTGAAAATCCTATGGCAGTGGTGGCGAACCTTTGGCACTCCAGGTGTTATGGACTACAATTCCCATCAGCCCCTACAATTGGCCATGTTGGCAGGGGCTGATGGGAATTGTAGTCCATAACATCTGGAGCGCCAAAGGTTTGCCACCATGGTCCTATGGGGTTGCTGTAAGTTAGCAGTGATTTGCTGGCAACCCCCCCCCCCCCAAAAAAAAACCCCTCAACTAACAAATCAATCCAGGTTTAACTAAACATTTTAGAGATGTGTTCATTAAGTCCACCAATTAATAGGCTGCAACCTGTATAATACACTACTGAAATATTCTCAAATGTTATAAAATTTAACTTTATAAAATCTACGCCTTATAACTTTGTGCTTTTTTCCTGCCTGTCATAGAGGATGAAGATATATGTGCTAAGGCAGAAAAGGGAACAGCAGCTATTTCTATCATTTTGCTCGTAAGACACAAATGAACATATTGATAATACCACAAACAAGTCAAATAATACAATTTTACATGCTTATGTAAACCTTCACATGCAGACATTATCCGGCTCTGGATCAGGTTCAGTCTGGAGTGTTGTAAAAGTAAGGTGGAATGGTTTCAGTCCCCTTACAGATACTCCCCTTTAAAATTGTACCCACCATTTGGGTCAGATTTTGAAATCCAGATGTTGCTGTATTTCCCCACAGCTTCTCCCCTCCCTTTTTTTGGTTCTCTCTCCGTTTTATGAAGAAGAGTTTGGATTTATACTCCGCTTTTCTCAACTGTAAGAAGTCTCAAAGCAGCTTACAAACTCCTTCCTTTCCTCTCCCCACAACAGACACCCAGTAAGGTACGTGAGGCTGAGAGAGTTCTGAAAGAACTATGACAAGCCCAAGCTCACCCACAGGCTTCAAGTGAAGGAGTGGGGAATCGAACCCAGTTCTCCAGATAAGAGTCCACCGCTCTTAACCGCTACACCACACTGGTTATGGAAGCATCTTGAAAAACTGCTTCAGTTTTTCAGAACCCCCACCCCCCCCAACCTTGTAGAAACGGATGGGATAAATAAAGCAGCGTATTACGAGGAGCTGCAAATACTTCAGAGGAGAACTTTGGTGACTTAGAAACACAACCACAAAACAAAACCTGAAGAAAAGCAATTTTGCAAAATAACAATAGATCGACAAATGAGGTATTCAGACATTCACAACCTTCAAAAAATGGCTTCAGAATTTTTAGGGGAGTCTGCATCTCCAGCCAAAAATATGACCCATTAGATTCACAGTGATTCCCAACCAGGGTTCCTTGGTACCCTGGGGTGCCATGAGCACGTCCCAGGGGTACCATAGCAGCGCTACCAGCCCCTCTCACTTTTGCGGTGTCTTCTGCCGGTGCCAGCAAGGACATGGAGCTGGCCCAGGGGGCAGGACCTGCCCCAAGGTCAGCAGCCACTTCCCGCCCCACCGCGCTTCCCTTCACCCTGGGAGGAGAAGGGGGTGGGAAGCAGGGGCACTGGAAGGGGAAGGTGGGGGGGATGGCAGAATACTGTGAGATATGAAGAGTGAGGTCAAGGGTACTGTGACGTCGAAAATGTTGGGAAGCACTGCATTAGAAGATACCGCCATCTTTCTGACTCCTGCTCCATTTGGCCCGCTGTTCCAGAAGCCTCCCAGACTGCTGTCTCATCAGGCCCGTCGACATACCTTTGCTGTTGTGTAGTCTACTACTTTCTTTGTGGTCAGATCACACTTGTTCCCTACCAACAACTTGTTCACGTTTTCACTGGCGTAACGGTCTATTTCTTGCAGCCACTGTTTCACGTTGTTGAAAGACTCCTGGGAGGGAGGGGAACAAAAACAGAGGGTCAAAAAGCGTGCCCTCGGCAGATCGCTGCGGGTTCGGAGGGAGCGTCCAGACTTCATCTCAAAAAGGGGCGTGTCATGGAATGATGCTATCGCTACAGTAAAGGGAAGTCACATATGACTGTGAAAAGCATCTTTGCCTTTTGATCTCCTGGAGGGATGACAGGAAACTATGCAGAGGTGCTAGGATGAAACTTCAAAGGCCTAAGTTACCTCGTGGCCTGAACAGAGTTTTCCTGAGAGGGGGAAAACAAAAGGTTTTTGAATTCCATCTTGAGACGGGGTCAGGGAAGCATCTCTGGGCCTTGGGTTCCCGGAATGGGGACAAAGAACCAAAAGGAATGTAACCAGTTGAGCAACCTCCATGCATTTAAGTTTTATTTCTTTGATTTCTGTTTTTCAATAAAAATTGTGGAGATCTCAGCTGGTTGGAGTTATTGGAGAAAAGAACCCAGGTTTTACTGAAACAAGCATTGGCTCTCCCAGGCTTGCTTTCATGATATGGTGGCGTCGGGCAACCTTGAAGGATGACTGCCAGGTCAGCTCAAATCTGACCGAGCAGAGGGATAGTTAGCCCGTGGGAGGTTGGGTAGTTTATTTATTACAGTCATAACACTTAAAATGAGCCAATGCGAATCCCATAGTATAACAAATAGTTAGTGTTCCAAGGAGATCTTATTCACGTATAATAGGTGACTTAAAAACTGGGAAATAAATATACCAATCCATTCAAACTTTCAAACCAATTACATGTCAGGTCAAGGGTTCCATGCAAAGACCACTCTGGAATTCATCAATCAGAAGTGTGTATTGAACTGGACACCTGAAGCCTGACTTTGCAAAAGGCATGTCTGAAGCAATCCCCAGTTCCCTCCAGTATAATTCCACTGACACGCCCCCCTTTCAAACACAGTGGGAAAGACTAGCATGAAATCGCAATGAGAGAGAAGAACCAGAAGGCGGCCCTAGAACTTGACGTTCCTGACCAATTTGGCAGCAGGTGCCCTCTATGTATTTATTTATTTTCTTCAATTACTATCCTGCCCTTTCCCGACCAAGACTGGGGCAAGGAAGGCAAGCAATCCGAGAATTGCACATACTTTTTGTTAAACAGATATCAAACACACTTCAAACACAGTAACCATTACAATGTACTGTTAATACACAGCACCAAAATAATAAATCCCCTTATCATATGGGTAAGTAGTACGGGACCCAGTAGTACGGGACCCAGCATAAATCCCCAAGGGATCCAACAGGGAAGGCAACTGACGGACAACAGTCACTTGCGCAGCCAGAGGGCGGGCAGAACATCCTCTTACAGGCCCTACAGATTGCCCTGGGTCTCACTCAATAGAGAATATCTCTTCATCTGTCTATCATCACCTTTTTATCTATCATCGCTCTTCCCGAATTTAGGTGGCCTTTTTCAAGAGCTAGCTTTGCTGATCTCCCCTGCTGAACTATCTGAAAGATTTCATAACCAACCATTAGAGACATGGCATAGTGCTAAGGAAATCGAGACAATCTCACATATTTTTACTTAAATGTTAATTACATGCTGCTGAGAGAGACCGCTCAATCGCCCTTTTCTTATATTGGTTCAGATATTGAAACTACGCTGCGGATACGAAGGCTAAATCTCTGCTCGATGACAAAGAGGCTAATATCTCACATGTGGCAAAATCTTGCTCTACTGCACAGTTGTCAAACTCGTGGACCTCCAGATGTTATGGACTGCAGTTCCCATCATCCCATCAACGGTTCATGATGGGAACTGTAGTCCATAACATCTGGAGGGCTGCGAGTTTGACACCTATGCTCTAATGTGTGTAAAAAGCAAAATGAGCAAAGGTTCAAAGCCTCTACGTCAGGAGTGGCCAACCTATGGTGCTTCAGATGTTCGTGAACTACAATTCCCAATTGGCCATTCTGGCAGGGGCTGATGGGAATTTTAGTCCACGAACATCTGGAGCACCATAGGTTGGCCACCCCTCCCCTAGGTTATAACGTTAAGACTCTTTCTACCGTTGCAGATATTGAAACTCTTCTGCTTTTTATGCTGATTGTTTTGTCTTTTTTATTACTGATCTTCTTTCTATGTTTTGCTGTTTGTTTGTGTTTTAAATTTTTTTACTGCTTTGACCGTAACGAAAAACTTACTTACCTGATCCGTAACATCATACACCACTATAATGCCATGAGCTCCTCTGTAGTAGCTAGAAGTGATGGTTCGAAATCTTTCTTGCCCTGCCGTGTCCCACTACAGAGGGGAGAAAAAGAGTTCAGAAACAGCATTTGGCCCAAGCAGTGATTCCATTTTTACCCAGGTTTTTAGAGAAAGTTAGAAAATCTTAGTGCATGTTGCTCAAAGGACCCTGAATGAAATGCTGTGGAATGTCTACATAAAAAAAAGTAAAAAGTTCCAGTATTCATGAAAAACCATGAAGTAGTAGGAGTTTGGATTTATACCCCAACCCTCTTTCTCTCCTGTAAGGAGACTCAAAGTAGCTTATTTACTGTTTTCACTTCCCCTCTTCACAACAGGCTCCTTCTGAGGTAGGTGGGGCTGAGAGAGTTCCGAGAGAACTGCGACTGGCCCAAGGTCACCCAGCAGGCTTCACGTGGAGGAGTGGAGAAACTAATCCAGTTCACCAGATAAGAGCCTGCTAATCAGGTGGAGGAGTGGGGAATCAAACCCAGTACACCGGATTAGAGGCCACCTGCTTTTAACCACTACACCAGCGGTCTGCGACCTGCGGCTCTCCAGATGTTCATGGACTACAAATCCCATCAGCCCCTGCCAGCAAGTGCTGCTCTGGGGAGTGAGGGGCCTCAGCTATACTCCAGACTGAAACCCTCCCATCAGCAGAAATCCTCCAAGGGATCCAAAGCCAGTAATTACTTTTCACAATGGTGTGGATTCTGTGCTCTGACCTGGAAAGCCCGGACTAGCCCGATCTCATCAGCTCTTGGAAACTAAGCTGGCTCAACCCTGGTCAGTACATGAATGGGAGACCTCCAAGAAAGCTTGGAGCATTGCCCAATCTCATCAGATCTTGTAAGCTAAGCTGGGTCGGCCCTGGTTTGTACTTGGACAGGCGGCCACCAAGAAAGCCCACTATAGCAGAATCGCATCAGCTAAGCCCGTGGTGGCGAACCTATGGCACTCCAGATGTTCATGAACTACAATTCCCATCAGCCCCTGCCAGCATAGCCAATTGGCCATGCTGGTAGGGGCTGATGGGAATTGTAGTCCACGGACATCTGGAGTGCCATAGGTTCGCCACCACGTAGCTAAGCTGTCTCAGCCCTGGTTAGTACTTCGATGGGAGACCACCAAGAAAGCCCACTGTAGCCCAATCTCATCAGGCTTCAGAAGCTAAGCTGGGTTGGCCCACCAAAGAAAGGCAGGGATTGCCACAAGGAAGTCAACGGCAAGCCACCTCTGCTTTTCTCTTGCCTTGAAAACCCCTTGAGGGGTCGCCATGATTCAGTTGCAATTTGACAGCGCTTTCCACGCCCATGTGAAACTATGTAGCACCTCAAACTTGTCATCGCCATGTTCTGAGAATAACCAAGGCTCATTCAACTTATTGTGCACTCAGAAATTCTCTTCACTGCAGGGCATGCTGCCAAATGGATATAGCAGAGATATACCATTTTGAAAGGAGATTTGTTAAGTATTTACTGGAAGTGTAGTTTAAACTGAAAATATAGTAAATGTAAATGTTTAAGATACATGCTTAAGAAGATACAGGGGTTGACAGATTGTAAGCTCCGGACTTTGCTGTTTAGACTGAACATTTATGTTTTAAAAGGTCTTTGGTATAACATCCGCCTTGAATTTTCATAACCATTTACTCTAAAAATCAAAATGGTAATGCCACATCATAAGAACATAAGAAAGAGCCTGCTGGATCAGACCAGAGTCCATCTAGTCCGGCACTCTGCTACTCGCAGTGGCCCACCAGGTGCCTTTGGGAGCTCGCGTGCAGGATGTGAAAGCAATGGGCTTCTGCTGCTGCTGCTCCTGAGCACCTGGTCTGCTAAGGCATTTGCAATCTCAGATCAAGGAGGATAAAGATTTGGAGCCATAGATCGACTTCTCCTCCATAAATCTGTCCAAGCCCCTTTTAAAGCTATCCAGGTGAGTGGCCATCACCACCTCCTGTGGCAGCATATTCCAAACACCACAGCATTGTTGCGTGAAGAAATGTTTCCTTTTATTAGTCCTAATTCTTCCCCCTAGCATTTTCAATGTATGCCCCCTGGTTCTAGTATTGTGAGAAACAGAGAAAAATAAATCACTGTATGTTTCCCAACAGCTTTGCTGCTCTCTGAATGTCCTCTAGGTCACTTGACATAAAAGCAGGGCCTGTCAACTGAGCCTACTACAGCAACCTTTCCCCCCAGGTACTTTGCCAACTGCCCTGCTCAAAAGATTCTGCATCAACTGACACTGCACACGGGCAAGCCGACTGAAACAAAGACTCTACCCTGGAAGGGCCCCACCAACGCTTACTGTGCTCTTCTCTACAAGGTTTCCCTTCCTTTGTTCTACTCACTCGAGAGCTACTTGACCCCAAGTAAAAGCATATCATTTTGCTAACCAAAGCGTGAGTCACCACAACCAGAAAAGAATTAAGCTTCCACAAAACGTTAACTCGGTTAGATTTTTGAGCCCAGGGTTGTAAAACCCTCCCTTTTCAGCGAGCGAGGAAAGCGGCCAGCTGATTCAGCCACAACGTGGTCAAGGCCACCAATCCGGGAAGCTAGTTAGTAGATGTGAGTGATAGGGTGCCATCTGGGCCACTAGTATTGGTGTTGACCTTTAAGGTATTGACCTTTAAGGCCCTTTACGGCCTGGGGCCCTCATACCTGTGGGACCGCCTTACCCCATATATCCCGAGTCAACCTCTCCGTTCGGCAGAGGCGAATTTACTGGTGGTCCCTTGTCCCTCCATGATGCGGCTGGCCTCTACCCGGGCCAGGGCTTTTACGGCCCTGGCCCCTGCCTGGTGGAATGCTCTTCCTCCATCTGTTAGGGCCCTGCGGGACCTCGGGGAGTTCCTCAGGGCCTGTAAAACCAAGCTGTTCCACCGGGCCTTTGGTGAGGCTGGCCGCTGAGTCCACCCTTCTTTGTTGCTCTTTACAGCTCCATATGTCATCTGCTGACTGAATATTGGCCAGTCCCCTCCCGGGGGGTTAATGCCGGACATCATCTACTTATTTTAATTGTGGAAGATTACTGCTGCTAGTGTTTTAATGTTTAATTTATTTATTGTTTTAATTGAAACTATTTGATGTATTTAAATGTTTGATTGTTTTATGAACCGCCCTGGGCCCTTCGGGGGTAGGGTGGTCTATTAAATTGAATTAATAATAATAATAATAATAATAATAATAATAATAATAATAATAATAATAATAATAATAATAATAATAATAATAATAATAATAATAATAAGAAGAAGAAGAAGAAGAAGAAGAAGAAGAAGAAGAAGCACCTAACGGTTAACAAGTGTACAGCAGAGAACTGATCCAAGTTTCCTGTCAGACATAAACAAGATCTCTTCCAAGAAAGGTGAGTACACTTACTATCTGAAGCTTGATTGTTTTTCCATCTAACTCTATAGTTCTGATTTTAAAGTCCACGCCGATCGTGCTGATGTAGCTTTCTGTGTAGGTATCGTCCTGGGAAGAGAGAAGAACGTCACCACTGGAGTCCCAGTGTTAAAGGCAAATATCAAAAAAACAGCTTAGCACTGAAATGTGAAGTATCAGGGGACAAACTTATCAAGGGAAAGATCTACACTCGACAGATTCCGGCTCTACAGACTGGCACTGTACAGCAATGCATTTTTTACAAAAGCATACTGTGCTTAATTCAACAGAACTTTGGTTTTGCCTGAAGAAGAGTTTGGATGTATACCAATCTAATCCAATCCAAAAACCTTTATTAGGCATAAACCAGAAGTACCATACATTACAAATACAAAAACAGGATCATTGTTACATATCATGTAGAACATGGATTAAAAATGTAGCAACTGCTTCAGAAATTTCTACATTAGGGCTGTTCAATAGCTTAGACATTTTTTGTTTGTCTGAGAGAAACAAAAATTCTAGAGGTAGTAAAGCTCCCAGATCGGTTCTAATATCATTATACCTCGAACAGTAAAGCAGGATATGAGGGATTGAGTATATAGCATTGGGACAGTACCGACAACAACACTCACTTTGTGGGATGTTAAGGAAACGACCTTGAAGATAGACAGAGGGGAATGAGTTGCACCTTGCTCTGGTCATGACCCATCTGCACTTCTAATTAACAAGCTGTTCTAAGTATACAGCAGGGCTAGGTTTCGGGGGTGTGATCCCAAAGTATAGAGGGGAACAGGAGCTTTGTGGAGCACTCAGGAGAGATTGGTATTCCTGGTCGTACAGTCTGATCTTTAGATGATGGTAAATTTCCATGGCGGTAAGCATATGAAGAGACTCCCATGAGAAACCCAAGGAGAAGATTTTTTTTTTCAATAGGGATTTATACCCCACCTTTCTCTTCTGCAAGGAGACTCAAGGTTTGTTACAAGCTCCTTTCCCTTCCTCTCCCCGTAACAGACACGTTGTGAGCTGAGTAGGGCTGAGTGAGTTCTGAAGAACTGTGACCAGCCCAAGGTCATCCGGCAGGAGACTCATCTGGTTCACCAGATAAGCCTCTGCCACTCAGGTGGAAGAGTGGGGAATCAAACCCAGTTTTCCAGATTAGAACCCATCTGCTGTTAACCACTACACAACACTGGCAGGGGCCAGGAACACGAGCCAATCTGTCCTTATCATCACAGGGAAGAGTCACACCGACTGCCCCCACAAGAGCAGAACTCTTTTTCGAGAGGGTAAGGATACACTTCCTTTGACTACAAAGGCGGCAGGCCAACAACACAAACCGGGGAGCAGGCAAATGGAGGGTCAGTCTCTTAAGAAGGTGAAGTATTAACGTCCAAGACAACTTACTGCAAACCTGAGGAGGAGGCACGATTTTCCGACGCCGGAATCTCCAATCAGAAGCAGCTTGAATAAATAGTCACTGCAAAGAGAAAAATCAGAATTGATGCTGGGCTGTTACATGAAGGTTTTACAACAGCTCCAGGGACCAGAACGGAGGTTAACTGGAACTAAAAGGGCCGCCACGTGCCATCCGTGAGCCCCGCCCAGGAGGCAACCTCTAACGGAGAGCAAAAATCTGGGGTCAACACGGCAAGCCACTTAAGTTCGGACTCCATCCTATTCAAAGACAGAGATGCTTTGAACCAATGGGAACTGGTATGTAGCCATGTATGGTTGAGGCACGGCGGTTTCTGTGGTTACCGAAGCACCATGGACTCTGTTGGGAGGCTGCCCCTCCTCTTGGGGACCAATTGGCAACTCGCTGCCTAGTCTCAGGCATTGGGGTTGCCACAGAGGCTGCAATGTCCCACTCGGGCCCCACTGGGAGTCCAGGATGTCTCACAAGGGGAGAATTTCTCTGAAGGGGAAAGTTTCTCCCTGAACTCCTGACACCCAAGCAAGGTGCTGCAGTTGTAAGGGTGATTGACTTGGAGTCAGCTGACAGGATGTTCCCCCTTCCCCATGGCGAATGCAATGTTTCTTCCTTCTGTGGCCAGATCCAGTCCTTTGGGAGGGTTTATCAGGCCCACAAGCCAGCTGAGGCAACCCCTCCATCCTGATCTGGACAAGTGAACCCACTCACCTCCCCCAGTGATGATCTGCGCTGGTGAGCCTGCCAGGGGCTCACTAGCTGAGGCAAGCCACCCCCTCCCTCCAAACCTGACCCAACCAAGTCACATGTATGTCATATCCGGCACTCGTAACAAATCAGTCTCACACCTCTGGGTGAAATCATGACCTTTCAAGAACCTCAAGGGAAGGAGGGCGGATTACATTAGCTATACCAGGGGTCTGCAACCTGCGGCTCTCCGGATGTTCATGGACTACAATTCCCATTAGCCCCTGCCAGCATGGCCAATTGGCCGTGCTGGCAGGGGCTGATGGGATTTGTAGTTCATGAACATCTGGAGAACCGCAGGTTGCAGACCTCTGAGCTATACGCTGTTTCACAAAAAGATGTTAATACCATCAGTTGAGGTGCTGCGGTCGAGAAAATGGTTTGCTCAGTGGTGGGATCCAAAAATTTTAATAACAGGTTCCGATGGTGGTGGGATTCAAACAGTGGTGCCGCCGCACACACGCACCTCCAGTCCCTATTGGGCAGGGAGGTTGCTTTAGTAACCCCTTCTCGGCACTCAGAAAAAATTAGTAACCGAAGTGGTGAGAACTGGTTGGACTGCTGGACTTGAGGGACCTTGGTCTAACCCAGCATGGCTTTTTAACGTGCTGCATTTCTGTCAAACACTGGAAGAACGGGTCACTCCTGAAAACTACGCTGGGGCCCACGAAAGCGGCAGTGACCCTGGAAGGTCATTCAAGGCACAACTGCATTACAAATTTAAATCTCTGGCTTCCCTGGTCCCTGGAAAACTGCAGTTTTAGGGGGGTAAGGAATGGCCCCTCCGTTGAACTTTAAGTCCCAGACAGGAGTCGTGGTATCTAAGCAAGTTTTAAAGCGGCCTAAATTAGTTGCATGAGCACCATCTAAGTGTTTTCATTTCCTAGCATGACAAGACCTGGGTACCAAAGTCTTCTCGTGGGTTTATACCACCCCAACCTCATCCCTCCTGTAAGGAGACTCAAAGGGGATTACACACTCCTTTCCTTCCTCTCCCCATAACAGGCACCTTGTGAGGTCGGTGGGGCTGAGAGAGACTTGAGGGAACTGTGACTAGCCCAGAGGTCTGCAACCTGCAACCAACTGGCCATGCTGGCAGGGGCTGATGGGAATTGTAGTCCATGAACATCTGGAAAGCCACAGGTTGCAGACCCCTGGACCAGCCCAACATCACCCAGCAGGGACACAGGAGTGGGGAAACAAATCTGGTCTGCCACTCACATGGCAGTGGGGAACTAAACCCAGTTCTCCAGATTAAAGTCCACCTGATCTTCACCACCACACCACAATGACTCTCCATGTAATCATGAACATGGGTATTTCTTTTAGATCAGAGCAACTTGCCGTTTTGGACTTCTGCAAGGTTAGCTATATTGACTGCCCCAACCCAGCAGAACATGACTGTTTCCCCCCAGACCCACATCAAGCACTTGCTCAACCCCGTGTGTTCCATCATGTCAGTGGTTTAAGGAAATATATGACCGTGTCATAAAAATTTAGATGGTTGACAATTGCCTAACAGTAATAGTGGCTTGGAAACTACACGTGGGATCCTGCTGTAATGCTCAGTTCAGTGTGTGAAAGATAACTAGAATGCATGGTCCGTAGCTGAAGAAGAAGAAGAACAGTTTGGATTTATATCCCCCCTTTCTCTCCTGCAGGAGACTCAAAGGGGCTTACAATCTCCTTGCCCTTCCCCCCTCACAACAAACACCCTGTGAGGTAGGTGGGGCTGAGAGAGCTCAGAAGAACTGTGACTAGCCCAAGGTCACCCAGCTGGCGTGTGTGGGAGTGCACAGGCTAATCTGAATTCCCCAGATAAGCCTCCACAGCTCAGGTGGCAGAGCGGGGAATCAAACCCGGTTCCTCCAGATTTGATACACGAGCTCTTAACCTCCTATGCCACTGCCTGTCTCCCGAGCAGAATGTGAGCACACAAAGCAACACACAACTGACTCAATCAGTTCTGCTTGTGTCTCCCACAAACGTACATCATTTATTGGCTGTTGTGGGGTTTCCAGGCTGTGTGGCCATGGTCTGGTAGGTCCTGCTCCTAATATTTTGCCCCCGTCTGTGGCCAGCATCTCCAGAGGCACGTCATGGTGAGATGTGAGATGTGTTCCCTCCATGGAGTCATGGTGAGATGTGTTCCCTCCATGGCACAGTCCCAGAAACACAGTAACTGCCCCTAATTCACATATTCTTCTCCCTGTTTTGGCCAGTTATTTAGAGTCTTAGCCAAAGAAGTGTCATGAGCGAGATCTGTTTTTGCCGTTCTGTTTTTACTTTTGGCAGTTTAATGTTGATTAAAAATTAATTTTAAAAATTACACATCATAATTATTACCTATGTGTATTTCTTAATATTTCTATCAAAGATTTGTAACAAAATGTAGAGATAAAAATATGTCTGGAATATTTGTCCATGGCTTCTGGCTCTCAAACATCTGGAGTTACGTGGGTTTTATATTAAGCAAGTTTGGCCACCCCTGATATAAAGTGCACCGTGCCAGCGTATAGCGCCAGGTACCTGTATATTCCCTGAATTTCTGGGAAAAAAATTGTGCCACTAAGTTGCAGCTGACTTATGGTGACCCTGTTGGGTTTTCAAGGCAAGAGAGGTTCAGAGGTGGTTTGTCATTGCCTGTCTCTATGTCCGTGGTGGCAAACCTATGGCACTCCAGACATTCATGGACTACAACTCCCATCAGCCCCTGCCAGCATGGCCAATTGGCCATGCTGGCAAGGGCTGATGGGAATTGTAGTCCATTAACATCTTGAATGGCATAGGTTCGCCACCACTGCTCTATGTCATGATTCTGGCATTTCTTGGAGTTGCCCATCCAAAAATTAACCAGAGGCAACCCTACTTAGCTTCTGAGGTCTAATGAGATCAGGCTGGCCTGGTCAGGACAATTTCCCTCTCTCACTCTTGAGAATCTGCTCCATCCCCCAACCATCGCAAGATGAGTTCCGTGTGCTTGCAGAAATCGTCTTGGATCCAATGGAGCATTCCCACTCCCTCTGATGGCAGCCTGAAACTATGGGCATTTGGGACTGCATTTTGAGAAGGGAGGTGAGAAAGCTGAACTCCACAGGCAAGAATCCCTCTGCCTGTGGAAGCCGTGGGTATCCACTGGGATTCAAGCTGAGATCTTCTGGCTGCTAAGACAGCCATTACAATGAGTGCATCCAGTAAGCATCATTTTTTCCAAGTCCACACAACTTGGGTTGCTTGGCTTGTAAGGTAAACTTCCTTCCTTGTCAATGGTTATGCCCTACTGATATGTAGCTACAGTTTGCCGCTGATTCACCTGCCAAGTCAGCCGTGTGACCGTATCTGAAGTAGATGCCCGCTATTTTGATGCCGCCTCAGGTACGTCATGCTACACTAGGCGGCCGTGAACAGAAGCGCTTTGCTTTGTTCTTTTAATTTTATTAAACTTTATTAAACATAGAACCCCGCTCTTCCTGGCCCAACTGACTTGACGGCATTTTACGCACCCTGAAAACAGCACCTTTCTTTCTCTCACCTTCCTGAGGACCGGAAGAGAATACCTTCAATGGCTTTGAAGGCCTAAAGTAGACTCCTGTCGATATCGGATCTCCTCCTCTACAGTAAAGGCTATGTGGGAGGGAAAGGCTTACCTATCCCAATTCTTGAAGTACTGAAGACCCTGTTATTTTTTGACCCCTCGAGTATCACTTGGTGGTCCATTTCATCAAACTGTACCCCCATGTTAGAATTAGAATTGAAAACATAATTTTAACTTTAGAACGGTGACAAAAACTGCAGCTTGTAGAGAAAACCAGGGGGCATTCATTGAAAATGCTGGGGGGAAGAATTAGGACTAATAAAAGGAAACACTTCTTCACACGTGTGATTGGTGTTTGGAATATGATGCCACAGGAGGTGGTGATGGCCACTCACCTGGATAGCTTTAAAAGGGGCTTGGACAGATTTATGGAGGATAAGTCGATCTATGGCTACCAATCTTGATCCTCTTTGATCTGAGATTGCAAATGCCTTAACAGACCAGGTGCTCGGGAGCAACAGTCGCAGAAGGCCATTGCTTTCACATCCTGCATGTGAACTCCCAAAGGCACCTGGTGGGCCACTGCGAGTAGCAGAGAGCTGGACTAGATGGACTCTGGTCTGATCCAGCTGGCTTGTTCTTATGTTCTTAAAATGCACAACCACCTCACCGAACACTGTACAAAGGCAGTCTGCAGGCGAAAGTTCACAAAGCGGAAGAGAGTGAGGATCTGGGAAGAGGCGCATGCGCAGTGCAATATTTGCAAAAACAACACAGTTAGGGAACCAGCCTTTTCTCAAAGTTAAATAATGAAGGAAACCCGCGCCACCACTCCTTTTAAAACTGAATTTATTTCCCAACATTTGACTTGCATTTTGTCTTACACTATTGACGAATATTTTTCATGGACCCCCCAAACATTCTGGTGCGTACTCCTGGAGCCACGTGCACACCAAGCTGGAAATCGCTATCTAGACCTTTCTCTTTAGCGACACAGAGCCACAAGGCAAAGTCACGTTTTTTTCAAATTAGACAGGTATTTGAAAAGCTTTCCACACCCCTGCTTTTGCCACAGGTTACAAAGAACTCAATAAATGTTGTCAGCAATTTTACCTTCAAGTGACAAATAAATCCCCTGGAATGACTGAAAACTGGTCTTGTGCACAAACTGAAGGGGAGTTTTCTGTATGCAGCACCCTTGATCCTAAGCCGATTACCTGCACTGGACTCTTTTGAAACAAACAGGATTTACTCACCATTATTTTAGAATTAAAATATGAGGGTAAAAAATACCATGCCAAAAGACGGTTAAAAAAAAGATCTAAAGCTTCCAACCAATTTTACATTCCCACAGTTGTCTGTTCCACAATACCCTTAAAAGGAATGCAAAAACGCATCTCACCGTTCAGGTGCAAATTATCGTTTGGTCCAAGAGTCACTTGTGGCTGCCCACCCAGGAGTTCTAAAGGAGGAGGAGGAGTTTGGATTTATATCCCCCCTTTCTCTCCTGTAGGAGACTCAAAGGGGCTTACAATCTCCTTGCACTTCCCCCCTCACAACAAACACCCTGTGAGGTGGGTGGGGCTGAGAGAGCTCCGAAAAGCTGTGACTAGCCCAAGGTCACCCAGCTGGTGTGTGTGGGAGTGTACAGGCTAATCTGAATTCCCCAGATAAGCCTCCACAGCTCAAGACCCCTTTAGTTCAACCAGAGCACAGGTGTCAAACTTGCGGCCCTCCAGATGCTAAGGACTACAGTTCCCATCATCCTCTGCCAGCATCTGATCCAAGTAGGCCTGCTATCAGATGTTTTGTACATTCCTGATTGGATGAGCAGGGTACAAGTCCCCTAAATAAATATTACAATAATTAAGTTAAGACTGGGATCTGAAGGCATTCAATATTTTATCTGGAGACATCCAGAAAATGGTGCCTACAACTTGCTTCTCAAACAGAATTATCTTAAACAAAACCCACAGTGGTAATATGAAATTGACGGTCTGAATTTAGCTCAATTGGAGCAGCAGTGGTGTAGCGGTTAAGAGGAGGTATACTCTAATCTGGAGGAACCGGGTTTGATTCCTCGCTCTGCCACTTGAGCTGCGGAGGCTTATCTGGGGAATTCAGATTAGCCTGTGCACTCCCACACACGCCAGCTGGGCGACCTTGGGCTAGTCACAGTTCTTCTGAGCTCTCTCAGCCCCACAGGGTGTTTGTGGTGAGAAGGGAAAGGAGATTGTGAGCCCCTTTGAGGCACTTTACAGGAGAGAAAGGGGGGATATAAATCTAACTCTTCTTCTTCTTCAATTTCATGAGATCTCGGAAGCTAAGCCAGATCATTCCTGCTAGAACTGGTAGGCCCCCATCACAAAGATATTCAGCTGACTTCCATCTACCTGGTGGAATTCGCTCCCAGAGGACATTGTTTGCAGGGTATAAACCAATTTTGGAGAGCCTGTACGACCGAGATGTTTTGCTGGGCCTACAACTTTGGTCCATATCATATTATACTGGCCCCCAAGACTATACTCCCTCCTCTCCCACCACTTAGGATTTTAAAACTATGGGGAGATTGGGCTTGGTATGTGGGCAGTGTGTTCGCCAAATTGCCACCTGAGTAATTATTATGTATTAGACTTTTTTATAATTATTCATTGATACAGTGTTTTAAGATTGCGACTTAAATATGTTTGCTAGTCACCCTGAGCCCACCCTTGGTCGGGGACAGTGGGGTTCTAAACAAACAAACAAACAAACAAACAAACAAACAAACAAACAAACAAACAAACAAACAAACAAAGAAAGTCCAGGCTGCTCATTTGGGGACTGTTTGGGGGCAGGGTAGGTTACCTCCTTTTCATTTTTGGTCCGACTTGGTACATTTGGAGAAGGGAGGTGGTGGGCGGGCAGGTCTAGTAGGCTTTAGTGCAGACCTGGGCATTATACGGCCCGCAGGCCACATCCGGCCCGCTGGATGACCCTGACTGGCCCGTATGAGTCACAAATAGTAAAATCTGTTAACATTTTGTCTACCATTGTTTTGAGAAATTTGTGTGAATAAATTACATTTTTTGGAAGGCAACCTCACTTTTTCATTGCATAACTTTAACATATACTAGTCTTGCCCGCTTGTCAAAACAATGCTATTTACCGCTTTTTAATATAAAGAAATACAATAAATGTTATGCAGAATTGAGTTCAGCCTTTTGGCCCGGCCCTCCACAATATTTTCTGTTTCTTATGCGGCCCCATGGAAAAAATAATTGCCCACCCCTGCTTTAGTGGGAAGTCTTATGTTAGTATTTCCAATTTATTTATAGAATTGTTGGGGTAAATTTATCCACTGTTGAAATGGAAAACAGAAAGGCGCTTAAGTTTGAATATTTTGTAAATGTTAACTATTTATTGTTCTGATTTAAATTATTTACATTGCCTATTGTACTATTTATAGATTGTATTTTTATGTATTGTTTTAGGCTTTGTGCCATTTGTAAGCCGCCCTGAGCCCTTTAAGGGTAGGGCAGGGAATAAAAATAATAAATAAACAGTCATCCTCTTCTGAACATCTCTTGCCTTGAAAAATCTATGAGGTCAAGTCAGCTGTGATTTGACTGGATTGCCAACCAATAGGAAGCAGACATCTCCATTTCTTCCATACCCCTTCTTTATGACACTAGAGAAGTGGAAACTTGCTCTTAAACCCTTCCACTGTATACAAAGCAATAAAATTAACAACTTCTGCCCCAGAGTATCTCTGCTGTCGCCGCAGATCACAAATTCTGACTGATGGCGAGGGAAAGAATCCAAATCAACAAAAACACCATTCCAGCAGATAAGGAACAACCTCCTTCATTCATGGTGTTTGCCTCTCCAGTTTAAGTCGCCGTGTTTCACTGCAGCACAGTACTATTGCAAAATCAACATAAGCCCGGAAAGCATTTTGCAAGAATCATGTGGCAAACACATGACCAACAGTTCACTGAAGGCAGGAATCCTGGGCCGTCAGCAGCAACCAGTAGCAAAATGTAGATCAACCGCTCAAAAGGAGCCAGGCTTTTCAAATCCCTTTAAATCTTAATATGCTGGGTGCCAAATCGGCCTGTCATAATTTCTGGCACGAAACGGCAAAAATCATTGGAAAGCAGGCTCATGTGTCCTGCTACGGCGGTCCCAGAACTTTGCAACGGCGGCCTGCTATCTCAGTGGCGGTCCCTGGCATCTCAGTTTCGAGGGGAAAGTATCATTAACTTTTCATGACATGTCACGCAATCTCTCACTCTCCATCTGTGACCGTGGCTGCCTGTAATCCAAACTCCTTGGAGACGGCACGTGAGGGTTCAGGCACTTCTGTCTGTATTTCTCTCCAGTTTTGGTTAAGTTTCTCGGCACACTTGGGAACACAAACGGTGCTCTGATGCAGGGACAAGAACAGAGTGCAAGCTTTGGTCACGAAGCCTCTGAATCAAATACAAATTGGGGGAGGGGGGGGGGGCAGCTTCTCCCTTTCTGCAAAGGTAGGCCTGAACATCATAAGGGGGTTGCTCAAGGGAAGGGGTGGAATTTTCAAGCGTACGCTATTTACAGTTCATCTCTGCACCAAAAACAGAGTTGGGAGAAGACCTATATTGCTTCTGCATGGCTTATTACTGTCAGACTCTCGAACATGGAAATGACAGAGACCGTAGGAAAGTCCTAAAACAGTTTATTTCTTGCAACACAAAGAGTAGCAATAGAAAGCAGGATCTGAGCTAGAGAGCTCAGATCCAGGACCTATCCTTAGCGCCCCGCCCCCCGCCCGTTTCGCCCCACACCAAATGTCCAGTACAGCTTCTACAACAATTGCACTACAGAGGTTCAAAGAACCTGGGAACCTTTCACACCTCTTTGTAGATCGGCTGGCGCCAGGAGGTTGCCAGGAAGGGAAGAGGGAAACAGGAAAGTATTCGCAATTCACACACAGCAAGACATCTAGGTACTGACAGGCATGATCCTGACGATTACTCCCTCCTGCCCCTAGTTATAAAGGGGCATGGTCAATCATGCCACAAGTGTCTGAGACCCTCCATTAATTTAAATTGCTGGAACAGCCTCTGGCCTGATGTTCCTGGGCTCAAGGAAGGGTGCAGGTAAGAGAGGGAGACAAGAAAAAGAGTTTGGATTTATGCCCCGCTTTTCTCAACCATAAGAAAAGTCTCTGTTCTCTCTCCACAACGGACACCTTGTGAGGTCGATGGGTTGAGAGAGTTCTGAGAGAAATGCGACCAACCCAAGATCACCCAACAGGCTTAATGTGGAGAAGCAGGGAATTAAACCCAATTCTCCAGATTAGAGTCCACGGCTCTTAACCCAGGAATCTTCAAACTATGGCCCTCCAGATGTTCATAGACTACAATTCCCATGAGCCCTACCACTTGGCCATGCTGGCAGGAGCTGATGGGAATTGTAGTTCATGAACATCTGGAGGGCCACAGTTTGAAGACCCCTGTCTTAACCACTACACTCTGCTGGCTCTCGACATCATGCTGGAGGAAGAAAAGGGGGAAACATCAGGACGACAGGAAGGAGGCAACTAAGAAACAGAACTGCAGAGGATCTTGGTGAAGATGAGATGAAAAAAGAGCACGCACTACCCTAAAGGATACAAACCAGAAGGGAGTTCAGGAAACTTTGTAGTGGCACCCACACAGTAAACCTGCACTACAGAGCATGGAGGGAAATGGGATTGTTGTATGATGGAATAAAAAGAAAGCAGTGAAATGCCGATTTAAAAGGTCAGGCTTCCTGTGATCAAAATGTAAGAGTTCCTCGGGACAAGTTTTACTGAGAAACCATGGAAGGGTTTGAAGGGCATGAAAAATTTAACAACGAAACCTCCTTCATGGCCAAGATCCCAAGTCAGGCTACTTTTCCTCCACCCACAGGAGCACGTTTACTTAAGCTGTCAAACAGTCAGGATGTGTTTCTCAGGTGTACCCTTCCAAAATTAAAAAACGCTCACGGGTTCCAGCAGAACCCCACCTCCCAAAAGGAAAACACCCCACAAACAGGTGCTGATCCCAAGGCAGAACTCCAGATCACAGGCCTTTGGCTTCTCAGGTCTGAGCAGCCTTTGCTACATCTTCCCCAAGTGTACACAACCCAGTCACATCAAATGTGGCCACTTTTGCTTTTATCACTCTCTCCTGCCCTTTTCCAAAGTAGTCCAATGTCCATTCCTTTGTACACCACATATTTTAATCCCCAAGGATTTAACCCCCGTTCTTGCCCCAAGGAGGACAAGGTAATACCACACAGGTGTCCTTCCTTCCATTTTACCTTCCCAGCAACCCTGGACAATGGTTACCCAGCGAGCTTCATGAGCACCAGCGGATCTGAGCCCATCATCTCCCAGATCCTACTCTGTGTAGCGGCGGGACAAAGCAGGTAATAACCAAAAAGGGCACAGATTGGCAATTTAGACCAAGAAATCCTATGGACATTATGGTCTGCAAAGAGAGAAGAACACCCCCCATTGGCTCTCCCTTTCCATTCCATTTTAGCTTCACAACAATCTTGTGAGGTAAGTTTGAGACACAGCAGGTGGCTCAAATTACCCATTGGATTTCTTAAAAACACAAGAAGAGCCAGTGTAGGACAGGGGTGGCCAACCTACGGTGCTCCAGAGGTTCATGAACTACAATTCCCATCAGCCCCTGCCAGCATGGCCAACTGCTGGCAGTGGCTGATGGGAATTGTACTCCATGAACCTCTGGAGCACCATAGGTTGGCCACCCCTAGTGTAGGGTAATGGTTGAGATTGTCAGACTAGGGCAGTGGTGGCGAACCTTTGGCACTCCAGATGTTATGAACTGCAATTCCCATCAGCCCCTGCCAGTATGGCCAATTGGCCATGCTGGAAGGGGCTGATGGGAATTGTAGTCCATAACATCTGGAGTGCCAAAGGTTCGCCACCACGGGACTAGGGAGATCGCGTTCGAATCCCCACTTGTGCCCTCGAATATTGCTGGAACAATTTGGTCCAGTCACAACCTAACCCACCTCACGGGGTTGTTGTGAGGATAAAAGGAAGGAGATGAGAATGATGTAAGTCACCTTGAGTCCCCAGTGGGGAGAAAAGGACACAAATGCAATGAATAAAAATAAGAGCTCCACTAGATCCATCTAGTGACTAATGACCCGGCTCACCCAGCAGCCAACCAGTTCCTCTGGAGGTCCAACAAACAGGGCATAGAGAGGATGCAAATCCAGGTCTCCCAGTACCTGCCCTGAGCAGCAACCAAGAACAGCAACCAACCAAAACACGGGAGACACAGAACTAGGGCGGTGCAAAGAGAAAAGCGTTCAGAAGAAGTCATAATTACACCTCTCACAGCAACTCCGTGAGGTAGGTGAGGTTGACAGGGAAAGTGTCCTCGTCAGAGCATCACAGCAGAGGATTAGAACCCAGACCCCACTCCAACAAGCTCACATCCAGCCCAGGATCCGCTTCCCATCGGCCTCGCTCGTTTCCACGGCATTCCGAAGTAGCTGGGATGACTACACTACTCTGGCTCTTCAGCCTCACAACAACCCCGTGAGGTAGGCGAGACCGGGAGGAAAGGCGCCCTCGTCATAGCAGAGGGCGGATTCGAACACAGACGCCGGTCCCACCACCTCACATCCGGCCCGGGATCCGCTTCCTCCCCGGCGGCCTCGCTCGCTTCCACGGCCGGGGAGGCCGGCCTGACCCCCCGACCCCCTCACCGCCACTCACTATTCGGGGTTCATGCTGGACATGTCAGCGGGGCGGCGGCGGCGGCCTGTGGAGAACGAGCTGGCTCCGCGGAGCAGGCGGAAGCCAGACCCTCCGGCGGCGGCGGCGGGGGCTCCTCCTCAGGGGTCCGGCCGAGCGGGGCGTGAGGGCGGCGGGAGAAGCGTCTCCTTCTCGCCGGGCTCCACTCCAGCCCTCACCGGCGGCAGCGGCGACCTCCGCTTTGGCGACTCGGACCCAAAATGGCTGCCGGCACCCGAACCAGGAAACAGAGGAGCCTTCGGAGAAGGGTGGAGGCTTACATGACGGTGGGGGGACACCACGGGGCACTCTGGGAAACCGAGTTTCTCGCCGCAGCCAGCGAGGTTGCAAAAAGGCCTTCACTGACTCCATTTCCCGGCAGTGGCCGCGCCAGCGTAATGCTGCGCCTGCGCACTCTTGGCCGTTTCTTTCCTGCTTCCCTGTTGACTCCGCTTGGATCCACGGGTTGTGGATTGGCTGACGGGTTCGGCCGGCCGGCTGGGAGACGTGGCAGCTCGGGCGAGCCGTTGACCTCACCGGATAGGTCGGGAGGAGATGGGGCGGGGCCAGAAAGGGGGAAAGGTGGGACCGTCGGCTGTGTGGGCGGGGCGACGAAGGGCAGATTTAGAATTTGAACTGGAGGAATGTTGCAGTTAGGGCGACCGAGGGAAATAGGGTTGTGGGTTCAGGGTTCGAGTCCCCCCTTGGGAATGAAAGAGAAAAATAACTATTAAATTTGAAACAAAAAAGAGATCACTGGACCCAAAACTGCCTGCAAGTTCTGTGAGCCTTTAATTAATCAGTTTATTACTTTCATTAATTCCCCGATTTTCTCCCTCATGGACCCAGATGGGCTCAAATCTTGGCCTCTATCATACCCTCACAACAATCTTGTGAGTTAGGTTAAGACTGAAAGGGAGTATCTGGCCCGAACCCAGAAAGCTTCAATGATAGAATGGGGATTCGAACTGGCATGTACTGAGATTGTAGTCCGACACTAACCATTACACCACACTTCCCTTTTTTGTAGCACTGGTTACTTTCTTGCCAACTCAAGATGGTGAGATTCCTGGACATTCAGGGAGGGGAGGGACATAGCATAGAATCTAATCTCTGAACCATCCGGCTTCTGTAGGCTGGAGATCAGTTATAGTTATATATATATATATCAGTTATAATCCTGGACATCTTCAGGCTCACCTGGAGGTTGGCAACCATAAATAGGCACTCTGCCCATGGTTATGGACTCCTGCACTAATGATTATGCAGAGACATGCGTTTTCTTTTCTTTATTTCCATCAAGAACTGGAAAGACCACCTGTGAGAAATGGTAAGACTCATACAAGAAACATTACCTGAATTATATTCAGTTTAAAGCTATATGACAAATGGATATCTTTGATTTCCATAGTCTCCTGGCAACTGTGGGACAGAGGTGATACTTCTGCTCACTTAAGTCTTGTGTATTCTTGTCAGCCTTTGAGACTGTGCTTGCGGATTCCATGTTGGTAAGGGAAAGGCACTTTGTGCACGGTCAGAGGCAACGCTCCAGAAATATAGTTTCTCTGTATGTGCTAAGAACAAAATTAAATGGAACCTCTTTTATCTATTTAAACTAAATATTTCATTTATTGCAGGAACTCCATTTCTGGACAGGATAGAATAAATATACACTCTCCAGAACAGCCCTGGGGCTACAAACAAGTTCTGGACTGCAAATTCACTTCCAGCACTAGTGTAACCCTTGGGCATGAATAAATTTAACACCATTGCTTTTTATTTGCAAATGAGTTTCCTCCTAGGTGGGAGAATTATGCCACTGGCTACGAAGGGTAGAGATGCTGAGTTTTTAATCTATGCAGTGCTCAGAGGGGTTGTTATTTCACCCTCTTTGGTCTGCTAGACTGAGAAATCCCTGGTGATTTGGGGGTGGAGCTGGGGTTAGGGCAGAGTTTGTCAAGGGGAGGGGCCTCACCAAGGTATAATACCATAGACTCCACCCTCCAAAGCTGCCGTTTTCTCCAACAGAACTGATCTCTGTTGCCTGGAGTTGCAATACTGGCAACCCCAGACTAGTAAAACAAGTACCCACCTTCCTGGGGGTAAAGTGCAGACGACTGGGGAAGGCAACAGCAAACCACCCTATAAACACAATCCGTGTAGTAAGCATCACGAATTCAGTGGTGGGATCCAAAAATTTTAGTAACAGGTTCCCATGGTGGTGGGATTCAAACTGTGGCGTAGCGCCAATGGGGCTGGGCTGGGCACGACGGGGGCGGGGACGGGCATTCCGGGGGCGGGGCATTCCTGGGCGGGGCTGTGGCAAGGACGCAGCCGCTGCGCCGGTCCTTGGGCGGGAAACGAATGCACGCAGGCGCAGGCTGCCACGCACGCCGGTGCACCTCCTGCTAGACTGCTTCAAGTTCTGCACGCTACTGCTGAGAGGAGAGGCGTAACTAAGGCAAAAATCACGTGACAAAATCACCAATTAATAACCCCCTCTCGGCACACACAAATAATTAGTAACCTACTCTCGGGAACCTATGAGAACCTGCTGGATCCCACCTCTGAATGATGTTATTTCACCTCATGGGTCAGTAATAACCCCGGTACTTGCACAGGGGCCTACCGTTTTTAGCCACTGCTTTGAAATGACCAAAGGGAGACATTGACCAACAAAATTGCACCAGAGTCTTACTTTTTTTTTCTAATTAAACCATTTCCCTCTTTCCCTGGTAGAACTGTCATTTTTTGTATGTCAGGGTAGCCACTGGTGCCCACAAATTAACCAAGCCTGCCCTAAACCGTTGATGCTTATTAAACAGGACGTCACAAATGATGAATGAGAACCAACGGGTATGGTGGTTAAGAGTGGCGGACTGGTCAACTGAATTTGTTTCCCCTGCTCCTCCACATGTAGCCTGCTGAGTGACCTTGGGCTAGTCACAGTCCTCTCGGAACTCTCTCAGCCCCACCTGCCTTCCAGGGTGTCTGCTGTGGGGGGGGAGGAAGGGAAAGAGTTTGTAGGCTGCTTTGAAACTCCTTTCGGTTGAGAAAAGCAGGGTATAAATCCAAATTCTTCTTCTGCTACTGCTTTCACACCCGCCCTAGACATTAAATATGCTGTTGATAATGTGGTTGTGGTTGAACTGCATTTTAGGTTGCAAAAAGAGGGGGGAGGTGAGAAAAGTCATATTCCTTTGTTGGGGGGAGGGACTGTTTCATCCACAGAAATGCTCTCATAGGTCCAAATCACTGGAATCCAGCATCACCTTTTTCATAAACCTGTGCACACTGTCGTGCGAAAGAAGAGAAGATGCTGTTGGGGTACTTCATGTTGAGTCCAGCTACTATGACTTTAAAGGAGGTAGGATAACCGAGTCCCCATCGTCCTTGCAGTCGCCAAATTCAGAACAGCTTTGCCTACGCTTGCAGTCGCCTGCTGCCAGAGTGGCACGGCTGGCACTACCAAAGGTCAAAATCTTCACGGGGCTTGCGTAATTTCTGTGAAAGCGGCAGTGCAGAGCTGTCATCGAGTTGTACAAGAGTGACAGGCGTATTCACCATTATACAAGTTCTACTCTAGGAGCAGCAGTGGCGTAGGAGGTTAAGAGCTTGTGTATCTAATCTGGAGGAACCGGGTTTGATTCCCAGCTCTGCCGCCTGAGCTGTGGAGGCTTATCTGGGAAATTCAGATTAGCCTGTACACTCCCACACATGCCAGCTGGGTGACCTTGGGCTAGTCACAGCTTCTCGGAGCTCTCTCAGCCCCACCTACCTCACAGGGTGTTTGCTGTGAGGGGGGAAGGGCAAGGAGATTGTAAGCCCCTTTGAGTCTCCTGCAGGAGACTCCAAACTCTTCTCCTCCTCCTCCTCCTCCTCCTCCTCCTCCTCCTCCTCCTACTACTACTACTACTACTACTACTACTACTACTACTACTACTACTACTACTACTACTATATATCCCAGACCAATTTACAGCCAACTTTCCCCCTCTCCCCAGTTACTGGGCAAAGGGTAAATATTTTATCATGTTCATCAAAATGCTTTTTACTGGTACCCTGACCTGCATGGCGCCGGAGACCCTCATCTCCTCAATTCTCAGAAGCTACACAGCTGCACCCTAGTTAGTCCTTGTATGTGAGACAATCAAGGAGATTCAGGGTTGCTACACAGAGGTAGGCAGTGGCAAACCACCTCCGTTGATCCGTGCTGTGCCCTGGATGGTCCAGGCTAGCTCAATTTCCTCAGCTCTCTGCAGCTAAGCACGGTTTGCTTAAATTAGTCCTTGTACAGGTAAACAATCAAGGAGATCAATGGTTGCTATGCAGCAATGGCAAACCACCTTTGCGTATCTGTGCTCTGCCCAATCTCCTCAGCTCTCTGAAGCTAAGCACGGTTTGCTTAAATTAGTCCTTGTACAGGTAAACAATCAAGGAGATCAATGGTTGCTATGCAGCAATGGCAAACCACCTTTGCTTATCTGTGCTCTGCCCTGGATGGAGCAGGCTAGTCCAATCTCCTCAGCTCTCTGAAGCTAAGCAGGGTTTGCCCTGGTTAGTCTTTGTATGGGAGACAATCAAAGAGGTCCAAGGTTGCTGTACAGAGGCAGGTAAAGACAAACCACCTCTGAATTTATCTTTCTTTGAAAACTCTATACCAGGAGTGGCCAACCTATGACACTCCAGATGTTCATGGACTACAAGTCCCATCAGCCCCTGCCAGCATGGCCAATTGCAGTCCATGAACATCTGGAGTGCCATAGGTTGGCCACCCCTGCTCTATACGATGTAAGTCAGCAGCAACTTGATGGCACTTTCCATCACCACCAGAGAACTAACATTCATCAGTTTTTGAGAGTTAACCTGTAATATTTTGCTGTCAGAAGAACTTCAGATTTATACCCTGCTTTTCTCTACCACAAGGAGTGTCAAAGCGGCTTACAAATTCCTGCCCTTTCTCTCCCCACAACAGACACTTTGTGAGGTAGGTGGGGCTGAGAGAGTTTTGACAGAACTGTGTCTAGCCCAAGGTCACCCAGCCGGCTGCGTGTGGAGGAGTGCAGAATCAAACCCAGTTCACCAGATTAGAATTCACCGCTAGACCACACTGTAGTCTCAGTCATGATTTTGGGTAATAGCACAATATTACAATCTGGAACTGTTGGTGATTAATTAAAGCATTCATGGTGTCTGTACAGGTTCAGGAAGGCACCTAGGGCAAGAGGTAACAGGCATAATCTACACCAGGGGTCTGCAACCTGCGGCTCTGGAGCCCCATGCGGCTCTTTCAGCCTTATACTGTGGCTCCACGTAGCCTGGAGGTCAGAGGGTAGCGTGGGCATGTCCCTCCAGCCCTCCAGAGAAGTGCTGGAAGGAAAGGTGAGTGGAGGGGCCGAACCGGAGGCGGCTCCGTGCGTGAGGGTGCCGCTTTTCACATCCCCTCCACTCACTTCTCCTTCTAGCACTGCTCTGGAGGGCTGGAGGGACACGCCCATGATGCCCTCTGACCCCTGGAGGTCAGAGGGTAGCGTGGGCATGTCCCTCCAGAGCAGCTGCCATTCCCCTTCTGCCATCCCCACAGCCGCCATCCCCCCTCTGCCCCACGGAGCAGGTGGCTGCCTGCTCCATGGGCAGAGGGAGTTTCCCTGCCTGGTACCACTGCCTCCCAGCGCTGGAAGGAAAGGTGAGTGGAGGGGCTGAACCGGAGGCTCCGGCTCGGTAGATCTTCGGGGCCATGGAAAATGGGTCCAAATGGCTCTTTGGGTGGTAAAGGTTGCTGACCCCTCATCTACCCACAATCCAGGGTCAAAACATAGATATCTGACAGCCAAGCATCAAACCACAAGTGCAAATTTAAACAGTACAAGAAAAAGAAAGTAGTAGAGTTGTATTTATATCCCCGCTTTCTCTCCTGTAGGAGACTCAAAGGGGCTTACAAACTCCTTTTCCTCCCCCCACACCCACAACAAACACCCTGTGAGGTGTGTGGGGCTGAGAGAGCTCCGAAGAACTGTGACTAGCCCAAGGTCACTCAGCTGGCGTGTGTTGGAGTGAATCCCCCAGATAAGCCCCCACAGCTCAAGCGGCAGAGCGGGGAATCAAACCTGATTCCTCCAGATTAGAGTACACCTGCTCTTAACCACTATGCCACTGCTGCTCCCAGATCCCCATCCAAAATCCAGAGTGCTTCAAGTAAGCTGTGTCCAGATCCGGGCCAAGATCTAACAAACTGCAGTCTAAGGCAGTGGTGGGATCCAAAAATTTAAGTAACAGGTTCCCATGGTGGTGGGATTCAAACTGGCGTAGCACCAATGGGTCTGGGTGGGGGACGATGGGGGCGTGGCCGGGCAGTCAAGTTCTGCGCGCTACTGCTGAGAGGAGGGGCGTAACTAAGGCAAAAATCACGTGGCAAAATCACCAATTAGTAACCCCCGCTCGGCACACACAAATAATTAGTAACCTACTTTCGGGAACCTGTGAGAACCTGCTGGATCCCATCTCTGGTCTAAGGTCCCTGCAACCAGCAGATACACACCGGATGTAGACATATTGTTTCCATGCTGGTTCCTGCTTTTCTGGCAACCCTGATCGAGAACAGGTTGAGCTCCTCAACCTGCTGAGTCATCCACTGACAGGTGCTGCTCACTACTGGCTGGGCAGCCTCAATGTCTGCCGGCTCCGATCCTGTGATGCCTCAGGCCGAACCCAAATAAGAAACGCACCAAGCATATTGATGTGAAATACCACATAGTGGGAAAGCTGCAAAAGGATGGCGTAATTCAACTGATCTACTGCCCTACCACTGAGATGCTTGCAGATATTCTCACTGAGCCCCTACCAAGACCCTGCTTTGAAGAACTTAGAAAGAAGATAACCCTGATGACCTGAGCCATGACACATCGAGAGGGAGTGTTGGAAGAGAAGGGCTTTATGCCGTTTCCTGCCTCAACCACAGAGGGGTTTTCCTAGTTAGCCAGATGCTAGATAGGGACCTAGAGGTTGACACCTTTACTCTATCATGCTGGCACTATCCCTTTGATGTTAGACTGAGACTCTCAGGGACTTCCTTCCTTCTGGCTCTCACTCACTTTCCTTCTTGCTCTCTAACCTTCTACAGCACCATGTGCGTAGAGAGGATGGAGGCAAGGTTGGTAAAATGAGTACCCAGTTTGCTGGGGTAAAGTGTAGACCGGTGTTTCCCAACCTTTTCGACGTCCCGGTACCCTTGACCTCGCTCTTCATATCTCACGGTACCCCGTGGGTGGTACATCTCTGCCACCCCCACCCCAGGTTTTTTTTTTAATGTTTCTAAGAATAGGAAATGAAATCAAAAATAGACTTTACTTTGCTCTGTTGATAGAAGAAGACTGGGAATGCTTGCTGGCTCCCACAGACAGGCAAGCGGGCCTTCTGGAAATGGGGCAGCTCTTGACAATGGGGCAGGGCCGACTTTTTGCACACGTGCAGGGAACCACTGTGGTATTCATGGATCAAACTATGTTTTAACTCTGATTAGCGCAGTTTAACATATATTGTGCGCCCAGACCTATTTGCCTCCGAATGGTATCAATTTCTTAAATCAAAAATCTACTCTCTAGGTTTAACAATTGAAGATCTCTGTATGCTGTCACCCAGAGAGATTCTGCAAACCTTGAAAAGCAGACTTCTAGAACAGGAATACCATATCTTGTTCGGGCAAGCAAATAAATCATGCTCACCCCTTTCTGTCGGCATAGTACCAGAACAGGGGCACATAGCCAAATATCTTGAACTATTAACTGAACCCCAACAGAGATGGATTATTACAAGGGCCAGATGCAATACTTTTCCATCGGCCATTACAAAGGGTCGCTACCTATCTATCCCTCTCCAGGATCGGGTCTGTCCACACTGTAAAAACTAAGTGAAGACTCTTGCTCACATTATACTTGACTGTCCGAGATATGTGGGTTTTAGGAATTTCTCTCCTGGGCTGGTCTTAGACAAACCTGAAGGAGACTCTGACAACTCTGTTGTGGAGCTTTTGTTAAATAACACAGAACTCTTGGGAAAAGTAGCAAAATGTCTTTTACAAGTGACAGAACTTTCTAAGTAATGTCCAATGCTAGATACAGTTTCTCTGTCTGTGTTTTGAATGTACTTTTGATTTGCACCTCAGAAATGTCTGTAACGCTCTGGAGCCTATTTTAATATGCCTAATAAAGGTTGTTGTATTGTACTCATGGTCGAAGGCGGGCAGGATGAGCTGGTGCTGCTTGAACCAGCTCTGCTCCATGCATGTGAGAGCTGCAAGGGGGGGGGGGGTTATTGCCACTCTCCTCTCAGGGTGACGCGGGGTGAGGGGCCGGTAGCATTCTGGTGGTGCCCCAAGGTACCACGGAACCCTAGGCGGTTGGGGAAGGTGACAGCAAACCATCACATAAACAGTCTACCTAGTAAACATAGTGTGTTGACATCACCCATGGGTCAGTCATGAGTCATGACCCTGTGCTTGCACATGGGACTATCTTCACCTTTGTGTAGAAATGGGGTAAACATCTCTCCAGCACAAGCACCCGACAGCTTGCCAGTGAATAGTGAAATCATTCCACAAGTTTGGGAATATTTTAAACACCAAAATGAACAGGGAAGCGCTCCCAGTGATCCTGACAACGAGGGGTGGGGGTGAACTAAAGAGAGAGAAATGGTTTTCTGTCAGATTCACATTTACTATCCTTCTCCGTCACTTAATGGAGGCTCACGTGTCTAAACGACATGAAGAAGGGCTTGAGAAACACTTCTTCACGCAACGTGTGATTGGTGTTTGGAATATGCGGCCCAGGAGGTGGTGATGGCCACTAACCTGGATAGCTTTAAAAGGGGCTTGGGCAGATTTATGGAGGAGAAGTCGATGTATGGCTACCTCCTTGATCTGAGATTGCAAATGCTTTAACAGACCAGGTGCTCAGGAGCAGCAGCAGCAGAAGGCCATTGCTTTCACATCCTGCAGGTGAGCTCCCAAAGGCACCTGGTGGGCCACTGCGAGTAGCAGAGAGCTGGACTAGATGGACTCTGGTCTGATCCAGCTGGCTTGTTCTTATGTTCTTATGACAAATCCCAGCATGGCATCTAGAAATCTCATTGAGACATCTTGTTATTTGCTGCAGTGATTTGATCTTGGCTTTCCACAACAGTTCTCAGTGGGAGTACAGAAGGGTGATTCCGACCAATCTGTCTGTGGGTGAAAAGAAGTGACGGGGATCTCCCAAGACCATCCAATGGTTATATTTAGAATGATGGGATCGGTATGTGTGGGTAAAGTACCATCAAGTTGCAGCTAACTTATGCCAGCCCCATATGGGTGCTTTGCCAGTGGCTGCCTCTGCTTAGCGATCTTTGAAATTCCCATTCCTGTACTAAGCAGGATTCGGAGATCTGGCGAGATCAGGTTAACCTGGGCCCATAACCAGGTCAGAGCTGGGCATGTATGGGTCCCATTTAAAAATAAATGCATCCGACATTCTTGACATTACTTATTTGTATGTAAACTTAGGAGAGAGTCAGCATGATGTAGTAGTTAACGTGTCAGACTAATGCCTAGGAAACCCAGATTCAAATTCCCACACACTCCATGGAATTTGCTGGGTGACCTCAGGCCAGCTGCACCCTCTCTGCCTTGAGGCTGGCTAGGATTTAGATGAGAGACCTCCAAGGAATACCAGGGGTGTGACATGGAGGCAGGCAATGGCAAACCACCTCTGAAAGTCTTTTGCCTTGAAAACATAAGAACATAAAAACTAGCCTGCTGGATCAGACCAGAGTCCATCTAGTCCAGCACTCTGCTACTCGCAGTGGCCCACCAGGTGCCTTTGGGAGCTCACGTGCAGGATGTGAAAGCAATGGCTGTCCGCTGCTGCCGCTCCTGAGCAACTTGTCTGCTAAGACATTTGCAATCTCAGATCAAGGAGGATCAAGATTGGTAGCCATAGATCAACTTCTCCTCCATAAATCTGTCCAAGCCCCTTTTAAAGCTATCCAGGTTAGTGGCCATCACCACCTCCTGTGGCAGCATATTCCAAACACCAATCACACGTTGTGTGAAGAAGACACTCAATGGCAAAAAACAAACTTCTCTTGATACCATCCAGAGGCAGCGGATGAGTTCATTTCTTAACCAGTTACTCTAAAAATCGAACTCCAGTATACAATTAAATGGAGTGTTTTAAAAGCAATAATGGGGCGACAAGAAATTCTGCAGGTTGGCTAGGGTTCCGGATTTATTTATACACTACAATGCGTCCGTCACAATGTTAATAACATTATGAGAAAGATTGAAGAGGTTAGAATTCTGTCCTGTGGTAGCAATAATTAAAAAATCTGGCCATTAAAATGTGAAGCCGTGGTGTAAATTTTATGGGGCTGGTTCCTAGAGCCAAAGGAAACTTGTCAAAGCCTGCCCTTACAACCACAGCTGCTTTATGCTGGAATGGAACTCCCGAGGATTGCGAGAGGTCTGGAATCAGGCAGCGAGCGGAATTCTTCCCTGGATTCCTTCAGGGCTGTTGCATCGGTTGCTCTATGCAGCCCTTTCCCTGGGACCAAACGCAGTATGGAAATGCCACTGACGAAGCAGCTCCGACTTCTCCCTAACACAAGAACCCACGTGTGAACGGCTTACCGTAAAGGCACACAAAGGAGCTGAGTCAGTTCCAAGTTGGGGGTGGAAAGACTGAGCCCGAGCCCCCACATCTGCTCACCACAAGCCCCCCCACCTCACCCTTTTCCCCACCCCATATATAAACCTCACTTGTCCATGCATCCTTCTCTGGTTTGTAAGCCTTTCTCACTGTCCATGCTCAGTTGTCCGGACATGCTTTTCCTGACAGCCCTGGCCAGCATATACAGATGGGAGTGCTGCTGCTGTTACTCCCAGGAGTGCCACAACTATGTGTTGCCCACGTGCCCTTCCTCAATCACACTGGGCATTTAGGAACATGGGTACAGATGGGGGCAGAGGAGGTGTGTGGGTGGGGATCGGGGCAGTTGGCCCCACCTCAAGAGATGCTAGTCCCTGCCCTGCAAAGGGTATCTGTGTCATGATATATATATAAAAAAGAGTAAAGGTTCACAAAAGGGTCATCTTCCAAGTTAGCAGAAGTTTGCCAACCCCAGAGGCCGGAGACAGTCAGTCTAGGGGCAAAGGAGCAGTTAACCTTTAACATGATTGGTGGGTTCAACTGTAACTCTAGACCAGGGGTCTTCAAACTATGGCCCTCCAGATGTTCATAGACTACAATTCCCATGAGCCTTACCACTTGGCCATGCTGGCAGGGGCTGATGGGAATTGTAGTCCATGAACATCTGGAGGGCCATAGTTTGAAGACCCCTGCTCTAGACCAATGAGAGGCTGATGCCGCCCAGAGCCCTTCGGGGATGGGGCGGTATAAAAGTCTAATAAGTCTGCACCGCCCAGAGCCCTTCGGGGATGGGGCGATATAAAAGTCTAATAAAATAAAATAAAATAAATAAAATGCCAGGGCGGGGAAAAGTATCCAGTTGGATGTATAAGCAATGTATTGTACATGCTAAGTTCAGAGAGAGTCTGAGTTAAGTTCTGTGTGTGTTCAACTTTGTTATTGCTGAAGAGTTCTGTATAGTCTTATAGTTTTGCATAGAATAGACTTGCGTAACCTTGCAACTGCTAAAATAAAACCTTCCTATGGAAAGAACATCTTGCGTGGAGAGTATTCTTTTCCTAAGTGCTAGGAGGTTGCAGTGAGTGCAAGAAGACTAAAAACCTTCTCATACCAGAGTGACTCCACTTTAAACTCTGCTGATAATCTGTTCAGGACTTAAAGCAGTAGTTTCTCTCCTACAAGCCTTGCCTCCCTATACTTGCAGCAAAGAGTAAGTATTTGCCGGTTACATTATCCCACGGATAGAAGACCTGGTAGACGGTGAACTGCACCACTATCGTAGCCTTGATCATTTCAAAACCTGACAGATCCCATACCTTCATATTCATGACTATTATGCTGAGTTCAAACGTCGTTTCCTTTCCTGTTTGTTGGACAACTGCCTGGCACGCATCCATAGGAGACAAGCCCTGAAAGGTAAACAGCGGAGTCTGTTTCAAACCAGTCTTTCTCACCATCTGTTTGCATTCACGTTATCTAGATGAATTTTGCTGATCTCTCCTGGCTCCTGTAACCGCAACGTGGGTAGCAGACGACAGAGTTAAAGAACAAGTCCTTTGTGGTGCTGACAGTAATGCATGACTTCCTACAGTGGAGGACAGCACGTCAGAGCCGTAGCGAGGGGGAACTGCGCCCGGGGCACATGTGCGCCCTGAGCCCCATCACGCCCCTGCACCGGTGCGTGCTCTGTGCATCACGCCCCCCGTCCCCTTGGTGCTACGCCACTGCATCTTGTGTTGGATTTCCAGTAGAGGGCACCTCACGGTTCCATCTGAATGGCTCTCTCTGCTCAGTTCATTTCCCAGTGTTACTTGGGCAGGGCAGATTGTTATCTCAGAACACAACTGTGAACAAGCAACCTGTTAAAACCAATAGACAGTTTAACAGGGCTGACTGGTGCCACTGATCAGCCAGTGGGGAAGAGGCAGGACTCCTCCATCAAGTGCTGGGCTCTGGACCGGCCACTCTCTTCAGCTCTCCCTTCCTCTCCCCCTCAAGCCTGCCATCTTGGCTGCTGCTTCCTCCTGTTTCTGCTTAGTGTCCTGCCTAGCCTGCATCGGTATCCTCCTTTTTTTAACCCTTGTGCTGCAGTTGTTAATATTAGTCTCTGGTAAGAGATATCTTCTCATTACAGCAGAACGCATAGAGGCAAAATACAACAGAAGTATTATTATGCGCTGAGGACAAAATAGGTCCCTACCAGTTTGTAGTTTCAAATTCATAGAGGACTCTATTTGAAGTCATTACGGCGACGCAATGAAGAGACGAGACGCAGCGATATCAGGAAACTGGTGGAGAGAAGCCAGCGGCTCGTCCAGCTGAGCTAGTTAGTCTGCTAGTCTGGCCAATCTGCTGAGCTGGGGTCCCTGGCACCTTTATTAAGGGTTTAGGGAAGGCGGGAGAGCGGGAGAAAGTTGCGCAATTCATGACTCAGTGAAGGGCTGCGTACGTGCAGGGGGAAACGTTCCTGTCTGGGTCGAATCCACATTCAGGTATCTTGTGACCTGGGTGTCTGGGAGATCTCGTGATGTGCGTACGTGTGAGCCCAGGAGGGGACAGATGGCGCAGGCATTCCTGTGCACTTTCTGAGGCTCTACTGGGTTCGCTAATGCACCCCTACATCTATTCTAGATAGGAAAGTTAAGAGATAGGTCCTCTATTCTAACTAGCTGGATGTATACAGGGGCGTAGCAAGGGGGAACTGCGCACAGGGCACGTGTGTGCTCTGCACCCCTGCCACACACCTGCCCGCCCCCAGAACGCCTCCGGAATGCCCCTGCTCACACACGGTGCGTGCCCAGGGCAAGATACCCCGTTCCACCCCCTGGCAGCTGGATGTATACTCTGTTTTTGGAGGGTTTCTTTGTTTCTCCACTGCTTGTTTTATAAAACCATGTAAGTAAGGCCTTTGTTGGCATATACAAGATGACACAATAATACTTATAAAATACACAATGAGCTGAAACACATTTCTTCAGCTAAAACAGTCCACTGGCAATAGTAAAATATTAATAGCAATTATATAGTATTGCTAGCAATATTAATATAATCTTGCTAACCATTTAAAAGTTAGTATTTGTCTAGGCTTTTATCTATAACATTTAACAGAAATTTTGCTATATTCCCACAAACAATGGGATATAAAACCATGTATTAGTTTTATTTTATCCCAGTTGTACAGGTTCCCAGGTCACACTGAACAATTTTATATCTCCATGTTGCTTACAGACACCAGTCCTGATATAACTTATGAGTGTGGCCAAGTTCTGTGCATCCGCCCACGAAATACATCGCGTGTAATAAAGTAGGCTTAGTGACTTGACAGCTAAGACTCTCAGTTTGACAATTTTCATGTCTTTTTATATCTATCCCATTTTAAGTTTTTAAAAAATCCTTTTTAGTAGTTATACTTACTGTTTCAACATGTTTTTCGCTGGTCTAAGACTGTAATAAAGATCTGGCTGATCTGGTTTCTCTTCAGGTCATATAAATCTTTTGGATGGCGAGACACGCCGTCTGCATCTCTGAACACACGGGGCAAGATGGAGATGTTTGCGTGCAGGAATGGTGGTGGGTGAAGGAGAAGCAGGAAGGAAGGGAGTTCCCCAGGAGCAGCAATCTACATATCAGACATTCTCTACTACGCTGACACTATATGTGCTCAGTGCCTTGACTCCTCTAGGCTAACTGACTCACTGATCAGACAGGAGACCGCACAAAGTCCTTCTCTGTGATGGGTCACAAAGAAAAACGCCATATAAGTGCTCGGGGGAAAAGCGGGGGAGAAATGCAGAATGCTCAAACTCATTCCTGCAAAACGAAATTATGTTGCAGAATGGGGGGAAATGGCTTTACGCTGTGGCCCAACCTGTAGGAGTTTCCCGTGCGTAACATCCTCCAGTTGCATGGATACGTTTCGATTGGTAAGGCCCGACAAGGTGGACAAGTTATTGGAAAGCGCGGAACCCACCACTTCCTCTATGTCTCTCTGTGATGGGGTGAACCGAGAATCCAACCCGAAGGGAACACATGCTGAATGCGAAGGAGACTTAAAGTGCATAATGACCCCCTGGTCTGGTTTTTAGTGGCTGATTGTATGACTGTTCATTGTTGATTGTTTTTATCCTGATCACACTCTCTCTCTCCAAGCGGCGCCTTTAACCGGCGGTCCTCAACCCTTTTGAGCCCATGAGCAACTTTGGCACGCTGACACAAGGTGGTAGGCACAACCACAAAATGGCTACCACGGGAGATGGAGCATTCCAGAATTCTACCAGCATACCACACAACACCCCAGTGATTCTGGCAGTGAAAGCCTTTGACAATACAACACCAGATAAGTCTCCACAGTTCAAGTGGCAGAGCGAGGAATCAAACCTGGTTCTCCAGATTAGAGTGCACCTGCTCTTAACCACTACGCCATGCTGGCTCTCTCAAAGGCTCGAGGGCACAATCTACTGCTTTTCCTCTGTGACTGGAACGTGCGCCAATTGACCAGAGCAGCACACTGTTCCATCCTCTATTTCAGGGCCTGCAACCTGCGGCTCTCCAGGTGTTCATGGACTACAATTCTCTCTTTTTTTTTAATATAATCTTTATTCAAATTTTTGTTTTAAAAACAGACAAACAAATAATAACTACTAACTTCTGATATACTTCTACTCCATATCAATAACATATATTTCTTTTAAATTAATATACGTTACTTTCATAATTCATGACTTCACCTTGTCCTTAAATATACTAACTTAATATTTCATTTACTTATATACATTATTTATAACTTCAAAAAGAAAAATTTTAAAAATTATATTCTTCTTTTCTTTCTTTACTTCTAACTCTTAATTCCAAATTCCTTCCTAATGCATTGCTTCTAAACATTTTTTTTTTTTATATTAACATTCTGAAGATTTACTAAGATACATAACATAAATTATTCCTGTTTCAATGTTGGTATATCTCTGTCATATCTGTACAACTATTTTGTTTCATATAATTCAATAAAGGTTCCCAGTCTTGCAAATACTTTTCTATAGGTCTTTGCTTTATGATAGCTGATAACTTATCATGTCCCATAATTTCCATTATTCTGTTCATCCATTCTGTTATTTCCGGAGGTTCGCTGTTCTTCCATTTCCCTGCTATTATCGTCCTTGCTGCTGTAATCATATGGAAAAATAATTTTCTATGTTGTATTTGTATTACTGGGTCTATCATACTTAACAGAAAAGTTTCTTTTTTACTTTCAAATGAATACCCCAAAATTTCTTGCATTTTTTCATGCATTTTTCTCCAGAAGTCTTTTATCTTATAACACTCCCACCACATATGCTCATAGTCTCCTTTTTCTCGAAGACATCTCCAGCACAGTTCAGATGTATTTGGATACATCCTTGCTAGTTTTACTGGACTTAAATGCCACCTGTAGAACATTTTGATTACATTCTCTCTTAGGCTTATGTTTCTTGTGAATTTTAGATTTCTATTCCATACTTGGTCCCATTGTTCCAAACTTACATTATTCCCTATTGATTTTGCCCAGATGATCATACTCTTCTTTATCCTTTCTTTTTCCGTTTTTTGGGTTAATAATAAATTATAATTCCTCTTAATCATTCCTTTCTCTTCTTTACACAGATTCTCCCATAACAAATCTTTCTCTAAATTAAACCCCTTACTTTTATCTTGTTCAAATTTGTCTTTCATTTGAAGGTAAAGATACCATTGACATTGTTTTCCATTTATTGGTATTTCATGTCTTTCTTTTATTTTAATTATATTTCGTTCCTCTTTCAAAATATCCCAATATCTTTTATATTTTATACTTCCTGTATGTGGTCTTAACACACTTGCTTCGTGTGGTGAAATCCATCCTGGCGTCTTAATTAAGAATTTAGCTTTGTAATTTTCCCATATTTGTCTAACTGCTCTCCTAACAAAATGATCGTTAAATTGTTTGTTTACTTTGCACTTATTATGCCAGAGGTATGCATGCCAGCCATACACTAAATCATGACCCTCGATGTTTAGTATTTCTCTATTTTCTAAAATCATCCAGTCCTTAAACCAAACCAGTCCTGCCGCCTCGTAATAAAGTTGCAGGTCTGGCAGACCCAAACCCCCTCTTTCCATCCTATCGCAGGTATTTACATAATTAATTCGAGGTTTTTTCCCCAGCCAAATAAATTTTGTAATTTCTCGTTTCCAGATTTCAAAGTATTTCCTCTTAATAATTATTGGTAAAGTTTGGAATAGGAAGATCATTTTCGGTAGCACGTTTGTTTTTATTGCTGCAATTCTGCCCAGCAGTGATAACTGTAATTTTCTCCATTGTTCCATATCTTTTCTAATTTTATCCCAGATTTTTTCATAGTTATTTTGGAACAGTAAGGAATTTTGTTTCGTTAAATTGATCCCTAGATATTTTACTTAAGTTCCTTTTCTTTTTTTTAAACTGGGTCTTCAAAACTTATTATTACAGTCATATTGAAAACATTATTTTAGATTTATTTTCATTTATTTTTAAATTTGAATATTTTGCAAATTCTTCTAGATCTAATTTTTAACGATTTCATTGTTTTTGGTTCTTCTACTGATATTACTAAATCATCTGCGAATGATCTGAATTTATAATCGTAATTATTTATTTGAATTCCTTTTAGCTGCTTGTCCTTATTCATTTTCTTAGCCAAAGTCTCTATAGATAGGATAAAGAGTAGGGGTGACAGGGGACAGCCCTGCCTTGTCCCTTTCCTTATTTGAATCCATTCTGATAGCTCATCGTTCACTTTGATTTTAGCTCTTTGTTGTGTATATATTGTTGTTATCCAATTTTGAAATTTTCCCCACAATTTCAATAATTTCTAATGATTTCTTCATAAATGCCCAATTCAAATTATCAAATGCTTTTTCAATATCGATAAATATAAGTGCTGCTTGTTTGTCTGCTTTTTTGTTCAAATATTCGATAATATCTAATATTATTCTTACATTATTCCTTAAGTGTCTTTTTGGGAGGAAGCCGTTTTGTTCTTTACCTATTACCTTTTCTAATACTCCTTTCAGTCTAGTAGCTAGGATAGTTGCGTAAATTTTATAATCTGTGTTTAACAGAGAAATAGGTCGAGCAATTTCTACTTCAGTTCTGTCTTGATTTCATCTCTTTGTATCAATCTAAGTACGGTGGCTTCCTCCACTCCATTCTGATTTGTTTTGATTCTTTTATCTTATTAAATATTACCTGCAGAATATCAATTAATTGATCTTGGAATTTTTTGAAAAATATATTTGGTAGCCCATCCGGGCCTGGAGCTTTGTGTAGTTTTAATTTATTAATGGCTTCTTTAATTTCATTTTTGGATATCTCTTTGTTTAGCTGTTCTTTATCTTCCTCTGAAATTTGATTTGTAACATTTTGCTGTATATAATCCTGTATTTCTTCCTTCCCCACTCTATCTTTTATATAATGCTGTATAATAGTTCAAAATTTCTTTTATAATGTCTCTCTCTTTGTTTGTAAAGCTTTTTGCATTTCTTTTATTTCTGCTATTCTGCTTTTGATGTATTTTCCTTAGCCTATATGATAACCATTTTCCTGATTTATTTGCATTTTCAAAGTGGTACATTTTGGCATAGTTAATTTTTTTTTCCATTTCGCTAGTTGTTAATACATTTATCTGATTTTGTAAATTTTTCATTTCATTTTTTACCCCTTCCTGCTGCTGGTTTCTTTCTATTAACTCCTTTCATTTTGAATTTTTCCCATTAATTCAGTTTCATATTTCCCTTTTTCTTTTTTCCATATGTTATTTTCTTTGATAAATAGTCCTCTTACAAAGGCCTTTAATGCATCCCATACTACATTGGATATAATTTCTTTGAGTCCACTAATCTTAAGAAAAAATCTTTTCAGTTCTCTCTTATTTCTTTCATTATTTTCTTTTTCAGTAGGTACCTATTTAGTTCCAACCTCCTCCTTCCTGATTTAATCTGTCCATACTATTGTTTCTTTGTGATCCGTTAATATTTTTTGGCAAAATCTTAATCTCTTTTGTTTTTATACTCAAGTCCTGAGAGCAAAAAATCATATCGATTCTTGAGTTTGTCTTATAGAAGTCCGATCTGTAAGTATAATCTTTTTCCCCTTCATTATGCTTTCTCCACACATCAACAACTTTCAGCTCATCTATCATTTCAAAAAAACTATTTGGTAGTCTTCCATTACATTTCTCATTTACCCTTTCCGATTGTTTATCTACCTGTGTTGAAATTACACCATTCCAATCTCCCATTAAAATAATATGAGTATAACCCAAATTCATTATTACATCTTTCAGTTTTAGGAAAAAAAATACTCTTATTTTGATTTGGTGCATACACTCCTAACACAAGTGTTTTTCTATCTAACCAATTGACTTCAATTCCTATATAGCGTCCTTCTTCATCATTCACTATTTTGCTATATTTTCCTTTTACATATAACACCACTCCTGCTTTTTTATTTTTTTCCCTTGATGACTTAAAAATTTGACCCAGTTTTTTGTTATTCAGCAGTGACTCATCTTTTTTTATTATGTGAGTCTCCTGCAAGCAAATCAAATCATATTTGTTTTTCTCCAAAATATGGAATATTTTTTTCCTTTTTTGTGGGAGATTCATTCCATTTACATTCCATGAAAATAAATTCAAATCCATAACAAAAATAATTAATACAATCCAGAATAAATAATTAATAAGGTTTTTCATCATCATTATTAATATCTTATACTAATAGTTTTTTTATACCCAGATGTCTTGATTTTACTTAACTCATTTTCTAATTGTTCTACTAGGTCTTTTCCTTGCTGTATTGACATGATTTTCAATTTCTTTTCTTTATATGTCACTGAAAACCCCTCAATGTCTTCCCATTTATATCTGATGTTCTCTCTCCTTAATATGTTGGTCACAAAGTCATATTCTCTTCTTTTCTTCAAGATTTTATATGGTATTTCTTTCAGGATGAGAATTTCTTTCGAATTTATCTTCAGCTTGGATTTTGCATTTTTCTTAAGTATCTCCTCTCTTGTTTTCAGCCTTGAAAAGAAAATCAGGATATCTCTATCCCTTCTATTGTCACCTTGTTTGGTGTTTATCCTGAATATTTTTTCTATGTCTTCCTCTAAGACATCCTCTTCTGTGTCTATATATTTTGCCAAATTTGTAATCATTTCCTTCCTTATCTTTTCTCCTTCTTTCTCTGGCACTCCTCTGAATCTTAATATATTTTGCTTTTGATGTAATTCTGTTAGGAGCATTTGATTTTCCAGCTTTCTGAATTCTTCTTCCCAGCTAACCATCTTTTTCTCATTTTCCTTCTGATGGTTTTCAATTTGCAAGCATCGTTGTTCTACTTCTCCTAACTTCTGTCCCAGGTCTTTAATTATCTTCATTTCATTTTTAAGTTCATTTAATTCTGTACTTACTTTACTGAAATTATTGTCCATTTCATTTAATTTCCCTTCCAGTTCATTGAAACGTTTTGTGTTGTCTTTTTGCATGCCATTCATCATTTCAATCATATAGTCCAATTTCGACTCCATCTCCGTTTTTTCTGATTTTTCAATTAAGCTGGCTTTTCTCGTTTTATTCATTGCTCAACTGGCTTCTTTTATGGCTGCTCCCTCAGCTTGATTTTAATAACTTTGCACCAGTTCTTATCGTTGTTTCCCCTTTAAATACTTTTATATGGAGCTGGCTCTTTAAGACTCTCCGCTTTTTTCCTTTCAGTTCGACGTTTGCGTCTCCGCAATAGTTTGCAAAGGACAGCTCTATATCTTCAGTTCTCTATCACACCGCCCGCTATCAGTATGTATATATATATTTTATTTCTCTCATAGTCATTAGGAAGCTTAACAAGTTCCAGTTGGTAAGGAATATTGGGACCGGCACAGTCGCCGCTTACCCCGCCCTTGGATGAGGCTCGCCCCGGCTTTGCTGTTTCAGCCTTCGCTCCGGTTACTGCGGGCGCGTTCTCCGGAGTGGCGTACAGACACCTGGCGACTTTTTGAAACTCCCTTTAATCCAGGAGTAGTTGCTGAAGTTTTGAAGCTCACCCCCTTCACTTCGTTGCGGGGTGAGACCCTTCTTTCCCAGCACAAGAGACGGGGTTTACGGAGAGCGATTTTCTCGCCTCCGTCTGCTTGCCGTCCCAACCGGAAGTCGGACTACAATTCTCATCAGTCCTGCCACTTGGCCATGGTGGCAGAGGCTGATGGGAATTGTAGTCCATGAACACCTGGAGAGCGGCAGGTTGCAGACCCCTGCGTCTATTTCCTTCGGAGTGGATCTCAAGTTTTCCGTTTGGCTTTTGTGGAGCCACAGCGCCCTCTTGAGGTCTTCAAACAAAGAGCATAATAAATGAATCAAATCTTAGCTGCTGTTTTTAGAGTTTCAAGTGGGAAGCCGGGTTGGTCTGCATCACAAGAGAATGATTCAATGCCAGTAGCACCTTAAAGACCAACACCCAGCGGTGGAGTTCAGGAGGTTCGAACTACTTCGGCAGAACCGGTTGTTAAAATGGTGCTTGTGAACAATCAGTTGTTAAATTTATTGTTGAAGGCTTTCACGGCCGGATTCAACATGAAGATGCCAGCCACAGATGCAGGCAAAACGTTAGGAACAAAATCCACCAGACCACAGCCACACAGCCCGGAAAACCCACCAGAACCAGTTGTTAAATTTGAATTCCCACCACCAGAAGCGGTTGTTAAATAATTTGAATCCCACCACTGCCAACACCCTTCTCACCTTCTGCTTGGATTTATAGGTCCAGGCATCTCGCTTGTATCTGATGAAGGGAGCTTTGATTCTCAAAGAGCCAGTGTGGTGTAGCGGTTAAGAGCAGTGGACTCTAATCTGGAGAATTGGGTTTGATTCTCCTCCACACGAAGCCTGTTGGGTGACCTTGGGCCAGTCACAGCTCTCTCAGAACTCTCTCAGCCCCCACCTTCCTCACAAGGTGTCTGTTGTGGGGAGAAGATGAGAAGGAGCTGGATCAACTGCTTTGAGCCTCCTTTTGGTGGAAAAAGTGGGGCAACCATAAGTCAAGACTCTTCTTCAAAAGCTCATCACCTGAAAAATCTAGTTGGTCTGGACTCAAAATCTTGCTTTTAAAGTGGAAGCCCCAGGAAAAGCCCCAGTGAGCCCAATTCACGAGCACAGACCTTTTCCTGGATTATGCCAGGCTTTGGGAGGTCAAGCACGAAGTTAACCTTTGGTATATCGAGGCAGCAATAATAATAACAATAATGCATCACCTGCAGTACTACTAACAGTAATAAGAGGAGCAATAGTGAATAATAATAGTAACAACTTCCGAGGCCTCTGGGTGGTGAGGCTCGAATTGTAATGAAAGGCCAACAGCCGGCTAAAGAACTGGCAGGTGTGATATCGCACAGCAATAATAATGCACCTCCTGCCACAGCCTCCTGGAGGCAGGCAGTCGCCGCGGCCACCTGCAGCGACCAATACCTCATCCTCCCCACAGCGGGGAGGGGAGAAGGCCCACCCACGTGCCCGCGGCGGCTGCCATGGCGACGCGGGACCAGCCGGAAGTGGAGGGGGCGGTGGTGGAGCGGCGCGAGCCCGGCAAGGCCTGGGCAGCCGCCGGGCGCTGATTGGGCAGCGGAGGCGTGGCGGCGACGTCCGCTGCGGGAGGAGGCGGCCCTTAGCGGGGCGGGCCCCCGTTTCCTCCTGCTTCTCTTCCGGGGCATCTCCTTCTCTCCCTCTCTCGCCTTTTTCTCAGTCTCCCCCTCGGCGGGCGCCGCCTTCATTCCTGTCAGCCGAGATGGACGCGCTGGGGCGGAAGGTGGTGGTCTGCGACAACGGCACCGGGGTGAGGAGAGCGGGGCGCGGGGCCGGGCTGGTCTCCTCCCGTGGACCCCTTTCCAGGGGTAGCAGTCCTTGGGCTTACTCTCGAGTAGTCGTGCATGGGAAAGGCCGGGGGGGGGCTGTGTTTAAAAGCAGGGTAGGCACCCCCCCAGTCATTTCAGCACCTAAGCAGCATAGTGAGCTGTTTGTGTGTGTGTGTGTGTGTGTGTAAAATGTTTGAAAGCATTATTTATTCTATTAAATTTGTTACCCCGCCCTTTCCTATCCAGGGCGGCTCACCTACCTAATTTAGGAACAGTTATGAAACCAGTTAAAATGGCTTTTTTTGAATGTAAGCCTCTCTATGGGGGAGAGCGGCATATAAGTTTGATGAATAAATAAATATGAAATAAATGAACATCATAGTACGCATCCAGCAATCTTTAAAACACTATAAATATCAATGATGGCATAACCTGGGTGTCCATAAGGACCCTTGCATGGCTTGTGATACATTATCAACCCCGTCCCGGTCATGTCTCAAATTGTTAACTCTTGGGATGTGGGCAGAGAAGGTCAGACTGAATATGGAATGCAAGATTTATGAAAGCTTGACCTACCCATGGAAATCACAGTCTGTTGTGAAATGGGGAAAAAAATCCCAAAAATGCTTGACTGCACGATTTGTGTTAAAATTGGAGCATAAGGAATATGTGGAGAAATGCTTTAAGACTGCAAATGTTGAGTGCATTTATTAATGTATTGGAACATTTTTCACCCACCTTCTCCTGATGGCAGCTTATAACAACAGCTTTTGCTGGTGGCCCCGTAATTGTCACTGAAATTGTAATCATTCCTTCTAAAGAGACTGAAATTGATGAAGACTAATCTACCTGCAAGAATTTAGTACTGATTGTGCAGTTGGTAATGGATTTTTGAAGAGACTATTCATATTTTCCATTTCAAAGCATATTTATACACAGGCGTTTTCTTACCACAGGATGACTGAGTAGGAAGTGAGAGAGTCAGTCAGAAACCACAGTGTTGTGTAGAAAAAGCTATATATGGTAAAATATATGCTTGATTAATTTAGAAAATTTTACTACCCACTTGCGTTTTTTTTTTAAATTTAAGCAAGGTATTGTGTGTGTTCACACTTGTAAGCTTTGTGGTCCAACTTTAGAAAGGGTAACAACACTTAAATATGTATGTATGTGTATATAGGTGTGTGTGTATATATATATATATACACACACATATTTAAGTGTTGTTACCCTTTCTAAAGTTGGACCACAAAGCTTACAAGTGTGAACACACACAATACCATATACATATATTCTTTCAACTTTTATACCGCCCCATCCCCGAAGGGCTCTGGGCGGTGTACAACAGACAGTCGCATAAATAAAACAGCTAAAACCATTAAAAGCAGCGCAGCGATAAAAATAAAGGTTAAACATAACAACTAATTATTATGAATAAAAGTGGCGTCCAGCAACCCCATTTGTTTAAAAAATCCTCTCTCAGGAGGGAGGAGCGGCAAGTCCCAAGATGGCAAAAGGCCCAGATGTAAAGGGCCCGGGGGGGGGGGGGGCTGGTCCCATCAACAGCTGGTCTCTCCAAAGGCCCGGCGGAACAACTCCGTCTTACAGGCCCTGCGGAATTCAGTAAGGTCCCGCAGGGTCCGGACAGCTGGTGGGAGAGTGTATTTTATAAATACATATTTAAGTGTTGTTACCCTTTCTAAAGTTGGACCACAAAGCTTACAAGTGTGAACACACACAATACCTTGCTTATATATGTGTGTGTGTGTAATAAGCATATGTAGATAAAATACACTGAAAAATTAAAAATCACAATTCAGAACTCCTGGTAAACTTAACCAAATGCAGTCCTAAATAAAAATATCTTCAACTACCACCCAAACATTGAAATTCTTCAAGACTTTCTAATTCCTTAGCTCCATCAGCAGCCAAAAAAGAGACTGCAACCAGGAAATCAAAAGGAAATCGAGACTGGGAACGATAGCCATGAAGGAACTGGAAAAGATTCTTACATGTAAGGATATGTCAGTGGCATATTAACTCATGCCATAGTTTCCTTGATTACTACACCGCCCAGAGCCCTTCGGGGATGGGGCGGTATAAAAGTTTAAACAATAAATAAATAAATAAATAAATACGTATGGGTGTGAAAGCTGACAGGAAGAAAGATTCCTTTGAGATGTGGTGCTAGAGGAGAGCGTTGACAGGTTCTGTGGACTGCCAACCCCCTGCCTCCCAAATCGGCGGGTTCTAGATCAGATCAAGCCTTAACTGTCACTAGAAGCCACAACTGGGGTTGTTGTACTCTGGTCACATAATGAGAAGACAGGAGTCACTGGGAAAGACAATAGTGCTAGGAAAAGATGAAGGCAACAGGAAAACAGGAAGACCCAACATGAGTTGGATTCACTCAGTGAAGGATGCCGTGGCTCTCAGCTTACAAGACCTGAGCAAGGCTGTTAATGATGTGACATTTTTGGACGTCATTGATTCATAGGATCGCCATCAGCTGCATTGGCCACACTTAACACACACAAGCCTCCTAAAGGGCATAAGTGAAGGGGCCAGGCCAGGAATGCATCTCCTCTTCTGTCAGATCACAGAAGCTAAGCAGGGTCAGCTGTGGTTGGTATTTGGTGGGAGACCATCAAGGAAGTCCAAGGTTGCTATGCAGAGGCAGGCAATGGCCACTCACCTCTGCCAGTCCCTTGCCTTGAAAACCCCATAAATGGTCACCAGAAGTCAGCTGTGTCTTGATAGCACTTTACGCACACCAAGATCATGATAGAAGAGACAGTGCAGCCGCACTTGACCAAACATTTCAGTTTCCCCAGTAGCTACATGGGTATAATCCAGAGGTCCTCAACCTTTTAGCGCAGCCATTCTCAACCTGTGGGTTGCGACCCCTTTGGGGGTCAAATGACTCTTTCACAGGGGTCACCTAAGACTCTCTGCATCAGTGTTCTCCATCTGTAAAATGGATAAATGTTAGGGTTGGGGGTCACCACAACATGAGGAACTATATTAAAGGGTCGCGGCATTAGGAAGGTTGAGAACCATTGTTTTAGTGACTCCAGGCACCTTTGGATCTTTAGTGTGGTGTGGTGGGATCCTCTGAAGATGCCAGCCACAGATGCAGGTGAAACGTCAAGAGGAAATGATACTGGAACACGCCATGTTGCCTGGAAACCACACAGCACCCCTGTGCTTCCGGCTGTGAAAGCCTTTGACAAAACAACCACAAAATTGCTGCCTCAGGAGGCAAAATCAGTCACAAAATAAATGTTGCACCCTATCTTTGGTCACATGGTGCGAATCCTTGTGCTGTGGTGGCAGCGGCTCTCAAAGCTATGTTTTCGCAAATCTGCACAGCCACTCAAATCTCCAGTGGCCAATCGGAAGCCTTGCTGGGCCAACGCCCCACTTGACCCCGCCCAGACGGCATTTCGGAGGCATGGCTGACACCAGTTGGCATCCACCTGGACTTTGTCTGCCGGAACGCCAATGGCTTGGGCTTACTTCACCTGTAGATGCCCATGAAAGGCTTTTTGGTGATGGGAAGAGGTTTTCTGATTTTTGCCTCCCTCTGCCACTGAGAAGCCCTCTTGGAGGCAGCAGGGCAGCGCCGAAGCAATTCTGTGTCCCGCTGCTGGGAGCTCTGGATTTGGCTGCCCATCTTTAAAAAGCGGGGTGTAAATGTGGATCAGGGGGCATAGCATCTAACAAAAATGGTTTGCTGTCTTCAGATGAGAGACAGCGACGAGTAGTGGTTGAAGTGTTGGACTAGACTCTGGGAGACCCCAGTTCAAATCCCCACTCGTGTTGCGGAAGCTTGCCATGTGACCTTGGGTTTCCTGGATTTGTATGCTCATGAAGCTATGCAGCCTTAGGAAAAACTGTAATAGAACTTCATCTGAATAATTTTTTAAAAATCAAATATTTGCTTAATGGCGTTTGTGGAGCCAGGGAGGGAGCGGCGTATCTTGTTACCTGGCCAGCTCTTAGAGTGTCACAAAGCGCTTTCAAATCTGTATCCCAAAGACCGAGAAACTTGCTTTAGAGTGGGAGGAGAAGCTGTGGTTCTCCGAAGTTGTGGTTCTGTGACTGCAATCAATTGCTCTTAACATTTCGCAGGACCAGAAGTTATAAACTGTGCTGTTCCCTACAAATCATGCTTCCCACCACCCTCCTTCATTGTCCTGGTTCTTTCAGGGGGGCAAAGTAGATTTATTAGAGCCTGATAAAATGTTGGTGCACAGAGCAAGCAAGTACAGGATAGAGTCCAGTCCAGGGATTCCCAACCTTTTTGAGCCTGCCAGCACCTTTGGAGTTCTGACTCAGTGCCGTGTGCACATCAACAGAATGGCTGTCACAACTTCCGTCAGGCAGATTTTAGTGCTGCAGTGGCACCTGCTTCCAAAATGACATTTAAAAACTCTGTGCAGTCTGAATCTCCAACAGCTGATGAGAAACCTTGCTGGGCAAAAGCCCTGCCTGGTCACAACCACTGTTTGCAAACTCTTGGTGGGCACCGTGTTGCAGACTCCTGTTCTAATCTGATAGGACTGTAGGAAGGGGAGAGCAGTTTTTGACATCAAGGGAAACGGAGCTGTACTTATTTTGCTTGCAACTTTCTGAGACCCTTCTTGGCAAGAAGGAGTTGAAAACCTGGTAATTTGATCTGAGTGTTCTATTTCTTGCTACTTTTTTTGGTGTATCTTCAACAGCGAATTCTTCTGTAATTGTACAATGTTAAAGGCTGGATAAGTTGTCTTCTAATTGTCTCTCATCAGATCTCAGCAGCTAAGGAGCGTATTTAGATGGCAGACCTTCAAGGAATACCATGGTCATGATGGGGAGGCAGGCAATGGCAAACTATCTCTGAATGTCTCTTGCCTTGAAATCCCTACAGGGATAAGTCAGGTGTGCCTTAATGGTACATTCCACCACCACAGTTGTCTCTACAGATACCAACAGTAGTCAAATTAACCATGCTTTGCAAACCATTAAGGTTGGTTGCTGTATATTGGATCGTTCATGACACTGTTTAACATTACACCATGAATAATGATGTCCAGAAGAGGAGGAGTTTAGATTTATACCCTGTCTTTCTCCTGTAAGGAGTCTCAAGGAGGCTTACAAACACCTTTTTCCTTACTTTCCCCGTAACAGTCTCCTTGCGAGGCAGATGGGACTGAGAGAGTTCTCAAAGAATTGCGACTGGCCCAAGGTCACCCAGCAGACTTCAGGTGGAGGAGTGGGGAAAATAAACCCAGTTCGCCGCATAAGAGTCCGCCGCTCATGTGGAGGAATGAGGAGTCAAACCTGGTCCTCTAGATTAGAGTCTACCTGCCCTTAACTGCTATACCACGCTGCTATAACTGCTATACCACTGGAAGGCAGAGACGACACAAAAACATTCCTGATCCCGTGACCTGCTGTTGATCTCTTAAATAATTTTAAGAGATCAGAAACGTTACAGCTGGTCCACTGCTATTTCATCTCAATATAATTGTGTTAGCTGCAGCTTGAGTGAGGCCATTTACTTTTTAAAATAATGTCTTTATTAATTTTCAAGTAAGTTTACAAAATAGTTAAAATTATCAAAGCAAATGCCATTCATGTAAATGTCAGCATTGAATCCATTTGTATGTTCCTCAATAACAGGTGAGCGTTAGACCTTTCTTACTAGTGAAAACACAAAGACTTTCCTATCAAAACCTTAGGAGAGGCCTGCTCTTAGATCTGGCTCCTTTTGAAGTGTTGGACAGGCAGGACAATTTAATTCGTGTTGATAGTACTGAGTTTTTAATCTTCATTAAGATATTGCCTTGTTAACAGAATGCGGGTCCGACCCCCTCACTCTATTCCACAACGTTTCCCTCCAACAGAGACATGCTTACTTTAAGAAAGAGAGACTTGCCTCCATCAGGGGAAGTCCTTTTCTACTAGATGGAGTCTTTATTTCTTGAAGAAAGGCATGACAGAAGAGAGACGTGGGATCCATAGCTAAAACAACGGACTTGAATGTACTCAGTCAGATAAAATCATCTCATATCTTTCCAAAATTTCAAGTATTGTTGTTTTCCATTAAAAAAACACCTGGTAACTTAAAATATTGATCGTTGAGATTCATTTTCATATTATCAAATGATTTGGGAACATGGCTGGCTGATAACAACAATTTTTGTTGATTTTTAGATTTGCGTCGAAGTAACAAGCGCCACTAAGCATCTGGGATGCTCATCGTCAAATTATCTCCTTTCTTTTTCAGTTTGTGAAATGCGGATATGCAGGCTCCAATTTCCCAGAGCACATCTTCCCGGCTTTGGTTGGAAGGCCAATAATTCGATCGACTGCCAAAGTGGGAAACATTGAAATTAAGGTAATGTCAGAAATCTTTGCGGCATGGCGCTCTGCTGTGTGCCTCCCCTAAATAAAACCTTATGATGGTCAAAAGGCTTAAAGAGTGCAAATGGAAATTGAACAAAGGTGCCCAGGTGACACCCAATAGTTGTAAGTATGGTTTTATGTAAACTTGGGAACAGTTGTGTGACATCGCAGCAGTCTCTTAAACCCTTGTTTTCAAGTTGTTCAAATGAACAGAGCCGACGTCTGTGGAATCCCCTTCATGTGTCCTAAGCAAAACTTAACTGTCTAGTATGCAGTGCCTGAATCTGGGAGATTTTATTATGAACAAGTGATGAACATTAGAAAGGAGAAAGTAGGAATCTAAAAGCCCTGGCCTGGATGGCCTAGGCCAGTGATGGCGAACCTTTTCGAGACCAAGTGCCCAAATTGCAACCCAAAACGCACTTATTTATCACAAAGTGTCAACACGGCAATTTAACCTGAATACTGAGGTTTTCGTTTAGAAATAATGGTTGGCTCCGAGGCATGTGTTACTTAGGAGTAAGCTTGGTGGTAGTTGGTGGCTTTGCTTTGAAGCAACCATGCAACTCTTCCAACGACCCTAGGAGGGTTTATTCAGAAGCAAGCTCCATTGCCAGCAACCGAGCTTACTCCCAGATAAAGGATCACACTTTAGTTCTTTGTATGAAAATCAGTGGGGTTTAACAGCGCTTAACAGGGTTACCTACACTGCTTCCCCAAAACAGCATTAACTTCTCTCCTACATCTTGGCTCAACCACCTCAAACAAATTCCGTGCTCTCTCTCAGCAAAGCCATATGTTAGCCAAGGAAAAAAAGCACGTTTCTCATGAGAATGGGACTTCATTTCTTAGGAGACACAACAGCACCGCCCTGTGCATTTTTCAGAAATGCCGGGAAAAATGGTGCTCATATCACCTGTCAATAGAAGAGCACCTTTGTAGGACACCTACATCTGGATCAGAGGGCAACAAGCATCACAGTCCAAGTACGAGACTGCTAGTAACTTATTTTCCCTTTTCATGTTCCTTTCCCTGAGCCAAGATGTAGGAGAGAAGTTAATGCTGTGGGTAGGTTGGGCCCAAGCCCCTTTGAGATGTGAAGTGAGCCCCTCGAATTGCAAGAGAGTAGCTAACAGGACAGCAGCAGAGGTGTACGGCCTATAGGGAAATGGGGTCACCCGTGTCCCTGGGCGCATGCCACCAAGCCCCTCCTCTCTGCAAGTCAATTCAGAGGCCAGCTGGAGCTTTTGAAAGCCGGCTTTTGAATGCACGAAGGCCAGGACCCTACCCCTGAGCCCCCCCGGCCGTGCTTTCAAAAGCTGGCCCGCACAGAAGCCCGGGCGGGGGGAGGTGCCCAGAGAAGGAGTTGTCGCTGAGCGCCATTTCCTCCTGATATGCCTCTGGACAGCTGTGCCAAATGTGGGACCACAAACGTCCCATGGTGGTCCAGACCCCAACAGAAAGGCCGGTGTGTTTTATATTGGGTGTCTGTTGAGTCTCCCAAGCAAGGGGTGCTAGATGTTGGCTTTATTGACTTTGTTGCTAACTAAAGATGCTGTGTAAGGCAAATGTACTCTAAAGAATGGGTGCTCTTGAACTGTTTTACCACAGCCAGTGCACTGGCTAAATTGTGGAAGAGGACTTCACTTGTTCAAATCTCACCCTTGCCAGTAACTCATTGGGAGACCTTTAATGATCTCTTTTGGAGCATTGTCGACAATACTTGGATAACGCGTATCTTGCAAGTTGGTTGTAGCAATTGCAGGTTATTTATCAAAGCATTTATATTCCACCTTTCTTTGTGGTTCCACATAGCTTACAATTATACATACGAACATTTTCAGTTTTAGAAAAATATATTTATTTATAGTCCGCGTTTCCCACATGGACTCAAGGTGGATGGCACATAGCGAGTCCGAAGAATCAGTGACACAGAGACAGCGTGGCGTAGTGGTTAAGATCTGTGGACTCTGATTTGGAGAACTGGGTTTGATTCCCCACTTCTCTACGCGAAGACCTTGGGCCAGTCAGAGTTCTTGCAGAATTCTCTCAGGCCAGATGGAGGCTGGCAGTGGCAAACCACCTCCTAGCATCTCCTGCCTTGGAAACTTTACAGGATCGCCACAAATAAGCTACGTCTTGATGGCGTTCTCCACCAACACAGAAAGTATTGTGGACCAATGGTTAATAGCAGTGGAGTAATCTAGAGAATTGGGTTTGATTCCCCACTCCTCCACGTGGAGCCTGCTGGGTGACCTTGCGCCCATCACAGTTGTCTTAGAACTCTCTAAGCCTACATGGAGGCGGGCAAAGGCAAACAACCTCCAAACATTCCTTGCCTTGAACAGAAATCACTGTGGGGCCACCATAAATTGGTTGCAACACACAGACACAGGATCAAGAAAATGCATCGTGTGGGTAATGAAACTCTTTGAAGTTTAGATATCCTTTTTTTTTTCTTCATAAGAGGGAACAAAACGGCCAGGATCAATAGCTACTCTACTTGCTCTCAAAGCGCCCTATAAATAGGGGAGAGCAAAGGTTTGAAGCGGGTGTCCAGAGAGTCTTTTCTGGCTCTGCACGCTCTAGATCACAGCAGCTTTCTAAAATACAGTGTTTACTGGAAGCTAGAGGCTAATTTCAGTAACACCAGAGTGCGTAAAAATGTGCAGAAGTCGCATCCATGCATACCGGAATATTGCCTGAGACAAACACGTTAAATTAAGATTCCATTGGAGGATGCCAGCAATGAATCTGCTTGCTTTAATAATTCGGCTGTTATTAACAGCATGCTAGGGCACTGAAGTAACAACCTTGTATAAGTTCTCTGTCTCATTCTCCCCCCACCTCACCCCCCCAGCTGCTGAAAATCATCCCTGTTGTTTTCTCGGCATTTATAAAAGGGTGGTTCGGTCCTGTATTCCAAATACAGTGCAAGGAAGCTATTCAGTGAAACTGGTTTGTGCTGCTTTAGTTCCTTCTCATTGCAAAGAACTAGCTAAGCAATTCCAATACTATTTCCTGTTGCATGTAAACCTCCCTGCCCATGAAAACAAACTTTAAAAAAAAAGTAGCTGTAGAACTTTGATAAGGGGGGGAGGGAGTGGACTCTGATACTGTATGCATTTTTTTTCCTGACAGGATGGGAGAATATCTTCTTTCTTGGATTTTTCATTGAAGTATATCCAGGAATCAAACCTTACTTTTATGTAAACGGCTTTCTGCGTAATTGGAGACCTGATTTGCTCATAAATTAGCAAATTGAGGGCCAGTGGTTAAGAGCAGCAGACTCTAATCTGGGTCGATTCCTCACTGGTCAAAAAGCGCGTACTAAGGAAGCGAATAAACACGGTTTGGGGGCAGACTTACCCACGATGTTCCGGTTGAACCAGGTTTCGCCACTGCTTCTCCCCCTTAGCGTGCGCTTTTTCCGGACCTGGATGGAAGTAGACCTTTTGAAAAGACATACGGCGAATGTGGAGCAGAGGGGAAGAAGGCGGGGGGGTGAATCCAGATTTAAACTACCCACCCTTGCGAGTGACGTGGAGCCTCCCATCCAATCAAGACACAGTGGGTTGTGCGGGATGCTTTCGCAGCCCTTTTTTAAGAAAAAATTCTCGGAAGAAAGATCCACATCAATGTGAAGCGACGTGGGGCTGGTTTCCTCACTAAAGAAATACACAGCCACAGGGAGACCTAAGTAGGATTTTCCCCAGCTTTAAGCCAGCAGCGCTTCCATAGCATAGTGGTTTGAGTGTTCACCTGCTGAGCCTAAGGGTTGCTTGTTCAATTCCAGCCAGGAAAAAGTTGTTTTAATGAAATATGGAAGTGTATGCTTTTGTCTACCTTGCATTCACTGTCTTGAACGATTACAGATGAAGGCACGTGGGAATGGGGCTTTGTTCTAATTGCCTGTCCCCATGTAGTTCTTCTGCGCATGCTCGCAGAGATGTGGATCCGTCCTTTCAAAGAAAAAGAAAAATTCCCGCCCCAGCTGCCCCAGAAACTTTTTTTAAAAAAAATCTGCACAGCCAATCAGAGGCCCCTCTTGGCCCAGCTGATTTTCTAAAAGCACTTGGCACATGCCAGAAGAGTTTTGGTGGGCACTGCGTCGGAGACGCCGGAGATAGATGGAAAGCTTTCAAGAGTGTGTTTCGTTCGCCACCTTTTTGCTTCCTTCTAGTCCGATTTCTTCATTTTACAAACTGGAAGAAATGTTGAAAGCTGCCGAGCTTATCTGCATTATTTGAGTCACAATTTTAATATTCATTTCCCTGCTTTTAACATTCGTTTTCCTAAAGGATAGAGGGTGACACATGGCTGTTACAATAGATAAGACTGGTGAGAAGGCTGCTGTGGTAAGGTTCCTGGCTTAGCAGAACTGAGCCCCGTTCACAGCACATTGTCAATGCAGCCAATTGCTGACCTCTGCATGTGCAGAATTCGGTTCCTCCCGGAACTGTTTCCACGGGTTTGTTTTGCCAGAGCGTAGTTCGTGCTGGGCCATTCTGCCCTGAATCTATTCCTAACTTCTTGAGGGACCCCTTTCCACCAGAGGTGTGGATTCCAGCAGGTTCTCAACAGGTTCCTGAGAGAGTAGGTTACTTTACCATTTGTGTGTGGGGTTACTAATTGGTGATTTTGCCACGTGATTTTTGCCTTAGTTACGCCTCTCCTCTCAGCAGTAGCACGCAGAACTTGAAGCAGTCTAGCAGGAGGTGCAATCCGCGCAAGTATGTGGCAGCCTGCGCCTAAGCGCCAAGCATTCTGCTTCCCACCGCCCTTGCCATAGTCTCGCTTCAGGGACTGCTCCCCATTTGTAACTGCCTCCTGAATGCCTGCTGACCATCACTTCACAGCTGTGCCCCGCCCAGCCCCATTGGCGCTACACCACAGTTTGAATCCCACCACCATGGGAACCTGTTACTAAAATTTTTGGATCCCACCACTGCCTTCCACCTCCCCCTGCATCTGATTGTCTGCTTTATTTCTGCTGTGTATACTTAAATGATTTGAATTGAGGATTCCATTTAGACTATTTCTGATTCTCTTGCTTCTGCTTTTCCTTCATTTTTCTTGACCTGTTGAAGTAGAATATCACAAAGATGGTAAGTGAGGCATACACCCCTTCCATCACATGCTTGGTACCCATGTAGCCTTCATGGGGTGGGGGCAAGTTTGGTGCTTTTTTAATTTTACCATGTCATTGTCAATTTTGAGCGCATACCTCCTTCCTTCATTGCTTTGGTTTGTTGGCTCTTAAATTGTTGTACATTTCTTCCAATACGGCATTCCTCTGAACGAAGCCTGCTGGGTGACCTTGGGCCAGTCGCAGTTCTCTCCGATCTCTGTCAGCCCCACCTACCTCACAAGGCGTCTGCTGTGGGGAGAGGAAGTGAAGAAGTTCGTAAGCCGCTTTGAGACTCCTCGCAGTTAAGAAAAGCGGGGTACAAATCCAAACACTTCCTTGTCTTCTCCGTGTTCCGAATAAGGGCAGCTGCCTGCAGGCACGGGCTGTTTGGCCTAAATGTCAGTACTGAGTTTAGTACAATGCTCACACGCCATTTTATCCTCTAGGCCAGCAGTTCTCAACCTGTGGGTCGCGACCCCTTTGGGGGTCGAACGACCCTTTCACAGGGGTCACCTAAGACTCTCTGCATCAGTGTTTTCCATCTGTAAAATGGATAAATGTTAGGGTTGGGGGTCACCACAACATGAGGAACTGTAGTAAAGGGTTGCAGCATTAGGAAGGTTGAGAACTACTGCTCTAGGCCACAGATGTCAAACTCGCGGCCCTCCAGATGTTATGGACTACAGTTCCCATCATCCAGATGTTATGGACTACAGTTCCCAGCATTATGCTGGCATGGGATGATGGGAACTGTAGTTCATAACATCTGGAGGGCCGCGAGTTTGACACCTATGCTCTAGGCCAGTGTTTCCCAACCTTTTCGAGGTCAGGGTACCCTTGACCTCACTCTTCATATCTCACGGTACCCCTGCCGCCACCCTCCACCGTCCCCTCCCGTTGCCCCTGCTTGCCACACACCCCACCTTCCCCTCCCAGGGTGAAGGGAAGCACTGGGGGTGGTGGTGGCTGCTGACCTTGTGGCAGGCCCTGCCCCATGGGCCAGCTCCATGTCCTTGCTGGCGCCGGTGGGAGACACCACAAAAATGAGGGGGGGGGGTAGTGTTGCCGCGGTACCCCTGGGACATGCTCACGGCACCCCAGGGTACCACGGAACCCTGGTTGAGAATGGCTGCTCTAGGCATTAGTCAGGTTCAGAGGGGGCTGTTAAAATTATTGCAGCTGGTTCGCGCATCCAGACTAATGCTCAGTTTCCTTCACGGGATTCCTCCAGTAGTTCCTGGGAATAGGATTGCATGCTAAAATGTAGCATGAATGGGTGGCAAACCACCTCAGGGGTCACCGACCTTTTTGAGCCTGTGGGCACCTTTGGAACTTTTGGATAGCAGGTACAGCTAGAAAATGACTGCTAGAAGAGGTGGAGCCAGTCAGAAAAAGGCCTTCAGTCCCACAGTAATGATCCTTGTGCTGTGATAGAAGCAACAGTTTAAAACGTTTGCAGAGCCGATCACATCTCCAGCGACCAATCAAAAGCCCCTCTTGGCTTAGCCACTTTCTAAAAACACTTGGTGGAAAGCAGGCACCATGGGGACCCCGGTTGTCAATGGATTCATTGCTGTGACTTCTGAGATGGCAGCTTTTCCAAATGCAAAAATTGCTGCATTTCCCCCCTTTTCGTAGTGAAGTTCACACACTTTTTTTTATCACACAAGCTTATATCAAGGGATAGTTGGGAGGGCCGGGGGTGGGGGTGGGTGGGGGGTAAGATGGGACTGACTTGCATGTGTGATCCCGCACTTGATATATTCCGTGTTCTGTGGGGGAACATGAGATTACACCCAGCTTTTCCGTTTTTCTTGAAGCCCGTGTCTTCTAACGCTTTCCTGGTGCAAGTTCAGAAGCATGTCCTGTGGGCAGAACAGATTTTGGTTTCATTGCCTTTCTTTTAATTGGCAGGTGTAGGTGGTAAAACCAAGAATCTGCAGGGTGAAATATATGCAGTGTGTACTTAACCAGTGTAAATCTTTCCAAGGGTTTGCTTCTGAATTTGCTAATTGATAGACCTGCAGTATCCATTCCAACTAAATTTTAGATAGGTTTTTCTAACTAAAACCAACATGGAATGGTAAGTGTGAACTGCCTTAAGCCACATGAATGAAAATACAAGGTCTTTCTTTTAAAAAATAAAGGTCTTACAGGGGTATGACATGAACAGATTTCTTCTGATTTCTGCAGATAGTTTCAGAATTAGTAGTTTTGGTCTGCAGAAGAACAGCTGGATTCAAATAAAGCAGCCCTTTCGAGATCAATGAGATGGGGGGAAGGGTTTCCTGAGCATTTGAGAGTCAAAGCTTCCTTCATCAGATACAAGTCAGAACAGAGATCTCTGAGTCCTGTTATCCCAGTCTGGAAGTGGAAAGGATTTTGCAAAGAAAGTAGTCAGGACGCAGAGGAAAAAGGCACATTATAATCAGTTTGATAACAGCGGAGGAAGCCTAAGGAGCAGAAGGTTAGCAACTGTAGTCAATAACAATAATTATGTTTCAGTTCAGGCCTGGGGGGAGCATCATTCTGAATTTGTGAATGAACACATCTTTTAATCTGTTGTTGAAATCTCCCTTTGAAGCTTCTCTCTTGGAGGACTGCCGCTATTTCCATAATGCTGATTGTCTACCCCTAAACATTCCTCCCCTGTGCTGATCGAACTGTTTACATTGCAAATTGTACCTCTGCATCCCAATTCCTTTCTTTACAAAATCCCTCCCACATTCCGACTGGGATAAGAGGACCCAGTAAAACCTGTTCCAGTTTGTAGGAGGTTTGACTTTCAAAAACTGATACCCTGAAAATCTTGCTGGTCTCGAAGGTGCTGCTGGAGTAGAATCTAGTTCTTTTTTTCTGCACAAAACATGTTTCTCTGTCTATAGGGAAGTTTTGTGCTGAGGGAAGACGTAGATATCTGTGGTTTAGACACTATGTTGTGCTCATTTGCTGAAGATCATTTACACCCCCCTTATTTGTCCTGTGTGTGATAATTTAGAAACAATTCTTTTGGCAACTTAATTTACAGGCCTTGCTAATTTTAGTTTAAAAGCGTGAGGACGAACTGAACTTTCTTCATTTGGATTGCGTGCAAAGTTAGAACACTGGTGGACACAGAACAGAGGTCGCCTGTTTTATTCCCATATCGTGTAATAATATAAATAATAATTCAGCATCTATGGCACAAACCAGCTGAGGTCGTCTGTGGTAATTGGCACCCTGAGCGCCATTCCGAAAACGCCAGGGCAGCACTTGGAAAATCTTCAAATGACAAAATTAACATCTGTCAGATTCAGAAGGCAGCCCTGCTGGGATCTACACAAATACTACACTGATACATTACAACTCTGGATGAGGCTCGGATTGTAATGAATGGCCAACAGACAGCTAGAGAACAGACATATGTGAAATCAAAGAATAGTAATAACAGTGAAGGCCATAGAGAATTGCAGCACATATCAGTGTATGGCATTTTCTGCAACTTCTAAATAGATCACCAGACACACGGTCATGTTAAAAGAAAATTGCATGATTGAGAAACCACATATATCTTCCCCTTTCAGGGGAAATGTCAGGTTGCATAAGCTTCCAGGTGGGGTCTAGAGTTCTGAAATTCAAGCAGTGTCTGTCCTTCAGAGACCAACTCCCCTGTAGAAAATGGCGACTTTGGACGGTAGACTCTGAATGCAATCCATACAAGGTGTGGTGGGAGAGGAGTGCTGCAGTGGCCGGGGGTGGCGTGGCGAAGGCGGTGCCATGCTGCCTTCAAAGGGGCTCCAGGCAGCAGAGAAATCCAAAATCCCTCCAGCTGCCTGAAGAACTCCATTGAAGAAATAAACTTACACCACCGTGGCAAAGTGTGAGGGCTGCGCAAGGGGTATTCCTGGCACAAATGCCTTGTGGAAGCTGGCTAACATTGAGCCCACCCCTGGGAATGCCCCCAGCCGCACTGGTATTTACAAGGATACCAATGCAGCTGTGCAAGCCGGGGTCTCTCTTGGGTCCGCGGCGCCTGCCCACCTCCCAGTTTGCTCTCCCCGGTGGCATAAGTGCAGCTTGCCCCTGCAGGGTGGGCAAACTCACTGACTCCGAAATCCGCCCCTCCCTCCAAAATTGGGTTGTTGGCCTTATAAATCACTCAGATCCCACCTTCCCCAAGCTCCACTCAAAAATATCTAGGGAATTTCTCCACTTTTTCTATCTTCCAGTAATTGTGCAGGCCAAACCTATGCCTGCGTGCTTTGAATTTTCCCGTTGTGGCGAGCAGGTTAACCGGCCAAGGATTTCAGGTTTACGGTGCAACCTTCAGGAGAGTTACTCTCACCTAAGCCCATTCATTTCAGTGAGATTACACTGGAGTAACTTTCTTTAGGGTGAACTAGAGCTTCTGCCTCCACCACCCGTCTTCCCAGGGTGTGTGCAACCTGCCAGTCCCTGACTTGCTTCTGCTACATGTTCTCTCCGCTTCCGCAGCCCTTTGTGACTCCTGTTTGGTGCTGTGCGCAGAAACATGACAACGTGCATGGAAAGTGGATCCTGCTAAGCCCGCCTTCTTATGTGCAATTCCATATCACATACCCCTTTTCATACAAATGTGAGATGAAACAGTTCTGCCATGTTCGAGAAGCATTTCATGTAAAGCTAGCCCTTTTGGTGTCCTGGAGCTACGGTTGTCACTTTCTTCTGTGTGCAGGTGGTCGTGGAACCCGCTGCTCAAGCTGAAAGCCGGGCGATAGCTGCTCTTCTCCGCCGCTGTTCTGCATGGCTCCATGAGTGGAGCCAGTCTCGGAAGCCACTCTTCGCCTCTCGCCCTGCAGGAAGCAGGGCGGCACATCTTCTAGCCTGCGTGCCGGGTGGAGGCTTCAAGCGCTACGCAGGCTTTTTTAGCCTCCCGCTGCCTCGGCCCCTGGGCTGCTAGGCTTAAGGGCGGGCGCCTCCCGGGCTGGCCGGTAGCTGCCAAGCCGTCGGGCCCCACTTCTCGGGCCTCGGGCCTGGGCAGCATCTTCTCAGCCATCGGCTTTGGCTCTCCTGCCCCGCCCTGCTGCTTGCGGGGCGGGCGCTCTCCCGGCGGCCGGGCAGGCCGAGCCGCCGGGCCCCTCTTCACCCGCCCTGCAGGAAGCAGGGCGGGCACATCTCCAGCCCGCGCGCGGGCTTTGCCTCCTGCCCGCCCCGCTGCTTTCGGGGCGGGCGCTCTCCTGGTGGCCGGGTAGGCCGAGCCGCCGGGCTTCCACTTCGCCTCAGCTACTGGGCATCATCTCCAGCCCGCAAGACGGTTTTGCTTTTGCCTCCTGCCCGCCTTCTGGGCTGTTTATGCGGGCGGGAGCTCTCCTCATGGGCGTCGGCAGGCCGAGCCGCCATTGGGTTTCGCCTCGCCTCTGTGCAGGAAGCAGGGCGGGCACATCTCTAGCCCGCGGGGGGGTGGGGGGTGAGCGGGCGGGCGGGGGAGGGAGGGCGAGCAAGCAAGTCGGCGGGGGAGCGGACGGGGGGCGAGCGATTGGGTGGGGGGGGTGTGAGCCAAATGGCTCTTTGGTGGTGAGCCAAATTTGGTGGTGAGCCAAATGGCTCTTTGAGGGGAAAAGGTTCCCGACCCCTGCTTGTGTGCAACAGTGAACTGACATGCCTTCCAGAATGTGGGGCAGTGAGGCCTGGATTTGCTGTCACGGAACTGAAATCTGTGAGATTGACACAGATGTAGCAGATTGTACAACTGAGGCTATTTTCCTTCCACCCCTGAACTTCCTGACCTGGTCTTCAATTGAATACATTAACCTGTTGCTTTGCCCATCTGCTGTGCCCCAAAGACTGTTATCTGGGGATGCCGGCCTTCCAGTGGGACTCAGGGATCCCCTGGAATTACAGCACATCCCCAGACTCTAGAGACCAGTTTCCCTGGAGAAAAGGAAAGCTTTGGAGGTAGACTCTGTGGCATTATAAATCCCTGAAATCCCCGTCCTTCTTAAACTCCCATTCCCAACTATCCCAACCTGGATCTGTCGGGGGCACGTGACAACCCGTCACAAGCCTAAATTTAAAACAGCCATTTCTTTTGTATGTCTTTTTTTTTAAATCACAAAGCAGAATGAATTTTTTGGGGGAAAAATGTTGATTTACCAGTTTCCATTTATACCCTGTAGGATCTTATGGTAGGTGACGAAGCAAGTGAGCTGAGGTCCATGTTGGAAGTGAACTACCCGATGGAGAATGGCATCGTACGGAACTGGGACGACATGAAGCATCTTTGGGACTACACCTTTGGACCAGAAAAACTGAACATCGACACACAAAACTGTAAAATACTGCTGACAGAACCTCCCATGAACCCAACAAAGAACAGGGAGAAGATTGTGGAGGTAGGTACTTCATGCCTGACTGAAAAGGGATCATCCAGTGCTATAATACCCCTGTATAGATCTATGGCGTAGCCTCATTTGGAATAACTGCATGTGGTTCTGGTTACTGTTATCTAAAAAAGGACATTGCAGGGGGGGAAAGCACAGCAAAGGGCAACCAAGATTAGAGCGTCAAAGCACTTTCCCTGTGAGGCGAGGCTAGAGATTCTGGGACCTTTCAGTTTAGAAAGGGGGTGACTAAGGGGGTTCATGATAGAGGCTTATGAAGTTCTGCACAGGCTGGAGAGAGTTGACAGAGGCCGATTCTGCCCAAGGTGTCTGTTGCACGATAGAGGTGAATGTCCCTCGCAGCAAGATTTCTCATAGGGATGTATTTTCTTGAGCCCCACTTTCACTTTCCATTCCCTCCACTGCAAGCGAAACCTAGCACTACTTTTAATTGGTTTCACAGCCAAAAGCAGGCAGATTTGCCAGGGGTTTGTGCAGCTTGTGCTCCCCAGACATCTTCCCTCCAGCTCCAACATCCATCTAGAGCTCTGCCTGGCTCTCACCCTCCCGGCCCGCCTCCCTTCCAGACTGCTCGGCCCCACAATAGCCTTCTCTCCGTCAGCCTCCCTCTCCATGTTGTTAGCTCCTTCCTACTTCTCTAAAAGCTCATATCGAGATATCAATATCTCAGTATAATAACAACAACAGAGAGTTGGTTTTTCAAAGAAACAGTATAAGCACAGTCTCTTTTTGTTATTTCAGTAAGCTGTGTAAAGCTTGACTGAGTCTGTCAGCTGACGAGGGCTCCCTATTGACAGATTCTCCCAGCAAAAAGCAAAGCCTTCCCCGAAGGGTGCAACACTCTAGTTACCACCTTGAACAAATATATCGTTCCAAAACCAAAGGTCAGCCTCCTGGAAACATCTTTGGCTCTTTCTCAGAGAGTAGCGCTTAATGCCATGTCCAAGAGAGAGAATTCCCATACAGTTGTTCTTTTAATTTCCTTCCTTTTGTATAGGAGTTGCAGGGACATCTCACAGAGAAAACAAAGAATTTGCGCTGAATGTAGGCTCACCTGTAATGCATTAAACACAGCATCCAGGAAAAGTGTGATATGATTATATATGCATCCATGTGAAACTCAACAGCATGCACCGCCGTGCTATCAATGACAGAATTGATAATGGATAATGGAATTTCAAATACACACTCAGTGCAGTTCAACAGCATGCATTGAAACTAGTCCTTCGAAGGACTGGTTTGAGGAACGCTTGACAATTCGCCGTCCAGCTTGAAATTTTACTTGAACCAATTGTTATGTGACTTTCTACAAGAATATTCATTTGACATAACCAGAAGCCTTTGAAGTTTGTATTTGGGGTCAGATTTTATCCAGAGGACTGACTAACTCTATGGTTTTTTTGTTATTATCATTCCAATGTATGTTGTTGGACAACACTGAGTGTGTATTTGAAACTGTGCTCCATTATCAGTTTTGTCACTAAAAGCAGGGTGCATATTGTTGAGCTACATATTTATGAATATATAATCATTACACACTTTTCCTGGATGTTGCGATTGATGCAGGTGAGCTTACGTTCTTTCTCTTGCTACTGGTGCACTAACCCCCAAATTCGTTTACTGTGGTGTGTTCAGAGAACACTGCAGGTGTGAGGCTCTTGTTTACATTCTCCTACACGCATGGGTCTCCTCTGTCTCATTGCGACTGATGAAATGTTTGCATTACGAGACAGTGCTCTAAACTGTTCATATTAAACTGTTCATGCTCCTATATTAGTTGGGTTGGATCCCAACTATTCTGTTTGTGAAGAAGCATGCTGACATTCACTGATTTCCTTCTTGTTCCAGCTCATTTTCCCCTTGTAATTTACTTGGGGGAGGGGGGATCTTCTCATCCTCTGAGCAGCATGTCAAGGATATCAGTAGTGAGGGAAAGTAAGGAAGTTCTGTTCTTCTAACTGAAATGCTTTTTAATGGTCAAAGATAAGGCAAAGCAACTTTCAACACTCATCTTAGGCAAATATTGCTTTTTTTTTAAGTTGTGGGAACAGTTTTGGGATTTAAGCGATACCTGATCATCATAACCTGCTAGCAAATACAGAATTGCACTTGAGAAATTTTCAACAATATGTTAAATGTCTGCCACCTATCAGGTTTCACAGCACCAAAATGTCTTGTAATGAACTTTTGGCAGTGAGAAATTTGACCAGGGTGTGTGTGTGTGTGTTAAAAGAAACCTCTGGAAAGCTAGTGTATAGTGACTTGTTTATCAAACTGGAAGAATTGAGGAGACCTGGCTTCAATTCCACACTCTGGGCCAGCCACATGATTTTAGCCTAACTTACTCCATGAGGATTTAGGGATAAAACGGAGGAAAAGACCCATGTGTGTTGATCTCACCTTATTGAAGGAAAGGTGGGGTTTTAAAAAAAATGCATGTTTTTATTTTCCAGGTAATGTTTGAAACATACCAATTTTCTGGGGTCTATGTAGCCATTCAAGCGGTGCTGACTCTTTATGCTCAAGGTAAGTCAAATTCTGCTCTTAACTGAGTGCCTTAAAGAGACTTGGTGCAAATGTCCGTTTTTTTCTTTCCTCTGGCAGAAATTCCTGGCAGTTGGTGCCTCTCTTGGTTGCTTTTGTTTGCATTTCCTTAAGGAACATTGCTGGTAAAACTGGCATTTCCTCAAAGTTCAGTCTCTCTGTGTGTACAAGCATATTAAACTGTAACCATATTTTAACAGGCTTGTGTTAGATAGCAGCAGAAGTGGGGAGAGTTAGGTGGAAGGAAAGTCTGACTGCCTCAGATGGGTTTTGGAGAAGTGACGCGAAACAGGAACAAGCTACCAGAAGTATAATTAGATAGCCAGGTTTTGCCAGGTGAAGAAAAAGATCTCCGACAACTATAGTGTACGTACACATGTCTCAGTGGCCCATCTAGAGGCAGGAATAGAACAGGTGTCCTGTGTTACTACGATGGTTGTGCTTTTGTATCATTTTTCCCTCTTACCAACCACCACTAACAGTCCCGAGGGTTATGAATTGTCTGTTATTTTTTCTGTTTCACACTTAAAACTTTATAAAAGTCAGAAATATATGGCACGAAAGAGGCTTATTGAAATAGGGGTTTTTTTTCTCTCTTTTTGAGGAAATGGAAAAGTGAGGTTAGCAAGGAGGTTTGAGAAAATAATCTTGGCCGGTAACAAAACAACAGGAACAAGAAAACTTGGGTTGTGTATACACAAGAGATGTTTTGTAATCAGGATGTATTTCACAGACAAGTGTTGATACTTTCGATATGTACTGAGGTAGAGTTCCCTTGGCAGTCACCGCTTAGTTAATAACCATAAGCTTCTTGAAACAATGATTCTTAAGTTGGAGGAAGTAGGAACAAACATACAATTTCCCCTGGTTTTCTTCCTTAAAACTGGGTAGGGATCATCCCTTTTATTTATGAGCTGTTTCCTTTAGGAAAGGACCTCAGATCACTCACTTCACACCCAGGTACCTTCTTGATCTGATACAGGTATGTTCCTCTCACTCCAACCTCAACTGTCAGATTCAGCCGTTAGTTCTGAACTATCCATTTCTAATAGTCTCTCAACTGCCTTTTGTAGAATTCTCAGTTGTTTTTTTCTCTTTGAACTTCCTGTCATATAAGGTTCCATGATCAGCACAATTCATCCTTGTGCAGCTGACCATCACAGTTACCTCATGGAAATAGTGGGTTAGTTATTCGTGGGGTGGAGGGTGGGGGGATTGAGGGAGATGTTCCCAGAAACAAGCTAACACTAATGTCAAGGCTGAGATTCTTGGTCCTTCTCGTACCTCCAACAGGAATAACCTGTTATTTATGTAAAGCCATGTTCTAGAGCAGAACTTCTGCCCTCGCTTATCACAAAGGGTTGATGCCTTGTTACATTCCTTCACTTATCCAGCAAACTGCTGAGTGCTGAGCACAAGCCCTTCTGAAGAAGAGAAAAACTTATTTTTGAATTGGGAAAATAAGGTGTGGGTGAGTGTATGAGCCTGTGATGTTGTTCTGGCCTCTCGGTAGCTTTGCATGCCAGATAACAAACGGCTTGCTGACTTCTCTAGCAAGCTTTCTCCCAGGCTTCCAAAGAAATAATCTCTTCTGTAGGAGTTTCCTCCTCCAGACAGAATAAAACAACACAAGAAAGCTCCCGGCTTCAAGATGTTAAGAAAGTCCAATAGCTTTTTTATTCAGGAACCAAAGGAAGTCTCTTTAGGTCAGTGGTGGCGAACCTTTGGCACTCCAGATGTTATGGACTACAATTCCCATCAGCCCCTTCCAGCATGGCCAATTGGGGCTGATGGGAATTGTAGTCCATAACATCTGGAGTGCCAAAGGTTCTCCATCACTGCTTTAGGTGATCAAGAGAAACTGGATAATAGTCCTCAAGAAGCCAAACCTCTGAGCACATTTTAGCAAAGATGACCCCAAGCCTTGATGTCCTCCTCAGTTATCTGATCTTCCTAGCCCACAGCTGGTGCTTGTTATATCAGCCATTAATCACCCTCAGGTGTTTGCATACTAGGAGATAGCCTCCATTCCTACAGGCAGAGCCCCAACTGGTAGTGATCGAGGCTGCCGTGCAACTCCTACATGCAGTGAGGATCAATGCAAGAGAACAGGGGTGGGGGGAACCAACAGAAATTACCTCAGATTCCTATTCTGCCTCCCCAGTCCTCCTCTGCCATCGCAGCATGTACCCCAGCCTAGTTATTTATTCACATTGCATTCAAGGAGCAGCAGTGGCACAGGAGGTTAAGAGCTCATGTATCTAATCTGGAGGAACCGGGTTTGATTCCCAGCTCTGCCGCCTGAGCTGTGGAGGCTTTTCTGGGGAATTCAGATTAGCCTGTACACTCCCACACGCGCCAGCTGGGTGACCTTGGGCTAGTCACAGCTCTTCTGAGCTCTCTCAGCCCCACCTACCTCACAGGGTGTTTGTTGTGAGGGGGGAAGGAGATTGTCAGCCCCTTTGAGTCTCCTGCAGGAGCGAAAGGGGGGATATAAATCCAAACTCTTCTTCTTCTTCTTCTTCTTCTTCTTCATTCCTAACCAATTGCAAACCCACACCGTAATTAAAAGCAATTTGACCTCTTCTTATAGGAAGGTATGATGTGTATGGGTGGGGAACCAAGAAAAAACGCATGGCTGTCACACTGTGACCATGTTTTATAACAAACTAGGGCCAAGTAGTTGGATAAATTCATATGTAAGAAGGTGGCCCTCGTCCTGCTATTTTTAAAAAAAAGTTAGCAAAGGCATTTTTGTCTTGCCCTGCTCACATGGAGTATTACAGCATATTGTCTAAACCAGTGATGGTGAACCTTTTCGAGACCGAGTGCCCAAATTGCATCCCAAAACCCACTTATTTATCGCAAAGTGCCAACACGGCAATTTAACCTGAATGCTGAGGTTTTAGTTTAGAAAAAATGGCTGGCTCCGAGGCGTGCATTACTCAGGAGTAAGCTTGGTGGTGGTTGGTGGCTTTGCTTTGAAGCAATCGTGCAACTCTTCCAATGGGTGAATCATGACCCTAGGAGGGTTTACTCAGAAGCAAGCCCCATTGCCAGCAACCGAGCTTACTCCCAGGTAAAGGATCGCGCTTTACTCCCAGGTAAAGGATTTAGTTCTTCGTGATAAAAAAATCAAACCATGGGTTTTTAACAGGTTACTCTTCTAATCTGCTTCCCCAAAACTAGGTCTTAGGTTTAATGCTAATAATTCCGGTTTCTCCAGCCGCCAGCCCAGATATGTAGGGGACTTCTGTTTTATGGCGCGTGTGCCCACAGAGAGGGCTCTGAATGCCACCTCTGGCACCCGTGCCACAGGTTCGCTATCACTGGTCTAAACTTTACTGTATGTCAGGTTGTGGATGTAAGTACTCCCTGGGAAATGGTCGGTGTCTATTTCTTTTATTCCCACTCCGCTTCACAAGCGTGGAAGTGGTTTTTTGTTGACTTGAGAAAAAGGGACCAATGCAAACCATCTTCAACAACAGAGAGCCCATAAAGGAAAGGACGGCTGTAAAAGAGGACATCAAGATTCAGCTGCGACACATTTACTGGAACAGTAAAGATTCTTTCCAAACGGCCGCACGGAAGCCTTGAAGTGTCCCGGTCGCTTGCCCCTCCCTTTCTGCTCGGAAGCGTGGGAAACCGCACTTCTTGAGGGCGGGTTTTACAAAGATGGATTCCAGGTTCCTCTCCAGTGTTCAGCATTGAGCTGGATATTTCATAAGAACATAAGAACTAGCCTGCTGGATCAGACCAGAGTCCATCTAGTCCAGCACTCTGCTACTCGCAGTGGCCCACCAGGTGCCTTTGGGAGCTCACCTGCAGGATGTGAAAGCAATGGCCTTCTACGGCTGCTGCTGCTCCCGAGCACCTGGTCTGCTAAGGCATTTGCAATCTGAGATCAAGGAGGATCAAGATTGGTAGCCATAGATCGACTTCATAAATCTGTCCAAGCATCTTTTAAAGCTATCCAGGCTAGTGGCCATCACTACCTCCTGTGGCAGCATATTCCAAACACCAATCACACGTTGCGTGAAGAAGTGTTTCCTTTTATTAGTCCTAATTCTTCCCCCCAGCATTTTCAATGAATGCCCCCTGGTTCTAGTATTGTGAGATTTCCTAGGTCTGTCACTGTGATATCAGAAGCAGAATGCCTGTTTTCCATCTAAAGCTCCTTGCAAGAGGGATCATGGGCCAAAGCAATTCCTGCAGGATCCCGGCTTCATGGGTTATTAATGAAAGGTCACTGGGGACAGTTCCCACTTCCCATTTCCTCCCAAACATTTGATTGCTATACTTTGTCTCAGAAAAAGATGTAAGTATGGTCAGTTCAGGTGCAGCGTTTGAGAAAATGGTATGCTTCCGCATTAGATTATATTCCCAAACAAATATGAGAATTATCATTCATTTTTACATGCTGCCTTTGCCAGAACCATTATATTGTGCATTATTGAACATGGTATTTTGATACAATCAAACTGAACCAAAACTTTTTTTTAACTTTCAAACTTTTCAATTTAATTTTATTACATTTATATTCTCCCCCACCCCCCGGCCAAAGTCGGGCTCAGGGCAACATACAAACATTTTTAAAACAGTTTTACAAATACATAAAATTCACTATGCCTGTCATTAAACTCACTAAAAGCACAAGATGGCAAACAAACGAATTTCAGTTTATTGTCAACGGCTTCCACGGCTGGACTCAACTGGTTGTTGTGGGCTTTCCGGGCTGTGTGGCTGTGGTGTGGTAGATCTTGTTCCTAACGTTTCGCCTGCATCTGTGGCTGGCATCTTCAGAGGTGTATCACAGAGAGAGGTGTGTTACACACAGTGTCAGTCAGAATATTTAGTGGGGTATATATTGTCCGTGTCCCGGGGTGGGGAACCAATCAGTAAGTGGGTGGAACTTACTATGCAAAGTTGTGGTTGACTGCATTGTATTGCAGGTGGGGTTTCATTTTCAGCCCATGAAAATCATCTGGCCCAGCTCAGGTACAAAGTCTCCTACAAGCTACCTGAGCATGGGCCGAATCAAGAAGGGGCTTTGCTGCGTTAACTGCACATTGATTATTGTAGGATTAGCCGGCTGGCTCTGGTCAAGGCCAATGGCACGTCCCTGGGGCCAGGGACTACCAGAAGGTTTTTATCTGAGGACTGGAGTGACCTCCACAGGCATAAAAACATAAGAACAAGCCAGCTGGATCAGACCAGAGTCCAACTAGTCCAGCTCTCTGCTACTCGCAGTGGCCCACCAGGTGCCATTGGGAGCTCACATGCAGGATGTGAAAGCAATGGCCTTCCATGGCTGTTTTTTTTTTTTCGCTCCCGAAAGCACCTGGTCTGTTAAGGCATCTGCAGTCCTCAGATCAAAAGAGAGGATCAAGATTGGCAGCCACAGGTCGCACTCTCTCCCCCATAAATCTTGTCCAAGCCCCTTTGGAAAGCTGCTATCCAGGTTAGGTGGCCATCACCACACTCTTCTGTGGTAGCATATGGTCCAACACCAATCACACGCTAAGTGCAAGAAGTGTTTCCTTTATTAGTCCCCTAATTCTCTTCCCCCAGACATTTCTAGCTTAAATGTACGCTTCTGGTTCTAGTAGTGCATTGTGGAGAAAGAGAGAAAAATGTCTCTCTGTCAACATTTTCTACCCCATGCATAATTTTGTAGACATCAATCATATCCCCCCTCAGCCGCCTCCTCTCCAAACTAAAGAGTCCCAAACGCTGCAGCCTCTCCTCATAAGGAAGGTGCTCCAGTCCCTCAACCATCCTCATTGCCCTTCTCTGCACTTTTTCTATCTCTTCGATATCCTTTTTGAGATGTGGCGACCAGAACTGAACATAGTACTCCAAGTGCGGTCGCACCACTTCTTTATATAAGGGCATGACAATCTTTGCAGTTTTATTCTCGATTCCTTTCCTAATGATCCCCAGCATAGAGTTTGCCTTTTTCACAGCTGCCATGCATTGAGTTGACATTCCCATGGAACTATCAACTAAGACGCCCAAATCCAATATGGGGTAACACGGTTGCACAGGTTTGATGGTCCCAGGCTGCTCAGGTTCCTTATTTTTTTTCTTTAGCTTTTTGAGACTCGGGCTGCTTTCTGTGATTTATAGCCCCATTCTCATTTGGGGGGATGATGTGGAGGTGGCCGTCCCTTGGACCTAATTCAGAATTCCACTGGCAACCAGTGCAGCTGCTGAAGCACAGGTGTTATATGCTCTCTCCCCAATGTACCGGTGAAGAGTCTTTCAAACGGAAGCAGGACCCAGACTGAACGTTCTACAACAAAGGAGGTCTGGCATGTTGAGTTCTGTGGCGGAGGAGCGTACAACCCTGCTAACATATTTTTCTGAGACAGACTATAGAACTGTGGTGGCGAACCTATGGCACTCCAGATGTTCATGAACTACAATTCCCATCCCAATTGGCCATGCTGGCAAGGGCTGATAGGAATTGTAGTCCATGAACATCTGGAGTTCCATAGGTTCGCCCCCACGGCGATCGAAGATCTGTGTATCAATTAGGTATCTTGACTTTTTTTTTTGGTATGGGGCCTGCGAACCTCCAGTGTGATAAAGTGGTTAGAGCAGAGATGTCCAACTCTGGTGCTTCAAGATGTTCATGGACTACAATTCCCATCAGCCCCTGCTGGCATCATGCTCTCATCATGCATGATGCCAGCAGGGGCTGATGGGAATTGTAGTCCATGAACATCTGAAGCACCAGAGTTGGACACCTCCGGGTTAGTGTGTCAGGCTGGGATCTGAGAGTCCCAGGTTTGAATTCCCATGGAAGCTTGCTGGGTGTCCTTGGGTCAGTCATAGCCTCTCAGCCTAATGTACCTCACAGGGTCGTTGTGAGAATAAAATGGAGGAGAGAAGAATGGGGGTCCCCATTGGGCGGAAAGGTGGAGTACCAATGAATTAAATAACAGGGAAGGAGGAAAACAGAGGAGAAGAGGAAATGTTTCTTACTCATGCTCCTCCCCCCATATCCTTCAGAAGTGCCCCCGCACAGGAGCATATTTTGTCTACTTCCTGTTCCTGTGGGTGCCTGCGTGCATAACTCCATTTCACTAAAAGGTGAAATGACTAACATTTTTAGAATAGTCACGGATAAATCATGAGGCTGAAGATAAACACAACGGATACAGAATACACGGAAGTCTAGGATCTGTTCCATATCGATCCTTCCTATAACGTCAAGGAAATGCGTGTGCCGGTTTATTTTAAAAACTGGTTCCTCTTGCTGAAACACAGTCAACTCATACCAGCGAGGAAAGTCAAACCAGGTGAAGTTTTAAAACCTCATCACCGCCTTCCAATATGATCTCAAGTTATTCCAGTTATGCCACTTCCGTTCTCATTAAGTGATTCCCCCCCCCCTTTTGCTCTTCCTGTCTAGGGTTACTGACAGGTGTTGTTGTGGATTCTGGAGACGGAGTGACCCATATCTGTCCAGTTTATGAAGGTTTCTCCCTTCCTCATCTCACCAGAAGGCTAGACATCGCCGGCAGAGACATCACCAGATACCTAATCAAGGTAATTAAATCCACGTTGAAGTCCACGTCATCCAAATACAGCTTTGTGCTTTTGTTTGCTCAAAAGACTGTTTAAGAACAAAACAGAAACCATGCCAAGGAAGTCGTTATTCTACAGAAGATTAAAATCTGTCAGGGAAGAAAGAGGGATTCCAAGATACCCAGAGGCTGGGACTGAACTTAGTTTCTTCTGGAACTTCTTGAGTTCCAAGCTGTCTCTATATATCTTTTTTTTTTACCCTTGACCCTTCAGTTTGCATGGGCCACCAATATGCGATTAGAGCAGAGGTCTGCAACCTGCGGCTCTCCAGATGTTCATGGACTACAAATCCCATCAGCCCCTGCCAGCATGGCCAATTGGTCTGATGGGAATTGTAGTCCATAAACATCTGGAGAGCCGCAGGTTGCAGTCCCCTGGATTAGAGCCAGTGTTTCTATAGAAATTCACTGGCCTCCTCTGCATCAGGTGTCAAATACTCACCTTCCACGAGAGGAACTATCCTTTTTTGTGTGACTTTCTTCCAGAAATGCCTATAACATTCTTTTAAATAGTTGGCCAAAGCTTTGAACACAGCAGCATAGCTCCTCAAAGCCGCATTGCACCTGCGGCTTAAAGTAAAGCTATAGGTCCGCACAAAGTTCGAAACATCAGTGGGGAAGGGGGCATTACAGCAAGATGCTACAGAGAACCAAGTGAGTCGCTAATCGTGGCTTACAGTTCAGAAGATGTTTGGTGCTAGTTATTGGGAGGGACGCTTGGTAAACCAAGGGCCACAACCAAGAAGGCCCTGACTACTTTAGACACCTGCCTGGCTTCGGAGGGTTGAGAATTAGGGGCTGCAAAGGAGACCCCCCCCCCTCAAAAAAAAAATTAGCAGGCAGTTGTAGAAGCGAGGAGACGTTACCTGCAACCAAACACCACACTTTCAAGCTGGGAAGGCGTTTCTAGTGCTAGTCAGCTGCCTTTTATCTCCGTTGAAGCTTCTGACTGGTTTCAAAGGCAGCTGTTTGCAGAGTGCCTCTTAGTCATTGTATCTGGAAGCGGTCAGAGCAGGGATAACCATGGCCAGACCTTGTAATCATTAAGAAAAGGTGCAGCCTTCGAGCTGGCAAAAGGTGTTACACAAGCAGAGGAAATCAGTGTTTTCATCTGTGGGCACAATTCTTCACAGCCCCTTCCTCTCAAAGCATTATTGGCACGAACTGGTCCTTGAAGGGCATATCTACGGGTTGGCATTTTGCATTAGTGTGAGTTCCTCCTTTTTTAAACTTTTTTTTAAAAAAGGAAACTTGCACCATCCTGCCGTACTCAGTACGCAGCTGATGTACATTTTGCGCTCAGATACTCCCGAGTACAAAATGAGATGTGAGGCTCAGCCTTTGCACAAATGTACATTGTAACTGACAATGTATTGTCGAAGGCTTTCACGGCCGGAATCACTGGGGTTAGGTACTTCGGTTGTATGGTTACAGAAATCTTCTAGCAGCATTCTTCTCTGCCGATTTTCAGGGAGCTGAGGCATCTTCAGGAGGATCTCGGATAGGATGCCAGCCACAGATCCTTCTGAAGATGCTTTTGCAGCCCCAGATGCAGGTATGTAAACGGCCAGGAGGAGAGAGTGCTGCTAAAACACAGCCATGAAGCCCGGAAACCACACAGCACCCCATTGTAACTGACAGCTAGTGCCATAACGAGAAACTACAGAACGTAAATATTCTGGTAACAAGGAGGCTGAATGAATTTGTGCGATATTTCTCCACAGCATCCTTGGTGCCCCAACTTCTGTTGTGTACTTCACCTCATGCGCTGAGCTGGGTCACCATGTAGTGGAGTCTAGAGCTTGGATAATGTCTGCCAAATTTTGGTTGTGCCTTTGTTTTTAATCCCAACCCCATAGTCTAATAGCTTGTTTGCTTGCTGATTCATATCACTCTAAATGGTCCCTCGCAGTTCAACATAACATTAACACCCTAGGCCAGTGATGGCGAACCTATGGCACGGGTGCCAGAGGTGGCACTTGGAGCCCTCTCTGTGGGCACGCACACACAGAGTTCATCAAGTGGGGGGCAGAAAATCACACACACCCCGCACACACACACATCTAGGCTGATCTGGGCCACTGAGCATGACGTGCGTGCACCGCGGTGAGCAGGGAGGACTTGGCTGGCGGGCCTGGTGCCTGTGCTCCGGGTGTCTGCTGCCTGAGGGGGGTGGGGGGGCACAGAGGAAGCAGAGATGCTAGAGAGGCACAGAGCGGTGCACGTGGGACTTGCTGGAGGCTAGGGCAGGCTGACCCCTTCTCGAGCGGGTGGGGTGGAGGAAGAGGGAGGCAACCTTTTTTTTCTAAACTAAAACCTCAGCATTCAGGTTAAATTGCTGGGTTGGCACTTTGCGACAAATAAGTGGGGTTTGGGTTGCAATTTGGGCACTCGGTCTCAAAAAGGTTCGCTATCACTGCCCTAGGCATTGACTTAGAAGTCCTTGTCAGCTATTTATTCCGGACGATGAAAAGAATCTGGGACGTTGAAAAACAATATTAGATGTTGGAACGAATAAGATTTGCTCCTCGTACGCTCATGGTCTGTCCTTCTCACAGAGGGCTATGGCCCAGTATTTCATGAATTTAATAATCCTCTCTTGGCATCAAGCCCTCATGCTGGCCAGATTGAATATTCTCTCCCAAATCTTGCAGTGGTTAAGTTATAGGCAGATATTTGGAATATTCCTCAACGGAGAAAAGAATTTGCATGTGGGACCCAACTTTAAAGAACCTTGAAATCCTATTGAAGCATATTGGTCCCTCTTGCATGCTGTCCGGGTTGCAAGTGACTCCGGGAACCTGTGTTCTCAACTGATTTATTCCTTCAAGTCTCAACGAGAGTGGATGACCGAAGTATTGAATTTCTTGTCACTGATAATGATCTTGAGGTTACTGCGAAAGTAGCGGAATTTTTAGCAATTATGTCTTCAAAAAGAGTTCCTCGGGACAAGTGTGATGTTAATTAACTCATTAATTTTACAGCGAAAACTTTTTAATATCCTTTTTTGAATGCCAGTAGAGCTTGTGTGTGAATACTCTGGTGTCTTTGCCACATAAATTGCTATTTAGATTCATTGACTTAGGGGGCCATTTTCCTTTGATTATATGTGAAAGTGCAGTGGTTTCCCGATCTATCACTAACGATCTGCCCCTTCAACCCCAGCTGCTGTTGCTCCGAGGTTATGCCTTCAACCATTCCGCTGATTTTGAGACAGTGCGTATGATTAAAGAAAAGCTCTGCTATGTGGGCTACAATATCGAACAGGAGCAGAAGCTGGCTTTGGAGACGACTGTGCTGGTGGAGTCCTACACTGTAAGTAGTGTCCCGGCTGCTGGCTATATCGCTGCCGCCTTATCGTCTCTAGGGCTAATTAGAACACTGCCCACAGAGATTTGAGCTTTCCGAGAAGGATTTGGTTGTATTGTCGAAGGCTTTCGTGGCTGGAATCAACTCGCTGTTATAGGTTTTCTGGGTGTGTGGCCATGGTCTGGTAGCTTTTACTCCGAACATTTTGCCTGTCTCTAGAGCTGGCATCTGCAGAGCGCGTCACGGGGTGAGATGTGTTTCTCTCCACAGTACATCTTACCATGACATGCCCCGAGGAGGCCAGCCATAGATGCAGGTAGAATGTTAGGAGCAAAAACTACCAGACTGTGGCCACGCATCCCAGAAACCCCACAACAGCCAAGGATGTGGCGCTTGTTATATTTCAAATTGGCTGTGTAGGAGTCGCCCTCTCTCAAATCACTTAGTAAACAAGACATATCCAGTCTCCAGCACAGAAATTTGGCTGGATATTGGAAAGCCTTCTTGAGTTGTACTTCAGGGTACTTTATCAAGCAGGAAGTTACCTATTCACAATTGTTTCCCAGTCCTTCCTTCAGCGTTCTGTGGGGAGGAATGCTGGCATTGCCTCAGTCCCATCGTTTGGGTTAGCCAGTTCATCCTTGTAATACTGTGACTAAACAAACCAGCCAGTTAGCTGCCCTAAACAGAATCAGCCTATTACCTTAAAAGGTAAAGTTTCCCTTTCAGACGTATCCGACCCTGGGGTACCACTGCGAGCAGTGATTTTATAGGCAAGCCGTTTTTGTGGGGTAGTTTGCCATTGCTTTCCCTGGCTATTCTTTACCCCCTAGCTGTATGCTAGGTACTCATTTACCGACCAAGGAATGGATGGACGGTTGGGTTGACCATGAACCAGCTGCCAGGATAACTGACCCACAGAGGGCTCGAACTCCTGACCATGTAAGTGGCAGCGCAAGCACTTAACCACTACGCCACGCGGCTCTTGCCTGTTACCTTACTTAGCTGGCAAACCCCAAAATGGATAAACTGGCCTGATAGGTTGTGAGAGCAGGAAAAGCCGAGGACACAAGAGCCAGCATTTCCAACAGTGCCGCCACCTTCCGAAAAGAAATGTGCCACTTGGAGTGAAACATGTTTTGCGGCTAGATTCTGGTGGGGACGTTACAAATTTTAATTGGGTCCAAAGCAGGGGTCTAAATCACTCTGAAGAACTAGAGTAGCGAGGAAAGTATCGGTTCTGAAGGAAGTTCAAGAGGCTGACATCTTTATGGGCAAAAGCGAAAGCATACATAGGCAAATCGACAGCAAGATCTTGCAGAACTTTTGCAGCAAATACACAAGGACTAATTATGCATACACTACTTACCACTACGGCTGTTTGCTTTGCAGTGGATTTTTCCCAGTTTTTGTTTGTTTGTTTGTTTATTATTTAGATTTGTAGACCGCCCCATCCCCAAGGGGCTCTGGGCGGTGCACAACAGTGTCAATATACATACAAGATATAACAAGGATCACAATAGTGACCACATTTAGGGGTTCTCCCCCTGCGAAGTGTCCCTAGTTGAGCCAATCCGCCATTTTGCCCATCCCCCACTTGCTCACTGTTTCTGTGCAACCACCATTAGGAGAAGTTGCCTTCCGCCTTTTCTTTCCCTGTCATCTTTGGTCTACTGCAGTGGTGGCGAACCTTTGGCACTCCAGATGTTATGGACTACAATTCCCATCAGCCCCTGCCAGCATGGCCAATTGGCCCTGCTGGCAGGGGCTGATGGGAATTGTAGTCCATAACATCTGGAGTGCCAAAGGTTCGCCACCATGGGTCTAGTGTTAGTTTGCTAGACCATGTCAATTTCACTGGGTGAAAATTTGTTCAAAACTGAAAATTTTGAAAAAAATTAAATTCAAAATTAAAAAATTAAATTCAAAAACTTTTAATCCTTTTGAAAAAGTGGCTGAAAGACAGGGAGGAACTTCTGCGGTGTGGTTGAGGAAAGGCAGGGCAGAGCGAGAAAACCCAAAGAATGCTAAGCGCATGCTGATCGCCTTCATTTTCCCTGTGAAGGGAGAGGAAAAGTTGCACTTTCAGAGTTTTCACACGCCTCAGGGATTCTCTGATCTGAGGGTGACTGCTGAAGAGGGAGAAACGTCTGTGTAATCGAGAATCAAACCTGAAAGGAATGTGTGCTCAATGCGAAGGAAACCGAGATCAAGACTTTGCTGTAAACTTCACTCCTTTACTGCCGTTTAATTTAGCTGCTGCCATATAACCATCTATGTTTCTCTAGACCAGTGGTTCTCAACCTTCCTAATGCTGCGACCCTTTAATACAGTTCCTCATGTTGTGGTGACCCCCAACCATAAAATTATTCGTGTCTCTGTTCCTAAGACCATCAGAAATATGTGTTTTCCGATGGTCTTAGGGCTACTCCTGTGTAGGGGCAAGGGTCGCTCGACTCCCCAAAGGGGTACAATACGCACTCCACAGGTTGAGAATCGCTGCGCTTTTAGACTAGTGGCAGTGGTGGAACCTTTGGCACTCCATGATGACTTAAGAGCATCAGCCAGCCCCGCGCAGCATGGCCAATTGGCCCTCGCTGGCAGGGGGGCTGGGCTGATGGGAATTGTAGTCTGGCATGAGCATCTGGAGTGCGCTAAAGGCTCCTCGCCACCACTGCCTCTAGGACAGTGCAAGCTATGACCCCATGGAATGATTGAGTAATATGATTTCGAGGGATTCGGATGACTTGTTCCAAGAGGTCATCTCCACTGTCTCTCTGCTCCGGAAGTGATTTGAGTTGGAACTTTGGAGAGCCAGGGGGAGTCCAGTCTAGTTACTGACCTCTGTGACTCCTTAGTCTTTGGGGAGAAAAAGTTCCTGAAACATTTCTCAGGATCATGTTTTCCATTAGTCACATTTTATGCAATCTCCCTGGTGGGAAGAAAGGGATCGAACCTCATCCGTTTCTCCACTTTGTTGGATTTGTGGATCTCAGTTTCATTACCAGGACTCGTCACGGTTCGTCTCCTGCTTCTGGTGGCGTTTTTGAGCCGTAAAGACTGAACCAGAAGAGGTAAGACCGGCCATAAATCAGGAACTTATTTCGGGAGCTGCTAGTCCGTGGCCATCTTGGTTCTCCTCTCCCATAAGCATATAAATGGCCGTGGACAACTCAATACTGCACCAAACTGTAACCAGTAGAAAAATGAATCTATACTTCTTAACATACTTTTAAGAACACTGCTACTTTAATTTACTTGCCTAAGAGGAATCACTGACTTTTAAGCAAACAGGATATGTGTTAAAGGTTAGTTTGTCCTGTGAGGCAAGAAAAGCCAATTTTTAGAGGTGCTTCCCCGAAAATACGACCTACTCAGAAAATGATTTTTCAGGATTTTTGGAGGAGGCTTAAAATATAAGCCCTACTCCAAAAATAAGCCCTACCGGTAGTTACATCTCAGGATGGTGTGATCCAGCAGGGCGCTCCCTGCCAATGAGGATGCAGCTTGCATCACACGTGACTGGGAAGCAGGGGCTGCTGAGAGCCCGCCTTAATGAATTGTGAAGGTACCGTATTTCCCCTAAAATAAACCCTATCCCGAAAATAAGCCCTAATTCATCTTTTGGTGATGCATTACCAAATGTCTTATTTTCGGGGAAGCACGATAGGTAATACCTTCCAATCTCATATTATCAAAAAACCATGCAGTTAGCTATTTGCCCGATACAAACAGGCTGGACTCAGCCAATCGGTGTGCTTTGTCCGCTGTTCAACACCCCCTCCCCCCCCCCCCCCCGTGGCCAGTAGCTTGCTAATAACATTGTTTAGTCTGTTGCACCGTAAGCATCATTAATTAGCAACAATAAATATATGCTTTCCACAGGCACAGATAATTAGTGGAGTCTTAAAACAGACTATCTTCCTCTTTTCAAACAACGCACGTGAACTTTGCCCTACCGACTCAATCTACACTTTATACAGAGTAGGGCAGTGGTGGCGAACCTTTGGCACTCCAGATGTTATGGACTACAATTCCCATCAGTCCCTGCCAGCACGGCCAATTTGCCATGATGGCAGGGGCTGATGGGAATTGTAGTCCATAACATCTGGAGTGCCAAAGGTTCGCCACCACGGGAGTAGGGGGTCCCCAACCTATTTGAGCGGGTGGACACAAAATGACTGCTGCAGGAGAAAGAGCCGGCCACAAAATGACTGTCAAAGCTTCCTTTTAGCCACATGGTGAAGAAGAAGAGTTTAGATTTATACCCCCCTTTTCTCTTCTCAGAGTGGCTTATAAACTCCTTTCCCTTCCTCTCCCCACAATAAACACCTTGTGATGTAGGTGGGGCTGAGAGAGTTCTGAGAGAACTGCGGCTAGCCCAAGGTTACCCAGAAGGCTTCCTGTGGTGGCAGGGGGAAACAAATCGAATTCACCAGATAAGATTCTGCCGCTCATGTAGAGGAGTGGGGAATCAAACCCGGTTCAGCACATTAGAGTCCACCTGCTCTTAACCACTACGCCATGCTGGCTCTCCTTTTGCAGCTGTGTCAGCTTCCAGAGCAATGTATTTTTTTAAAAAATACACACAGCCAATCAAAAGCCCACCCCTTCCTGAAAGCCCTTGCCAGGCACCAAGGGAAGTGTCGCCATGTTTGGCATCCGTACCATAGAGCAGGCCAAGCTAATGCATGACGTGACCCATTGGAGTATGTTTTGGAGATTCCCACTGAGAAGCTTGAACCAGCCTTGGGTTGCTGGGTAGGGGGCGGGGGGCGTGTCCAGTAGCAACCAGGTGCTTGCACGATGCAGCCTGCGTTTGGTAGATTTCATAATTTAGGGGGTGCCTTCTGTCGTTCAGCTCCCAGATGGCCGGATTATCAAAGTGGGCGGCGAACGGTTTGAGGCCCCGGAAGCCCTGTTCCAGCCTCACCTGATTAACGTGGAGGGGGTCGGCGTGGCCGAGCTGCTCTTCAACACCATCCAGGCTGCAGATATTGACACCAGGTAAGTGTCTGTCCCCTATCTGTGACAGGTGGGGTGGGCCAGGGGCACATCTGGAAATTGCAGCGAGGCTTTCGGGCGAGGGATGAAGCCAATGTCCAGGGGCACCATCATGACTTAACATTAACTTCGGTGTGAGATTTTGTGGGTCATAACCTGAGAGCTAGCAATGCAGTTGCACTAACTAAGCTAAGCATGTTATCGATGTTGTAGCTGGTTTCTCAGAGCCTGTGCAGAGTTCCTTGTGGTACCTTTATACATATGATTGTACTCCTGTCTATCATAGTAACACCATTACCAAATTTGCCGATGACACAACAGTGGTGGGGCTCATCTCTGGAGGGGATGAGTCTGCCTATCCGAGTGAGGTGGACCGATTGCTCTCATGGTGCAGGGAAAATAACCTGGTTCTTAATACTAACAAGACAAAGGAGCGTATAGTGGACTATAGAAGGAATAGCTCAGAAATTCAGCCCTTGACTATAAATGGAGATCAAGTAGAACGGGTGGCTAGTTTTAAATTTCTGGGCGTTATGATTAAAGAGGACTTGACCTAGGGCGTACAGTACAGGTGGTTAAGAAGGCCCAGCAAAGACTGTACTATCTGAGACTGTTAAGGAAACAACAACTGAATGGAAAACTCCTGGTGTCCTTTTACCGCTGTGCTATAGAGAGTGTCTTAACCTACTGCATCTGTGTATGGTTCTCCAGTTGCACAGTGGCAGATAGGAAGGCGCTCCAAAGGGTGATCACTACTGCACAGAGGATTATTGGCTGCCCTCTCCCCTCCTTGGAAGAACGCTATAATTCCCGAAGCCTAAAGAAAGCCCAAAATATTCTGAGAGACCTGTCTCATCCAGCACACTCTCTTTTTGAACTGTTACCATCTGGCAGACGATACAGGTCTATCAAAACTAGGACAAAGAGGCTTAGAGACAGCTTCTACTCTAGAGCTGTGGCTATGCTGAATTCCGTGGCTTCGTGTTGATGTGTTTGGGGCTGTGTAGTTTTGTGTAGTTAGCAAGTTTTAGAATTCGTCACAGTGAACCACAGCCCCTCTCAAAGGCCAAGTGCAAGCCCAACCATGAATCGACAGAATTAGGTGTTATCCCGGTTGGTGAGAGAGGTCAGAGGTTTAAACAGACATGGAAATATTTGGGTGCTGTGTGATTTCCGGGCTGTATGGCCGTGTTCTAGCAGCATTCTCTCCTAGCGTTTCGCCTGCATCTGTGGCTGGCATCTTCAGAGGATCTGAAGCTAAGAAATGCCAGGCACAGATGCAGGTGAAACGTCAGGAGAGAATGCTGCTAGAACACGGCCATACAGCCCGGAAACCACACAGCACCCCAGTGATTCCAGCCGTGAAAGCCTTCGACAATACATTAGACATGGAAATAGTTTACATGAAAAGCAACGGGCACAGGTTTGTCTGTTATTTACTGACAAACTGTTAAGAACAGCCAATTAAGAAGAAGAAGAAGAGTTTTGATTTATATCCCCCCTTTCTCTCCTGCAAGGAGATTCAAAGGTTCTTACAATCTCCTTTCCCTAAACACCCTGTGAGGTGAGTGGGGCTGAGAGAGCTCCGAAGAACTGTGTCGAGCCCAAGGTCACCCAGTTGGCATGTGTTGGAGTGCACAGGCTAATCTAGTTCACCAGATAAGCCTCTACAGTTCAAGTGGCAGAGCAGGGAATCAAACCTGGTTCTGCAGATTAGAGTGCACCTGCTCTTAACCACTACACCATGCTATCCAGCACATCGAATTGACATTCAGAATCTGATTTGAAAATGGCCTCAGAGAATATTGGAGGGGGGGGGGCTATAGCCAATTCAGCCTTCATTGAGGGGTTGCTTACTCAATGATGGCTTCGGTTGCTTTTTATGGAAGCAGAAACATCCTTGAGGATTCTGTGTTTGTATCATTTATGGTCTAAAAATGGCACGTCTGTATTTTAGGTCAGAGTTCTACAAGCACATCGTGTTGTCCGGAGGTTCCACAATGTACCCAGGGCTGCCTTCCCGACTGGAACGCGAGCTGAAACAGCTTTACTTGGAACGGGTCCTGAAAGGTGATGTGGAGAAACTCTCTGTAAGTAGTCCTTAAACTTACTGATCTTTTAACTTTTGGATATGCAGGACCGTCACTAGAGGGAGCACAGGGATTGGCGAGAGACTCAGGACAGTCTTCATTGAGTTTCTAGCTTACAAATGGCTAGCTTTGCATAGTTTAGTTATTTAGATGCACTCAGAATTGCGTTATGCTGCACATTGTCTTGGATTGAATTAGGATTTCAGGTAAATGTGTTTAGGGACGTGCAACTTCTGTGCTATTACTGACCTGATCTCATCAGACCTCAGAAATTAACCAGGGTCAGGCCCAGTTTGGACCTGGATGGGAGATCGTCAAGAAATACCACAGTTGTTATGCAGATGGCAATGACAAACTATCTCTGATAGTCTCTTACCTTGAGAACCTTACTGGGTTACCATACGTTGACTGTGAGTTTCTGGCTCCTTGCACACACAGCACACATACCAATTGCTCTATTATTCTCGTTTATTCTCTCCTCTCTTCCTTTTCTTGATGCAAATGAAAACCTATGTTCTTTTGGCTCCAAATCAGAATTCCGAACCGTGGTTAATCCTGGTTTGGGGAGCCAGAGAACGAACCATAATTTGTAATTTGAACATAACAAACCAAGGTTTGTGAAAGCAGAAAAATCTTAACTGCCCAGTCCCACACAAGAGAAGGGAAAGATCATGTGACGTGCAGGAATTGCCTTCTCGTAACTGTGGTTTTTCATTCCACATGGATCATGGGTGTTGGAGAACTTTCCTCATTTTGCCAACTGTTTATCTGTAATATTATAGCAAATTAAACAATTGAAGAAGATGGACTGCTTTTTGAAAAAAAACATTTTAAAAAACCCATATTAGAGAAGGACAGGAGCGAAAGGAGATTCTTATGGAATTGTTTTCAGCAAGAGACCTCCTGAATTTAATGGGATAACCTTCCAGAAGAAGTCAATAAATCAGTGCTATGTTTGTGCCAGCTAAGTTATTTAAGTAAATTTTTCTTAGATCAGAGTGGACAGTAGAAGGTTTTAGTTGAACTGACAGAGTATATATATACAACCCCAGAGAGTTTTATCGTTTGTTTAACACCTTCCCTTATATATTTCATTGAAGGTAAAGCCAGAAAAGTTATTTAGGTTCTAGGTTATGAATGCAGTTTAATATTTTGTGTCCAATATTTAACATTTGTGCAGATGGAAATGTTGGTATTGGTGATGGCAATGTATCCCTTGATTGGATTTTTGTTCGAAGTAGCCGTACCAACTCTCCCGGATTTTATATCAACCTCTGAATAAATATTTTTATCGTAAAACAAACAAACAAAAAAACCTGGCCCTAAGAGGGGAGTTAAACACAACAATATCTTCAAGTTACTGAAAAGAAGAAGAAGAAGAAGAGTTTGGATTTATATCCCCCCTTTCTCTCCTGCAGGAGACTCAAAGGGGCTTACAATCTCCTTGCCCTTCCCCCCTCACAACAAACACCCTGTGAGGTGGGTGGGGCTGAGAGAGCTCCGAGAAGCTGTGACTAGCCCAAGGTCACCCAGCTGGTGTGTGTGGGAGTGTACAGGCTAATCTGAATTCCCCAGATAAGCCTCCAGAACTCAAGCAGCAGAGCTGGGAATCAAACCCGGTTCCTCCAGATTAGATACACGAGCTCTTAACCTCCTACGCCACTGCTGCTCTTACAGAGATGTCATAGAATAGAATACAGGCGAGAGCAGGGGTCTGCAATCTGCGCTCTCCAGTTGGCCATGCTGGCAGGGGCTCTCCAATTGGCCACGTTGACAGGGGCTGATGGGAATTGTAGTCCATGAACATCTGGAGAGCCGCAGGTTGCAGACCCCTGGGCTAGAGATTTGCAGGAGGTGCCGTGGCTCAGTGGTAGAGCCTTTGCTTGGTGCATAGAAGGTCTCCAGTTAAAAAGATCAGTTCGTAGCTGATGTGAGACGCCTCTGCATGGAGAGCAGCTGCCAGTCTGAGTAGGCGGTTCTGACACTGGTGGACTAATGTTTCCGCAGAAGGCAACGTCAGACATTCCAAGTCCTGCAAGATAAAACTCCCTAACAAGATCATCCCCTCTGCCAGCTCTCTTAAATAGCGTTGCCAGTGCCTGCCCACCTCCCCGAAAGAGCAGTTTGAATTTCAGTCCTGCGACCCTAGTTTTGGGGGGCCTTCTTCCAGTAACACCGTTCTCCTTCTTGTCCCTGCAAGAAATTCAAAATCCGCATAGAAGACCCGCCCCGTCGGAAGCACATGGTGTTCCTGGGGGGCGCCGTGCTGGCAGACATCATGAAGGACAAAGACAACTTCTGGATGACCCGGCAGGAATACCAAGAGAAGGGCGTGCGTGTCCTGGAGAAGTTGGGTGTGACGGTTCGATAAATGCGGGCAGCATCCTCCCGGCTCAGATGTTCGCATTCCTTCTCCCGGCAGTCTTTGAGAACGCCTTTGGTTTTACACTAATGGGACAGGCCTGTGCCTCTTCGACCCGAAGGCCAGGTTTTGGGTTCTAGTACTTTCTTTTTTTTTGTCTGTTTTGGTATTGGATCACGTGGTTGTATTTTGATGACTTAATTGGACCACTTCTCTGCAAGTAAAGCCAGGGCGGGTGAAGCCTGGCTTTTCCGTCTGGTTGGTTTTTCCCTGTGGCAGCTGGGTTAATTACAGTAGACTTGTTTTCACAATATTATAGTGCCCCTCTTCAGCTTTTGTGTGTTTCTCATCGTGGGTGAGAATCCATTGAGCGGGAGAGAGGTTTTTTTTGTTTGCTGCTAGGTACCTGCCACCGTTTTAGCAGGACAGAATTTTTTACTTTGCTATCAGATAACCTGCCTTCATTTTTAGCAAGGGAGAATTTCTGCATTGCTAACGGGTACCTAACATCATTTGTTCACAGGAAAATGGTTCTACCTGCCGCTGTTTTTTAGCAGGACAGAATTTTTGCTTGGCTGCCAGGTAACCTGCCTTCATTTTTTACCAGGAGAGAATGTTTGCTTTGCTCTCAGATAACCTGCCATCATTTTATACTGTTCCATCGGGGTCGGGGAACGTTGGTGACTGTATCGTACCTTGCTTAGGGAGTGTGTAGGCAGGTGAAGCTTTCAGCCAATAGCCAATCTTTAATACTCTCCCAGAGTACTTTGGACACTGTGGACGTAAGGGATCAGATCCCGTGGATTGGTTCCACGTGTAGAGGAACTTTCCTTTGTCAGAAAGGGGGTTTCCTGAGCCTCTTGTGTCAGAACGTGGCTCCTTCCACCGGAGGAAAAGGCCTCCTCCAATAGAACAGATCTGCGGGAATGACCACAGAGCTTCTGAAATGAAGTAACACAGAAAACTGTTAGTGTCTAAAACTGGGCAGGAATGCAGAGGGGGAAACACAAACAGCCTTTTAAAGTTTCCTCAAAAGAGTTAGCAGTTCCAGTTACAAAACAACAGTAACAAACCAGAAACTCTCTTGTATTATTCTGTCAAATAAATTTCTAGTGGCTATGACTTGGCTCTAGATAGCTTTTCCCCCTATAGGATGTATACGGTTTATTTCCTTTACTGTTTTCTCCCCTCCTCTTGTTTTGGTACTACAGTATCTTTTTCATTACCAAAATGGGCTTAATGGTGTGTTTGCTTCTTCTTTTTTTAAAAAATGGGAAATGTTAATTATGTCATCTGGGACTGGATTCCCTGCATATAATCTATAGAAAGAGTAATATGTTCAGGAAAAGTCTGTGAATATTCTAATTTACTGGTACAATATTACAAAATACGAGAAGCAGAATTGTATTAAATTTCAGACGCAAACTCAGTGCCAAGAAATTGCTAATTGGTTTTTTTTTTAAAAAAAAAATAACTGTTAAATGTTATTTAAAATCACCCAGATATTTATATAAGAACCTGTCGGTAGGTTATGAACAATGACCTATATTTGTAGCAGTTAAAAAATAATAATCTTGGAATGCTGATCTTGTAGTAAGCAGGTAGATTCTGAACATTGACCAGTTCCGTTCTTGACTCGGGGAGGGAGGTGAAATAAAACGAGTATTTGCAATACTGTTTCATTAAAGACACACACGCTGTTGGAACCGATGTGTAGTGATCCTTGTCTTTCATAGTTGTACCCGCCGGACAATACTGCGGAGGAAAGAAGCCAATCTTTACTTGAACACACTTCCTGAATTCTCCCGTGTTCCTCCTTTGTCCATCCCTGTGTGCCAGGAGGAAGCAGCCAGCAGGGGGGAAACTGAGGCAGGAAGACCTCCTGTCAGAACAACTAGGAAGCACAGCACCCACAGCACGGTCACCCCAGGTGAATAAGACTGCTTGCAGAGGAAAAACTTACATTTGAAGTGACACTTATGGTTTCTCCCCACGTCTTCCTGGGTGTAAGCAACAAAAGAGCAACAGCCCTCATAGACCAGCCCAGGACCAAGACCAGCCCAATCTTGTCCAAGCTCAGAGGCTAAGCAGGGTCAGTACTTGGATGGAAGACCACCAAGGAAGGCTGAGGCTGCTGTGCAGAGAAAGGCAGTGGGAGATTTGAATGGGAAATCATCACGGAAGACTGGGGATGCTGTGCAGAGGAAGAACGTGAGAGCTTGGATGAGGGACCCACAAGGAAGACTGAGACTGCTATGCAGAGGGAGTTAATGGAAGACTAGGATGGGAGACTACCAAGGAAGGCTGGGGCTGGTATGCAGATGAAGGCAGTGGGAGACGACTAAGGAAGACAGGTTGCTATGCAGAGGAAGGCAATGAGAGACCATCAAGAATGAATGTAGAGGGAGGCAATAGGAGATTACCAAGAAAGATAGGTTGCTATGCAGATGAAGACAATGGGAGACCACCAAGAAAGACAGGTTGCTATGCAGAGGAAGGCAATGAGAGACCATCAAAAATGAATGTAGAGGGAGGCAATGGGAGATTACCAAGAAAGACAGGTTGCTATGCAGAGGAAGACAATGGGAGACCGCCAAGGAAGACAAGTTGCTATGCAGAGGAAGGCAATGAGAGACCATCAAGAATGAATGTAGAGGGAGGCAATGGGAGATTACCAAGAAAGACAGGTTGCTATGCAGGGGAAGACAATGGGAGACCACCAAGGAAGACAGGCTGCTATGCAGAGGAAAGCAATGAGAGACTATCAAGAATGAATGTAGAGGGAGGCAATGGGAGATTACCAAGAAAGACAGGTTGCTGTGCAGATGAAGACAATGGGAGACCACCAAGGAAGACAGGTTGCTATGCAGAGGGAGGCAATGAGAGACCATCAAGAATGAATGTAGAGGGAGGCAATGGGAGCTTACCAAGAAAGACAGGTTGCTATGCAGATGAAGACAATGGGAGACCACCAAGGAAGACAGGCTGCTATGCAGAGGAAGGCATTGGGGGGATCATAAAAAATGAGTGGGGCTCCTAGGTAGAGGGAGGCAAATGGGAGCTTACCAAGAAAGACAGGTTGCTATGCAGATGAAGACAATGGGAGACCACCAAGGAAGACAGGTTGCTATGCAGAGGAAGGCATTGGGGGATCATAAAAAATGAGTGGGGCTCCTAGGTAGAGGGAGGCAATGGGAGACTTGGGTGGCACACCATCAAGGAAGATGGGCTGCTATGCAGAGGAAGGCAAGGTGAACCATTTCTGCTGATTTCTTGCCTTCAAAATTCTATGAGGTTGAACTTCAGGGGGTCACCAGGAGTCAATTACACTTTACCTTACCTTACACTTTACCTTACTGCGAGAAAGAAGGCCCTAACCAAGGAAGACATTTTAATGTCATACATGACGGTGGGCTGGATGTCCATCATCTGAATTGTACGTTGTACGTTGACTATTCTTCGTGTTTCCAATCATTTTTGTTACCATTTCTGCTTCATTTGCTATCTTTGCCATGCTATTCCTCTCGTATGGAAATTCCCAGTAGCCATTAAATAGTATTTCTCTGCAAATGGCAAAGTGTGCCTCACTAAAGAATGCAAAGTGAGCCTCACTGCCTGTTATGGCTTTAGATAGATAGATATTTATTATTACGGCCTTTTGGCCAGCCAAAGCCTGTTATGGCAATTTCCCTCCCCACTAAAAACTGCTGTTTAATTTCAAGTACTCCTAAGTCAGGGAAAAAAACCCTTTGCATTTGTATCAAATGCTTGTGGTTGTCCTCCGGTTTCCCACAAATCCATGGCTTGCCCTCTTTTCCTGTGACTTCTTGTGGGGCTCTTCACCAAATTCTCCAGCCTACTTCACCGTGGAGGGATGCGTGTGTTGGAATTCTCTAACAAAAGGGGTTCTGTAGTCTCGTCTCGTTCCTTTTTGGGAGTCCAGCAGGGTGTGTGTGTTCGTATTAATAGAATGCTTAATTGGATTGTAAATACTTTGCACGTTTTCATGCTGCCAGCTGGATACTGGAGTTTGAAGAAGAGTTGGTTTTTATACCCCGCTTTTCTCGACCTTTAAGTCTCCTAACAGCTTCCAAACTTCATAAGAACAAGCCAGAACATAAGAACAAGCCAGAGTCCATCTAGTCCAGCTCTCTGCTACTCGCAGTGGCCCACCAGGTGCCTTTGGGAGCTCACATGCAGGATGTGAAAGCAACGGCCTTCTGCGGCTGATGCTCCCGAGCACCTGGTCTGTTAAGGCATTTGCAATCTTAGATCAAGGAGGATCAAGATTGGTAGCCATAGATCGACTTCTCCTCCATAAATCTGTCCAAGCCCCTTTTAAAGCTATCCAGGTGAGTGGCCATCACCACCTCCTGTGGCAGCATATTCCAAACACCAATCACACGTTGCGTGTAGAAGTGTTTCCTTTTATTAGTCCTAATTCTTCCCGCCAGCATTTTCAATGTATGCCCCCTGGTTCTAGTATTGTGAGAAAGAGAGAGAAATTTTTCTCTGTCAACATTTTCTACCCCATGCATAATTTTATAGACTTCAATCATATCCCCCCTCAGATGTCTCCTCTCCAAACTAAAGAGTCCCAAACGCTGCAGCCTCTCTTCATAAGGAAGGTGTTCCAGTCCCTCAATCATCCTCGTTGCCCTTCTCTGCACTTTTTCTATCACTTCGATATTCTTTTTGAGATGTGGCGACCAGAACTGAACATAGTACTCCAAGTGCGGTCGCACCACTGCTTTATATAAGGGCATGACAATCTTTGCAGTTTTATTATCAATTTCCCTTCCTCTCCCCCCAACAGACACCTTGTGAGGTAGGTGGGACTGAGAGAGTTCTGAGAGAACTGTGACAGGACCAGGGTTACCCAGCAGGTGGTGAAACGGGGAAACAAACCTGGTTTTCCAGATTAGAGTCCGCAGCTCTAATCCACGCCACGCTGGTTAATCTAGAAAGCGACTAACAAACGACGATGTAATGGTCTCTCTCTTCCCAGGTGCTAAAGCACTGACACTCGTGAAATGTAGGTGCCTTCACAGGGTGCATGGTTATACAGAGCCCAGTATAGGTGAGAGATGTAGGGGAAGGGATTGTGGCTTAGGGGTTGCGCTTCTGCTTTGTATGTGTAAGGAACTTGCAAAGTCCAGGCCAAAAGTAATGTTTTAGTTCTTTATTGATCTGGCATTCTAAGTCAAACACACGCAATGCGGGAACTGGCCTCCCAACGCAAGAGCAGCTGCTTTTACGGGCTCACCTCCCAGTTCCCGCCAAAGTTAGATAAGCACCTGCAGTTCCCATCCGAAAACTACATCAAGACAGTTTCACACAGACAGGCAAGAGAAACACAGAAAATACCACAGCTAGAAATTGCAGATACTGAGAGCACTCCCCAAATCTGGGCTGCGCACCAACCTTGGCAGACGAGAACTCTCCAAGGTTTAGACAGCAGCCTTACAGTATGCACAAGGCCCTGGGTTCAATGTAAGCAGATCTGCTCCCTAAAATGTTGAAGAGTTTCTATGAGTTTTACATAATCTCATTCCTGGACACTTTGTGCTTTGCTCTGCCTCATGTGGTGACCATTTTTGTGGTTGCCCACATCATCCTGTGTCAAAATTCCAAAGGTGCCCATGGGCTCGAAAAATGGCTGGGGATTCCCTGCTGTTATTTCAATTGGTCCTAACGAAAGCTATTGTACATATCTTTTGTTTTTGGATCTGATTAGCAAGAGAGCAATTCTAAGTAGGTCTACTCCGAATCCTGCTCAGGTCTCTGCTGTGGTGCTTACTTCCAGGTAGGAGCTCTGCAAACCTACAACAGTGTCTCTTTCTCTTTTGGGTTGAGCACTGGGGTGGGATGAGGGTAGAGGTGGGATCCAGCAGGTTCTCACAGGTTCCCGAGAGTAGGTTACTAATTATTTGTGTGGGCCGAGGGGGGGTTACTAATTGGTGATTTTGCCACGTGATTTTTGCCTTAGTTACGCCCCTCCTCTCAGCAGTAGCGCGCAGAACTTGAAGCAGTCTAGCAGGAGGTGCACCGGAGTGCGTGGCAGCCTGCACCATTTGTTTCTCTCCCAAGGACCGGCGCAGCGGCTGCATCCTTGTCACAGCCCTGACCAGGAATGCCCCGCACTCGGAATGCCTGACCACACCCACGTCGTGCCCCGCCCAGCCCCATTGGCGCTACGCCACAGTTTGAATCCCACCACCATGGGAACCTGTGACTAAAATTTTTGGATCCCACCACTGGGCGAGGGGAGAAGTTTTGCAAGTTTGCAGCAGAATCCTGTTCAGTAAACTGAGGCCCTTTCCACAATAATGTTTTGAGACAGGAAATAAAAATGTTTCCTCCAAGGATTTCTGCATTGTTTCCCCCCACCACCACCACCCCAAAAATGTTTTATTTCCAGCCTCAAGATGTTTTTCATTGATCTATGACAACATAGAGTCACTGCATGGAGGCGATGGCAAAATGCTAACGGGATGGAGAAAATGCAGAACTACTCAACACCTTCTTTGCTTCAGTCTTTTCCCAAAAAGGAAACGGTGCTCATCCAGGAGAAAATGAAATAAGATACAGTAGGGGAAATTCAGCACAAAATAAATAAAGAGGTAGTGCAGGAATACCTGGCTACTTTAAATGAATTCAAATCTCCAAAGCCTGATGAACTGCATCCCAGGATATTAAAAGAACTGGCAGAAGTAATCTCAGAACCACTTGCTATAATCTTTGAGAACTCCTGGAGACGTCCCAGTGGACTGGAGGAGGCCTAATGTTATCCCCATCTTCAAAAGGGGAAAAGGAGGACCCTAATAATTACCGTCCAGTCAGCCTGACATCAATACCAGGGAAGATTCTGGAGCAGATCATTAGACAGTCTGTCCAGCACTTAGAATGGAATACTGTGATCACAAAAAGTCAGCATGGGTTTCTGAAAAAACGCCAGACCAATCTAATCTCTTTTTTTGACAGAGTGACAAGCTTGGTAGATGAAGGGAATGCTGTGGACGTCCCATACCTTGATTTTAGTAAAGCTTTTGACAAGGTGCCTCATAATATCCTAGCAAGTAAGCTGGCGAAATGTGGACTAGACAATGCTAATATTAGATGGATTTCTAATTGGCTGACTGATCGAACTCAAAGGGTGCTCATTAATGGCTCATCTTCATCCTGTAACTAGTGGGGTGCCGCAGGGTTCTATCCTGGGCCCAGTTCTATTCAATATTTTTTATCAATGACTTGGATGATGGAATAGAGGGCATGCTAATCAAATTTGCCGATGACACCAAATGAGGAGGGGTAGCTCCTAATTCAAGATGCACAGAAAAACCATTCAAAGCAATGGGGTTAGGGCTCCAGGTTGATTATGGGAGAATTAGATCAAATTTGGATAGATTGTTGGTAAAATCAGTATCCCTGAGATGTCTAGACCATCCCGCCACGTTCCACGAGAGACATTTCAGTATGGGAGTGCAGGAAGATGATAGTCTATATCAGCGATTCCCAACCAGGGTTCCGTGGTACCCTGGGGGGCTGTGAGCATGTCCCAGGGGTACCGCGGCAATGCCCCCCTCACTTTTGTGGTGTCTACTGCCGGCACCAGCAAGGGTATGGAGCTGGCCCAGGGGGCAGTCACTTCCCACCCCCCACCCCGTGCTTCCCTTCACCCTGGGAGGGGAAGGTGGGGGTGGCAAGCAGAGGAACTGGAAGGGGGGAGGATGGCAGGAGTACCATGAGATATGAAGAGTGAGGTCAAGGGTACCGTGACGTCGAAAAGGTTGGAAAACACTGGTCTATATGAATAATTTTGTTGAGGTTTCCAGCAGTGTCGTGGTAAATGCTCCCACTCAGCATGATGGAATATAAGCGTTTCTGAACTATGGTGTTAGATTCAGCCCTTGGTTTGGCTGAGATAGAGGGGGGTGTTTGATCCCGAGAGACTTCTGGTTGTTCTTCGTGCAGTACTAAATTGCCCTTTCCAAGGCTAGATCGCTCAAGAGGCAGTAGTTCAGGAATCAAAATGGGATTAGCAATTTGTTCAACACCTGCAGTATTGTTTGACGGATCAATTTCCATATCTAGATCAATTAAATCCTCCTGTTGATTGTGATGATTGGATTTAGGTCCCTGCCGTGTTTGAAGTCATGCCACGTTGATTCAAGGGGGACAGAATTGTTAGCTGATTTGTAATCAATGATTTAATTATGATGTTGTTAAAAAGGAATTGGGGATAAACATTATAACTGTGAAGTTGTCTTTTCCAGTTCATTAAAAAAATTGGTGCAGGAGAAGTTGCAAATCGTAGTAAGTATCTTACAAAATTTGGTGTGCGATTTAAAATAGACACTGAAAGGACTTTAAAATAAAAAGCTCCCTTTAAAAATCTGGTTAAGATTTGATACGGAAGGAAAAAACACGCATTGTACCTGCCGCTATTTATTGTCTTATATTACTTGTCTTATATTACTTGTCTTATATTACTGCCGCTATTTATTGTCTTATATTACTCTTATATTACTCTTATATTACTCTTAATTGTCTTATATTACATAAGCAATTCACAAAACATATTAACAATAGTGCAATATTATTAGTGACAATCCTAACACATCAATACTCTATAGCATATATATACACAATCAAGACGTCCTGTATAGTATTGCAGAATTCGGCAAAGCAAATGAAACGTCCTGCACGTGACGCGACACGCGTCAATAATGATGATGAATGGTAAGTTCAAAGGTACTGATATCCGTTTGGTGTGCGATGTAAAATAGATACTGAAAGGACTTTAAAATAAAAAGCTCCCTTAAAAAATCTGGTTAAGATTTGATATGACTGCTGAATCGTGTTCCACGCAATAGGTCAACCTTTGTGTGGATGTACTTCTAGCACTAATTGGGAGTGTTGAAGTGTTAGACTTTGAGAGTTATTTTGAGAAGTTTGGTTGCTCTTGCAATTCTTGCAGTAGTTAGAAAAGGTTGAGGTTGCAAGACTCATCTCAGAAATGATTGCGTTGGGCTTGGCTAAAGCGCCCATAGGCAAGGAGTTGTCTCTGGAAGAATTTATATCTCTTGGCATACAATTAGATTCTCTTAACTTGCTGTTATCATTTGTCTTGCCTGTCTTGTAGTCCAAAGCATTAGGAGGGAACGATGCAAGCAGGCTGTCAAACTTTTTAATTGGACAATCCAATTTCTCAAAGTTGAAAAGATCGTGCAGAGAGTAAAGACTGATCAGCTAGTTCAAGACGTATCTTGGTCAGGAGTCTCTCTTCCGAGGGGGAGCAGTTCACGTCTGCTTGCCCTGAGCTAGAAGCATTATGATCAGCACTAAGGGTTAAGTCTGTAGAAACTTCTGCGGCTCTGCTAGCTCATTATTGCTATCACTCTCCTCAAGAGGAGCAAAGCAATTCTGAGTAGAAACAACAGCCGGGAAAGTTACTTCAGGTTGAGAGGCAGATGGCATGATATAGTTTGCTTTGCTTCAACTTAGGCTGCTCAGAAGCATTTGGCGAGTCTAGTCTTTTCTTCTCTCTGGCCATCTGGCTCTTATTTTTATTAGGCATTAGGGTTAATTGCTTAAGAGGCTCGCGGTGTGATAGTAGCAGGCTTATCAGCAATAAGTTCCGTTTAGTTGCCAGAGCCAGAGGAGAATTTAAAAAAACCAAGATAATCCCAATAGGAGAGAACCAGACTGCTCTGTGCAGGTTAAAAACAGAGAAATATTGTGAGTGAAGTTCGTAAATAAAGGTGATAGTTTAGCAATCCACAGAGACAACGCTCCCTGCCGTCGGTCCGCCATCTTGTCTTTCAAATCCCCGACAATAGTACATAGAGAGCTCTAACCAAAAGCCCTAACCTTTGGGCTTGTTTTCTGTTAAATAATACAATCACAATAACCTTTATTGGCATAAAGTATAACAATGTGGTTCTGTTAAATAATAGCTCATCCAGGATATTGGAGATGGTTGCAGATTTCTTGGAGAGCTCCTGATACGTCGACATGCTGTATTTCAGATCCCTGCACTGATTTTTTTCTTTCAATTTTGTTTGTTTTTATTAATGCCTATTAAAGATCTATTATCATCATTATCGTCATCATCAAAAGAGATAGCAAGTGGGAACAGGATAGGGGAAAGGAAACGGAGAAGACAGAAAGAGGCAAACTTTCGGAGCTTGAAGGAATTGGGAAACTGAAGAAGGTATCAGCTAGTTCTGCCAGCAGTGGCGTAGTGGCTAAGAGCAGTGGCTAAGAGCAGGTGCACTCTGATCTGGAGGAACCGGGTTTGATTCCCAGCTCTGCCAGCAGGTGCCAGGGAGGTTTATCTGAGAATTCAGATTAGTTTACATCCTCACTTCACACACATATTGTTGGAGACCTTGGGCTGAGATCACAGCTTTCGAGTTTTTCAGCTCAATTCACCTCACAGGGTGTTTGTTGTGAGGAGGGAAGGGCAAGGAGATTGTAAGCCCCTTTGAGTCTCCTACAGGAGAGAAAGGGGGGATATAAATCCAAACTCTTCTTCTTCTTCTTCTTTTGTTGTCCTGTCTGCTTCAGCCCAGCATCTGTAGGACTGCAGACTGCCTCCTGCAATCAGTTCTATGATTCCACATTAATCTCCTTTTAAAACAATTTTCTGATTGAAACGTTTTGAAAACGTCTTTAGAAAAGAAGAAGAGGAGTTGGATTTATATCCCCCCTTTCTCTCCTGTAAGGTGACTCAAAGGGGCTTACAAACTCCTTTCCTTTCCCCCCTCACAACAAACACCTGTGAGGTGGGTGGGGCTGAAAGAGCTGAGAAGAACTGTGACTAGCCCAAGGTCACCCAGCTGGCGTGTGTTGGAGTGCACAGGCTAACCTGAATTCCCCAGATAAGCCTCCCCAGCTCAAGCAGCAGAGCGGGGAATCAAACCCGGTTCCTCCAGATTAGAGTGCACCTGCTCTTAACCACCACGCCACTGCTGCTCCTTTAGTTGCTGTTAGTACATTTCCCACACTTCTCTACTTTCCTGAACTTTCTTCTCAACACATTTTCTGAGCTCACTCCATTAGACATTACTGTGTGCTTTTTTTGGGGGGGGGGGAGGGGTTAAATATTCAAAGCGTCGATTATACCAGCTATGGAAATCACAGCAAGAAGCTTTACGGCACACACTCAACCCACAACTCAAAAAAAAGGGGGGGGAAACCCCACACATTATGGCAGCCATGAATCATTTTGAGGGGGTGAGTATGAACTAACATTGTGGTAAGAAGGGAAGGGGGTTGAAAATGTTTTACAAACATTTAGGCATTTTGTGCGGAAAGGGCCTGAACGTCCATCCCCGAGAAACCTCCCATTTCTCCCAGAACAGTTTTGCATTTCAAAAAAGTCTCTGGAGGGTGAATTTCATGGCATCACATTCCCACTGAGGTTCCTTCCCTTCAAACCTTTCAGGCCTGCGCCATGCTTGGCCTGGCAGCTCGCATGTTCACACCAAGGTCATAGATGGCTTGGCTATTCTCCTCACCCGAGGCTAAGATGACCTCACCCTGCTTGCATGTAACTAGAAGAAGAAGAAGAGTTTGGATTTATATCCCCCCTTTCTCTCCTGCAGGAGACTCAAAGGCTTACACCTCTTGCCCCTTCCCCTGGCCAAACAAACACCCCTGTGAGGTGGGTGGGGCTGAGAGAGCTCCGAGAAGCTGTGACTCGCCCAAGGTCACCCAGCTGGCATGTGTGGGAGTGGACAGGCTAATCTGAATTCCCCAGATAAGCCTCCACAGATCAGGTGGCAGAGCTGGGAATCAAACCCGGTTCCTCCAGATTAGATACATGAGCTCTTAACCTCCTACGCCACTGCTGCTCCTCCTACGCCACTGCTGCTAGAAGAAGAAAGAAGAGTTTGGTTATATCCCCCTTTCTCTCCTGCAGGGAGACTCAAGAGTCCTCATGCCCTTCCCCTCACAACAAACACCCTGTGAAGTGGGTGGGAGCTGAGGAAAAGCTCGAGAAGCTGTGAGCCTTCGCCAAGGTCACCCAGCTGGCATGTGTGGGAGTGGACAGGCTAATCTGATTCTAGATAAGCCTCCACAGATCAGGTGGCAGAGCTGGGAATCAAACCCGGTTCCTCCAGATTAGATACATGAGCTCTTAACCTCCTACGCCACTGCTGCTCCTCCTACGCCACTGCTGCTAGTCAATAGAGCTTAAAAGTTCATTCTTATCTGCCTTTCTCCGAAGGAGTGAACTGTCTGTCCTAAACAATGCCTCCGTTCCCACCATCCTTTCTAATGCTGATATTATGGGAATGCGAGAGCGGGGGGGGATTATGGGTTGAACTGTACTGTAACTTACAGGTATATACCGAGGCCAGAGAGCCAAACTTTAGTTTCGGCTATCTGAACCTTAGACTGACGCGATTCCAATAAAGCTCTTGAAACCTTCTTGAGTCTTGCTTGATGACCGGAGTAACAGACCCTTGTCAAACCCAGTCTTCCCCCAGGCTCTGCCCCTGACCTCCTGGTTCTTGACCGTCCCAGGACAAGCCAGGCAGTCGGACAGAAGCACGGATCAAGAAAGCGGATGGTTCCCAGCTGTGATGCACTGTTCTTCAGTGGCAAAGCCGTATCTGCCTGCCAGCTGCCAGTGAAGATATTTGTATCGCCCTTAACCAGAGGTGGGATCCAGCAGGTTCTCACCAGTTCCCGAGAGTGGGTTACTAATTATTTGCGTGTGCCGAGAGGGGGTTACTAATTGGGTCCGCTTTTCCGTCTCCACGCCCTCGCCTCCCCGAGAGGCATCCTGCCTTTGAACGTGAAGGTTCCATATAGCAATTGCGACTGATAATGTTACTCCCTGAACTGGGTTAATCCCTTTCAGGTACTGCAATTCATTGATTCTCAGCCTTTCGTACCTTTTATCTCACCAGTCTCTATCAAAGAACCTGTGTGTTTCACCATTGCTGTGCTCAGATTTGTGAGTTGGGGCATTTTCTATAATGTGATGATGATTTAGAAATGACCTGGTGCAAAAAAAAAATTGGGGGGTCGTGGTGGGGTGGCTGCCCATGAGGGGGGCATCCAACTCAGGTTTTGCCCAGGGCTCAGCTTTGCCTAGGTACGCCTCTGCCCCCTTTGCTGAGAGGGGGGGGGCTGGCGAGGGAATCTGTTACTAAAATTTTTGGATCCCACCACTGCCCTTAACATCTCGACCCGAAAACATTCATCGTGATGTGCAGACCCACGCACCTGCACCTCTGGCCCACTGACCCATGAGCTAGGTTTTGTTTGTTTTCTTTTAGCAAAAGCCAAGAAGTTGAAGACCGCTGTGAATATTGTTCTTTGCAGCTGGGAAACTGCATTCGGCAGCATTCTTTTCCTGCGTTGCTTTGGCAGGGGTGAGATCCTCACGATGCTGGATGCCTGTTGAAGCACTGGGTATCTCGCTCAATGAATGTGGAAATACAGGGCTGAGTCTGAGACAAAGAGCTATTTCCAGGTACAATGCAAAGTGCTGGGGTGTACCGTCTGGCCCTAAAATGCCTGGGGGGTAGGGGTGCACGAAGGACGATTCTGCTCCTTCTAGGGTTGGCAGGTTCCTCTTGGCATCTGGCAGAGGAACTTGCAGGTGGCAGAGGAAGACCTCGCTGGCAGCCCAGCAACATCACTTGTGATGCGTCATTGTCGATTTCTGGGTCGTTCCAGAAGTGATGTCATCACATCGCTGGCAATGTGGGACACTCTAGTGTTTTGGGCAGATATTCTTAAGATCTTTTCACCAGGAGGTTCCTATGTTCCAGCAGCCCTGAAACTGTTTAAAGTAAAAACAATGCCACAACTAATCTATGGATCCTTTCTAGGATCTTCCTCCTCCTCATTCGCTCCATTAGAAAGAGTGCAATCCAAGTTTTTAAGATCATTAGTTCAGGTTCCAAAAAATGTTTCCAACTCATGGATTAGGCTTGAAACCGGGATGTTAAAAGTTGAAGCCCTAATCAGCCTATCATCAATCAAAAAATGGCTTGGCTGCATTCATAACCCACAAGGCCTTCTCCCATTGGTCCTTCAGGATAATTTTCAGTCCAGCTGGCATAAGAAAGTCCAAACCACCATAGAACAGATGGGACTCTCCATATAAGCTCTAATAGCCATGGGAGCTGATAGGGCCCACATACAGGTCAAGCAGAGAATTTTTGATTTTGAGAGACAAACAGATCTCCTAAAGACACCTAAGTACATTGCACCGGAACACCTAAGATGGCAAGTAACTACAGCACCATATCTGTTTTTCCTTGAAAACAGTAACACAAGAAGAGCTTTATTTATTTTATTTATTTATAATTCGGTTTATATACCGCCCCTCCCCCGAAGGGACTTTCTCATTGGCCAGATGTAATTCTCTTCCCTCCTTGCTATTAGAGGGGAAATACAAGAAAATCCCTTATGAAAAGAGGCTCTGCCCCTGCCCTCTAGGCGAAATAGACACATTAGAACACATGTTGTTTAGATGTCCCACTTTTGAAAAGCCCCGAAAGGAAATCCTCAGCCCAACCATGATAGGTCTAATAGGCCTAAACTACAAAGATGTACTGGCCTACATATTGACAGGTAGGGACCAGAAAATTACACGGGCAACGGCCCGTTTTTGTTCTTTAATCTGCAAACACAATAAGAGACAACTGCCGGCTGAATAGTTAAGGGAGGGAAAGACTGAAATGATCTTTTCACCATAGAGTTTTTGACTAAATGCCAGAGCATCCTGCATTGCTGATGACATGATGATATCATCAACATGATGACAAACAAAATGAATTTCAACAGAGAAAAATGTAAGATACTACACTTAGGCAGGGAAAAAAATGAAATGCACAGATATAGGATGAGTGACCCAGATAAGCCTCCACAGCTCAGGCAGCAGAGCAGGGAATCAAACCCGATTCCTCCAGATTAGGGTACACCTGGTCTTAACCACTATGCCACGCTGGCGCTCTCTACAGAAATAAAATGATTAAATAAAAGCTGATTGTAAAGAAAGCCAACTTGTCTGTTGGGGAAAGGGGGGGCCAAACTAGTCTCATTTCTCATTTACTAATAGGCAGAGTGGTGTAGTGGTTAGAGTGTGACACTGCCATGATTCCAAGTTTCACTCTGCCAATAATCTCACTCGGTGACTTTAGAGTTCCTCACAAGGTTGTTGTAAAGGTAAAAATGGAAGAGAGGGGAACTGTGGGATTCGTCAGGTGAACTTGGGCCCGTCTTTGTGCTTCGCTTACCTCACTGGGTGGTTGGGAAGATAATAGTGACGCAGGGAAATCCACATAACGCAATTCAGGCTACTTGAAAGACGAGTGAGATGAAAAATACACTAAACGTCAATAAGACACCAGGTAGAGTTATGAAGTGGTGATTTTTTTTTTTAACCAGATGTTTTCTCTTCCCTCTCGGAGCTTCCTCAAATGATCAGAACAAAGACTTGGTTGGTGAGTCGTACAACCACCCCCACCCCATGCTCTCTGTCACTTGCAAATTGGAGGAGAGTCTTAAAGGAAATGCCTTTCTCTCTTCCCCCTTGTCTACATGTCAGCACTGTTGCTTTCCAGAATACGGATAGTCTGCTTTCTTCTGATTTCTCTGGTAAAGCAATTATGAGAGGCAGACAAGAGCGGAAGGGATCACAGCTGCAGAAGACAGCAGAGAAGAGGACTATGGAAGGAAATCCCCCCCCCCCCCAAGGATCACAGCCGCCCACAATGCATTGGAACAAAACTTGCCGAGGATGTTCAGACTGGCGGAGGAAGAAAATGGGGACAAGAATTGCAGAATAGAAATGACTGCATCTGCTGTCAGTGCCCGACATGGGTGTGTAAACTGGGCGGCCTTCCCTGCTTCCACCGTTATCTTTATCTTTATTAACCTTTAATAGGCATAGATGGATCAGGATTTACACAGACACATTCTGCAGTCTCAAGTATAGTTCAGTAGCAAGGAAATAGTCCACATAACTTGACGGTTGACTTCGAGGGATTCAAATCACTTCAGATTTTTTTTAAAAAAGAAATAGCCAGAGCAAATGACAGTAAATACCCCTACACATCAATGTAAAAATACAATCTAATAGAAAATTGCAATAAAAATAGATCTGTTTAGCAAGTTAAAAGCAAAATAATACAGCAATAGGTATCCTGCCATGCCAAACATTAGACAGATTGGAGAAGATACCTATCTTTTATAAGAAGTTCTACGTTTGTTTTAAGTATCATATTTGATATTTAAAAGTTTGATTCTGTGCCAAATAAAAATGAACCACTGCTTCCACTCCATTTTCCAACAATGTTTGGGTAAAGAGACTATGCTTGAGATGGGAGACGTTATATATTGCAGGTCTGGGGTGTTGTTTATTGCTCGCCATTTGAGGATTTTAAGCTTAGGTTTGAGGATCAGTTTTTATTGTAAAGTTTTTTACTGTATTAAAGTATTAACCTGTGTGTAAGCCGCCTCGAGGCTGACTTTGGTTTGGAAAGGCGGAGTGAAAATATAAACAAATAAATCTTTGCTGCACGGCGTTACTAACCTCCAGGTGGGCCCACCATATTTACAATGCTTGCAGCAAACATACAACCAAATGCAACTGCATAAATATTGGCTGGAAGCCAAAGGACTGTTTAACTTAGAAAACTTTAAATACATGTAATGCTATTTACAAAAAGAGAATGTCTCACTTACAGTTCCGAGCAAGTTTGAACTGTTCACTTTAAACCTGAGAATCTTGCAGCGCTTGTATGGTTGTGCTGCTGGTAGTGTAATATTCAGATTTGTGTGTATATTGGAGACTGACGCATTCTCTGTCAAGTGATTTGGGGACAAACATTCGTGTTGCGATGTATATTGCAGACTGAGGGAAGCGTCATACACCTTATTTGGAACTGTAAAGGAGAAATTCTCTAATTGTACATAGCATGAAATGCATTTAAAGTTTTCTAAGTTAAACTGTCCTTTGAGTACCAGCCAATATTTGTGCAATTGCATTTGGTTGTAACCTCCAGGTGGGGCCTAGAGATCTCCCATAATTACAACTCATTGTTACTGCGCTGCCTGGTAACTTTTAAGATTCTCAGACCAACCAGCTCTTGGCAGCACAGGGGAACAGAAACGGGACCCGACACAGCGAGTATAGTGAAATAAAAGAGTTTTGTAAACTAGTTTTGTAAAGCCTAGCAGCTTTACAACATCTTAAATACACTTTCTCCCGCCGGGAGTCCGGGAGAATACAGGACAGCCTACAACCATTCATTCACAAAGCACATGACAACCAATCATACATCTACAGGTACATAGGAACCAATTAGAATCCAGTGGGCAGTCCCTTCTTGAATTTCGCGGCAAAGGCAGGGCGAGGCGATGACGTAGGCACTGGCGGGAAGAACACAAAAGAGTCCTTTGGGTGCTTGGGGTCAGGAAACGAAACTTAACGATGATGGCACCCTTATCTGCCTGCTGGTGGGATTGGGCAGATTGAGGCGGTTCTTCCGGGGTCCTTTTCTCAGCGTACATTCAGGGTTTTTACCAATGAAAGGGACATGCCCAGGTGGACCAGGGGTGGATTCCTGCCTTGAGCCGAGGAGGTTCCATGCAGACGCAAATACAAAAGACAGCTATAATTCCTATTTTCTATCTAATACAGCTCGTTCCTACCTAACTTATACAGAAATACAGCATTGTTCCATCTTTATTCAAAATAAGACCAGAAGTGGAATAAAATCACTTCTGGCTCTGCTATCATCATCTCCAGACTACAGAGAACAATTCGTCTAGAAAATGGCTGCTTGCGATGGTGGACTCAATGGGGTTATATGTTTCTGAGGTTCTTCCTCACCCTCCATAGACTCCACCCCCCTCCCCCCAACGCCAAATCTCCAGGAATTTCCAAAGCCTACTCTTTATCTCCTCACCCACATTTGGCTATTGAGGGAATGGACAAAACAAAATTTCTTTTTAGTAGATGTCTGCCTCCCTCTATTGGTGTTCTTCACTAGTAGGCAGAGGTGAAATCCAGCAGGTTCTCACGGGTTCCCGAGAGAAGGTTACTAATAATTTGTGTGTGCCGAGAGGGGGTTACTAATTGGTGATTTTGCCACGTGATTTTTGCCTTAGTTACGCCCCTCCTCTCAGCAGTAGCACGCAGAACTTGAAGCAGTCTAGCAGGAGGTGCACCAGCATGCGTGGCAGCCTGTGCCTGCGTGCATTCGTTTCCCGCCCAAGGACCAGCGCAGCGGCTGCGTCCTTGCCACAGCCCCGCCCAGGAATGCCCTGCCCCTGGAATGCCCGGCCACACCCCCGTCGTGCCCCGCTCAGCCCCACTGGCGCTACACCACAGTTTGAATCCCACCACCATGGGAACCTGTTACTAAAATTTTTGGATCCCACCACTGCTAGTAGGTGAGGACTTTGTTTTGTCTGCCACAACTCCAATGACAGTTACTGGCCCTCTTAGTATTCTTTATGAGTTTTCAACTGAATTATTGTATCAAATTAAATTACTCAATTTTTAATTTTTTTAATGCTCACTGCTTTTAAAAAAAATAATGTTTATTTTACCAACAAAAAAAGTACAGAAAGGAAGAAATTTTTTTTTTAAAAATAAACAAATGGCAACACTAATAGTAACGTTTTGAAAATTACATCAGAATTAAAAATCAAGTGGATCTGCATTTATAACCTTGTAAACTTCGTAGTCATATTGTCAAAGATGAACTAACACTAACTAGCATACTGACTAGGAACAACCTTAGTCATTAATCATTTAAACAATCTAATTAATTTCTGCTACATTCTTGATTATATTTGGAAAAAGAATTAATAAATACATATAATTTCGTGCATATAAAAGAAGTATTAAGACAATCCAAGAAGTCCTTACTCTATTCAGATTATTAAAATTTCTCTCTCTCTCTCTCTCTCTCCAATCTCGATATGTAGATATATAGATATAATGTGTGTGTGTGTGTACTTAAAATCTACAAAAGAAAAATGTACAGTATATGTGATATTCTTAAGTACATAAACTGTAACATAAATGATCATACATATGCCTAAGTAGATCTTTCATTAGAAATATAAATAGGTAAAGATAACACCTAAAGTACATTTATGTTCGCTGTCTTGTGGGCTGTGTCCAGGTGGAAAGGTGGCACAAAAATGTTCAAAATAAGTAAACAGCATAAAGTCTAGGGCAGTGGTGGCAAACCTATGGCATGGGTGCCAGAAGTGGCCCTCAGAGCCCTCTCTGTGGGCACGCACAAACAGAGGTCGTCATGTGGGGGAAAATCACACACACACACACCCCGAAACACACACATCTAGGCTGGCCTGGGCTTCTGGGCTCGATTATTAGCATTAAACCTAAGACCTAGTTTTGGGGAAGCAGTGTAGGTAACCCTTTTAAGCTGTTAAACCCTGCTGATTTTCATGTGAAGAATTAAAGCGCGATCCTTTACCTGGGAGTAAGCTCGGTTGCTGGCAATGGGGCTTGTCTCTGAGTAAACCCTCCTAGGGTCGTGATTCACCCATTCGAAGAATTGCACGGTTGCTTCAAAGCAAAGCCACCAACTACCACCAAGCTTACTCCCGAGTAATGCCCGTCTCGGAGCCAACCGGTTTTTCTAAACTAAAACCTCAGTATTCAGGTCAAATTGCCGTGTTGGCACTATGCGATAAATAAGTGGGTTTTGGGTTGCAGTTTGGGCACTCGGTCTTGAAAAGGTTCGCTATCACTGGTCTAGGGTTGCTAGCCTCCAGATGATGCTTGGAAATTTCTCAAAATTACAGTTGATTTCCAGGCAACCAACATCAGTTCCTTTAGAGAAAATGGCGGCTTTGGAGGGCGGACTCTACGGCATTATGCCTGAGAGTCCCTCCCCAAACCCTCTTCCTTAGGCTCCTCCTCAAAAATCTCGACCTGGAGTTGGCAATACTACAAGAACTTTGAATCAAACCCACAAGTTCTGAAACAGTCTGTTTATGTTTGTAACAATACGGCTGCTGGCTTAGAAAGCGCCCTATGCATGTGTTTATACATAGCACGCAAAGCCAGAATGCTTGGGGGACGCTTTTAGATCAAGTTTCGCCCTGATTATATTTCTTTATTCCTTTCTAAAATGGGTAAATGTTAGCTCGAACGTCAATAAATGTCGAGAGAGGTCCCCCTGCCCATCTGAAGTGGGTTTTTCCCCCCTGAGGTTTTCTTTGTTTATTCTTTCAACCTCAAGTCCTCTGTCCTTCCCTGGGGGGAATTGCCTGTGATCGATCAAGCAGGAATCATCCACTTCTGCTCCAGAAGCTGACATAAAGGTTTCCTCTCTCTGCTTCCAGTCAGGGGAGGAAGTGTTCTTGAATGGGGATTGTCAAACAATATGGCCATGCATTGTTTCATAGCTTTGGGAATCGCCTTCGGTTCAGATCTCTAAATCAGTTGCTGCTGGAGGAAGACACAGCAGCGACGAGATCTGTCCCACTCTTCCAGCAACAATTCTCATTCCAGATGTTTAGCCGTTCCAACATATGGGCCTTCCATTCTGACTGTATCCCAGTTGCTAGGAGTAGAAATACACTCGCATCATAGAGATAAAGAGAAAGCAATGACAAGAAGGAGGAGAAGGAGGAGGAGGAGGAGGAGAAGGAAGAGGAGGAGGAGAAGGAGGAAGAAGAGAAGAAGGAGGAGAAGAAGAAAAAAGAAGAAGAAGAAAAGAAGAAGAGGAGGAGTTTGGATTTATATCCCCCCTTTCTCTCCTGTAGGAGACTCAAAGGGGCTTAAGAACATAAGAACATAAGAAAAAGCCAGCTGGATCAGACCAGAGTCCATCTAGTCCTACTCTCTACTACTCACAGTGGCCCACCAGGTGCCTTTGGGAGCTCACATGCAGGATGTGAAAGCAATGGCCTTCTGCGGCTGTTGCTCCCAATCACCTGGTCTGTTAAGGCATTTGCAATCTCAGATCAAAGAGGATCAAGATTGGTAGCCATAAATCGACTTCTCCATAAATCTGTCCAAGCCCGTTTTAAAGCTATCCAGGTTAGTGGCCATCACCACCTCCTGTAGTTTACAATCTCCCTGCCCTTCCCCCCTCACAACAAACACCCTGTGAGGTAGGTGGGGCTGAGAGAGCTCCGAGAAGCTGTGACTAGCCCAAGGTCACCCAGCTGGCGTGTGTGGGAGTGTACAGGCTAATCTGAATTCCCCAGATAAGCCTCCACAGCTCAGACGGCAGAGCTGGGAATCAAACCCGGTTCCTCCAGATTAGATACACGAGCTCATAACCTCCTATGCCACTGCTGCAATGAGAGAAAGAGAAAGCAAGGAGGAGGAGGAGTTTGGATTTATACCCCGCTTTTCTCAATGGTAAGGAGTCTCAAAGCGGCTTACAAAATCCTTCCCTTCATCTCCTCACAACTCTGTGAGGTAGGTGGGCTTGAGAGGGTTCTGAGAGAACCATGATTCGACCGAGGTCACCCAGCAGGCTTCATGCTGAGGAGTGGGTAAATCAACCCAATTCTCCAGCTTAGAGTCTGCCACTCGTGCAGAGGAGTGGGGAATCGAACCCGGTTGACCAGAGGAGAGTCTGCCTCTCTTAGCCACGACACCATACTGGCTCTCAATTGCGAGAAGTGGTCCGGGAAGGCAGAGAATTTGGATCCCTTTGCTAACAGCCAGTCACGTAGTTGCAATGGGGTGATGGGGGGGATCTCCGCACCCTGGGCGTGCGCCATTGGGGTCATGTGGGTGTGGAAAATCACCCCACACCCCTACCCTGCCCCCTTGCCACATCCCCCCCGCCCCTCCACTTACCTTCGTTCAGGCGGCTGCAAAAAACAGCTGGTTGAAAAAGCAACCTTGTGGGAACTACACTTCCCAAGAGGCCTTGCAAGCCCCCCCCCCCCCCGAGGCCTCTGCAGGAGTTGGGGCTCGCAAGGTCTTCTGGGCAGTGTGGTTCTCCCCAGGCTGCTTTTTCAGCTGGCTGCTCTTTCCTGGAGGGAAACAAGGGGGTGGGGTGCTGTGGGGAGGGGGCATGGAGGGGGTGGGGCCAGGTGCCATTTTGCCCCAGATGCCATTTCCCCCCTATGCCACTGCTAACAGCATTTGGACTCCCCCCACCCACCCAAGAGTATAACCCCCCGAATCTTAATAAAGCTCATTTTTAACAATCAAGTGTGAACAGAAATATAGCTTGTAGCCCGGTTTGTCCCCTTGTGCAATTGACAAACTCTAAATAAGCGAAAGGGCATGTTACAAATTTGGGTTGTCTCTCTGCAGCTTTTCATGTGGGTCATGCGGATGACCAACTGACGGGCTGTCAGCACATCCAAATTTGTTACAGGCTTGGTTTGGGTAAACAAGAGAGCCCTGGCACAAAATTACATTAGCTCCAGAGTGCTCTTCCATACGTTCGCTAGCATTAAATTTAAGCAAATTAAACGAAGAAAGAAAAAAGGCCACTGGAAGAGAGAGTGCTTTAGAATTATTTTGATTTTATCCTAATTACAGATAAATTGTAAAAAAAATCATTTCACATGATCGAGTGGGTTTTTAAAAAGAAAACCCCTTCCACCGTCCATTCCTATATACTTCTTCATGACAGGCCTGCTGGGATAACTTCATAGCCAGTACAGTGTGGTATTATTTCTCTCTCTCTCTCTCTCTCTCTCTCTCTCTCTCTCTCTCTCTCTCTCTCTCTCTCTATCTCTCTCTCTCTCTCTCTCTCTATCTATCTATCTATCTATCTATCTATCTATCTATCTATCTATCTATCTATCTCAGTGATGGTGAACCTTTTTGAGACCGAGTGCCCAAATTGCAACCCAAAACCCACTTATTTATCACAAAGTGCCAACACGGCAATTTAACCTGAATACTGAGGTTTTAGTTTAGAAAAAACGGTTGGCTCCAAGGCATGTGTTACTCAGGAGTAAGCTTGGTGGTACTCAGTGGCTTTGCTTTGAAGCAACCGCGCAACTCTTCGAACATGTGAATCACGACTCTAGGAGGGTTTACTCAGAAGCAAGTCCCATCGCCAGCAACTGAGCTTACTCTCAGGTAAAGGATCACACTTTAGTTCTTCCCATAAAAATCAGTGGGGTTTAACAGTGCTTCCCCCCCCCACATGACGCACTCTGTGTGCCCAAAGAGAGGGCTCTGAGTGCCACCTCTGGCACCCGTGCCATAGGTTCGCCACTGCTGATCCATCCATCCATCCATCCATCCATCCATCCATCCATCCATCCATCCATCCATCCATCCATCCATCCATCCATCCATCCATCCATCCATCCATCCATCCATCCATCCATCCATCCATCCATCCATCCATCCATCTATTAGACTTGATAGACTGCCCAACCCCCGGAGGGCTCTGAGCGGTGTACAATAAACATAGAAAGCATTTACAATGTAAAACCATAAAATAATATACCAATAAAAACACTAAAATACATTATAGCAGCAGTTCATATATCAATCCAAATACTGATGGCGCTCTGACCAAAGGCCAGGAGGGTCAGCATTGCCCAAAAATAGATGGAATCAGTAACCAGGCAATGCTGGAGATGGCAAGTTATTGTGGGGGCTTCAGATAAAGACTTAGACATAAGAGGTCTGGACAGAGTTGCCAGCTCCCGGTTTGAACATTCAGAGACGTTTGGGGTGAAATCCAAGGAGGGTGGAGTTTGAGGATGGGAGAGACCTCAGCAGAGTCCGCCCTCCAAAGCAGCTATTTTTTTCAGGGGAACTGGTCTCTGTCATGTGGAGATCAGTTGTAATTCCTGGCGATCTCCAGGCCCCACCTGGAGGCTGGCAACTCTAACTGAACTCAAATCCCAGTAGCCCACAAAGCCTCGCGGAGTCACAAACTGCCAGCTAAACTTATTTTACAGCATTGCTGTACGGATGGAATGGAGAAAACCAAATACCTTGCATTCTTTTTTTTAAATGAGAATTTTTATTTTACACACCTAAATAGCACGTACATAGAAAGATAAAGAAAAGATCCCGATCTGGTCTCCCCTCCCCCTTATAATAATAATACTAAATGAAAAGGAAAAAACATATTAACACACATGATGGTTTCCAGCTACCTCACTAAGGATCCAAGCAGAGGTGGGATCCAACCAGTTCTCACCACTTCTCTAGAAGTGGTTACTAATTTTTTTCTGAGTGCCGAGAAGGGGTTACTAGAGCAACCTCCCTGCCCAATAGGGACTGGAGGTGCGTGTGTGCGGCGGCGCCACTGTTTGAATCCCACCACCATCGGAACCTGTTATTAAAATTTTTGGATCCCACCACTGGATCCAAGCATAAATCTAACTCTGTACTTATAATTAATATCGACTCCCCCCCCCCCACTTTTAGTCCTTATAAAGTTGTCTTGGTTTCTTGCCGAATAAAATTGCTGATATATTTCGCCATTGTGTAAAACATGTTACAGTATTAATTATTGGCCTATCCTTTGGGCCTGGGAACACCAGTAGATTCCCCTCCACCGAGCGGAGAGGGCAATATTGCGAGATATGATCCTGCAATAGTGAGGTAACTTCTTTTTTCTCAATACACATACGATGAATCTTAGTAGAAGAAATCGAGTTTGAAGCAGCTCGATTCCTTTTGATTCCACAGCCAGGTTTAGCCAAGATGGTGGTCCCAGGTTTCGCTCTAGGGCAGAAAGAAGCATCCTCCGACACTCCCTTCTCTTGAGGAAAACTTTAGGAGATTCGTGGTCGAGCTCAAGTCTATCTCCTTGATCTGGAGATGACAATCAGGCTTGAGAAGCCTCTCAAACCTGATAAACCCCCAGCTGGGTCTCTCTGCTTTCCCGGAAAGCTGCAGTTGCTTCAATCCCGCATTGGAAGTCCACCCCAAATCTTGCATTGAGATCAGTGGTGGGATCCAAAAATTTTAGTAACAGGTTCCCATGGTGGTGGGATTCAAACTGTGGTGTAGCGCCAATGGGGCTGGGCGGGGCACGATGGGGGCGTGGTCAGGCATTCTGGGGGCGGGGCATTCCTGGGCGAGGCTGTGGCAAGGACGCAGCTGCTGCGCCGGTCCTTGGGCGGGAAACGAATGCACGCAGGCGCAGGCTGCCACGCACGCCGGTGCACCTCCTGCTAGACTGCTTCAAGCTCTGCGTGCTACTGCTGAGAGGAGGGCGTAACTAAGGCAAAAAATCACGTGGCAAAATCACCAATTAGTAACCCCCTCTCGGCACACACAAATCATTAGTAACCTACTCTCGGGAACCTGTGAGAACCTGCTGGATCCCACCTCTGATTGAGATGCTCAGAGGAAAGGCAGGATAGCAAGGGAGCGGGTCTCGTGGAAAATTTCCACGAAGGGAAGGGATGAATCTTCGCCAGCTGCTTTTCATGCCACAGACTTCCCTTTCATGTGATTTCCGGAGTCAACATTTTACGCTGCTGTGGTTGAAATTCTGTTCTAGTGTCGGAAATCCCCTTCCACCATTAGGAGATCTAAGCCATGATGATAAACAATGCACTGAGAAGTCCCATACTGTGAGGATGAAGAAAAAAAGTCAGAATTGTGCCTCACACACAGAGGTGGGATCCAGCAGGTTCTCACCAGTTCCCGAGAGTGGGTTACTAATTATTTGTGTGTGCCGAGAGGGGGTTACTAATTGGGTCTGCTTTTCCATTAGAAATTCCATTAGGTCCAAAAATCATAAAGTCCTGTTGTCTCCTATGTGGCTGGTTAGCGAAGGTAGAAAACGGGATAATTCTCCCTGTTGGGCTGTTTTAAAAACATGTTTTAGAAATATGGTGAAGTTCTTTGTTGAAGGAAAGTATCCTTCTTTTGATTTCTAGAAACAAAATTAAGTATTTGAAAGTATTAAGTATTTGACAGGCAGTCAATTAGAGGAGAAGTAGTTGTTTCTGTTGGCAGTAGACGATAGGACTTGCTATAATGAGTTTAAATTATGGACAGAAAGATACCAGCTGGAAATTAGGAACTTTTTTTTTACAGGAAGAGTTTTTTACAGTAACAGAGAAATTATTAATGCCCCGCCCCCGGAATGCCCGGCCACGCCCCTGTCGTGCCCTGCCCAGCCCCATTGGCGCTACACCACTGTTTGAATCCCACCACCATGGGAACCTGTTACTAACATGTTTGGATCCCACCACTGCCTTCCACCATGATGAGATCTAAGCCATGATGATAAACAAATGCACTGAGAAGTCCAATACTATGAGGATGAAGAAAAAAAGTCAGAATTGTGCCTCATACACTCATTTTCTAACTATGCCTCAGGAACGTTATATCTTTCTCCACGATAGTTCCCTCCATTGGAGGGTCTGCAATATCATGTTATGAAGAATGTCAATCCCTGCTGTGACCCATGAGGACGTAAAAAATCAGTTTGTACTTCTCATCTTTGAGACAGGAACTTTTAACACACCAAATTTTGTGTCCAGTACCTGCAGACCAATTAAACTCCTTTCTACTGACTGGCCTAAAGGAAAATCTATAACTCAAATCCTTGGAGACTCTCCGACCAAAGGCCTTGAGGCCTTGCTGCTTTTTGTCTTCAGGATTTGTGAGAGACACAGCTGTAATTTTACTTTTGAAAACAGCCCCAGCTCAATCTAAAGATCTCAGCTAGAAGCCTGGGAGCTTACCTGTCGTACATGTTTTAAATACACTTCCTTTCTCGAATTTCAGAAGTCCTTTTTTATTTTTAGGGCAGACAGGACTTGAAGAGTTGCAGATGCTAAAACGATTGGAAAACTGGATGTTCACAGAACAAAAATTCCTAACAGAATATGCTTTGATATCATACAGGGGGACTGAGTGGACCCTGTGACTTAGATTGGGATCCCCAACTTTTTTGAGCCTGCATGCACCTTTGAAACTCTGACACAGGGTAGTGGGCACAGTCACAATATGGCTTCCACAGTTGGTGACAGCTAATCATAAAATGGCTGTTGCAGGGATGTCAGGGTGTGAGGTTTCGCATAATAGTAAAATTTGACATTTCAAGCAGAAGTTCAGCCTAACAGGATGCCTTTTGATGTGCACAGCCAATCAGAAGCCCTGCTGGGCAAATGACCCACTTAGCCCCTCTTACTTTCTAAAAGCAGTTGGTGGGCACCGTGATGCCTGCAGGTACCACACTGGGGACCCTGGCTTCAGTGGTGGGATCCAAAGATTTTAGTAACAGGTTCCCATGGTGGTGGGATTCAAACGGTGGCGTAGCACCAATGGGGCTGGGTGGGGCACGACGGGGGCGTGGCTGGGCATTCCGGGGGCGGGGCATTCCTGGGCGGGGCTGTGGCAAGGACGCAGCCGCTGCACCGGTCCTTGGGCGGGAAACGAATGCATGCCGGCGCAGGCTGCCACACACGCCGGTGCACCTCCTGCTAGACTGCTTCAAGTTCTGCGTGCTACTGCTGAGAGGAGGGGCGTAACTAAGGCAAAAATCACGTGGCAAAATCACCAATTAGTAACCCCCTCTCAGAACACACAAATAATTAGTAACCTACTCTTGGGAACCTGTGAGAACCTGCTGGATCCCACCTCTGTCTGGCTTAGAGCCCAAGAAGCAAGAACTAAATGATACTTGCAGATGTGTTTTTTCCCTACCTTCTCCCATGAGATGGCAGAGAAACGGATGCTGAGCCTGGATGGCCAAAAAGCTATTGGTATGTGGGACGGCAACAAATTGTCAAACAGCGCTTTTGTGACAATAGATGTTCTTATGCCAGTAAAACAGCTATTGATGGAAGAAAAGGAGAAGGGGGCTATTTATTATTTGCTTCATTCGTTGCGTGCCTTTCTCGTTGTGATTACAGAATTATAAAAAAAACTAATATAACAAAGACCAGTATAATATAGACAATAAACAAAGCAATAAAACTGAATAACACAACTACAGGAGCAGCAGTAGTGTAGTGGCTAACAGAAGTGGCTAAGAGCAGGTGCACTCTGGTCTGGAGATACCGGGTTTGATTCCCAGCTCTGCTGCTTAAGTTGTGGAGGCTTATATGGGGAACTAGATTAGCCTGTGCACTCCCACACATGCCAGCTGGGTGACCTTGGGCTAGTCACAGCTTCTCGGAGCTCTCTCAGCCCCACAGGGTGTTTGTTGTGAGGGGGGATGGGCAAGGAGATTGTAAGCCCCTTTGAGTCTCCTACAGGAGAGAAAGGGGGGATATAAATCCAAACTCTTCTTCTTCTTCTACAGAATAAAAATAGTGTAATATTTCCCACAGCCTGACTCGGATGGCCCAGGCTAGCCTGATCTTGTCAGATCTCAGAAGCTAAGCAGGGCTGATCCTGGTAGGTACTTGGACGAGAGACAAAGGAAATCCAGGGTCACTACCCAGAGACACACATACGCTGTTTGCAGGGCTGCATCGGCATGATTAATGCCAATGCCAGCCCTGGGGCCATTTCCACGAACGGCCCCACAGGCTGCGCAGCTGGCGGAGCAAGCTCCGCACAGCTGCATAGCCCCCCAAACGCCTTCCTACCTTGTCCGGGCTTTTGGCACTCTGAGGAGGCCAGGGGACACGTCCCCATGGCCAGCGCGATGGCTGCAGCGACGGAGGCCAGGGGGCGTGTCCCCTGGCCTCCTCAGAGTGCCCAAAGCCCGGAAAAGGTAGGAAGGCGTTTGGGGCCGGCGCAGGGAATACACTGGCTTCCACCCGCTGCTGTTTGCTCGGCAATGGGTGGAAGCCGGCGTATTCTGAAAACCTCGCTCCCTGAGTGAGGTTGGAAAACATTGTTTGGGGAGGGAAACAACGGCGCTGCATCGTATTCGCAGCACCGCCTGTGTGAAGCGTCCCCCCCCCATGACGTTTTACTGGGCCGGAATCGGTGGTTCCGGCCCGTGCAGAAAGGGCCATAGAAAAGCACCTCTTGCCCTGACCTGGATGGCCCAGGCTGACTTGATTTTGTCATTGTAAAGTTGCTGCTTAGCCTTGGACGGTTTTCGTCTGACAAGGTTGGCGGGACGCCCAGATTGGGGAGTGTTTCTAGTATCTGTAGTTTCTAGTGTCTGTATCTTCTGTTTCTTTTGCCTGTCTGTGTGAAACTGTTTCAATGTGGTTTTCGGATGGGAACTACAGGTGTTTATCTAACTTTGGCGGGAACTGGTGGGGTGCCCGTAAAGGAGGCTGTACGAACGTTGGGAGGTCAGTTCCCGCATTGCTTGTGATCGACTTAGAATGCCAGCTCAATAAAGAACTTGAAAAGTTACTTTTGGCCTGGACTTTACTGGTTCCTTACAGTCATATCTCAGAGGTTAAGCCAAGTACCTGAATGGGAGACCACCAAGAATATCAAAGTCATTATGCAGAGGAAAGCAAAGCAGCTCTGTCATGTCTCTTGCCTTGAAAGCCCTACTGGGTTGCCATACATCAGCTGTGACTTCACAGCACTTCACGCACACACGCGTGCACACACACACACGCTCTATCCAGTTAACCAGTTTTTACCGAGACCCATGAAATAAAACAAGTCAGTACAACCACTAAACAACCCTGCGTGAAGGGGGAGGGGAACAGTCTCCAATTTTTACAAGCATTTAAAACCTCCAGCCTTTTCCCTTTGCAAAAAGTGCCGTTCTCCCCCATTGTGTTTTACCATAACCCTTGATAAACATGTCCGTCTGAACATGTTCTGTAGAATGATAAAAGTGTGGGAGTTTTCCTCCCCTTCTCACGCAGACCATCTCACCAGATAGAAGTTGTGTCAGAGTACACTCATACATGGGCCGCTGTTCTTAACTCTCATAAAAACAGTCTTTGTGCTGGGGTAGCCGTGAGGTTCCCACAGTCTTCACTGTCAGTCAGCAGGAGGTCTCCGGGAATGGAGAATGGAGGAAGGTAGGAATTAACTGTGTTGTGAATGTTTTGGTACAGGCAGACAAGCATGTCCAGTCGCACCCCAATGGCCAAATTCTACTCTAAACTGACATCAGCAGCTGCAAGTTGGCCAAGGCCATATTTACCTAGGGCCAGGGCCTGAGGTTTTCAGTTATATGTTGGGCCCCCTCCGGCACTTCAATCTTTCACCCAACAGCTGACAGTCTGGCCCTGATACAGTAGGTACTATGCCGCAGTACGGAACCCTCCTGGAGAATTTCACTCACAGTTTTACTCACTCCCATGTGATCAATGTCATGACTAGACTCAGAGGTGGGATCCAGCAGGTTCTCACAGGTTCCTGAGAGTAGGTTACTAATTATTTGTGTGTGCCGAGAGGGGGTTACTAATTGGTGATTTTACCATGTGATTTTTGCCTTAGTGACGCCCCTCCTCTCAGCAGTAGCGCACAGAACTTGAAGCAGTCTAGAAGGAGGTGCACCGGCGTGCGTGGCAGCCTGCTCCTGCGTGCATTCGTTTCCCGCCCAAGGACCGGCGCAGCGACTGCGTCCTTGCCACAGCCCCGCCCATGAATGCCCCGCCCCCGGAATGCCCAGCCACGCCCCCGTCATGCCCCACCCTGCCCCATTGGCGCTACGCCACAGTTTGAATCCCACCACCATGGGAACCTGTTACTAAACTTTTTGGATCCCACCACTGACTAGACTGTATTGCTTATGAAGGTGTAGTAAGGGAGGAGGTGGCCTGATGTCACAACTCAGATGCTAGCGCACTATTGGCCCACTGTTTCCCTCTCTCCATTGACTCAAAACAAACCTCAGCGGACTACAAGTATTCCTTGCAACTCGCTCGCACACTCGCTCAGTCAACCCCTTTCAGAAAGGCCACGGCCTTAGGGCGCTGGTACCAGTGATCAGCCAAATCAACCTTGGCACTCAACAGGGTGACAGATGTTGCCACCAGATCGCCCTCATATCTACTATAGCAAACATTCACCTCCTGGCTTATCTTCTGCACACAAGAAATGTATGGTAATTTTTGTAGCACTATCTAACGACGTACAAAGGTCATCAAGGACTTGAGCCTTCTTATGGTGTGATCAGAGGTGGGATCCAGCAGGTTCTCACAGGTTCCCGAGAGTAGGTTACTAATTATTTGTGTGTGCCGAGAGGGGGTTACTAATGGGTGATTTTGCCATGTGATTTTTGCCTTAGTTACACCCCTCCTCTCAGCAGTAGCGCGCAGAACTTGAAGCAGTCTAGCAGGAGGTGCACAGGTGTGCGTGACAGCCTGCGCCTGCATACATTTGTTTCCCGCCCGAGGACCGGTGCAGTGGCTGCATCCTTGTCACAGCCCCGCCCCCGGAATGCCCCGCCATGCCCCCGTCGTGCCCCGCCCAGCCCCATTGGCGCTACGCTACAGTTTGAATCCCACCACCATGGGAACCTGTTACTAAAATTTTTGGATCCCACCACTGGGTGTGATCCTAAACATGGCAATCCTAACTCTACTTAGGATCACGCTGTCTTATTGTTGGGGGATCAGGAGGCAGGCTCCCCTTGGCTAGGGCTGTCCATATTTGTAAGAAATGGGTGTGAAAAATCATCCTGCTTTGGAGCATTTCGACCCATAGGGTGACGAGCCAAGTAGTTCCACCAGCCCAGATAATCCCTCTACGGACTGCATTTTCACAATCTTTCCCACTGTTCAGTTTCCTCGCTTTGTACGAGTCCAGCAAATTCATTTGAGGATTACAGTACAGAGCTTTGGCTGAAGCTCACCTTTATGTCTAAAGTGGATTAATAGAGGTTAGCTCCAAGTTAACCCTGCACAATGTTAGCCAAACATGGTATTAAGTTCTCTGCTAAAGACAATGTTTTTGTTTTTCGCCAGTCGTGATGCATTCTTAATAGACCTGTGAGCTAAACTGATTTTGAAGGGGATTAGGTTGCCGGTTTCCTAGCGGGAAGATTTGGCACACTGAGAACATGTGCAAACATTTTCAACCGAAGGCGGGTGTAGGTGTCAGATTCATTTCTGACAAGGAGACGTTCTCATCCGGTGACGTGCCAGGGATACCAATTGTTTTGTCATAGGTGAAGCCTGGCTCAATGGCAGAGCTTCTACCTGGCATGCAGAACTGGTTCAGTTAAAAGGACCAGGTGGTATGAAAGACCCCACCTGAGACCCTGGAAAGCCACTGCCATTCTGAGCAGGCAATACTCACCTTGGTTGAAGAAGAAGAAGAAGAAGAAGAAGAAGAAGAGGAAGAAGAAGAAGAAGAGGAAGAAGAAGAGGAAGAAGAAGAGGAAGAAGAAGAAGAAGAAGAAGAAGAAGAAGAAGAGGAAGAAGAAGAGGAAGAAGAAGAAGAGGAAGAAGAAGAAGAGGAAGAGGAGGAGGAGGAGGAGGAGTTTGGATTTATATCCCCCCTTTCTCCCCTGCAGGAGACTCAAAGGGGCTTACAACCTCCTTGCCCTTTCCCCCCTCACAACAAACACCCTGTGAGTTGGTGGGGCTGAGAGAGCTCCGAGAAGCTGTGACTAGCCCAAGGTCACCCAGCTGGCGTGTGTGGGAGTGTACAGGCTAATCTGAATTCCCCAGATAAGCCTCCACAGCTCAGGCGGCAGAGCTGGGAATCAAACCCGGTTCCTCCAGATTAGATACACGAGCTCTTAACCTCCTACGCCACTGCTGCTCCTTGACCAATTCAATATAAGGCAGCTTCATGTGCTCATGTTATGATCTCACAACGGTAGTTCCTCATTAAGGATGTTTCCATTTTGCTCATTCAGAACAACACATGAGCCGTTCCAACCAACAGGGGACCGGGGTGAAGATGCAGTTCTAAGGCATGCCCCCCCCCCCCAAGGTAAGTGGTTCTTCCTCCCATAGAAGGCCACTTAAGTTGGAAGATATCTCCTTGGCCTGGAAGAAGACTTTGGACAAGAGAGTGACTGGATCAATTCAGGATCTACTCCACCATATATCTTGGCAGGTCTCCCAAGTTCTTTGCTTTGGGAGATCACAAGGAGGGAAGATGTACAGTCCAAAAGTGGCTATCTCAAAACAGAACATAATGTGGCAATGCCAATGGATTACTTCAGATGTATGATAGATGTAGACCAAGGTGTCCAAGCATGGTATGGTTATTAGGCCAAAATATGTTTATGTTTTATTAATTTTACACTATTTCATTCAGTTGACCAAGTGCAGACTGGGGCAAGGCAAGATTTGGGACAATATAGAATATCCCTCTGGCAGAGAAAGATCTGAAAAATATGGGGAAAAGATATGATCAGAACAAGATTGTGGGAAACAATAGAAGAAGAGTCTGGATTTATACACTGCTTTTATCAACCATAAGGAGTCTCAAAGCAGTTTACAAAGCCCTTCCCTTCCTCTCCCCACAACAGACACCTTGTGAGGTATGTGGGGCTGAGAGCATTTGGAAAGAACTAGGACAAGCCCAAAGTCACCCAGCAGGCTTCTTGCATAGGAGTGGGGAATCAAACCCTGTTCTCCAGTAGACCTGCTCTTAACCTGGTGCAGGCTTCTTGCATAGGAGTGGGGAATCAAACCCGGTTCTCCAGTAGACCTGCTCTTAACCTGGTGCAGGCTTCTTGCATAGGAGTGGGGAATCAAACCCGGTTCTCCAGTAGACCTGCTCTTAGTCTGGTGCAGCAAAAAGTGGAGACCCACAAACACACACCCCACTGGCCCAGTGTCTCTATCTCAATTGTTGCTTTTGCTCCCTTTTCTCTCTTCTCTGTCCATGGTGCTGGAGTTGCTAGGCAACCACTAAATGCCATCTGAGATCTCAGTCAGCATATTGTGTTGGGGAAGGCTTAACCCCACCCCCATTCCCCCACCCCCAATTTTTGTCTGCCAACCCAAAATATCTTCTCTTGTCTGGCCCCATCATACAAGTTTTCTTTGTTGTTGTTGTTGTTGTTGTTGTTGCAATCCGGGAATCAAGTTTAGAATTAGATATGAAAAGTTCTACTAATCCCAGAGTCTCAGATACAACACAGAAATTGTTCAGAAAAGAGAATTTGAGACACTGAAATTGTTTATTTGATTTCCCATGGAAGACCCTTGCAAAAATTGAAAGTAACTAAGAGAACAATTCTAAATAGGTCTACTCACACTCTCACTCAGGTCCGTAAAGTGGTGCTTACCCCCAGAGTTTCCTCAACATCAGGCTACTGAAATCAAAAGACTGAAGAACTCTGCATTGAATTGCCTTGCGATTTGATCAGACTGAAATCGAAATGTGTTCAATTTCAGCAATAAGTCAGTCAATAAACAATAATGGTGAAAGAAAGACAATGAAAATAGAGGTCATTTAATTATGCCCTAAACCAGTGATGGCGAACCTTTCCGAGACTGAGTGCTCAAACTGTAACCCAAACCCCACTTATTTATCGCAGAATGCCGACACAGCAATTTAACCCAAATACTGAGGTTTTAGTTTAGAAAAAACGGTTGGCTCCGGGCCGTGTATTACTCAGGAGTAAGCTTGGTGGTAGTCGGTGGCTTTGCTTTGAAGCAATTGTACAACTCTTCCAACGGGTGAATCACGACTCTCAGAGGGTTTACTCAGAAGCAAGCCCCATTGCCAGCAACCGAGATTACTCCCAGGTAAAGGATTGCACTTTAGTTCTTCGCATGAAAATCCGTGGGGTTTAACAGCGCTTAACAGGGTTACCTATACTGCTTCCCCAAAACGAGGTCTTAAGTTTAATGCTAATAATCGAGCCCAGCGGCCCAGGACAGCCTAGATGTGGGGGGGCGACTCTGTGCGTGCCCACAGAGAGGACTCTGAGTGTCACCTCTGGCACCCGTGCCATAGGTTCGCCACCACTGCTCTAAACTGTAGTTGACTTGGTGGTAATGGTGGAAAGTATCAAGTCGCAGTCAACGTATAGTGACCCTGTAGGCCAGCAGTGCCCAACTCTGGCCCTCCAGATATGCATGGACTACAATTCCCATCAGTCCCTAACAGCATACAGGCAGGGGCTGATGGGAATCATAGTCCATGAACATCCGTAGGGCCAGAGTTGGACACCCCTGCTGTAGGGTTTTGAAAGCAAGAATTGAACAGTCCCTAACAGCATACAGGCAGGGGCTGATGGGAATCATAGTCCATGAACATCCGTAGGGCCAGAGTTGGACACCCCTGCTGTAGGGTTTTGAAAGCAAGAATTGAACAGGGCTGGCTTGTCTTTTCTCCACGGCAACCCTGGACTTCCTTCTGTCTGCGTCGCCATTAAAATATACTCCACAATGAATATGAGAACTGCATTCATTTTTATGCACTGCCTTTGTGAAAACCGTTATTTTGTGCGTTATTGAATATGGTACTTAGATTCAAGAGCATTTATAGTCCATTGAATGAATATATTTTTGGGGGTGCTGTGTGGTTTCCGGGCTGTATGGCCGTGTTCTAGCAGCATTCTCTCCGGACGTTTCGCCTGCATCTGTGGCTGGCATCTTCAGAGGATCTGATGGTAGGAATGGAAAGCAAGTGGAGTATATATATTGTGAGGTGATGGCATGTGAGTCACACTGGACCACTCTGACAACCACTACGTCAGAGAAGCCATTGAAATTCACAAGCACATGGACAATTTCAACAGGAAGGAAGAAACCATGAAAATGAACAGAATTTGGCTGCCAGTGTTGAAGAACTCTAGAATCAAGACAGTGACTGATCAGCTCCACACAAACACAGGACAACTATAGACTATAGCACTCAAAGGGAACAAAGACCAGGATGCTTCTATTCAGATCCATGCAACTATTGACCTTGCTAGCTTCATTGTTACTCCCATGCTACAGACTTCTCTGTGACTCACATGCCAGGCTACTCTATTCAGATGGCCTCACCTTTTCACCTCACAGTATACATACTCCACTTGCTCCACAGTGATTCCGGCCGTGAAAGCCTTCGACAATACAATATATTTTTTACTTTCGAATGGATGGAGAGGATAGCAAAGCTAGGTAGACCCTAGAACAAAGTTCTTGCTTGCTGAGTTCTGTGGCAGAGGAATGTGCAACCCTACTAACATCTTTTTCTGAGACAGACTACAGAAAGGTTTTAGATTAAAAGAACAGCTTCATCTTCTACCCTGAGGCCTCAGAAGTCTAAAAATGTTAGTGGGCAATGCAAATCACCGCATCCCTTTTACAAAGAAAAGGCCAAAGTGTCCAAGAGTCCTGCGCACGAGGTATCTCACGGATTCTAGATTGCAATCCCATGTTTTTTATCTTTAGAACTGTGGTACAAAAACAGGCAGCCATCTGCCATCTTGTCCTTAGTTCCTCTCCAGACGAAGACAGACAAAAAATCAGACGAACGACAGTGCCTGCATGCCCAGTTCAGCATTCCCTGAGGCGCAAAGCCACCCTGACAAAAATACATGCATAGTTTCCACCCTCCGCGCATCTGGTCAGAAGCCAAGCATTTGGTTATTTGTGCCATCAGGACAATCAAGACATTGCTGAAATTAGTGTGCTTTTGCAATTATTTTTCCAAACAAAGTTCAGGAAAGGCAAACAGCACTTCTTGAGCGTGGTGTACGGAAGATATGAAAATGGTTTTATTTATTTATTTATTTATTTATTGGTTGGGTTTATATACCGCCCTCCCCCGAAGGGGAAGGACCAAAAGTAGGATATCAACCAAAAGTAGGACATCCTATGCCAGTGATGACGAACCTATTCGAGACCGAGAGCCCAAACTGCAACCCCAAAGCCACTTATTTATCGCAAAGGGCCAACACGGCAATTTAGCCTGAATGCTGAGGTTTTAGTTTAGAAAAAACGGTGGGCTCCGAGGCGTGCGTTACTCGGGAGTAAGCTTGGTGGTAGTTGTTGGCTTTGCTTTGAAGTAACCGTGCAACTCTTCCAACGGGTGAATCACGACCCTGGGAGGGTTTACTCAAAAGCAAGCCCCATTGCCAGCAATCGAGCTTACTCCCAGGTAAAGGATCGCGCTTTAGTTCTTTGCATGAAAATCAGTGGGGTTTAACAGCGCTTAACAGAGTTACCTACACTGCTTCCCCAAAACTAGGTCTTAGGTTTAGTGCTAATAATCAAGCCCAGCGGCCCAGGCCAGCCTAGATGTGTGTGTGTGTGTGTGTGTGTGTGGGATTCTGGATTCAATTCCCCGCTCCCCTACATAAGCCTGCTGGGTGACCCTGGGCCAGCAACAGCTCTTTTCAAACTCTCTCAGCCCACATAGAGGCAGGCAATGGCAAATCCCCTCCAAATGTCTCTTGCCTTGCCTTGAAAACCCCACAGGGTTAGCACACGTCAGCCGTGATTTGATGACATTTTCTACCACTACCACCAAGGGCGAATCTGCACACAAGTAAAATAGGTTCGACCCAGTTCCCTGAGAAGGGTACTGTCCTAGGTCGAAGCCATTGTTGTTCCCCACTGCAACCAGCTTGATCCCAGCTCGGAGGGTGGAATCATCCTGTGCCTCTTCGCCGCTCTGTTCCAATTGGCTACTGTTCTACGGCCATGTTCCGTCTATCCCCACACACGTTATAAAAAAAACTGCCACAGGAGTGGAGGGACGAATGTGGCGTTTTTTGATTGGCCAGCTAATACGCATGTCTCGAACAACACTCCAGCTGTGATTGGCTGAATGGGGGACTCGCTGGCACCAGAGATTCTTGCACTTTACTGCGCAGAATCGAGCTGAGTTCGAGGCGCTGGTTCCCTGAAAATAGTAGTTCCCAACTAGAGTCGGAAATTTACGGCTGACTGGTTACACGGGGCAAAGCTGCGTACAAAACCACGCTTCGACATCCCAGGTGGTTGTCGCGAACACTTGGGATAGCGGCGCACGTAGCAGCTCAACGCATTAGGTCACTATAACGCAAGATGCGGAATGGACTCTAAGAGAACTTAAGTAGCGCTAATTTAAAAAATAATATAAGGATGGAGAGAAGAACGTAGGAACGCTTAGTAGATTGTACAGATAAGGTTGCCAATCCCCATGTGGGATCTGGAGGAGAGGCCAGTGTAAGCTGCTTTGGACCCCCATTGGGAGAAAAGTGAGGTAGAAATTAAGTAAATAAAAATACGTGCATACATGCACACACCCTTTAGTTTTCTTTTCTTCTTCCCTCAGCATTTTCTGGTCCTATTCTGCTTCTTCCCGTGATGCAAGCAGCAGATACTCCACGATTGATGGTATAAAGTTTCTTATTATTCTGCTTTCCCAAATAATTAGATGGTCTGTACCGTTTCAAGTAAGGTTTTCGCTCCTATTCCAGGGGTAGGGAACCTGCGGCTCTCCAGATGTTCAGGAACTACAATTCCCATCAGCCTCTGTCAGCATGGCCAATTGGCCTCTGTCAGCATGGCCAACCCCTGTTCTATTCCCTCTCTTTCCCTTGTATTTCTGCTTTTTTGTTATGTAAAACAACCTTGCTTCCACTTGACTGTTCAGCTTATAGATGTCTCTCACCTCCTTCTGCATTTTATTTTAACAGCCTTCCTTCCCCTTGCACATTATGGAAGGCAGCTTCAGCATATTTTGGAAACATTCATGAGGGGTTATTTATTCACCTCTGAAGATCCAAAAGAGTCTGTTGCCTGTAAGCTCTGGATGTTCCAGGGATTGCTAATTCCCATCAGCTCCTGCCAGCCATGGCTAGTATGGCAGGGTTGAGGGGGAATTGTAGTCCATCGGAAACCCTGGAAGAGCCAAGCGGGATTGCAGTGATCCCTAATCCAGAGGGATCAAAATGTGTCAGAGATTTTGGGGTATATTTTGAGATCCTTTGTCGATGCACTGATCCCTTGAAGCCTTGTGTATTGGTAGTTATTTTGGTGATATTTTACATGTTTTTCAGCTATTTTTTAAAAAAAATTTATTGTATAGAATGTTTATATAACCGTTACAAAAAGATGTTGCAGTCTCATTATCAGGTGTCACTTTTTATATGAACTGTAAAAAAGTAAGCCCTTGTGGATTGTATCTTTTGGTGATCACATTTGGGCTGTATATTGATAAGAGCTGGAATTACAAACATAACACATGGGAACAACTTGTATGTGTACCCTGTTTCCCCTGATATAAGACATCCCCGAAAAATAAGACATAGTAGAGGTTTTGCTGAAGTGTGAAATATAAGGCATCCCCCGAAAGTAAGACATAGCAAAGTTTTTGTTTGGAAGCATGCCCGACGAACAGAACACAGGAAAAATAAGGTATCCCCTGAAAATAAGACATAGCACATCTTTGGGAGCAAAAATTAATATAAGCACATCTTTGGGAGCAAAAATTAATATAAGACACTGTCTTATATTCGGGGAAACACGGTATATATTTGATGCATTCTAGTTTTTTAAATTGATAAATGTCTTACTGTAATTTACAATGCCAATAAAGGCTTTACTACTAAAAAATATAACTGTTACATACAATATATTTATTCAAACTATACATTTCCTCCTTCCCCTCCCTCCCCCCTTCTTTTTCCCGGTTGTTCAAGCAAGCAGCAGAAAGTTCATTCTCCGTGTTCTCTTCTCCCAGTTTTCTTCGTTAAATCCAGCTTCTCTCATTCTCTCATTCAGGTCTCAGACATTGTCCATATCTTAATGTCTCTTAATTTCTCTTGCCACGGCATATTTTTTGCCATCATCTCAAACATTTCTAACTGTATTTGTTCCCATGCATATTCCAACCATTTTGAGATTGTCCATTTCTTATTATCTTTCCAGCCCAACGCTATCACTGCATGTGCAGCTCTGATCATAATTTTATACATTGGTCCCAGAGTTCTATTTACCCTTTTATCTTCTATTATTCCTACCATAAAGAAATCATTATTTATATCAATTTTCACTTTTACTAATTGTTCTGTTTTTAAGCTATTGGTGTAGATTTTCTGTTGAGATTTTTACGTATAGTTTTTTATTGAGAAGAGTCCAGCACAATTCAATAAAATGTATACGTAATATATTTCAACAGATGCTTTATCAGACTTCTCAACTTCTTTGGGTTCCTAGGGTTTCCTCCCCCTTTCCCCGTTTATTTATTTGATGTATACCCCACGCTTTCCCGACAAGCGGGACTCAGGGTGGCTTCCAACAGAAACACCACAATATAACAATAAAATAAATAAATACATTAACAGCCCAACTGAAAACTGATCAAAACTGGTAATTAAACTAGGTGGTGCTAAACTCAGTAAGGGGCCCAGTCATAAGCAAGGAACAGTTAATAAATTACTAATTTTTAAAATGTACCTTTATCAGTATTTTCTGGACTTTTATTAGTGCCTGGCGGTTGGATGGAAAGTTTTAGCCAGTGGTGGGATCCAAAAATTTTAGTAACAGGTTCCCATGGTGGTGGGGTTCAAACAGTGGCATAGCGCCAATGGGCCATCGGGGCATTCGAGTGGCTGGGCATATCCGGGTGGGGCATTAATAATTTCTCTGTTACTGTAAAAAACTCTTACTGTAAAAAAAAAGTTCCTAATTTCCAGCTGGTATCTTTCTGTCCATAATTTAAACTCATTATAGCAAGTCCTATCGTCTACTGCCAACAGAAACAACTACTTTTCCTCTAATTGACTGCCTGTCAAATACTTAATACTTTCAAATACTTAATTCTGTTTCTAGAAATCAAAAGAAGGGTACTTTCCTTAAACAAGGAACTTTACCGTATTTCTAAAACATGTTTTCAAAACAGCCCAACAGGGAGAATTGTCCCATTTTCTACCTTCGCTAACCAGCCACATAGGAAACAACAGGACTTCATGATTTTTGGACCCAATGGAATTTCTAACGGAAAAGCAGACCCGATTAGTAACCCCCCTCTCAGCACACACAAATAATTAGTAACCCACTCTCGGGAACTGGTGAGAACCTGCTGGATCCCACCTCTGGTTGTAGCTGACCGATGCCGACATTTCATGGAGCTTTCAAAGGTGGTTTGCCATTGTCTGCATCTGTGTAGCAACCCTAGTCTTCTTTGGTGGTCTCCCATCCAAGTAGTAACCATAATTGACCCTGCTTAGCTTCTGTAATCCAGCTTGGGCCATCCAGCCCAGGGTAGTGCTTGGTAACGGAGTGCAGGTTGAAAAGTTTAGTACAGTTGTTCTATATCAGGGGTCTGCAACCTGCGACTCTCCAATTGGCCATGCTGGCAGGGACTGATGGGAATTGTAGTCCATGGACATCTGGAGAGCGGCAGGTTGCAGACTGCTGTTCTATATGGTTACATTTTTTTTCAATTGTAAACCATCAGTTCTTCTCAAGTTTGTAGAAAGATCTCTCCTGTTTGCTCATGGCTCCCATCTCTGGATTTGAGTATCCACACATCTGGCCATGTTGAGAGTTAGATGCATTGATTAGCAACGGCCCACACTAATAGTTCACTTCTTGTTCGCATTATAACATTCAGTTGTAAATGACTACTATAGAGCATCAACCAACTTTTTAATGTATGATATCAGCAGCAAGAATATTAAATACAAAAATAAAAAAAGGAAAACCTCACCTATACCTACAATAGAAGTTGTGAAGTTGCTAGAATGGGCAGAGATGGTTAAAACATCTTTGATTAGAGAAAAGAACGCCTAAATCATTAATAACCTTTGATAGACTTTTTGCGTAAAGCAAAACAATTTTTTAAAAGAAGAATTGATTTGCAGGATAGAAGAAAATAGACTTTAACAGAAACAAGTGTTTGAAGCTTATTAGTAATAGTTAAGAATTAATTGTAGAATTGTAACTGGAAAGCAAGTAGTAAACTTTCATGTTGTGCTCATATTTGGTGCGGACAAAATCAGGAATCCGCCTAGTTATGAGTATCCTTTTGTTTTTCTCTTTTTAATTTGATCTTTGTATATCTCGACAATAAAAAAAAGTTCAAGCAATGCTGTGCAGTTTAATCAAACACTATATAAATAGTCTTGAAAGAATTGGGTGTGTGTCCCAGATCTAATTCAGGAATTGACTCCACTTACACAGGCTCCATTACCAGAATCAGTGGTTGTTGTTTTTTTAAAGGTGGAGGGAATTAAAAAAGAAAAAGACATCAAGGGGAAATTATACCAAAATTCACAGCAGAGAACTTTTCTGTTGTAATAACACAACTGGGAATCAACCCAACAAAATTAATTGGCCATAATGTCACATTCAGACACATGCACACACAACAATTGGCTCTTCCACACACCATGTTATAGAGCAGTGGTGGCGAACCTTTGGCACTCCATATGTTATGGACTACAATTCCCATCAGCCCCTGCCAGCATGGCCACTTTCTACAAGGTGACTGGCCGGTTTTACAAAGGTGAGATCTATTCATGCTGTTAGTCATGAGGTTGGATCCCATCGGCTCTCTCTCTGCACAATTTAACCCAATTCCCATCTTACTTGTGCCCCCATGCCCCCAAATGTGGGATCAGTGATCTTCTTCAGTTCTTTTAAGGAGTCCTTTCCCACCCTTTCTGCAAGGGGAAAAGTTAGCAGGACCCAAGATCCACATTTGGGGCAATTTGTCACCGGGTGTCAGGGCCTTTTCCCCCCGTGTCTGACAGTGAGGATGATAGCCTGGTATGCCGGTCTTTTGACTCAGCGAGACCTAGCCGCAGTACCTCATTGGAGGATGAGGAACCAGCTGCGGCCACACCGGCCTCTGATGACCTTATAGACCTAGGGCCAGCTCAGCCAGCACCCCCAGAACAGGCCCAGAGCTCACCTCCAGCCCCCCCAGCTTGCAGCCCTCCTGGTTCCCCTACCCCGCTAGAGCAGCGCCGGCAACGGATGCGGCAGGACCCGACAGAGCACCGGCGATCAGCTAGACTGGCTGCTCGCAAAATGCGAGTGCTCACAGACTCGGCTCCCTAAGCAAGATGCGAGTGCTCAGACTCGGCTTCCTAAGCAAAGATCTGAGTGCTCACAGACTTCGGCTCCCCTAAGCAAGATCGCGAGTCACAGGTGCTCAGACTCCAGAAGCTCCCTAAAGCAAAGATGCCGAGTGCTCACAGACGCTCCGGCTCCCCTAAGCAAGAATAGAGTAGCTCTGGGCTTCGGAAACTCCCTAGCAAGATCACGAGTGCTCACAGACTCCAGCTCCTAAAGCAAGATCACGGGAGTGCTCAGACTCAGCTCCTAAGCCAAGATGCTGAGTGCTCAGACTCAAAGCTCCCTAAAAGCAGAAGATCTTGAGGGAGTGCTCACAGACTCAGCTCCCTAAACCCAAGATGCTGCAGTGCTCCTGAATTTCGGCTCCCTAAGCAAGACACGAGTGCTCACAGCTGCTCACAGACTCAGCTCCCTAAGCAAGATGCGAGTGCTCACAGACTCAGCTCCCTAAGCAAGATGCGAGTGCTCACAGACTCAGCTCCCTAAGCAAGATGCGAGTGCTCACAGACTCGGCTTCCTAAGCAAGATGCGAGTGCTCACAGACTCAGCTCCCTAAGCAAGATGCGAGTGCTCAGACTCAGCTCCCTAAGCAAGATGCGAGTGCTCACAGACTCAGCTCCCTAAGCAAGATGCGAGTGCTCACAGACTCGGCTCCCTAAGCAAGATGCGAGTGCTCACAGCTGCTCACAGACTCAGCTCCCTAAGCAAGATGCGAGTGCTCACAGACTCGGCTCCCTAAGCAAGATGCGAGTGCTCACAGACTCAGCTCCCTAAGCAAGATGCGAGTGCTCAGACTCAGCTCCCTAAGCAAGATCACGGAGTGCTCACACACTGGCTCCCTAAGCAAGATCTTGAGAGTGCTCAGACTTCGGCCTAAGCAGATAGAGAGTGCTCACAGACTCAGCTCCTAAGCAAGATCTGCAGTGCTCACAGACTCAGCTCTCCCTAAGCAGAATCGCGAGTGCTCTGGGCCTGACTCCCTAAGCAATCGCAGTGCTCACAGCTGCTCACAGACTCAGCTCCCTAAGATGCGAGTGCTCACAGACTCGGCTCCCTAAGCAAGACGCGAGTGCTCACAGCTGCTCACAGACTCAGCTCCCTAAGATGCGAGTGCTCACAGACTCAGCTCCCTAAGCAAGATGCGAGTGCTCACAGACTCAGCTCCCTAAGCAAGATGCGAGTGCTCACAGACTCGGCTCCCTAAGCAAGATGCGAGTGCTCACAGACTCAGCTCCCTAAGCAAGATGCGAGTGCTCACAGACTCGGCTCCCTAAGCAAGATCTTGAGTGCTCACAGACTAGGCTCCCCTAAGCAAGATCTTGAGGAGTGCTCACAGCAGACTGGGCTCCTAAAGCTTTAAGATCACGAGGCTCTGGACTTCGGCACAAACCACTAAGCAAGATCGCGAACTCCTGGGCTCGGCTCCCTAAGCAAGATGCGAGTGCTCACAGACTCGGCTCCCTAAGCAAGACGCGAGTGCTCACAGCTGCTCACAGACTCAGCTCCCTAAGATGCGAGTGCTCACAGACTCAGCTCCCTAAGCAAGATGCGAGTGCTCACAGACTCAGCTCCCTAAGCAAGATGCGAGTACTCACAGACTCGGCTCCCCTAGAGCTAAAGGCCTTGCTGAAAGTGCTCACAGCCCTTTCTGAGACTCAGCTCCCTAAGATGCGACGTGCTCACAGACTCAAGCCTTCCTAAGCTTAAGATGCACAGTGCTCACAGACTCAGCTCCCCTAAGATCACAGTGCTAGTGCTCACAGACTCAGCTCCCTAAGCAAGATGCGAGTGCTCACAGACTCGGCTCCCTAAGCAAGACGCGAGTGCTCACAGCTGCTCACAGACTCAGCTCCCTAAGATGCGAGTGCTCACAGACTCAGCTCCCTAAGCAAGATGCGAGTGCTCACAGACTCAGCTCCCTAAGCAGATCTTGAGTGCTCACGGGCCCTGACTCCCTAAGCAGATCACAGTGCTCACAGACTCAGCTCCTAAGCAAGATCGCAGGGAGTGCTCTGGAGCTTCGGCTCCCTAAGCGAGAGATCAGTGCTCACAGACTGGGGCTCCTAAGCAGAGATCTGAGTGCTCACAGACTCGGCTCCCTAAAGCAAGGAGGCAGTGCTCACAGACTCAGCTCTAAACAGATGCACAGTGCCCACAGACTCAGCTCCCTAAGCAAGATGCAAGTGCTCACAGACTCGGCTCCCTAAGCAAGATGCGAGTGCTCACAGCTGCTCACAGACTCGGCTCCCTAAGATGCGAGTGCTCACAGACTCGGCTCCCTAAGCAAGATGCGAGTGCTCACAGACTCGGCTCCCTAAGCAAGATGCGAGTGCTCACAGCTGCTCACAGACTCGGCTCCCTAAGATGCGAGTGCTCACAGACTCGGCTCCCTAAGCAAGATGCGAGTGCTCACAGACTCAGCTCCCTAAGCAAGATGCGAGTGCTCACAGACTCAGCTCCCTAAGCAAGATGCGAGTGCTCACAGACTCGGCTCCCTAAGCAAGATGCGAGTGCTCACAGACTCGGCTCCCTAAGCAAGATGCGAGTGCTCACAGACTCAGCTCCCTAAGCAAGATGCGAGTGCTCACACACTCGGCTCCCTAAGCAAGATGCAAGTGCTCACAGACTCGGCTCCCTAAGCAAGATCAGTGCTCTGGACTCAGCTCCCCTAAGCAAGATCACAGTGCTCACAGACTTGGCTCCCTAAACAAGGCAGTGCTCACAGCTGCTCCTGAGCTCAGCTCCCTAAGATCACAGTGCTCACAGACCTAGGCTCCCCTAAGCAAGCAGAGTGCTCACAGCTGCTCTGAGACTTCAAGCTCCCTAAGATAGAGGTGCTCACAGACTCAGCTCCTAAGCAAGATCACGAGTGCTCACAGACTCAGCTCCTAGCCAAGATCACAGTGCTCACCAGACTTAGGCTCCTAAGCAAGGCAGCGAGTGCTCACAGCTGCCACAGACTCAGCTCCCTAAGCAAGATAGAGTGCTCACAGACTCAGCTCCTAAGCCAAGATCACAGTGCTCTGGACTCAGCTCCCTAAGCAAGATGCGAGTGCTCACAGACTTCGGCTCCCTAAGCAAGATGCGAGTGCTCTGGACTCGGCTCCCTACTTGAGATCGTGCTCACGGACTCGGCTCCCCTAAAGCAAGATCGCAGTGCTCACAGACTTGGGCTCCTAAACCAAGATCACGAGAGTGCTCACAGACTCGGCTCCCTAAGCAAGAGATCGAGGCTCTGGACTAGAAGCTCCCTAAGCAAGATGTGAGTGCTCACAGACTCGGCTCCCTAAGCAAGATCAGAGTGCTCTGAACTGGCTCCCTAAACAAGGCAGTGCTCACAGCTGCTCACAGACTCAAGCTCCCTAAGATGCTTGAGGTGCTCACAGACTCAGCTCCTAAGCAGAGATCACGAGTGCTCCTGGGCTCAGCTCCTAAGCAAGATCACGAGGTGCTCACAGACTTCGGCTCCCTAAGCAAGGCGAGCAGTGCTCACAGCTGCTCACAGACTCAACTCCCCTAAGATCACGGTGCTCACAGACTCAGCTCCTAAACAGAGATGCGAGTGCTCACAGACTCAGCTCCCTAAGCAAGATGCGAGTGCTCACAGACTCGGCTCCCTAAGCAAGATCGCAGTGCTCCTGAACTCAGCTCCCTAAGCAGAATCTGAGTGCTCACAGACTGGCTCCCTAAGCAAGATCACGAGTGCTCACAGACTGAAACCTAAAGCAAGATGCAGTGCTCTGAGACTCGGCTCCCTAAACCAGATGTGAGTGCTCACCAGACTCAAACTCCCTAAGCAAGGCAGTGCTCTGGACTCAGCTCCCTAAGCAAGATCTGAGAGTGCTCCTGGGCCTAGAGCTCCCTAAGCAAGAGATGCAAGTGCTCTGAGACTTCGGCTCCCTAAGCAGATCAGGTGCTCACAGCTGCTCACAGACTCAGCTCCCTAAGATGCGAGTGCTCACAGACTCGGCTCCCTAAGCAAGATGCGAGTGCTCACAGACTCGGCTCCCTAAGCAAGATGCGAGTGCTCACAGCTGCTCACAGACTCAGCTCCCTAAGATGCGAGTGCTCACAGACTCGGCTCCCTAAGCAAGATGCGAGTGCTCACAGACTCAGCTCCCTAAGCAAGATGCGAGTGCTCACAGACTCAGCTCCCTAAGCAAGATGCAAGTGCTCACAGACTCGGCTCCCTAAGCAAGATGCGAGTGCTCACAGCTGCTCACAGACTCAGCTCCCTAAGCAAGATGCGAGTGCTCACAGACTCAGCTCCCTAAGCAAGATGCGAGTGCTCACAGACTCAGCTCCCTAAGCGAGAGGATCGCAAGTGCTCCTGAGACTCAGCTCCCTAAGCAAGAGATGCAAGTGCTCTGGGACTGGGCTCCCTAAGCAGCAGATCTGCAGTGCTCACAGGCCTTCAGCTCCCCTAAGCAGAGACCGCGAGTGCTCACAGCTGCTCACAGACTCAGCTCCCTAAGCAGAGATCTGCGGTGCTCTGAGACAGACTCAGCTCCCCTAAGCAAGATCTGACGAGTGCTCACAGACTCTCAGCTCCCCTAGAAAGCAAGAGATCTGACGGTGCTCACGCAGACTTCGACTCCCCTAAGCAAGATCGCACGAGGGGTGCTCTGGCTGCTCCCACAGACTCAACTCCCTAAACAAGATCACGAGAGTGCTCACCAGACTCCAGCTCCCTAAAGCCAAGAGATCACGAGTGCTCACAGACTCAGCTCCCTAAGCAGAGATCTTGACGAGTGCTCACAGGCACTTAGCTCCTAAGCAAGAATCACGCAGTGCTCTGGGCTTCGGCTCCCTGAAGCTTGGGAATTAGTCCCATATGGATAAAGAAGGCTGGTTGATGTTCATGCTTTTGCAGACGACAACAGCTCACATTGCTGGCTGCCCTGCTCTGAACCTTGCGTTACACCTGACCTTATGGACTTTGCCGAACTGGTTCTGGGGAACTTAGTTTGTGTGACCTTCGCGGCACCAACGGAGCGGTGAACTTCTTTGATTATTTTGTCAGTAAAGCTGTGAGTGTTCCCTATACTTTGCCTCGTGCCTCCGTTGTGGCCAGCCCGTGACACCGGGCACTCGTTGTATGCATGGAAGGGCTACTCACAGTTGGAAAGACCATTGCCTTCTTAAGGCCGGAATGGCAACCTGATCGACCCACTACACTGGGTCCCCAAAGAACCGACCCTCAAACTCCACGTGGAGTTTGCGGGGCTGGGCACACCATTCAGCACTGGGCTTGGCCTAAGCTGGACCTGTCCAGGCTGCGACCAGCGTTGAACTGCGATCCTGGCCTGGCAGGGCCCAGCTTTATATTGCTGTCTCAGCTCCTGAACCGCCACCTCCTATCACAGTGGTGGCGAACCTATGGCACGGGTGCCAGAGGTGGCACTCAGAGTTCGTCATGTGATAATAGTGTAATTATTTCAGGGAGATTATTAACATTAAACCTGAGACCTATTTTTGGGGAAGCAGCATAGGTAACCCTGGTAAGCGCTGTTAAACCCTACTGATTTTCATGGGAAGAACGAAAGCATGATCCTTTACCTGGGAGTAAGCTCGGTTGCTGGCAATGGTCACGATTCACCTGTTCGAAGCGTTGCACAGTTGCTTCAAAGCAAAGCCAACGACTATCACCAACTTACTTCCTAGTAAAGCGCGCCTTGGAGCCTGCCTTTCTTTCTATACTAAAACCTCAGTATTCAGGTTAAATTGCCACGTTGGCACTTTGTGATAAATAAGGGAGTTTTGGGTTGCAGTTTGGGCACTCGATCTTGAAAAGGTTCGCCATCACTGTCCTATCAGAAGCGAGGAGAGGCCAATCTTGATCCTCTTTGATCTGAGATTGCAAATGCCTTAACAGACCAGGTGATCGGGAGCAACAGCCGCAGAAGGCCATTGCGTTCACATCCTACATGTGAGCTCCCAAAGGCACCTGGTGGGCCACTGCGAGTAGCAGAGAGCTGGACTAGATGGACTTTGGTCTGATCCAGCTGGCTTGTTCTTATGTTCTTACTGGCCATTAGAGAATTGATTGCACAGCTTCAAAAAACTATTAGAAGCAAGGAACATGAGAATGCACAAAACCCGTGTTTCTACTTGCACCTCGCTGGATCCTGCCATTCATCCAAAATTTGCAGTTAAAACACCTAAAAGCAAGTAAGACACGTTTGTTTTGATATGGTATATTTATATTTACATGGTACATTTTTAAAGCAATAGCTATAATGGATCATACATATTAGAAACAATAATAAAAAAGTTAAGAACTAAAATGTACATCATAAACGTATATATATTCTTTACACAGAGGTAAAAAGGCTTATAAAAATCAATACAACAGAGTTTTAAACTTTTTTTTGTATACAGATACATAATGGAAGTTTGCTTCAGGCACTTAAATTTGTTAATGTGAGCAAGAGGTGGGAAAAAAATGTTTTTCACAACTGAAGAAAACCAAACCAACCGCCTTTTTTGTGTGAAATGGATCGTTACGACGGGTACAAAAATAAAATCTGAGCAATTGTTCTTGATTTGATGTCAGTATTGAAAAGCTGACGGGGAGGGGAAATAAACCATACCTCAATTTGTTCCGCTGCAGTGTGGAAATCAACTGGAAATATTTACAAAAAAAATACCCCCTCCAAACTCCCCAGTTTCTATATTTGTGCCCATTTTACTGCTCCCTTCACAAAAGAATAATTCCACCCACCTCATCAAAGAATGAAACCTGAAAAACAACATGGAACAAAACAAAGTAGAAGAAAACAGAAGAGGGGAACGAAGAGAAGGTACTCCAAGGGGCGGAAGCTGGAGAACTTTAGGAAAATAAATAGGGGCACTTGACATAATCCATAAGATCTCTTGTGTAGTGTTGTGCTTTGCTAGAGGGGCAGTAAGACCTTACGGGAATTCAGAGAAGCAAAAAGCATTAAAAAGCCACCCCCCCCCCCAAGCACACACACATTGTCCGACTACTTTTATTTTGAGGCTGACTTGATGTTCGCTAGACACCCTTGAGAGATTTGTCACTTGCTATTAGGCACAAATATATTTAATATATGTATTTTCTTCCCATGAGATATCAAGAACAAGTTAAAAAAAAACGAAAAAAGAACTTCCCTTACCATTTTACGCTCTTCTAAAATTAAAATGAAAAACCCGCAATTTTAGCCTACGCTCTGTATTTGTATGTTACTGGCAAATCCCAAACCTTCTGCACTTAATAGAGATTTTAGAACCAACTGACGTTCTATGTAGAAAAGAGATAAAAAATGTTTGGACAGTAGTACTTCAGACAGCGATTTGGGGACTACATTCTTGAAAAACGACTCCTTGCATAGTAAACTAGTATATCAAGTTATGCCAAGTTATCTTTTTCTGCTGCTAGATTTTTACACGTAGGGAATTTGTGTGTTACGTTGAGCAAAAAACCACTCAAAGCTCTCCCCACTTATGGTGTGAAATGGTGAAGGCCTAGAATTCTACCCAAATTCTGTGTAAATTGTAGATCAACTCTGCCCTCATGGCTAGGCAACTTCTGTGGATGGGATGTATTACCACATAGCTCTTTTCCACTCCAGAAGGATTAATTGAGAAGCTGTAGGTCATGTTAGGAGACAGGCTCCAACTCCGCCCAACCTCAGAGCTGACTTCCTCAGAAGCTGAAGTGCCACTGATGTAGGAAGAGATGCCAGTCCTTGGGTGATAATCCTTGGGAAAACTGGAGTGGGGGGAGCATGGAGACTTGTTTGAAACAGGAAGTGATGTTAGGGCATTCTAGGAATTTCAAAAAGCTCTATGGTACCACCACAGACTTTTTGCAAAGTCTTGAATGTCGTCATGTTTTGAAACAGGAAGTGATGTCCCTGGCTGTTTTCCTCTCCCATTTATCTCTTGCTGCACCATGGAAGGGTGGGGGGTGGGAGATAGGTCCCCTACTATCACTTGGTCAAACTAACACCCTAGACATGAGAAGAACTGCAGGACTGCATATTTTGTGGCTTCACGGCATTGGAAAGAGTCTTTCCACATGCTGCAAAAAGTCATGCAGGAAGAGACTTTTGAAAGAGTTTCTGAACATTCATTTCCACTCACTGTCGTCACAAACCGAGGTTTCCTTGTTCCTTTTTCAAGACTGCACCGGATGATTTCCCCCAGAGGTCCTCTGAATTCCAGGAGCGGCATATCAGGTGGCAGTGGGGAAGGGTGCAGGATCTTCCCGTTGGAGACCAAACGCCCTCCCGGGTGCTGATCCCCAATCGGCCTTTGGGGAGGGGGGATCTATTTTATTTTAATCGACCCAATGAATATTGCGCTATAACCAGTGGTGGCAAACCTTTGGCACTCCAGATGTTATAGACTACAATTCCCATCAGCCCCTGCCAGCATGGCCAATTGGCCATGCTGGAAGGGGAGCTGATAAGAAAGTGAGTCCATAACTATCTGGAGTGTAAGGTCCTCCCTCAAGAAGCACTAACTTCTGCCTTGACTGGACCAAACACTTGGCCAAACCACACAAGTCAGCGTCACAGAGTATCTATCTCAGGGGTCTGCAACCTGCGGCTCTCCAGATGTTCATGGGCTACAATTCCCATCAGCCCCTGCCAGCGTGGCCAATTGTAGTCCATGAACATCTGGAGAGCCGCAGGTTACAGACCCCTGGTCTATCTCTTCACATGCTTGAGCATTACGACTCTTTGACCAGACACACCTCTGCATAAGTCCTTCAACATGATTTTTAAAAAAGGGTCGTCGAGACTTCTGAAAAGAGCGTCTGTCCCAAGGAGCAGCAGGCTGGACATTATTTGGCAAAAAAAATAAATCCAAAGATCCTTTTCCTTTAAGACTCATGTCAAATATGCAGTAAGGAGGGTGGGGGCGGGGCGGGCACGCACTCACCGGCAACCGACTGCAAAAAGTAACTATGGTAGGAACAGTGGTGCCAGATCACGCGAGCCGATTCCCTAGCTGCCTCCGAATAGGTTCCGATTGTACTATGCTATATTATAGCTAAACTGCTCTAGCATTATTCCTTTGAATAAAAATTATTATTATTATTTTTGCCATTCCATATCATATATTAGAAAAATATCATTTCCCCAGCTAATTACAAGCCTTGTACAGAAGACATGGCTTTTTAAAGTAAAAACAATGCCAAAAAACAAAAGGAAAGAAAACAATAATAAAATAATCAAACTTGTACAAATTTTAGAAGAAATCAAACTCGTACAAATTTGAACTCTGCTGCACGTATTTCACCATGCGCATAAAAGCCACACGGATAACAGATCCTGCAAAGCATATGTACTTGATGGATAACCGAGTTGTCCTGAAGGCAAATTCCTTCTACAGGTCTTGTCTGTCCTCAGGAGAGTTTCCTCACACCTCATTTCTTGGAACTGGTATGTCTAAACACCTCTGATTCACATGGCCCCGATCCTAGGCAGGTAAGGGTTGCCCATTTCATCCTAGTGTGACCGGCGGTGCAATCCCATGTATAGCGACTCCAGTCTCGGACCACTGAAATGGATGAGCTAAGTCTGGAGAAAATCTTCGTAGGATTCCCATTGATATACTCTGTCTCAGAAAAAAGATGTTAGTATGGTCAGTCGAAGTGCAGCAGTCGAGAAAATTGTAAGCTTCCGCCTTAGAATATAGTCCTGAATGGATATGAGAATTATCATTCATTTTTATGCATTGTCTTTCTCAAAACCATTATTTTGTGCATTATTGAACATGGCACTTTGATACAAGAGCATTTGTAGTTCACTGTATTTTTACTTTCAAATGGATTTGGGGGGCGGGCAGGGCTAGGTAGGCACTGGGACCCAGGAGGACCATTCTACAACACAGGTCCGGCATGTTGAGTTCTGTGGCAGAGGAATATACAAACCTACTAACTTCTTTTTCTGAGACATCCTAGAACTAACTGTTGCCCCCACTGATCACATAGCAGACAGAAGTGTAGGGTAAAGACTGGATCTACAAGAGAAAAAAAATATTCTAATGCCAAAGACAATTGCCATTGGCATTAGATGCAGTTTACTTCCATCTACGCATCGCAGTAGATGATGCAGTTTACTTCCATCTTTGATGCAGTTTACTTCCATCTACGCATCGCAGTATTCAACTGGAAATGTGGGAAGTTCTCTTCTCGCTTACCTAGCCCCGTGGTGGTGAACCTTTGGCACTCCAGATGTTATGGACTACAAGTCCCAATTATGGACTACAATTCCCAATTGGCCATGCTGGCAGGGGCTGATGGGAATTGTAATCCATAACATCTGGAGTGCCAAAGGTTCGCCACCCCGCCTAGCCCCTTCCGCACATGCAGAATAATGCACTTTCAATCCACTTTCAAAATTGTTTGCAAGTGGATTTTGCTACTCCGCACAGTAAAATCCAGCTGCAAAGTGCACTGAAAGTGGATTGAAAGTGCATTACTCTGCATGTGCGGACGGGGCCCCAGTTTCAAGGCCAGCAGCACCTTTAAAGACCATGTAAGTTTTCGAGGTATAGGTTTTCAAGAGTCGAGGGAGTTCTGACTCTTGAAAGCTGATTTCCTGAAGACTGTGCTGGTCTGTAGGGGCTACTGAACTAGAATCTGGCTCAGTGGTGGCGAACCCATGGCACTCCAGATGTTCACGGATTACAATTCCCAATTGGCCATGCTGGCAGGGGCTGATGGGAATTGCAGTCCATGGACATCTGGAGTGCCATGGGTTCGCCACTATGGATCTAGCTATTCAACTGCAGACCGGCACAGCGACTCGCCGAAACTCTCCTGTGGAGGTGACTTCAGTGGGAATTTGTGTGCATTTACAACGGAAGCACATCTGCTTTGCAGCTCCAAAGGCCTAGAGAACAGAAAAGGCAAACCACGTCATCACTTTGGGAAACAGAGATTGGTTGTGGTGGGTTTTCCGGGCTGTGTGGCTGTGGTCTGGTAGATCTTGTTGCTAACGTTTCACCTGCATCTGTGGCTGGCATCTTCAGGTGTACCACAGAGAGAAGTCTGTTATACAATGTGGCTGGCATCTTCAGAGTGGTATCACAGAGAGAAGTCTGTTATACATACAGACCTCTATTTATTTATTTATTATTTAAATGTATAGACCGCCCAATCCCCAAGGGGCTCTGGGCGGTGCACAAAATAATCTGTGTACAATATATAACAAGGGTCGCAATAGTGACCATATATACTAAAATTGGTTAAAACCATTAAAACCATGTAAACAGCGGTCAAAACAATAACAATAAAAATGGCGTCCCGCAATCCAATTCCTTTAAAAACCACCCCCAAAAAGAAGGGAGCAACCAAACTCCTCCCTAAAAATAGTAATAAATATGCAAAAACAGATTATAAAATAGGGAGCAAGAGAACCAGGGAACTGTGAGCAAGGAAGGGGGGTTGGGGCGCCGCGCACCTCAGCGACTGGACACTCCAAAGCGTCTCGGCGGAACAATCTCAGTCTTTACAGGCTCTACGCGGAATTCACCAAGGTCCCGTAGGGCCCGGACAGCTGGAGGAAGAGTGTTCCACCAGGCCGGGGCCAGGGCTGTAAAGGTCCTGGCCCGTGTGGAGGCCAGCCGCATCATCGAGGGGCCAGGAACCACCAGCAAATTGGCCTCTGCCGAACTCAGAGGCCGAGTAGGGACATATGGGGTAATGCGGTCTCTCAGGTACGAGGGTCCCATGCCGTGTAAGGCCTTAAAGGTCAAAACCCACACCTTGAAGATGATTCGGAATTCCACTGGGAGCCAGTGCAGCTGACGCAACACAGGTTGGATGTGATCACAGAAGGCGCCCCCTGTGAGCAAGCGTGCCGCCGCATGCTGGACCAGTTTCAGTTTCCGAATCAAATGCAAGGGAAGGCCCACGTACAGCGAGTTACAATAATTCTCTCTGTGATACCCCTCTGAAGATGCCAGCCACAGATGCAGGCGAAACATTAGCAACAAGATCTACCAGACCACGGCCACACAGCCTGGAAAACCCACAGCAACCAGTTGAATCCGTCCGTGAAAGCCTTCGACAATACAGAGTACAGACTCCTCATCTAAACCATCCAAAAAGTCCGCATCCTCTGAAAATCCGCTGTATTTCTACCCTGCCAATATGGTTTCTAATCGCAATTTTATTTGTCTAAACGTTTCTCATGGCAAAACAAACCGTTTGGACACCCACTTGGAAGTTTGGGATAAACGAGGTTACATTGCATACATAAAACACATTATTTTAAATGTGTCTCCACTGGGAATGAGTAATTCTCATGCGTATATACTTTCCCTGCATATAAAAATTAATTTTTTTTGAAACTCAGTTTTGCAAATAGATTAACGATTTCTTTCGCGATTCTTTGCATAATGATTGCAACCTTTTTTTTGGGGGGGGGGGTGAGGAGGAAATCAGATCTCTTTGCATATTAGAACACAAGTAAGGGCACAGTCCAACCAAAGTAAATTCCAACCACAATCCTATGAACTCCTATATCCTGTCTCAGAAAAAGATGTGCGTGCGGTCAGTTGATGTGCAGAGGTCGAGAAAATTGTATGATTCCGCATTAGAGTACGGTCCCAGACACATGTGAGAATTATCATTCATTTTTAAGCGCTGCCTTGGTCAAAACCATTATTTTGAACATTACTTGAACATGGTACTTTGATACAAGAGCATCTCTAGTTCATTGAATGCCAAAATGCATTTTTTACTTTCAAACAGATTGGGGGGAAGGTGAGAAACAGAGCTAGGTAGGCACTAGGACCCAGGCAGAGCATTCTACAGCAAAGAAGGTCCGACATGTTGAGGCGGAGGAACACACAACTCCACTAACATCTTTTTCTGAGATAGGTAATAGGAGTAAATTGCACAGAAATCAGTGAGATCTATTTCTGGGGGAAATGCAATTTTAGGCCACACATCTTAGGAATTTTAGTCAGTCATATAAGGAGATGTGCAAGTATCTTTCAGGGATGTCAACAGAATTTAAATGTGTTCGTGAAGCGAATCGGGCTGGGGCATCCTAATTTCAATATATACTGAACTGACAGTAACTTTCAAGGCAGAGTCTGCAGAACCATCGGTGCGATCCTGAACAAAGTCGAGCCTACTGAAGTCTGCAGGCTTGGCGGGGGGGGGGGGGCTTTATCTAGGATTGCACTACACGGTAGTTAGTTCCATGAAAACAATGCAGTGCGTATACCGTGTTTCCCCGAAAATAAGACAGTGTCTTATATTAATTTTTGCTCCCATAGATGCACAATGTCTTATTTTCAGGGGATGTCTTATTTTTCTGTGTTCTGTTCGTCAGGCATGCTTCCAAACAAAAACTTTGCTACGTCTTACTTTCGGGGGATGCCTTATATTTTGCACTTCAGCAAAACCTCTACTATGGCTTATTTTCAGGGGATGCCTTATATTCGGGGAAACAGGGTAGCAGCACTTGAAAAGGGTGAAATTCCTCCTTTGGGACAATTCGGGAAAAGGGAATGAAAACCAAACCAGCAAAGCACCGGAACTTTTAAATATAATTTCACAGTGTAGTTTGTTGGTCGCCCTCCCACAGGAAGGGGCATCGAAGCTAGAAAAATAACGGTACAGAAAAGGAGTTGGAGCATCTACCCTGTGAAGAAAAGGTCAGGGAGCTTTCAGTTCAGTCTCGAGAGAGACATCTGAGTGGGGGAGATAGGGAAACAAACAGGGTTTCAAAAATTGTAAGTTGGCATGGGTATGAGAAGGGGAGGAGGCTGCCAGCTTGTCCCAATACTTGAGGGTCGGAGAAATGAACCAATCAGCAATAAATTCAGGACAGGAAATGTTATTCGGCCCAACAAATAATTGACTTGAGAAATCACTGCTAACGCTGGCTAAAAATGGCTTTCAAAAAGGACTTTAGATAACTTCATGGCCTAGTGTTCCATGAGTTAAGATACCTTAACATGGAGCATTTATTTTTGGTAAGCAAGCAGATGCTGGTGTAAGGTGACAAAAAATGGGAGGGGCCTGCTAATATCACACCTTGTTTATTTTGTGTGCGTGCGTGCGTGCATGACTTACAGCGGCCCCCTAGGGCAATGGTGGTGAACCTTTGGCACTCCAGATGTTATAGACTGCAATTCCCATCAGCTCCTGCCAGCATGGCCAATTGGCCATGCTGGAAGGGGCTGATGGGAATTGTAGTCCAATGGGCTGATGGGAATTGTAGTCCAATTGTAGGGCTTTCAAGGCAAAGGTGGTTTGCCATTGCCAGCCTCTACATGGGCTGAGAGAGTTCTGAGGCAAGGGTGCCTGGCCCAAAGTCACCGGAAGGCTTCCTGTGGAGGAGAGAGGAATCGAACCCGGTTCTCCAGATTAGAGTCCACAACTCTTAAATCACGATCGTCTTGCTAGACACTGGTGGAAACAAAACAGGTTCTTGGTGATCCAGCACGGCTGGTAGGGAACCAACCCCAGATAGATCTACTCAGAAGTAAGCTCCATTTTATTCAGTGGGACTTACGCTGCTGGTAATTTTTTTTAAAGGACTGCAGCCTTTGGATAGTTTTGGTTGGATCGTGCCCAGTGTGTGCACATGAATATTGGCTATTATACAAGGCGAACGCACACCCTTGTTTGACCTCAAGAACACTCTGTCATGATCTGAGGTATTTCACGCTATGGGATACGAGCACAGTGAACCAGTGCTAGTTTCCAAACCTGTAAAGCCACCTCGGGGTAAAGCGTACTTTCTCCTGTGAAGAATGTCAGCACTGAAGTTTTATTTAAGGCGCGTGGGAAGAAAGAGCGACACTCCTTCAAACATTTCCCTTTCGTACAAAAAAATTGGTCTGAAAAATGAAGCTTTCCCATTCCCCAAACGTACTAAGGCTCAAACTGAATATATTTTGCTCGATTGATTGAAATTCTAGAAAACCACTGAAAGCGACGGTCCAAAGAAATGCAAAAACTTGTCGCTGGCACAAAATTGTCTCGCTAAAGATTGTCAACAATACTGTGTCGTGGTACGCACTGTGAACAAGCACACCTTGGTTCACAGAAGCAACAACGGGCTGCGGGTCGAACAACTCGTCGTGTACAGATACCAACCGCAAGGTGCTTGGAAGTCCATCGCGCTCAACCATTCGTGTTATTATAATCTTTCAGCGGGGGCGAAGTGGGGGAAGAAGGTATAAACATGTACAGGACATTCTTCTCTGTTACAGATTAATAATATGAATGTCTATGCTGCACGTTAGTGTGTTAGACGTCGGTGAGCGAATTGATGCACGGCAGCCTCGTGGGAGAGGGGAGACGGGCGAGTCAGCTCCGTTTCTGGACTCCATTCATTTCCCTGGGCTGCACCCAGATGTACATAACAGTTGAGAATGCTCTAGACCAAGGTGCTCCTTCGTTAAAATGGGGGGGGGGAACCCTCAAAAACCAAAAACATACAGCACTTCACAAGGCTTCGGGGCGCTGTCATCCAGCCGCTTTGTGTTTCCCGCCACAGCACCGGCACATGACCCCACAGCGATAACAAGCCCGTAGAGGCGGGTAACAGCACATACAAGGGGCGATAAAGGACAAGGCGACGAGGGCTAGCCACCGGAGGCAAAACTTTTCATCATTGGTATCACAAGAACAAGGGTCCGAGTAATCTCCTTCGGGGTCGGACATGCAGTGATACAGCATGCTGTCCGCGCACCACATACAGCTCACTCGGTGGATGCAGCCCCGCACTCGGTCCGGCGCGTCGTGGCACTGCCCCCGCCTGTTTTCGTCATGATTGAACATGTCCCTGCAATAGCGGCATCGCGACCTCTCCCCATCTTCCTTCCACCGCCCTTGTTTGCACCGGGTGGGCTGAGTCTTTACGACGGCACCCTTGATGTCATCCCCCAAGTCAAAGTCCGAGTTGCTCAGGTACGGGTAAGTGTAATCGTGTTTGGGGGCCTCGCTTTTGGCAAACCGAACGTACGAGTCCCCATCGTCCGAGTCGATGTATTTCCCCCGCATGGGAGTATGGCGGTAGTCCTCATAACCCGTCACCCAGATCTTTTCCCGTGGATTAATCCGTACGATTTCTTCGTCGTCATCTGGGAAGCTGACGTGTCGGTAAGATCTTGGGAGTGACTGTGGAGGGAGAAATTGTTAAAAGACACATTTTCCCCCGTGAATCACTAGATTTTGATGTTATCTTAAATGCAGCTTAATAGTCTGAACACAAACTTTTAAATATGTTGTTGGATCTCTATTGTTAGGACAGAGCAAGTCACATAAGATACATTAAAAAAGAATTTTAATGTGGACTTTCCCACTGATCCAAAAGCGGAGAGGAAGAAGAGGAGTTTGGATTTATACCTTGCCTTTCTCTAAGGAGACTCAAGGCAGCCTGCAAACTCCTTCCCTTTCTCCACAACGAACACCTTGGGAGGTAGGTGGGGCTGAGGGAGTTCTGAAAGAACTGTGACTGGCCCAAGATCCCCCAGCAGACTTCATGTGGAAGAGTAGGGGAAAAAATCCAGCTCAACAAATCAGAGTACCCTGCTCATGGGGAGCAGAAGGTTTATGTTTTGGTCCTTCTCCATCTATGATACGTTACAGGAGTCGGTAACGTATCTGACTGTATTTCATAAGTTTAAAATAATGTTTCTATGTATTTATTTATTTGGTTAGTTGATTAGCTGATATTCACTTCATTAAGCTGTACTGGTTCACACACCTATGTTGTCGGGGATTGTCATTATATTTGTTTCAACATTTAATACAAATGTCCATTTAAAATTTTCTAAAAATTTCATGTTTTTCTCTTTGTGTCAATCATGCAGATTTTGATCAGATAGATTGTTCTTTTTTTGCTAGTGTTTTGTCTTGTTTTGTTCTGATCTTTTTCTTTTTGGTAGAGGTTACACATACAAGGGTAGCCAAACTCCTTGGCAGGAATTTAGTATGTTTGGTATCACAGCTGCCAGTCTTTTAGCTGGTTGCTGGCCTTTCATTACAATTCGAGCCTCACCCAGAGGCTTAGGCAGTTGTAATGTAGCAGCCTAGTATTTGAGCAGGGATGCCTTCTGAATCTGACAGCTATTATTGTTATTTGGATTTATTCCCTGTCCTTTTCTACAATTTCAGGGCAGGTTACAATAAAACCCACAATAAAATCTCATACAATAGAAAACATTCTAAACTCCAAAACTTCCACCCCCAACTACTCTCAAAGAGGGAGGAGTTTGCAGGACACCTCAAGCCCCTCCCATCCCGGTAGGGGGAGATCAGCTAAACGCCCAGGTGAAGATGTTGGTCTTCATCAGGTGCTGGAACAGAGTAGGTGCCTGGCAGGTCTCTGGTGGGAGGGCATTCCATAGTGCAGGGGCCACAGTGTTAAGAAGGCCCTCCGGCCTGCCCCCCCCACATCGGAATGGGGTGGGACAACCAGGCGGATTTATAACCAGTGGACTGTTCTGCATCAACAGAGGAAATGACTTACTTGTTCCAGATGATAGTGGTCAGAGCTAAACTGGTCGTGAAGGTGTCCCAGGGTGCAAATTCGGTGATGCTCGCAGGATGGAGAAGATGCTAATGTTCGTAATGGCTGCTCCCTCTTCTGAGAAGAATTAGAAGAGCTATCCGTAGCGTTCTGTGGACAACATAAATGGGGGGGGGGGTTGAGTGAGTAAAAGAGAGCTCAATTTCAGTGGACTCCAGCCATGGCTCAGAGTGCTGCTTGAGAAAAAGCCAAGAGGTTTGAGCGTGAAGAACTGTTTGGCTACTGAAGAACTATAGCACGAACTCAACCAGCTCTGCAACAGCTTTACTACAAGTAGCACTCGAAATTCCGGGGCTCTCCAAGCAAAACAGACTTGCACCTCGATAACCAGCAATTTGTCTAAAATGAGGAATGCTTATGCGGTCCTCTGGATTCAAGCCCTACGTTGCATCTCTTAGCCCAATCATAGCCCAGAGCTAGGCACACTATGCTGAACTACAGCGAAACCTAGCTTACAGTTCAGGTTTCCTGGTGAAATCACTGCTGGCAGGGGCTGATGGGAATTGTAGTCCATGAACATCTGGAGAGCCATAGGTTGGACCCCCCTGCATAAGTCGGCTGCGACTTGGCAGCACTTTATGCATATAGTGTGACTATGAAATATACCGTTTCCCCCCGAATATAAGACAGTGTCTTATATTAATTTTTGATCCCAAAGATGCACTATGTCTTATTTTCAGGGGATGTCTTATTTTTCTGTGTTCTGTTCGTCGGGCATGCTTCCAAACAAAAACTTTGCTAAGTCTTACTTTCGGGGGATGCCTTATATTTTGCACTTCAGCAAAACCTCTACTACGTCTTATTTTCAGGGGATGTCTTCTATTCGGGGAAACAGGGTACCACTAGCCAAGGATAGTCAAGCTGAACCTTCTATCTCAGTGGTTCTCAACCTGTGGGTCGCGACCCCTGTGGGGGTCGGACGATCCTTTCACAGGGGTCGCCTAAGACACTCTGCATCAGTGTTCTCCATCTGTAAACTGGATAAATGTTAGGGTCGGGGGTCCCCACAACACGAGGATCTGTATTAAAGGGTCGCAGCATTAGGAAGGTTGAGAACCACTGTAAAATATCTAATCAGCTTCCCTCCCTCAAACAAAGGTACTGAAACAAGTTGGAAATCAACCCTGCAGGCAACAAGGAGGAGAATCTATTTATCTGTTTACTTCCTCGATACCTGACCTTCTTTTCCAAGGGGGACCCAAAACCCGCACAGGCTGTTCTCCTCTCTTGTGCTTTATCCTTGCAACTGCCCTGCGAGGACGGTTAGGCTGGGGGGGGGGGGACTGCACCAGGGTCACCCAGAGAGCTACCATGGCAGAGTGGGGATCTGAAACTGGGTCTCGCCCCTCGCTGGATCCTAGTGCAGGGGTGGCCAACCTATGGTGCTCCAGATGTTCATGGACTACAATTCCCATCAGCCCCTGCCAGCATGGCCAACTGGGGCTGGTGGGAATTGTAGTCCACGAACATCTGGAGCACTACAAGTTGGCCATCCCTGTCCTAGTGGAACACTCTGACTGTGGTACCAATAAAAACACAGCGTTATAAATGTACATTTGTAAAAAAATAAACAAAAACAAAACTAAAAGATAGTAATTAAAACATGAGGCAAGATGAAAGAGTCACGTAGGGAACGCCAGACAAACACAGTGCCTTCGGCTGCCGGTGGAAGACAGAACAGGTGGGACATCACTGAGGAGGGAATTCCATAGTTTACGGGGCCATGACCGAGAAGGTCCCGTCTTGTGCGGCCACCCACCTAACTTCAGAAAACAGGAGCACCCAAAACATGTCCTCAAAATGACGGGCTGGTCCCGAACCATACAAGGGCTTTTTAACTTTCACATGCATTTTCTCCAGGCCTGATAGTAGAGAAACATTTTGCTAAAGCTAACTGCTCTTAGGCAGAGTCTGCACGGGCCAAAAACAGCACCCCTGGAACAGTAAAAACACCATTCCAGGGGCGGTGTTCGCACAGCTGCCGCCTCTACAACGAAGCAGCGCCGTGCTTCTCCCCCGCCACGCACCGGGGCAGAAACATTGTTTCCCTGCCTCACTCAACTTTTGGGAAGCAGCGTTTCCCTGCTGGCGCAGTGTGGGAAGGGCACCGGGTTGGAGGCAGAGGTGGGATCCAGTAGGTTCTCACAGGTTCCCGAGAGTAGGTTACTAATTATTTGTGTGTGCCGAGAGGGGTTTACTAATTGGTGATTTTGCCACGTGATTTTTGCCTTAGTTACGCCCCTCCTCTCAGCAGTAGCGCTCAGAACTTGAAGCAGTCTAGCAGGAGGTGAACTGGCGTGCGTGGCAGCCTGCGCGCATTCGTTTCCCGCCCAAGGACCAGCGCAGCGGCTGCGTCCTTGCCACAGCCCCGCCCAGGAATGCTCCACCCCCGTCATGCCCGGCCCCGTCATGCCCCGCCCAGCCCCATTGGCACTACACGACAGTTTGAATCCCACCACCATGGGAACCTGTTACTAAAATTTTTGGATCCCACCACTGGTTGGAGGTATTGCTTTTCGGCGCCTGCATGTAGAGGTGCCCCCGCAGGCCGCAGCCGCTCTGGGGTTGCTTGCACCTCAGCATGTGAACAGCCCCGGGGCTCCACCGGCATCATATATGCTGGTGGGACGCTGCTGTAGGGGCCCGTGTGGAATCTGCCTTACAGTTACCTGTCCCTCTGCATCTGGCATCCATATACAGTTAGAAAAGATTGCATTTTGGTGGAATCGTTTGAAATTCAAATGCAACTACATTCACCATCTCCCTCTCCCTCTCCGCTTGGTCCACAACAAGGAGGAGAAACTGGAGATCGCGAAGCATTACAACACTTTTACACAAAGCTCAACATATTTCTGCAAGAATATTTGGGAAGTTTCAGTTGTATCAGCTGTCCGTTTCTATTTGGGGGAGGGCAGATTCCTGCTAAAATAAATTGCGGAGCATCATAAATGCAAATAAGCGACCCCATCTGACTTCTTAAAATATCGTTTCTGTCTGCTGTCCGCAACAACCTGCCTTTTAATGCTCAGCATTGGCTAACGAATGCACAGCTGAAGCGCGGAGGAATTTTTAAAAGCTGAAAATAGCAAAATATGAATGCAGAGCAGATGGGTCTGGCGTGAGATGTTTTCACAGAAAAGTGTGAATTCAAATGCTTCTATTTCAGACGAAAGCTTAGCGAAAAACACATTCTTGGAAGCAGCCGCATTCCTAAATAAATAAATAAAAATTCTACCATGCCTCCCAATCAACCGACACAGTTTGAAGAAGAAGAAGAAGAAGAAGAAGAGGAGGAGGAGGAGTTTGGATTTATATCCCCCCTTTCTCTCCTGCAGGAGACTCAAAGGGGCTGACAATCTCCTTGCCCTTCCCCCCCTTGCAACAAACACCCTGTGAGGTAGGTGGGGCTGAGAGAGCTCCGAGAAGCTGTGACTAGCCCAAGGTCACCCAGCTGGCATGTGTGGGAGTGTACAGGCTAATCTGAATTCCCCAGATAAGCCTCCACAGCTCTGGTGGCAGAGCTGGGAATCAAACCCGGTTCCTCCAGATTAGATACACGAGCTCTTAACCTCTTACACCACTGCTGTTTTCTTCAATCTCTAAGACCTACTTCTCTCGCACCCAAACGAAGGCAAAAATCACGTGGCAAAATCACCAATTAGTAACCCCCTCTTGGCACACACAAATAATTAGTAACCTGCTCTCAGGAACCTGTGAGAACCTGCTGGATCCCACCTCTGCTTACAGGGCTGTTATGAAGATAAAATGGGTAAGGCAGAAAGATGAATGCCACCCGGAGCAGGCAAGATGGAAGCAGCGTGAGACAAAAATATACAGTGTAAGCCGCATGGAGACACTCAGTTTAGAGAGAAAAGAAGTCGACCCTTTCATTCAATCTTTTGGGATTCCCCTGCACATTTACAGGAGGTTGTTTTTTTTACTCTCCTGCCTACGGCCATACAAAACACCCCCCAATGCTGACTAGAGGGCTCACCAGTCCCCTAAGAGTAGCTTTTTAGGAAGTATTCTGGTTGAGCGAACAGGGTGAGGGCTGAGGACAAGAAAGTCTTGCTCCACCAATGGGAATCTCTTTCTCAGCAGAAATGCTCGACGAGATCCAAGTCACTGAGCAATTTATTTTGTTTGAAATGAATGAATAGGGCAAACCAATTGGGGGCGGAATTAAATTTTTGGTAAAATGTTATTTTAAAAGAAAGTTTGTTCTCTTTGGAATCTTCAGGGATATTTCCCATGAATTATAATAGAAAAGAATTCAAAACCAGATCTGGATATAGGCTAAAATGCGTGCATTTCATGTCTAGTTTTAATTGTTTTAATGATGTGTTTTTGTTGCTTTCAATCTGAGCTTTTTTGTGTATGGTAGTACTTGCCAGCCCTGGGAAACAGTACCATTTTTGGGGAGCTCTCCCGAGTCCTAAGGGAGTATTCCTGGAAATCCGAGCAACCGTGCACAGAAGTACCAGCACTTCTTTTAAATTTTTTAAAAATAGTTTTAAAAATGTGATTTTGTTATGTACGTTATAATGAGTTAGCCACCTTATGAGGGCAGAAAAATGGTATACATTTTGTAAAATAAAATAGCCTAAATTAGTAGCCCACTTTCCTTGCTATGTACTTGCCCCATGATCTTTTCTGTTAGTTCTCCTGCCTCCGGAAAGATAAACAGGGTCTAACTCAGTAGACGGAAGAAAGTTCTCTCCCCTTTCTAGTGACTGAGAGGTCAGAAACCACTTCATCCACTCACTCCAGACCTCTGTTGATTCACAACGACCATGGCAAGATTTTGCAACAAAGGCAGACAACAAAGTAAAAAAGGATTAGGGAACAGCCGAACAGGAAGCCGTCAATAATTTCCTTGTCGTTCTGCCAAGGGTTGTCCTTCTCCAGTTCGTTCACGTGCCAAGAATGGTTTTGGCTGGTGTGTCACCTTCATGAACAAACCACAGCACGAAACAAAATTTCTCAGGGCTTTGTTTGCTACCAAACGTAGCTCTGGAAATTCTACAATCACACACAAGTGGTCTCCCTCTAACACCCTTTAGTTGACTTCTAATCTGTCAAAACAGACTGGCTTTCTGTGATTCAAATAATATTCTTGTGATCTTTCAAAGGCCAGTGCTATCAGTCTCACAAAGGGGGTTCTTGTTGGCCAAAAGCTTATGCCAAAATGAAAATCTTGTTACGACTTTTAGGGGCCACAAAAGCTTCTGTTTGCATCTAGGGCAGGCTAACACGGATCCCCCTCTGCACTTCGAATCCAACTTTAATTCAGTTCTCTCCTGAAATACACTGTGCATAGGACAAATTTTGATGAACGTGTGCACGGCTGTGAATCTGCAGGAAGCATCAGAAACTATTCCATGACAGCACAAATGTCCCAGCAAACCTCTCCCTGGATCACACTACTACGGGTCATACAAAGTCACATTTGCAATGACATCCACATATATATGTCTTAATGATTCAGAGCTGCATCCAGTTAAGCAACGAATGTAAAATTATGTATCTGAGAGTTAATAAATAGAGTGCTCTGCTCTGGATGGTCCATGTGAGCCTGATCTCCTTGATCAGATTTGAGAAGTTAACCAGGGGATCTTCTAAATCATTGGTGTCAAATTCGCGGCCCTCCAGATGTTATGGACTACAGTTCCCATAATCCCCTGCCAGCATGATGCTGGCAGGGGATTATGGGAACTGTAGTCCATAACGTCTGGAGGGCCGCGAATTTGACACCTGTGTTCTAAATGATTCTTCAGAATCATATCTTTGGTTTTCTTATGTGCAAATTTCACCCGGATATCTCTTGGGACTTTATTTTTACATGCAAATATATATTTGTTCAATGTCTGGAAATTCTTCATTCATTTTTTAAATAATCTTGCATCCGTTTACGAAAGGCCCCTTCTAAATCTGATTTTTCCAAATAGTTCAGGGATCCCTCTAAACAGCAAATTATTGCTTCTTCCCTGAAGTTCAAGGACTTAAAATTCTTTCTTCTGCTTTTGCAATCGCATTTCTTGGTCTTTGAAAAAAAGATGTCTAGTGCAGTGGTTCTCAACCTTCCTAATGCCGTGACCCTTTAATACAGTTCCTCATGTTGTGGTGGTCCCCAACCCTAACATTTAATCCATTTTACAGATGGAGAACACTGATCCAGAGAGTCTTAGGAGACCCCTGTGAAAGTGTTGTTCGACCCCCAAAGGGGTCCCGACCCCCCAGGTTGAGACCCACTCATCTAGTGCTTGGATGGAAAACTACCAAAGAAAGCCAGAGTCTCTATTCAAAGGCAGGCACCTTTGCTCTGATGTTCGTGGTCCAATATAGCCCAATCTTATCAGATTTCAGAAGCTTAGCAGTGTCAACCTCGATTCATCCTTGAAGGGAGACCATCAAGACAGGAATTGGCATACCACCTCCGAATGGCATATCTGCTCTGAGACTGGAGGCAGGTAATGGCATACCATCTCTGAACATCTCTTGCCTTCAAAAGTTGATGGGGTTGCAATATGTCAGCTGTGATTTGACAGCACTTCCCATCACCGTAAAGAAGTGTTATGTAATCCATGCCCCTGGACAAAATCATGCTCCTTCTGAGCACCCCATGTGAGCCTCCTGGGGTTTTCTTCTTTGGACCAAATCAAAGCAACACCTTCTATTATCTGGCAGACTGAGGAACTCGGGGCAAAGATAAGCTCTGCATACCCTGACCTGGATGGCCCAGGCTAGTCCTATCTCCATGGTGGAAAACCTATGTCACTCCAGATGTTCATGGACTACAATTCCCATCAGCCCGCCAGCATAAGAACATAAGAACTAGCCTGCTGGATCAGACCAGAGTCCATCTAGTCCAGCACTCTGCTACTCGCAGTGGCCCACCAGGTGCCTTTGGGAGCTCACGTGCAGGATGTGAAAGCAATGGCAACTTCCCGGTTGCCTGCTGCTCCCTGAGCACCCTGGTCTGCTAAGGCATTTACAATCTCAGATCAAAGGGGGGGATCGAGATTGAGTAGCCATGAATCTAGGACTTCTCTCCTCCATAAATCTGTCCAAGCCCTTTTTAAAGCTATCCAGGTTAGTAGCCCATCACCACCTCCTGTGGCAGCATATTCCAAACACCAATCACTACGTTGTGGCAGAAGTGTTCCTTTTATTAGTCCTAATTCTTCCCCCCAGCATTTTCAATGAATGCCCCCTGGTTCTATTGGCATGGCCAATTCGCCACCACTGTCCTATCTCATCGGATCTCAGAAGCTGAACAGGGTTAGTTCTGGTGAGTATTGAATGAGAGACCACCATGGAAGACACATGAACATGCATGGAGCTGCCTTACACGGAGTCAAACCATTGGTCCATCAGACTGGCAGTGGCTCTCCAAAGTCTTGGGTAGAGGTATTTTACATTACCTACGGATCCTTTAACTGGAGATGCTGGGGACTGAACTTGGACCTTCTCCAGGCCAAGCAGATGGTGGTGGAAAGTGCCTTCAAATCATAGCCAACTTGCAGCAACTCCGCTGGGTTTTTAAAGCAAGAGATGGACAGAGGTGGTTGGCCACCCTTTGTCTCTGTGTAGCAACCCCAGACTTTCCTAGGTAAGTTTCCGATCTAAGTGCTATCCACAGCTGGCCCTTCTTAAGTGTCCAAGTTCTGGAAAGATCAGGCTAACTGGACAATATCCTTTTTGGCTGGTCCTGCCTGCAATTATTCATTGAAGAGGAAAACCTGGGGAGTTAATGTATTGTCAAAGGCTTTCACGGCCGGATTCAAGTGGTTGTGGTGGGTTTTCCGGGCTGTGTGGCCGTGGTCTGGTGGATCTTGTTCCTAACGTTTCTCCTCTCCATCTGTGGCTGGCATCTTCAGAGGTGGATCACAGAGGGAAGTCTGTTACACACTGTGTCCAGAGAGAAGGGAATGTTTGGGGTATATATTGTCCACGTCCCAGGGTGGGGAACCAATCAGTACGTGTTTGGGTGGAACTTGTTATGCAAAGATGTGGTTGACAGTATTGTATTGTATTGTGGGTATTGTATTACAGGGCATGAAAAGGTGAATCACTCCCTGGACTGATAAACCCCACCCGCAATACAATACTGGCAGTGAGTTACACCATTTTGTGACTTGTGCGATGATCTTCCTCACCTTTCACAGAATCGTAGACCAGTAAGGTCCTTGGGTGGAACGGTTTCAACTGCTGGTTGGGAAGGAACTATGTTTTAAGGCCGTGGTGGCGAACCTTTGGCACTCCAGATGTTATGGACTACAATTCCCATCAGCCCCTGCCAGCATGGCCAATTGGCCATGCTGGAAGAACTGATGGGAATGTAGTCCATAACATCTGGAGATATAAGGACCCTTTCTATGACCTAAGGCAATATGTACTTTGTGGTACAATACGATGTATACACGCTCGTCAAGCCAACACAAGTGCAGACACGCCCACAGGTACATATGGGAATAAGCTTAAAGAACAGAGGCTGTTACACAACAGCAAGCGATTCCAGCTTCCAGTACACCCCCCCCCCTTCCCTTCCTGAAACCAATAAATCACTCTAGACAGGTTAGCTGGGAAGCAGCTGGTTATGATAGTTTCACTCCTGAGAGGAACTCACCTTTTAACCCAGCCTGCTGCTGTTTGTCTTACAACTGTGACAAACGAACAGATGAGAACAACAGGCCAACCGTCTACGGCGGATACGGCCTCCAAACTACAGGAAACGAGGCACCAAGGCTATTACGCAGCTCAGATTCTGGGAAGCAAGAGCCTCAGTCCACAGAATTTGCGGTTTCCCTTCATGGCACAACCGATCTCTTCTCAGGCGGAAATCAGTGCGCCGGTGTGGTGCAGCAGCAAACTATTGGCCCGTTCATATGTGGAGCGCCCTAAAGTCCCTTCTGGCTCATGGTGACCCTGTGATTCAACGTCATCCAAAAGGCCCCATCATTTAACAACCTTGCTCCGGGAGTCTTCCAAAAGAGGACGGTGCCTTTCTGTATGTTTTATTTATTTACATGTATGACTGCTATAAGTATACCAAACTGAAGGGCAACACGGTAACACATCTACAAACGCCAAAAAGAAAAATGTACTCTTTGGAAAATCAAATGGGGAAAAACGTCCTCGTGCCTTTTAATGGTAATGAGATTTATATGACGACACCGTGCTCTGGCAAAACGGCCACTTCCCTTACACTAGAGCAGGGGTCTGCCACCTGTGGCTCTCCAGATGAGAAGGAGAAGAAGAGTTTGGATTTATATCCCCCCTTTCTCTCCTGCAGGAGACTCAGGGCTGACAATCTCTTAAGCTTCCCCTCACAACAAACACCCTGTGGGGTGGGTGGGGAGCTGAGAGCCTCCGAGCTGTGACTAGCCCAAAGGTCACCCCAGCTGGTGAGGTGTTAGAGGTGCCCAGAGCTAATCCCTGAATTCCCAAGATAAAGCCTCCCACAGCTCAGGCGGAGCTGGGAATCAAACCGGTTCCTCCAGATTGAATACCGCAGGCTCACCAAGCCTCCCTGCGCCACTGCTCCTCCTGGTTCAAGGGACTACAGAGATTCCCCATCAGCCCCTGCCAGCATGGCCAATAGTGCAGGGGCTCATGGGATTTGTAGTCCATAAACATCTGGAGAGCTGAAGGTTGCAGACCCCTGCACTAGAGGAAGCTTTTAAATTTTAATGAGGAATGCTTGAATCTGGGGTAGTTCCAGATGGGGAGCGCCCCACCCCCCACCCCGTAGCCACTAAAGGTCATACCTAAGACCAGGGCTCGTTCCAGGTTTTGAGGATGGAGGCAGAGAGTTCTCAACTCCCACTCTGCCCCCCACCAGGAACCCCATTCACACTTTCCCGTCTGTCCCTTGCCAGCATGCCCGACATTTGCCTGCCCCACAATTAATACTGATGCCAGCCCAGATTAAGACCATCAGAGGGGAGAAGAGAGAGCAGCTGGCAATCTTCCGTCGAGCCTGAATTTACTCACACCTGAACAACGAAATTCAAGACTAGTAGCACCTTGGAGACAAGCGAGATTTTGGGACATACGCTTCCAAGAGTCAAAGCTCCATGTATTGTCGAAGGCTTTCATGGCCGGAATCACTGGGGTGCTGTGTGGTTTCTGGGCTGTATGGCCGTGTTCCAGCAGCATTCTCTCCTGACGTTTCGCCTGCATCTGTGGCTGGCATCTTCAATCCTCTGAGATGCAGCCACAGACCTCTGAGCTTATCAGAGAGAATCTTTAAGTCTGCAATAGCTACAACACTAATCACTTCCTTTCGTCAGATAGGAAGGTAGAGTCCGATCACTCTAAGAGCTTATATCCCAGAATATCTTGTTGGCCTCTTAAATGATACTGGACTCGAATCTCACTGTTCTACTGCAGACCGACACGAATATCCCTCTGAAACTAACATCTGAAAATTTCTTACTCCCAGAGCAAGAGGAGCTCTCTGCTACTGCGTGGATTCTGATTTGGTTAATGTGCAGCACTCAGAACCAATTAAAAAAAAAGATTTTATTTATTGTGAGGTAAAATATTCCTCAAGAAACAATAAAAATCAAAATGCTGCTTGTGAAGCTTATGTCGGTTACAATATACATCCAACTAAGTAACTCTTTTAGTTTCAGTTAATTCGTTTCACATTCAAGTTCACAACTAAACAGAATAACCCCTCACGAACTAAATACATACAAGTTACCCTGTTTCCAGATATAAAGACATCCCAGGAAAATAAGGTATTATTAGAGGTTTTGCTGAGGTGAAATATAAAGGCATCCCAGAGGTAAGGCAGTAGCAAAGTTTTTTGTTTGGAAGCATGCCGATGAACAGAACACAACAAAATAAAGACATCAGAAATGAGACATAAGCGCTATCTTTGGGAGCAAAAATTAATATAAGACACTGTCTTATTTTCGGGGAAACACGGTATATAGAGAGAAGGGGAAAGGCAGCCTGTAAATGGAATGAAATTTAAGTTGTCCCTTTGACATCACGACTTGCCACACTGCCGTTTCAGCTTGCCCCTGCAACACAAGCACTCCCCAAAGTGGGCCTCGGTACCACAAGGGGGCCTGCTTGCTGATGCTCCCTCCCGGTCCCGCACTGATATCAATGGGCCGCCACCAACAATCCCGCCATCTGCCACCACCGGAGCAGAACCGGAGAAGCTGAATAGCTGCTGCTGCATGCAGGCCGCCAGTAAAACCTGCAGCTCAGATGTTCGCAGCCGCCTTATCAACAACAACAAAAAATGTAGGCGGTTTTCCAGATTGCGGGGGACACCACGCCCCTAACCTCAGCAACATGGAAGGGACAATTGTAAACAGAAGAGGCAACAGTGGAACACTTTCGCCGCGCGTTGCGTTCCTCCATAAATGCTCTTTTAATTAGTTTTTGAAGCAATTTTGGGAGTTTTCTGTGTGCAGAAAACAAGGAAAGCACACACACAAATGTATAACACTAATTTATATTATCTATAGCACAGGTGTCAAACTCGTGGCCCTCCAGATGTTATGGACTACAGTTCCCATCATAAGAACATAAGAACTAGCCTGCTGGATCAGACCAAGAGTCCATCCTGAGTCCAGCACTCTGCTGCCTGCACGGTGGCCCTGTAGGTGCCCAGAGACTCACATGCAGGTGAAAGCAATGGCCTTCTGCCGCTGGTGCCTCCCTGAGCACCCTGGTCTGTGACATTGCAATCTGAGATCAAGGGATCAAGACTGGTAGCCATGGAATCGACTTCTCCTCCATAAATCTGTCAAGCCCTTTTAAACTTCCATCCCGGGTTGGTGGCCATCCCACCACCTCCTGTGGCAGCATATTCCAAACTTTAATCACCGCGTTAGCATTGAAAGTGTTTCCTTTTAGTAGTCCTAACTCTTCCATCGCATTTTCAGTAGATGCCCCCCCTGGTTCTGAGTATTGGCCAGAGAGAAAAATTTCTCTGTCAACATTTTCTACCCCATGCATAATTTTATAGACTTCAATCCTATCCCCCCTCAGACGTCTCCTCTCCAAACTAAAGGAGTCCCAAGCAGTTGCAGCCTCTCCCCTCATAGGAAGATGCTCCAATCCTTCAATCATCCTCGTTGCCCTTCTCTGCACTTTTTCTATCTCTTTGATAGCATGATGCTGGCAGGGGACGATGGGAATAGTAGTCCATAACATCTGGAGGGCCGCGAGTTTGACACCTATGACTTATCGTCTGCCTATCACACAGGGACTTAAGATGGATTGCAGAGTGGGTCGATACTCTCAACAAATGGGACATTCAGTAAACACAGCAAACAGGATTGTAAAGGCTGGAACCAACCAGAAATCAAGGTACACAAACCACTCAAGTGCAGGGCTAGATGGGCAAACTCACCCCAAACCTCGGCTGTCAGCACGACAGGAAACAGCTGAAGTCAAAACCATGTGAGCCGGAAGATGCTCATCGATCCCTGGAGCAGAGCAATCTCATGCTAACCGTGGTAGAGATAAAGAATTCCCCACCATTTCCTCACGCCCACCATATCGCCCAATTCCTCACAAAGTTCCCAACTTCTGTGTTTGACATCCGCGTGCCCAGGAGATGCTGCCGTCTGAAAACCAGAGGGACTCACCGTGAAGACGTCGTCATCCCCAACTTCGGTTTCGTTGTGGATGGTGGAAGATGAAGTCGTGGATCCTAGGAAGAGACATGATTACATAGGCTGCTTCTGCAACAGGGCAAACTGGTTTAAGATAGCTGTGAGGGGCCGGAGCGTTTGAAACTTGTGTTTTACTGCTTCTTGGCTCACCAGTCTGCTTGACAATTGGCCCACATTTCAAAAGCCAGCTGGCAAAGCAAGCAGGCTGTGCCAGGGGAAAAAACCTTCTAAAGAAAGGTCAGCTGCATGCTTGGACCTGACGTATATGTTCTTCTGGACTGTGGCCAAAGGGCCTTTCCCCCCTTTTTTTCTTTTAACAGAAGCAATTAATTTGATCAGGACGTTCTTGGTGAGTTTTTAAGCAGGCCTTTGAACACGGCGAAAGAAGCCGCGGCAAACGGAGGAGCGAAGTCACTCTAGGTAGGCTGGAAAGATGACTAAAACCTGCTTTGAATGCATTTAATTTTTCAAAAACTGAACTAGGTGGGTGGTTTTTTTCGGTTAAGGATTAACAAAAGGAAATACGAAGAAGAGGAAGAAGAGTTTGGATTTATATCCCCCCTTTCTCTCCTGCAGGAGACTCAAAGGGGCTTACAATCTCCTTGCCCTTCCCCTCACAGCAAACACCTGGCCAGAGTGGGTGGGGCTGAGAGAGCTCCAGGCTGTGACTAGCCCAAGGTCCGCCCAGCTGGCATGTGTGGGAGTGTACAGGCTAATCTAGATTCCCCAGATAAGCCTCCCACAGCTCAGCGGCAGAGCTGGGAATCAAACCCGGTTCCTCCAGATTAGATACACGAGCTCTTAACCTCCTACGCCACTGCTGCTCACGAAGCAAGCTAGTCTTTTAAAAAATTGAAAGGGCTCCAGGTGTAAGAATAGACACATGTGAAGTAGTCTGACACTGAATCAGATCTCTGGTTCGTGACAACCGCTCAGGCTGGCAGGGATCTCCAGGGTCTCAGGTGGAGGTCTTTTACGTCACCTGATTGGAGATGCTGGGGACCGGACCTGGGACTTTTCACATGCCAAGCAGATGCTCAAGCAGCAGTGGCGTAGGAGGTTAAGAGCTCGTGTATCTAATCTGGAGGAACCGGGTTTGATTCCCAGCTCTGCCGCTTGAGCTGTGGAGGCTTATCTGGGAATTCAGCACCAGCCTGTGCACTCCCACCTGCGCCAGCTAGGTGACCTTGGGCCGTCACAACTTCTAGGAGCTCTCTCAGCCCCACCTGGCACCTCACAGAGGTGTTTGTTGTGAGGGGAAGGACTAGGAAGTTATCAGCCTTTGAGTCTCCTGCAGGAGAGAAAGGGGGGATATCAATCCAAACTCTTCTTCTTCTTCTTCAACTACACTCGCAGCCACAGTCCCTCCCTGCATAAGGGATACTCAGGAATTACAGCTTATCCACAGACTACAAGGATCAGTTCCTCGGTGAAAACAGATGCTTCGGAGGGCTCATTCTGTGGCATTGTACCTCAGTGGTATAGCTGCCAGAGTGAGGCGCTGCTTGCCCAGACATCACGCTTGTGCATGGGAAGCGTTCGAGGGGAGACGAGGTGTGGGGCACAGTTCCCTCGCTATCGTCCTGTTGTTGTACCCTCTGGGGAGTCCCTATCATGCTGGGCTCCACTCCAAAACCTCCAGGAGTCCCCCAACCTGGAACTGGCAACCCAACAATCTCACCCTCCAGTGGCAGCCAGGGCGGGACCCGTCAAGCTATCTAAAATGAAGCCATAGCCTCTCCCATAAACTATGACATCCAACCCAAGGAGAACTACAGTCAGTTGCTATACTCCTGTTTTGCATAACAATGTCTGCCGATTGTACATTTCTCCACCAGAGAACAAAGCATGCCGGACCTTCTTTGTGGCAGAATGCTCCGCCTGGGTCCTAGTGGCAACCTAGCCCTGCTCCCCACATCTGTTTGGAAGTCTGAAGTAAAAATACATATTGGCATAAACGCTCTTGTATCAAAGTACCGTGTTCAATGGTGCACAAAATAAAGGCAGTGAACAAAATTGAATAATAATTCTCTTATTAGTCCGGGACTATATTCTAATGCGGAAGCATACAATACTCAAATGCTGCACCTCAAGTGACCGAACTAACATCCTTATGTGAAACAGAGTATAGAAGAAGAAGAAGAAGAAGAAGAGTTTGGATTTATATCCCCCCTTTCTCTCCTGTAGGAGACTCAAAGGGGCTTATAATCCTCCTTGCCCTTCCCCCTCACAACAATGTTCACCTGAGGAGTGGATGGGAACTGAGAGAGCTCTGGTAAAGCTGTGGACTAGCCCAAGGTCACCCAGCTGGGCGTAGGTGTGGGAGTGTACAGGCTGCTCTGAATTCCCCAGATAAGCCTCCCACAACTCCAAGCTGACTTGGAGCTGGGGAATCAAACCTGGTTCCTCCAGATCAGGAGTGTACCCTGCTCTTAGCCACTACGCCACTGCTGCTCCCTCCGGTAAAAATGTTCTTGGATTCTACAGAAAAGCCAAATTCCAGTCACCAGTTCCCCTACTTACCCTGCAACAGGGGTCTGCAACCCGCGACTCTCCAGATGTTTGTGGACTACAATTCCCATCAGCCCCTGCCAGCATGCTGATGGGATTTGTAGTCCATGAACATCCTGGAGGAAAGTTCTCAGGCCTGCAGACCCATGCCCTCAAGCAACAAGTTCGAAACCATTTGATGCTTTGGGACCAGCATGGGTGGGTGAGAAATGCTTTCAGCCCCTCAGCTAAGTTGGCGGTAATTCAAAGAGCTGCATTTCTGACGCAACGAAAAGGATAGAGAAGCGCGTCACCCTACCTTCGTTGAGATCTTCAATGGCTTTCCTGACGCCTCTGTCAAACGCGCGGGCGTCGGCAGGGCTGAGAAACGTGAGCCCGAACTTGCGGTTGTCAACTCTCCAATGATGAAACGTAGGGTTTGCTTTCGTGTAAATCAAGTCCTTTCTTACATAGCATTCCAGTACCACCTGAAGGTTGAGCACAAACAGAGATAAAGTGATATTTACCAGCGAAAGGTGTGTGGGTGGGTGGGTGGGGGGGGACGACTTCCTCTCATACTCAAAACAAGCTAGTTGTGGGTTTTTTTTCACCCTGCTCTGGCGAGAAGCTCTCTCATCCCAGAAGCAATCAGCAAAAACAGCGCTCGAAACACGTCATGCCTCATGCGCAAGACGCACTGAAATATACACCGAGGTTCCCTAACCCAGTGCTCACGGGCACCACCGCCCTGCCAATTTTCATGCTGACATCCACCAACCTTTGAGCTGTAAGGCAGGGCTTGTTATGGCTGCCTTCATTCAAATGAAAGGGTATCCTGGTGAATCTAGACCAGGGGTAGGGAACCTGCGGCTCTCCAGATGTTCAGGAACTACAATTCCCATCAGCCTCTGTCAGCATGGCCAATTGGCCATGGCCAATTGGCCAACTTGGCCATGATGACAGAGGCTGATGGGAATTGTAGTTCCTGAACATCTGGAGAGCCGCAGGTTCCCTACCCCTGATCTAGACAGGCAAATACCTTCACTTTCCTAAGCCAGTATGAGGTTCCATTGCCCTTTCAGACTTTCCTTCTTCCCAGGAGGTGATCCGTTTGCCTCTGGCTCCTCTGGCAGCCATTTTGGGGTAGCCCTCACCACCCCTCTCAAAATACCCACAGCCATTTAAAAAAAAGGGACAGAGACCCCTGGTTCAGCCCTTTCCCACAACTTTACAAGAGAAACAACGAATCGCCTCATGATCAGAATTCAGCAAGATTGCCAATGGCTGGCTAAACAGCTTCACCATTTGCTCCAATTGGCCATGCCGGCAGGGGCTAATGGGAATTGTAGTCCAGAACATCTGGAGTGCCAAAGGTTCGCCACCACTGTGACCCTCAACTGGCCATTTCTGGAACATCTTCTTTTAAATGGGTAGGAGTCAGCTAGGTCCTGTTAATCCTCATGATTTAAAGTCTTCTTCTTAAAGATCAGCAGTGGCGTAGGAGGTTAAGAGCTCGTGTATCTAATCTGGAGGAACCGGGTTTGATTCCCAGCTCTGCCGCCTGAGCTGTGGAGGCTTATCTGGGGAATTCAGATTAGCCTGTGCACTCCCACACACGCCAGCTGGGTGACCTTGGGCTAGTCACTGTTCTTCTGAGCTCTCTGAGCCCCACCTACCTCATAAGGTGTTTGTTGTGAGGGGGGGAAGGGAAAGGAGATTGTCAGCCCCTTTGAGTCTCCTACAAGAGAGAAAAGGGGGGATAGAAATCCTCCTCCCCCTCTCTCAGTTCTATAAACAGCCGGGCCTCAATCTGCAAGAGACACGGCTCCCGCCTTCTCTCTCTGCCAGCCCCGTACTTTTGAGCAGAAGGCAGCATAAATTATTCACTGCCATTTACAAAAAAAGAAGCTTGAATTACTCAGTGCGGCTGTGACTGGCATTGGAGATGCTTCATACTTTAAATCCCTCATGCAGCTCACGGACGAATGTAAGAAAAACAAAATAAAGCACCAGTTACCTTTTGGGAGGGAAGTGTTAAGGATATATACATTATTATTATTATTATTATCACCATTAAAAAAAAGGGTTTTGGAACATTAAGGCTCAGCTGCTATTTTTGGCAGGCAGCAGATAGGGTTCTCTCAAATTTGGGAGGAAGGCAGTTTTTCACAACGGGGCAGGCACAGTCTTGTGGCACGGTAACGAAGCTGCTCGACTTCTCTTTGAAACGAAAGGAGACTGCAAGAGATTTGATTACCAGCTTGTCTTTTTGCCTCTCTCCGTGGATCAGGAATCCGCTTCTGCCGTTTCCCTCGGGGTACATAACCTTGCAGACGCCAACTCGACTAAGACCGCCTCCTTCCTGTGGAAGCCATCCGCCACTGGAGTCATCTCTGGTCATAACCACGGCCTTCACTCTCACGATATAGCTGTCGCTGTAGTGGGCAACAAGAACAGGAAACAGCTCGGTCAGACGAGGAACTGGGATAATTTCAGCTTCTGTCCCGAGCGACGGGATTAAAACCTAGAGAAGGTCGGCAAACTTCCAAAGATGAAGCCACTGTTATTACAGATCCCCCCCCCCCCGCCCCCGCCCCCCCAAGATGCTGGGACTGAAACCCAGAATATTGTCCGTTGCTATCCGAACAAAGTGGTAACGCAAAAAGTCTTAACTGATTTGTTCTTTATCTGCATGGCTGAAACCTGAATTCTGCAGGCATTAAACTCACTCCATGAAGTCTCTAAAAGGTTTTATAAACTGGAAAAATATTTACAGTGAGCATCATATTTCCAGATTTCAGCACTCCCAAAAGACGCATCGAGTGCCTACCTTATTCCAGAAGTACTATTTTTCTTGGAATATTTTAGGTTATTCTTTCTTTACCGATCTCAATGTGTCAAGTTTATCAAACATAAGCTATTCACTCCCCCCCCCCCCAAGTCTAATGGCTAATTTACAATTTCCACTTTGTGAACAAAGGCCAACTACTCATGTGCGTAGAGTCCTGCTTATTTACAATTTGCATGTTATAGTCCCCCCAAAAGCATAATGCAAGGGTCCAACTGGAAATCACACTGGTCATATCTTTAATTCCAGAAGTAAGGTGGTTTTAAAATTTGTATGTGGTTTGTCATATTTCCAGCTCTTATACGGGTAGTTTCTAAGACTTTCAGGGCCATCCCATTCAGAAGAGTAAGATTCGAGTCCAGTAGTACTTTAAAAACAACCAAGATTTCCAAGCGATAAGCTTTTGCGAGTCAAAAAGTGAGAAACTATCACCTGAAACTACTCCCTGCATAGTTGCTCCACCCTTCTCTCGCTAAAATCAGTTGGTCCAGTCTAGAGAAAATCTGCATTGGCATTCAGCTGTAAACTATGAATCAGTAACTCCCCCTGTCTGAACAAGGGCGTAACAAGGGTGGGGACAAGGGAACTTTGCTCTGTGCGCAGTTGCCTGGGGACACACCTTGGCTGCCCCCCCCCCCCAATGGAGGTTACACTACTGAGTAGTAGCGTGTGAGAACAAAATCTTGAGGTGGAAAGTAAGTTAAACATGAACAGTCAATGTGATGTAGTAATAAAAAAGGCTAATGGGGTGTATCAGTAGGGCCTTGGTGGCGAACCTTTGGAACTCCAGATGTTATGGACTACAATTCCCATCAGCCCCTTCCAGCATGGCCAATTGGCCATACTGGCAGGGGCTGATGGGAATTGTAGTCCATAACATCTGGAGTGCCAAAGGTTCGCCACCACTGCAGTAGGGGCATAACATTCAGATTCAAGAGAATAGGTGTCAAACTCGCGGCCCTCCAGATGTTATCGCGGCCCTCCATGCTGGCAAGGGATGATGGGAACTGTAGTCCATAACATCTGGAGGGCTGCGAGTTTGACACCTGTGTTCAAGAGGTTCCAGGGGCACAGTTAGAAATCTTGCCCCAGGTACCATTTTCTGTAGATACACCCTTGTGCCTGAATTTACCATGAACTTGCTAGGTGGACACCTGTTGACTGCAGACACCTCCTCTATCCGCCCCAAATGTAATGTGTGAACAATAAAAATACAGTCAATGTCTGCGTAGTCCTTCCAGTCCACAAAAGCAATGCAGAAACGCTGAACAAACAGTATGAGGATTTTCTTTGTTGTTTTACTTGTGTCCTACACGGCCAGTTCAAAAATTCTTGAGGTGGTTCTCTTTCAGGTTAGCAGAGATGGGAATATTAGTCTGGAGACGAGCTTTAACTCTGGGACATCCCCAAGTCCCACCAGGAGGTTACTGAGAGCCAGAAAGAAACATGTTGAAATTGCTGTTCTGAAGGAAATTGGAATAAGTTGACTGATAAGGGACAATTTGGGCCCATAAGACCTGAAAGAGCTTTACCCCGTGGCAATTTCCTTCAGAATAGCGTGTTTCACGATTGTCACGTACAATGATCCCTTCCGCGTCGCAATTTCCCCCCTCACGGTTTTGATACATTGCGGGTCAGCATAAGAAATTAATCTGTGCAGGTTCCGCTAGCTTATTTTAACTGAGTAAAACCAAAATTGGGGTGGAGGGCATCTTTAAGATTAATCTGACCGAGGAGCAGCAGTGGCGTAGGAGGTTAAGAGCTCGTGTATCTAATCTGGAGGAACCGGGTTTGATTCCCAGCTCTGCCGCCTGAGCTGTGGAGGCTTATCTGGGGAATTCAGATTAGCCTGGGCACTCCCACACTCGCCAGCTGGGTGACCTTGGGCTAGTCACAGCTTCTCGGAGCTCTCTCAGCCCCACCTACCTCACAGGGTGGTTGTTGTAAAGGGCAAGGAGATTGTCAGCCCCTTTGAGTCTCCTGCAGGAGAGAAAAGGGGGATATAAATCCAAACTCTTCTTCTTCGTCTTCTTAAAGGCGCCGATCGATTCCTGTTTGCACTTGCTTACAATACACTGACACGGCTGCTCTTTTGAAAGAATTCTGCAAGCTGGCCAAAGTGCCATTTCAGCTCAGTCAAAGATCTGTGATGCTGAAAGTGTTAGGGGAAGTAAGATGTTTGGCTCAAGAATCCGCAGCTGCCTAGCAACCCGCCAGCCCTGTACTTAAAGGTCCTTATTCATCCCACCCAGAACAAAAGCTGCAACGATTCGCGAAGCCAAGAAGAGATGGCAGAAGACTACTGTGCAGTCACTGCACTTCACCTTGCGTAGGGGAACAACGTGCTGCACGAGGTCTTCCCAATTTCCCCATTTTCAACCTCAACTGTGGAGGTTAGAGATGCCAAACCCTTGGGGGGGGGGGGGAATGTGCTACCACTGGCCACTGCTGCCTTAAGTGATAGTGGAGGATTTAACCCCACTCCCCCAAAAACACAGTAGCATCTTGTGTAGCGTGATCTCACTTCCAGTAAAACCCGGCTCTAGGAATCACCAAAAATGTTTTGGTTTTAAGCAGAGATTCTTTTTTTAAATAATATTTATTTTTTCACACCGAACCATTTTTTTGGGGTTTGGTCAACAACCAACCAAAACACACATCATATATTGATTTCCCTCCTGGCGTTGGCACAACAGATTTGCCACAGATTTTAGTTTATTTATTTATTTATTGTTTTAACTGCTGGAAATGTCTGAACCTACTTATTTTAACTTGATTCTCCTCAACCTCTCTGTTGTATTTTAAACTCATGCCAATAAAAGGTTGATGATGATGATGATATTGATTTCCAGCTATCTCATCTTTGATCAAAAGTTAACTCTAATTATTTCTTGAATGCATTCTAGAGTTTAAATCTATGGTTTTCTTGAAATGTCAAACTCTGACACTACTTCTCTGTTTGAATAGATTTTCGATAGATATTCCCTAAATTTTCCAGTTTTCTAAACCCAACCTGTCTCTGTGTCTCTTGAATGTCTCTGTGAAGTACTGATTTTATTTTTACCAATAGCCCTGAGAGAAAAGTGGACCTATAACAGTGGTGGCGAAACTATGGCACACGTGCCAGAGGTGGCACTCAGAGTCCTCTCTCTTGCGGCACGCAGCACACTCGAAGGTTGCGTCACATGAAGGGGAGTGGGAGGGCTAATAATCACACACACCCCACACACACATATCTAGGCTGAAGGCCTTAGCTTCTACCAAAGTAAGTAACCCTCCTAGGGTCCATGATTCTCCACCCATTCAGAAGTGTTGCACTTTTAGTTGTTGCTTCCACTCAAGAAGCTTACTCCCAAGTATTACTGCATACTCGAGATTGCAAACCGTTTTTTCTAAACTAAAACCTCAGCATTCAGGTTAAATTGCCATGTTGGCACTTTGCGATGAATAAGTGGGTTTTACATTGCAATTTGGCCACTCGGTCTCGAAAAGGTTCGCCATCACTGGCCTATAAAATGCCTACCACCTAAAATAGGTTGCCAACCTCCAGGTAGTAGCTGGAGATCTCCTGATATTACATCTGATTTGTAGGCTACAAAGATCAGGTCATTCCTGATGTCCCTGTCCCCCCCAAACCCAGCCCTCTCAAAGCTCTGCCCCAAACATTAATGCTTTCCAATGTTGATATTCACTGCCTTGGCGACCCTGAATTGTGTAAAAGGAGCAGCAGTGGCGCAGGAGGTTAAGAGCTTGTGTATCTAATCTGGAGGAACCGGGTTTGATTCCCAGCTCTGCCGCCTGAGCTGTGGAGACTTATCTGGGGAATTCTGATTAGCCTGTGCACTCCCACACACGCCAGCTGGGTGACCTGGGGCTAGTCACAGCTTCTCGGAGCTCTCTCAGCCCCACCTACCTCACAGGGTGTTTGTTGTGAGGGGGGAAGGGCAAGGAGATTGTAAGCCCCTTTGAGTCTCCTACAGGAGAGAAAGGGGGGATATAAATCCAAACTCTTCTTCTTCTTCTAAAAGGCAGAACAGAAAGGGCTTAAGACAAATACATAACAGTAGTCTTCAGGTTTTGTTATGGGGTGAGCGTTACAGCACAAAAACCTACATTTCTGCTAAGCTAATCACGGCTCAGAAAGACTTGTGCTAAAATCCGACCAGCCCATTTCCTTAGCCACACTCCCTCTCTTTTTAAAAATTAAACTCAGTTCATTTTAGTGGACTGTAAGGGTCTGTAACGGTCATGGACCTGATGCACTGATTTTGTATAATATTTCATGTTGTTCTGGAGTAAGATTCAATGCATTCCCTTTGGAAAGAAGAGTTTAAAAAACAAGTTCTCAATTACTGTCGCATATTCAGCTGAGAATACAACTGATATCTTCTCTCTTGACAGAAGAAAATGTTTTCTGGAATATTTAAGGTATGCTCCTTAGCAATCACCGGGTTTTTGCTAAGCAGTGGGTATAAATGTAAATTTATATGTACATTTATTTAACTGTCTCACTTGAATACTGAAGGCCAAAAACAACACAACTGTTCAATATTTTATGGCTTTTTTTAAAAAAAGAAGCAACGATGCTGAAGCTTGAACATGGGGTTAATATGTACCAAATCCTACTATTAAAAGCAGTCCATTGCTTTTGTTGGGGTTTGGCAAAAATATCTATCAGCACCCCAGGTTCCAAGGTATTTATTGGAGCACCTTTCTACGGAACACAATCGGATTTAATTATCTGTCTTTTGACTCTTTTGCTTGTATGTATTTATGCCTGTCCATCCCCAGGAATTCATCTGAAATCCCCAAAGTCAACAAACTGATAAATTTGGAGCAGTCCCCGAGTGGAAATTCTGGCTAAGCTAGCGTTGGAATATCAGCAGCATGAAAGCAGCTCATAAAATCCCGGCACTCCTAATTAGACTTGTAATAACTCCACGTAACTCATTACAGCTGCAGCCAAACAGCTCAAGAGCTATGGAAAAGATCAGGAAACAGAGATAACCTTTCCGCAGGTCTCTAGTCGACATGTTAGAAGTATGCCCGCTTGCCGGCATTATACTCCAGTGATCCAGAAACGGACTGATGCACAAGTTGAGTCAGCTACAGTTTAGAGCTTCAAATCATGGGACAATTTTTTTTAATTGCAAAAATTTACCAAATTAGAAGAATAAGAACCAAACATTGGACTCGTCACAAAAGTTCCTTTCATCTGAGGATGAGGACACCCTGTGTCCACACAAACTTCCGAATTGTTGGTTTCTGGTAGAGTGGGAGCCGTATGATATCTTTCTCTACTGCCCCTCTCCTTATCTGTTTCCTATAATATTACCTGTTCCTATTAGGGTTGAAATTTTGGTCTCCTAGCGAAGTTGTTTCAGAAAGTTGGGATGAAGACTCAAGGCACACAAAGTTGTGTGGAAAGAGCAAGCAAGTTCTTGCTCCTAGCATGATGGGAAGAAAGGTACCCAAACATCATCATCATCATCATCATCATCATCATCATCATCATCATCATCATCATCATCATCATCATCATCATCATCATCATCATCATCAGGTTTACCGCCTACCGCTGAAGGGCTCTGCCAGGATGTCCTCCTCATCTCAAATGAAACATGTTGGTTTTTATACCCTGCTTTATGATAAAGACTCTCAAAGTGGCTCACAATCACCATCCCTTCCCTTTCCCACAACAGACACCTTGAGAGGTAGGTGGGGCTGAGAGAGTTTGAAGAGAAGGGTCCGTTGGATACTCCCCGTGCAGGAGTGGGGAATTGAATCCAGTTCTGCAGAATAGAGTCTGCTGCTCTAATTCAGTACACCACACTGGCGTTCTGCTTAACACTACGACCTAACACCATAGAGCAGTGTTTACCAATCTCACGGTACCCCTGCCATCCCCCCCACCTTCCCTTCCCAGTGCCCCTGCTTGCACCCCCCCACCTTCCCCTCCCAGGGTGAAGGTAAGAACTGGGGGGGGGGAGGAAGTGGCTGCTGACCTTGTGGCAGGCCCTGCCCCAAGCCAGCTCGATGTTCTTGCTGGCGCCGGCAGGAGACACCACAAAAGTGAGGGGGGGTAGCATTGCCACGGTACCCCAGGGTACCACGGAACCCTGGTTGAAAATCACTGCCATAGAGGCTCCTAGCACAGTTTAGGGCCTCAACTTATCATAACCTGGCTCTGAATTGATCCATCTTTTAAAAAATTCTGCTTTGAGGACACACAAACAGGGCTGCCAACTTTCAGCTAGTGCTTGGAGGTTTCACCCTCCACAACCAAGATTAGTTCCCCTGGAGAAAATGGCTACTGTGGAAGGTGGACTCTATGAAGAAGAGGAGGAGGAGTAGTTTGGATTTACACCCTACCTTTCTCTCCTGTAAGAAGACTCAAGCTGGCTTACAAGCTCTTTTCCCTTTATTATTATTATTTATTCAATTTGTATACCGCCCGATCCCCGAAGGGCCCCGCCCCCCACAAGAAACACCCTATGAGGTAGGTGGGCTGAAAGGGTTCTGAAGAACTGTGACTAGCTCAAGATCACCCAGCAGAAACGTAGGAGTGGGGAATCGAATCCAATTCTCCAAATTAGAGTCCACCTGCTCTTAACTACTACATCACACTGGCTCTCTATCGCATTATACCCTGCTGAGATCCTTCTTTCTCCAAGCCTTGCCCTCCTCAGGATCCGCACCCAACATCTCCACCAACATCTCCACCAACATTTCCCAAACCACAGCTCCCCTCCCCCACCCCCGACAAAGTACTTCTTATAACCTCGGTGAGAATGCAGAGATTAAGAAGAACATAAGAACATAAGAAAGAGCATGCTGGATCAGACCAGAGTCCATCTAGTCCAGCTCTCTGCTACTCGCAGTGGCCCACCAGGTGCCTTTGGGAGCTCACATGCAGGAGGTGAAAGCAACGGCCTTCTGCTGCTGCTGCTGCTCCTGAGCACCTGGTCTGTTAAGGCATTTGCAATCTCAGATCAAATCTGTCCAAGCCCCTTCTAAAGCTATCCAGGTTAGTGGCCATCACCCCCTCCTGTGGCAGCATATTCCAAACCCCAATCCCACGTTCCCAACGACGTCATGATAATAATGCTAACACATGCTTTGTTCAGATTTTTGCTTGTTCCAGTTTTCTGCACTCTCATTGCTTGTTTCATTCATGCTAATTTATAGTCTGCCTTCCTCACTGAGAGTCAAAGCGGAATACATGGTGTTAGTCCACGACAATCAACAGGAAAGCGTGGCCTTTGTCTACGTTAAGGTGGAGGTCATCAACCAAATCCAGGAAAGCCACGTTTTCCCCGGAGCCCGGCCTGAAACCAGACGGAAAAGGGTCCAGAAAAGATGAGCCGTCCACAACGACCTAGTGTTGGTCCTGCCACTGTGCTCTCAACTACTTTCCCTCAAAAGGGCAGACTAGAGACTGGGCGATAACAAGCCACATCGTTTTGGGGTAGAAGAAACATAGAAGGGGTTGGATTTAGGGAGCTAGGGGTGGCATGCAAGGGAGGGGAGGGAAAGGGAGCGGGCCTGGCATCTGGACCTGGCCCACCCACCCTAGGTGAGGGGTGGCATGCAAGGAAGGGGAGGGAGGGGGCCCGGCCTAGTGGAGGGAGGGAGAGGGAAGGGAGGAGTGGCATGCAAAGGGAGGGAGGGAAGGGGAACGGGCCCAGCATCTGGACCTAGCCTACCCACCCTAGGGGAAGGAGGGGTGGCATGCAAGGAAGGGAAGGGAGGGGGCCCGGCCTAGAGGAGGGAGGGAGAGGGAAGGGAGGAGTGGCATGCAAAGGGGAGAGGAGGAGGGAAGAGGGAGCGAGGTCCCAGCAGTCCCAAAGGACCTAGCCCTACCACACAACCCTAGGGGAAGGAGGGGTGGCATGCAAGGGAGGGGAGGGGTGGCATGCAAGGGAAGGGAGGAGGGGAGAGCGGGGAGCGGGCCCCAGCATCTGGACCCTAGCCCACTCCACCCTTAGGGGGAAGGAGGGTGTGGGTGGCATGCAAGGGAGGGGAGGGGTGGCATGCAAGGGAAGGGAGGGAAGGGGAGCGGGCCCAGCATCTGGACCTAGCCCACCCACCCTAGGGGAAGGAGGGGTGGCATGCAAGGGAGGGGAGGGGTGGCATGCAAGGGAAGGGAGGGAAGGGGAGCGGGCCCAGCATCTGGACCTAGCCCACCCACCCTAGGGGAAGGAGGGGTGGCATGCAAGGGAGGGGAGGAAAGGGGAGTGGTCCTGGCATCTGGACCTGGCCCACCCACCCTAGGGGAAGGAGGGGTGGCATGCAAGGGAGGGGAGGGGTGGCATGCAAGGGAGGGGAGGGAAGGGGAGCGGGCCTGGCATCTGGACCTGGCCCACCCACCCTAGGGGAAGGAGGGGTGGCATGCAAGGGAGGGAAGGGGTAGCATGCAAGGGAGGGGAGGAAAGGGGAGTGGGCCCGGCATCTGAACCTGAACCAACCACCCTAGCGGAGGAAGGGGTGGCATGCAAGGGAGGGGAGGAAAAGGGATTCAAGGCGGCCTACAAACTCCTTACCCTTCCTCTCCCCGTAACAAGCACCTTGTGTGGCAGGAGGTGCTGAGAGAGTTCGGAGAGAACTGTGACTAGCCCAAGGCCACCCAGCAGGCTTTACAGGTAGGAGTGGAGAAACAAATCCAATTCACCAGACAGGAGTCTGCCGTTCAGGTGGAAAAGCGGGGAATCAAACCTGGTCCGCTGCTCTTAACCACAAGATCTTGCCGAGTCTCTGCGAGAAAGGCAGATTATAAATAACGTATAACAGAAGACAACCCCAAACGCATTAAACTTCCTATTACAATAGTTGGAAGACAAGAAAGATAAGGAGACAACACTTTTGCTGTAATGGTGTGAAAAACTTGAAAAATCACTACCTTCCTCCTAGTTACCTTTCCCACTTAAAGAGTCCTGTCGAAAACCCCCCCCCCCCAACTACAAATTACTGAACTACTTGATAGGGAAATAACGATGCTCTCTACCATAAAATCACAGGCCTTCAATAAACTGAACCAAAGGCATAAAAACTCTTCAAATTAAAAAAAAGTTCTTCCGGAGTTTATTCAACGCAGAGTTTTTATTAGCAAAGACAAATCAACAACTTGGAACAAAGAAAATTGTTCACGCTCTGATGCCTCCTGTACCATTAAAAATAAAAAGACACAGAAGCCACAAAGACATAAACTAACAAAACTTTTGCTTCCTAGCAGTGAGAAACGACCGAATTCATGAGCCCTTCCACAACATCCCAGAGCGCCTCAGAGATTCTTCACAATTATTCCCTAACTGTGGGTGGAAATGTTCAAGGGGATACTCTCCGAAGACTGCATGTTTCAAATATCACACTGCAATATGTTACCTGGCTCCAAGGCAGGCAGACTGTCTCATACTTCTGTTGGAACTGGTGCATGAAGCTGCAAAAACCTCACATCGCACAGCAAGACAAATTCCCTTCTATGGCACACAACCACCTTTCGCCTTGTTCCAGAAACATCCCCGTCTAGAAGTGAACATTTGGCAAAGGCAAGTAAGCTTTAAGACCGGCGTGCTCTTAATGAGTCCAGATTTTACAATGGAATAATCGTATGGCTCTAAAGGGCCCATTCAGCAAAGAGAACGCTGCGGTGTCAGAGGTCAAAGGTGGAGACTGTTAAATGGGAAACAGACAAAAGAAAAGGGAGGAATCCAATAAAGACGCAAATTAAAGGCTGAAACCCCATTCAGGATCTGAAGTAATGCCATTCAGTTTTGCATTCAGCATCTGCATTCACATGATGTAATGGTAAAAAAAGGAGGGGCCCAGATTGATCCAATTACTTAAAAAGAGAACATTTTATTGGATGACTGGTGGGTGTTTCTTTTTTTTTTGCATCAGACCCTTTGAAGACGAAAATACTCTGAAGAACGTAGTAAATTCTAATGACAAACCTGTCGGAGACACCATTTAGCTGTACCAGTCCCTTCTGATCTTTTCTCTACGACAACCAAAGCTAGCCCCCCATCCGACTTTATCTTCCATTTGAAGCAAACTAATTTTTTCCATTGTTATCTTTTGCGTACAGCCGCACATGCCGCCGTTTGGTTCAAAAGAACAGATGCCCGGCGCTTTGCGGCTCATAAAACCCTCTTCCACTCAACGGCATGTCTGTGCAGACATGTCAGGGTTAAAGCACAAGCGCTGTTATTTATGGGCCAACAATGGAAACACGCGGAGATTAAGGTGGCCGGCTTCCAGATTGCAGCATATCAGACATCAGGTCTGGAGCTGAGCGGATATGCTTTTGAGCGATCCCACACGGGAAACACACTCTGCATGCTGACACTTAAGGAGGAAGGCTTTGATAGTTCTCTTACACATGTGCACGTTTACAGACCGGCTATGTCATCGTCCCACACCATAAGCAGAGCAGCAGTTCCAACAGCTCAGTACGCTTTGAGTTAACATCGCCAACTTAATTGGCACTGACGCCAAACGGTTATTATACGGTTGTCCCTTCCACATCACAGGGGTTAGGGGTGCGGCGCAATCTGGAAAACCGCATTAAACTCAAGATGCAAAGATTACGGCAAGATGCGACGTGAGAGATGGCTGCAAACGTGCTTTGAAGTACGGTTCTTTTACGACAAATTTAATGTTAAGGAAAAAATTTGTGTAGCTGCTCAGTTATTTTATTGCACCATTTGAACTGAGTGGGGATGAGTGCAGGAATTACCGAGAAAGGCTCTCAGCCCCCAGATGCCCGGTGCTATGTGCCATGATGTTCTTGGCGCACTTGATATAACATCTTTTCAGCACTGCCTGTCCCCTCCCGGCCTTAGGATCGGGTGCCACCATCTTGTACCATTTTGTATTATGTTGTTTTGGAAATGGAATGCTGCTATGCTTATAGAGTTTAAGTTATGCTGGCAGGGCTGATGGGAATCGTGGTCCATGCACATCTGGAGTGCCATAGGTTCGCCACCACGGCTCTACAGCATAGGTGTCAAACTTGCGGCCCTCCTTGATGCTGGCAGGGGATGATGGGAACTGTAGTCCATAACATCTGGAGGGCCACGAGTTTGACATCTATGCCCTACAGCCTCTCCCCTTGTTCCAGCATTCCTTCTCTCTTTTCCATCCATTAGTCAACCGATCTTTACCTTTCCCGTCTTCAGATTTCCCCCCTTCAGCCTCTACCTTAAAAAACTATGGCCCCAAAACTATTGCCCAGTTGCTTGGTGGGGGGGTGGGGGGTGGGTGGGCTATAAAGACCTGCAGGGGCATCTTGAAGAGCACAAGAACCTTGAGGAGACCTAGAAATGCTGTTGGCGGACGGCCACCGTTCTGGTCCCTGAAAGGTATTAAAACAACTGCTTGGGTTGATTCAGGCAACTGCTTACAGCTTTGAACAGCTCTGAGCGGGGTTATCTTTTGTTATTCTCAGCCTCCGAAGGGAAGGGAATATGAGCACCAGGCACTGCTGATCTTTAAGTCTTGGAAGCGTGACTCAGCAAGCTAAGTTAGTACAAAAGGTGGGTGGAAGAAGGTTCAAAGAACTTCACCATAGGTCAAGTAACAGAGTGGTGTGGAACACGGCCCTGGGCAGGTTTTATTTATTTTATTTTATTTATTTCTTAGATTTCTGTATCGCCCCATCCCCGAAGGGCTCTGGGTGATGTACAGCATGTCAGAAAACAGTATAAAACAGTTAAAACAGTTAAAACATTAATAGCAGCATTCCATTTTGTGACTGTTAAGGGCTTGCGATACAGACGGAATATATGATACTGCCTGCGTAGTTGTAATGTCTTTGATTGCTTTTATTAAACCACCACCACCTTTGACAATATCTTGTTTCTGTATGCTTAGTGACCTCCCAAATTCCTAAAACACCTCCTCTTACCTTTGGCAAAATACCATTTCCACAAACCATTTCCTCTCTCCCTCCTCGTGGCAATCCCTATTTCCTCACCTGTCCCTGCTTCCTCCTCTCTATCCCAACAACCGACCACCCAAAACTTGATCTGCCCCTTTCCACCTTCAGCCATATTTATTTAATGTATACTGTTTTTCTTCACCATGGGGGCCCCAAGTAACGTATATCATTCTCTTCTCCAGTTTGTCCTCACGACAATCCGGTGAGAATGCAACACTGCCCCAAGATCACCCAACAGCCTTCCATGGCTGAGTGAAGATTCCAACCTAGGTCTCCCAGATCCTACTCTGAAACTCTTTACTAGACAACACTGGCTTTGGTGGAGTAGCTGCTAGAAGATTAGCAAACAGTCCGAGTAAGTAATGTACATGGTTGCCAACTCCAGATTCAGAAACACTTGGGGCGATTCCGCACACGAATAAAATAGGTTCGACCCAGTTCCCTGAGAAGGGTACTAACCTAGGTCGAAGCCATTGTTGTTCCCCACTGCAACCAGCTTGATCCCAGCTCAGAGGGCGGAATCATCCTGTGCCTCTTCGCCGCTTCGTTCCGATTGGCTGCTGTTCTACGGCCATGTTCCGTCTATCCCCACACACGTTATTTAAAAAACTGCCACGGGAATGGAGGGACGAAGGTGGCGTTTTTTGATTGGCCAGCTGTACGCATGCATGAAACACTCAGCTGTGATTGGCTGAATGGGGGACTCCTGGCACCAGAGATTCCGCACTTTACTGGAATCGAGCTGAGTTCGAGCGTGGTTCCCTGAAAAAGTAGTAGTTCCCAACAGGAGTCGGAAATTTGACCGTTACACGGGGCGAAGCTGGTACAAAACCACGTTGATACCAGTGGTTGTGCAGAGCACTTACGTCGAACGCAGCTCGAACTTAGGTTGATAACGCAAGTGCGGAATCGACCTTGGAGATCTAAGGGTAGAAAGTGAGGTTTAGGGTGGGTAGGGACCTCAGTAGAGTATGATGAAGTCTACCTTCCAAAAACAGCCATTTCATCCAGAAGTGGAATAAATGTTTTAACCAAAAAAGTAATAAATACATGATTTATGTAGTCTGGAGAAGCAGTTGTCATCCTAGGAGCTCTCCAACCTTCTGCTAACCCTCTGCACGCAAGCCATGTGGTAGCAAGTTGCCTGGTGGTTGCTGCCGGTGCTGGGCCTGGCCGAGTCCTCCTTTAAAAGCGAAAACAGCCCTGGCGAGGGTTCCGCTTCCCCTTCATTGACTGATAGAAACCAAGGCTGGAAATGCAGTAATGGCTTCCTAGCACTCCCGACACTAGGTGCTGACAGAACTTGCGTATTTATTTTTGATTTTGAGGAGCAGCAGTGGCGTAGGAGGTTAAGAGCTCATATATCTAATCTGGAGGAACCAGGTTTGATTCCCCGCTCTGCCGCCTGAGCTGTGGAGGCTTATCTGGGGAATTCAGATTAGCCTGTGCACTCCCACACACGTCAGCTGGGTGACCTTGGGCTAGTCACAGCTTCTCGGAGCTCTCTCAGCCCCACCTACCTCACAGGGTGTTTGTTGTGAGGGGGGAAGGGCAAGGAGATTGTCAGCCCCTTTGAGTCTCCTGCAGGAGAGAAAGGGGGGATATAAATCCAAACTCAAACTCTGATTTATTTGCTGCCCTTCCGCAAAACGGGCTCAGGGCAGCATACAGAAAAACCAATTTTAAACCCCATACGATTAAGAAATTTCAAAGGTGCCATAAAACAGTTCTAGCTATGGGGAACGAAAGCGATGGGAAGGGAAACAGGAAAAGCAAAGGGATTCAAAATAGGGGTACGGGAAGGGAGGTCACATATGATGGAACCAGCAGGATACCCGTGCTTCACTATGCATACTTCATCACAGGCTCTCTATGAATTTCGGGGTGACATTCAGCATACTTCTTTACAGTCTGTCTGTGGACTGACGGGTTGGTTTTTGCATATTTTTCAGCAGCTTCCTGTAGTTGTCTTTTTCTAATGCAATGTGTAAATCGCTTTCTGTGTTTAATTCCTCTTCTCCCTTTAGCGGTTTCAGCAGAAAGGTTTGTATGCGTTGAGGAGGGCGGTGTTAGAATGCAGTTGGCAAACCATTGGATCAATCGTGCTTGTTGTTTGATGGGCATTAGCAGAACTTGTCAATGAGACAAATGGAGTTAGAGCTTCAAAGTGCCCTTCATGAAAATGTCCTGTGAAATGAAGCTATATATATAAATGCGAAATACCACTCACTAACTGACTGACTCATCAAAATAACTCAGAAACCATAAAAAATACCAGGCTGTTGAAGGACATGGAACTCGTGGTGTTTAACTGTCACCCTTAAAATGTTCGTGCAGATGGCCAGAGTTGAACAGTAAATATCTAATAAGTCGAGTGGAAGTGAATATTTTGGAAAATCCTTTCTTAGCGAGCACCTGAAGCACATAACGAACCGGTGTGCCGAATTTCAACTTTGTAGGTTTTGTGGTTTTTGAGTTCTTTTGATGAGTCCAGTCAGTCAGTCAGTCAGTCAGTGGTATTTCACGTTCATATATATAGATTCACTGTTGCATCCTCAACCATAGGCAGAATAACAGCAGAATAACTTCATTTTACAGACTCTGTGGAACTTAAAACTGATCCTGCAGGGCCTGGGTCTCATTCAACAGAGCATTCTACCAGGTGAGGGCTAAAGCCAAAAATGCTTTGGCCCTGGTCAAGGACAGCCAGATGTCTTTTGGGCCAGGGTTCACCAGCAAGTTGTTATCCGTAGAGCAGAGTGCTCTCCTGGGGGGTTCATTTGAGCAGGCGGTCTCATAGAGATGATGGTCCCAGACTGCTTTAAAAAAAGAAAGACACAGATACTGCTTCTATTTTTCCTGGCTACTTTCTTTCTTTAGCCTTTATTTGGCATAAATTATTCTGGTTACGTTTAAAAATATTTCAATAAAGATGCAAACCTGAGCCCCCCCCCCCCCCCCGATTCACAGAAAGAGTTGTCTTGTCTACTCATGGCTTCAATCTCCAGATTTAAGTATCCACAAATTTGATCTTATTAAGAATTAGATATAGGTCTGACAGTGGTCTTAGGGACTACGAGCTTGCAGCGCGGTCCTACATTTTCCTGGCCAAACGTCATTATGCTTTACTAGTGTAGCTGTTGAGAAAATTATCTGCTAAAGTGAAAGGTTTTTTAATTTATTGTCGAAGGCTTTCACGGCCAGAACGACAGGGGTGCTGTATGGTTTCCAGGCTGTATGGCTGTGTTCTAGCAGCATTCTCTCCTGATGTTTCGCCTGCATCTGGGGCTGGCATCTTCAGAGGATTCAGATCCTCTGAGGATGCCAGCCACAGATGCAGGCGAAACGTCAGGAGAGAATGCTGCTAGAACACGGCTATAAAGCCCGGAAACCACACAGCACCCAGATTTTTTTAATTGTCTGCTTGTTTGTCAGAACTTAAGGGCTGTACTTCTGAATTGTCTGCTTTGCTCCCCCCCATCCTGATTTCTTTCGTTCCTCCTTCGTTCTGCTAATGAGGAAGTTGCGTTCTTTCACTGCTGACTTTCAGGCTGTAGAGCAGGGTCACATAAGTGCATGCCTTTAATAGTGTAATGTTTTAAAACATATCGAGTAATTGAAATATGCCCCCTTATTAACAATAGCACACCTCTGCAGGAACTGATAAATCAATTAGGGAGATGGGGACCTTCCAATGAAAATTAAACGAAGGGAGAACCTACCTGCCAGCATATGCTATTTCCTGTACCTTTTTATAAGCCATCAAGCACCGTTTTGCCATTATTACTGCTATAAACCACAAGATAGCCTTGTGTACCAGCCGGTGAGTTGAGGAGTCGCTCCCCCCTCCTGTTCATTATTCATTCTTCCTGACGAATATACTGCACTGTACTAAATGAGTCATCGGTGGGCTAATTTTGCATTTCATATACCGGCCAATGGTGGTGTTCCTTGTGTTTCAGCATCCTGATCTCACCCAGAATGAACTCTAGCTTGTCCAAAGCAGCCTCCACTTCACCTCTGATTTCCTCAGGGTTTCTTTTAAAACGATCTGCAGGTACATTTTTATTCTTTTTCTTCTTGCCGTCAAGTCACATCCGACTTATGGCAAACCTGTGGGGCTTTCAAGGCAAGAGACGTTCAGAGGTGGGTTACCATTGCTTGCTTCTACATCATGACCCTGGTATTCCTTGGAGGTCTCCCATCCAAATACTTGCTAGGGTTGAGGCTGGCAAGTATTGGTCCAAGATCACTTATCGAGCTTCCAGAGGAGAATGGGAACTCAAACCTGGATTTTCCAGATCCTAATTCAGTGGTGGCGAACCTATGGCACCCCAGATATTCATGAACTAAAATTCCCATCAGCCCCTGCCAGCATGGCCAATTGGCCATGCTGGCAGGGGCTGATGGGAATTGTAGTTCATGAACATCTGGAGTGCCATAGGTTCGCCACTAAAATTCCCATCCCAATTGGCCATGCTGGCAGGGGCTGATGGGAATTGTAGTTCATGAACATCTGGAGTGCCATAGGTTCGCCACTGAAATCCCCATCCCAATTGGCCATGCTGGCAGGGGCTGATGGGAATTGTAGTTCATGAACTTCTGGAGTGCCACAGGTTCACCACTAAAATTCCCATCCCAAATGGCCATGCTGGCAGGGGCTGATGGGAATTGTAGTTCATGAACATCTGGAGTGCCATAGGTTCGCCACCACGGTCCTAGTCCGACACTACTGCATGCTGGCTCTAACCCTAAAGTGGTAAAAAGAGTTCTGCACAATTTTTTTAAAACAAGAAAACATGTCGCCATTGCTTTATTCTGATTTTATCCAAAGACCTCAGCTGCCTCTTCAGTCCAACAGTGTGCCTACTCTGAGGTCGACTTACCTGGTGTGGCATAGGTGTTTTTACTCAAGGGACTGTCAACAGGAATGTACTGTCAAAGGCTTTTATGGCCTCAATCAACTGCCAGTTGTGGGTTTTCCCGGCTGTGTGGCTGTCGTCTCGTAGTTTTTGGCCGTTAACATTTCACCCACTTCTATGGCTTGCATCTTCCTTCCCATCCTTTCCCCATAACAGACACCTTGTGAGGTCAGTGGGACGGAGAAAGTTCTGAAGAACTGTGACTGGCCCATGGTCACCCAACAGGCTTCATGTGGAGGAGCAGGGAAACAAATCTAGTTTACCAGATTAGAGCCCACTGACAGCCAGTGTGGTGTAGAGGTTAAGAGCAGGTATACTCTAATCTGGAGAACCGGGTTTGATTCCCCGCTCTGCCGCTTGAGCTGTGGAGGCTTACCTGGTGAACCAGATTAGTTTATGCACTCCAACACATGCTGGGTGACCTTGAGCTAGTCACAGTTCTTCGGAGCTCTCTCAGCCCCACCCACCTCACAGGGTGTTTGTTGTGGGGGGAAGGGAAAGGAAATCATAAGCCTCTTTGAGTCTCCTTACAGGAGAAAAAGGTGGGATATGAATCCAACTCTTCTTTTTCTTATGGAGAGGAGCAGGGAATCAAACCAGCTTCTCCAGAGAAGAGTCCACTGATCTTAACCACTACACCACACTGCCTACTAATGGTAGATGTTGGTAGGCCTCAGATCTGTGGTGGTTACCTGAGAGCTAGAACTCACCTGTGGAAACAGCCAACTGAACCATTCACAAGGGAAGTAAGAGAAGAATATTAACTAGCGTCTTTATGACAATGGCCAAAGATCAGTCTTGGAGCTTGTGAGGAAAACAGCTGACAAAGTCTGCAGAAATAACGGCCAAGTAGCCAACACACAGACTACCGTGACCTCACCAGGTCTCAGAAGCTAAGCAGGGATGACCTTGCTTAGAGCTTTGGAGAGAGAGACCACAAAAGAAGTCGAGAGGTTGCTATGAGAGGTGAGCTCCCAAAGGCATCTGGTGGGCCACTGCGAGTAGCAGAGTGCTGGACTAGATGGACTCTGGTCCGATCCAGCAGGCTCTCTCTTATGTTCTTATGCAGAGTAATCTCTGGTCGTCTTTTGCCTTGAAAACTCTACGGCAGGGGTCCCCAAACTACGGCCCGGGGGCCAAATGTGGCCCCCTGAAGGCATTTATCCGGCCCGCCAGGCATGGCGGCGATGGCTCCATTCATGTGCAGTGGGGGGCTCGGGAGGAGAGGAGGAACTCTGCCCCAACGGCTGTTGATTGGTGCCACATGATGGCACCCCCAAATCTCCATGAATTTTCTGACCCAGAGTTGGAAACCTTACATGTGGCAGCGCCTGCTCCGCCCTTCCCTCTCAGCTACTCCATGTGTTGCTCTCAGGCTTTCTGTTCCACCTCACTCCCATTGGCATCAGCCAGGCTGGCGAATTGCTTGCTGGCTGCTAGGGAGGAAAGAACCCAGGAAGATACCTGATCCTGGGTTAGATGGAATGCTTCATTGGGAAAGTTCTGCTTTTTTTTTTACAGGGGAAGGTATTCCACAGCCTCCCGACAATATTTGGAGTCCACCCTGTACTTGACATACTTTGATCACTGTTCTAAAAATAGACCATGACAGAAAGGCTGAAAGGTGAAATCAAACATTTTACAATAATTTGTGCATAGGAATTTGTTCATAGTTTTTTTTAGTCCGGCCCTCCAAGAGTCTGAGGGACAGTGAACTGGCCCCCTGTTTAAAAAGTTTGGGGACCCCTGCTCTATGGGGTCACCCTAAAGTTGGCTGCGCCCAGACAGAACTTTCGAACACCAGGCAACCCAAGCTGATTTTTATATCTCAAACCCGTATGAACTGTGCAGTAAACAGTACAAGCGGCTGATGAAGAAGATGGCGGCTGCGGATAAAAGATTCAAGCGAGTCAGATTAGTAGAAGCACACTCGGATGTGACCTCCCCCTTGTCCTGTTTCCAACTGTTTATTTATTACAAGAAAGCTTCACTGGCAAATGAAGACAACAAATAATATAGAAGACGGCTGGGGAAAACCCAGGCTGCAGCTTGAGAAACAGAAGAGGATGCTAATAAAATTTAAACGCACAGACAACTGTCCTATTTTTAAATGTCACGGGCTTTGAAGTTCCGACTGCTTTTAATTCTGGAGGATTCATCAAGGAGAAACGGAAAGGGGCTTTGAAGCGGTTTCAAGAACAAGGTTTGGTCAAAACAAGCCAGGTCTTGGAAAGATCTGACGTTCATTCAAGGTGTCTGATGTTTATTCAAAAGCTCCTTCCCTAAGGGAGGCAGCCCACCAAAATATTCCTGTTTATCATTTTGGGGTGAGGAAGCATGAGAGTGAAGCAGAGAGGAGATTTTTGAGACTGATTTCCCACTGTGGAAAAAGACACATGAAAAGAAAGAAAGAAAGAAGAAGAAGAAGAAGACGAAGAAGAAGAAGAAGAAGAAGCAGCAGCAGCAGCAGCAGCGTTTGGATTTATATCCCCCCTTTCTCTCCTGCAGGAGACTCAAAGGGGCTTACAATCTCCTTGCCCTTCCCCCCTCACAACAAGCACCAAGTGAGGTAGGTAGGGCTGAGAGAGCTCCGAGAAGCTGTGACTAGCCCAAGGTCACCCAGCTGGCGTGTGTGGGAGTGTACAGGCTAATCTGAATTCCCCAGATAAGCCTCCACAGCTCAGGCGGCAGAGCTGGGAATCAAACCTGGTTCCTCCAGATTAGATACATGAGCTCTTAACCTCCTACGCCACTGCTGCTCCTGGATCTACCCTAGCAGAGGTGCTTGTTGGTTGACTTTGGAGAAAGTTGTACAGCCGTTACAGGTTTCTGCAAAATCTACGGACAAGAAGGAAAACCATATATGGTAGAACGACCCATTGGTTACTCACCGAGAAGGGGTCTTCTGCTGGATAGAGGGAGGCATCTTGAATGGGTGTTTCCCAACCGGATCTCAGGGAGGCAGGACTTAACCAAAGTTGTCACTTCCTGTGGTCCGAGTGGGCGTCACCTTTCTTCCTCAGTAGACACCTGTCCAAGCAGTGGAGCTTTCCTCGGAGAAATAGGTAGAATTGGTACACAAGGCTGGCGCAAGCAAATAAACAAACAGATAACTGGAAACAGGGTAAATTTAGAAGAACCCAAAAAACTGAACTAACAGAACTGCAGGAATGTTGGTGTAGTGTAAAGCTAACGCGGGCATATTAACCATGGCGTGACAGGGGAGAGTATGCGAGAATTGAGACTAATGATCTTTATCTCTCGGAGGGAAGCCAAGATGTTCTCCTCTATCCAGCAGAAGACCCCTTCTCGGTGAGTAAACCAAATGGGTCGCTCTACTGGATGTGGGAGGCATCTTGAATGGGGACCTCCCAGAGCAGTGTCCCTAAACGGGTGGAATGGTCAGGATCAGTCTCCAATGATGTGCTCCAACACTCTTCCTGCCAAAAAACAGCTTCTGAAGCTGCCGTGGAGTGTATTTTATAGTGTCTTACAAAGAAGCAGACAGAGGACCAGGTGGCACGCTCTGCAAATGTCTGGAAACTGATGACTGAGTCTCTATACAGGGCATGCGTTGGTCGCTGCACTGCGTGGTGGAGAGGGCCACTCATCCCGTGGAGGTGGACTGGCTGGCCTGTGGAGGCAGGCCTTTGTATGCTCCTATTATGCAGGCCTTGATGGTGCGCTGATGGCTGCCTTAGACATCGAGGCCCAGGTTTGGAGTGGACACGTTGATGAACATAGAGTTGGACTTTGGCGTATGGGCTCAGTTCGTGATCAAGAAGGCCTTTAAGGTTCTGCGACGCCGAGGTTGTGCCATAGCCTCTCTTTAGGATGTGACGGGTTGGGACAGAAGTTTGGGACTACGATGTCCTGTGAGACATGGAATTGTGAGTTTACTTTAGGCACAAATGTGGGGTCTGGTTTGAGGACCACTCTGTCCTTGTGAAAAAGGCATAGGTCTTTGTCCACAGATAGAGCATGGAGTCTCCTCAACACGCCTGGCTGAGGTGATGGCTATGAGAAACAAGGTTTTCATGCGTAGGCCACTTGAGGTGGATCGACTGAACCGCCTCGAATGGCGATTTGGTAAGGGCTGAAAGAACCAGGTGTAGTCGCCAGGTTGGAAATCGCGTACTGTGGGTGGCTGGAGTTGGGTCACTCCCTTTAGAAAACGTGATGACGCCGGGTGTCGGGCTAAGGGCACCCCCGACTGTGTGGCAAACGGGTGGTTAGGGCCGCGACCTGTCTCCTCGCAGGGTGGCGCCAGAGGTCTTGCTCGAACTCCCTCCTGTAAAACCAGAGGATTTGGGGAATGCTGGGTTTTTCAGGATTGATGCCCTTCCTTCTGCACCATCTGGTGAAGATCTTCCATGAGGAGTTGTAGATCCTATTTGTGGAGCTGCGACGCGATGCCAAGAGTGTGTTGGCCACCTGGACGGAGTAGCCCTTCTCTGTTAGCAGTCTCCGTTCAACAACCATGCGGTCAGTTTGAACCACTGAGGTTTGGGGTGGTAGATGGGGCCTTGCATCAGCATGTCCGGCGGGGTCGGGAGAGATAGCCCTGGAGTTACTGGGAGAGGTCCAGAATGTGGAGGATACAGCCAACGGACGCCGTGGCCAGTATGAGTGCTACCAGGATCACGGAAGCTTTTTTTCCGGAGATGATTTTCCGGAGTACCTTTGGGAAGGGATTGGTGTTGGCGGAAAGGCATACAGAAGTGATTTGGGCCAGGGTTCCGTCAGCTAAAGCAATCTATCCCCATACAGCTTCTGGGATGCAGGTAGAATCTGGACATGCTGAAGGCTCGGAATTTGTCTGTTGTTTTTGGAAGCCGCACAGGTCCAGTTGAGGCTGGGTCAAGTGTTGCGCGATCATCTGAAAAATGGCTGGGTTGAGTTGCCATCTCGCCTCCTGGATGATTTGGCGGCTCAGCCAGTCCGGGCTGAGACGTTGAGGCTGCCTTGTAATGTATGTTCTGCTGTGATTGAAAGTAGATGTAGTTCCGACTCAGCCGCAGGATCTTTGTCAGCCTCCTCTTGGTGGAGAAGGGATAGGACCTGGAGCCGTTTCCTCATTGTTCAGATATGCTTTGGCTGATAAGCATTGTCCGGTAGACGGATCAGCACGCGGAGTGTTCTTGATCAGGGGAGGAAGTTCTGAAGTTTGCCCAGGTATATCAGCCTCTGGTTTCCAGCAGGCTTGATTGGTAGTTTGGATTGTTGATGGGACCAGTGACCTTGGATGAATTGGTCGCTTGCTGTGGCTCCCCAACCGGTGCAGGCCTCCGGGCTTCCTGTGAAAAAAATCTCCATAGCTGGCCTCCTGGTGAAGGTAGACCTTCCCTCTGGAGAGATTATGCTTTCACTGTCCACCACTCTGAGGCTGGCTTTGAGATGGTGAGAGGGAAGTGTCAGGTAATCGGGCCTTCCTTCTTCATTATTTGGTGGCATTGAAAGGGGCGGAGTGAAGACCTGTAGTGGGCGCCGCGATGGAGCTCTGCCCCACTGAAGTACGCATGTCAACACTGAGACCATGGTGCCGGCAGGACACTGGCTAGGTGTAGAAGGGATGATCTTTCTGGCTGCTATGATTAGATCGATCCAACTCCTTTATTTTGTTGATCTTTTTCTGGTGGGATGAAGAGAGTGTTTACGGGTCGTGTCGATGATGGCTCCTTACAGGTGTTCCATCCTTTGGGATGGGGTGGTGTGGCTTTTGGGAACGTGCTTGATTAGGAATCCGTAATGCCGGCGGATAAGAATCGGTCTGAGTCTGGGCTGACCGGCCCCTCATCGCTTGTTGCTGGGAGGTGGACCTTACGGCAGGATGTCGGCCCAAGCACGGGTGGACGCGGGATGGTCTGTTTGGTCGGAAGGAGGACGATGGTGGTTTCAGGAGTACCTTTGAGGAAAACTCTTGGGGCGGTGGAGAGCCCGGAAGGGGAAGAGCCTTTGAACTGGAATTGCTGTTCTCCCACTGCCGTGGTGGTGGCGTAGAAACTGGCTGGCATGTGAGGGTTTTATGGGGATGTGAAGGTAAGCTGCTTTCCCCGTTAGGATCCGGTGGGAGTGTTAGGTAGTCCCCTGGTCTGAGTGTGCCTTCTACGCATTGAGCCGGGAGGGTTTCCATCCTGGAAGTGTTGCAGTTTGATGTGACGCATTGATGAATCGAAGATTTAGAATGGCCCCTCCAGTGGCTCCGCTTCTTTTCGTGAACGGTAAAGAAGTGAGAGAACACTCCAGAGCCTCTCTCTGCACATGAGGGAGGTACCGGCTCGGGATATAGCTCTGGTATGGTTAGGAGGTGCTTGAATGGCCTCTGAGTCCTTTTGGCTTTGGTCAGCCAAATTCATTGGAGTTGGTGGGGAAGGCGTGGAAACGCTGTGGAGGAATTTGATTGAATTCCTATGGAGTAACTCCTTTGATTGGATGCACCTCCTTGGTCCAAGCTTCGCGCTCATGTTGTTCGCCCATCCACTGGTCCTGGAAGGTCTGAAGGCGGCCAGCCTACAGGTGTGGCGTGAAGTCAGGGTTTTGCTTGGTGTTGGAAGGGATTTCTTGTCGCTACCGGGTTCTTTGCCTGATCTGGCTTGGTGATCGAAAGGACTGGATTGAAGGTTGCCCCTGGTGGGGCCTCTTGCATAAATCCCTCTGTTGAGGTTATTGCCAGCGCCTGGCCATCCTTTTTTTTTCTGGGAGTTCCTGGCGTAGAGTTCTGTGGGACCGGAAGGTGGAGCCGGTCTTGAAGTTGCGTTGGACTCTGATCTGTAATAATATTTTGCGCATGGCCTTCTTCTTGTCCTTGGTCTCCACGAGGATCCCTCTCTAAGGCCTGACCGGTGAAAAGAGTGCCGCCTCTGGAATGCAAAACTGATAAATTAAACCAGTTGTTTGGAATGTTGGTCCGGGCCTGCCAGGAGCGGAGCTGCCAGGCAAGCCTCCTGGGAACTGAGGCCATGGCCATGGCCCGGAAAGCACGACTGAAATGAAGGCATCGGGTTAGAACTCAGCTAGGAAGGATACCGTCAGCAAAATACGTTCTACACCCTCTCTAACTCCTTGTTGTGAGGTTGGAATCATGTCAAGGAGTTTGCGAAGCCAGACTATGCCCGCTCTGGCCATGGTGGCCGAAGATGCCAGGATCTTGAAGGCCATGGCTAAGACCTCATGAAGTCTCTTAGAGACCACGCCAACAGCGCTTTGTCTAGTAGGCACGCCTCTTTATGGTGCCATCGCCATCCTGGGAGATCGGCCCAGGACCTCCCTATTGGAGTGCCGCTATGGGGGGCATCTACTAGAGGGTTTGCTATCAGGCTTTGGATATATTCTGAGATGTAGGCGATAACTTCTTTGAAGCTAGATGGAAAATCCTTTTGCTCAATGGAAGCGGTTGCCAGCCCACTCCTTCCTGGCACGTTTTTCAAAGTATTCCGGAATGGGAAGAAAATCCTTGGCGGGTTCCCCGTGCGGGAAAATTTTCTTATCCCCTTTAGGGACGCCCTTAATGGGCTTGGAGGGGGTGGAGGATGAGGAGGGGTCGACTGCGTCCTCAGAATCCTTCAAATCTAACGCTGAGATTGCTTTTGAAATGAGTAAGGAGATATCCTCTGTTTTGAAAAATTTTGGAGCCACTTCTCCCACCTCAGGGGTGGCCTCTTCAGGTTCTGAGAAGTGGTCTGATTCTATGCATTCCCCTTCACTAACCCCTTCCTCTCCTGGGAAGGAGAGTGGGTCCCGGCTGCGGGTGCTGGCTCTTGAGGACCTGGATGGTGGGGGGGAGGGGGAAGATGAGGAGGACCTGTCCTTCCTATGGAAGTGCCTATGGTAGGACTTGATCTCTTCCCTCATAGACTTTTTGAAGAGATCTACCAGCTCTTGGGCAGATGCCTGTTGCCAACCCCCTGGTAAGGTGGGTGCCTGAGATTGCCCTTCCCCCGCGTCACGGTTTTCTTGCCTGTGGGGCTGGGAAGCCCCGTTGTTGCCATCCGCGGGTTCCTCCTCCTGCTCGGCGATCGAGGCGGCCCTCTCCGGGTCGCTGATGCCGGCGTCCAAAGCAGCAGGGCTCTGAGGTCTTCCCTCAGTCCTGCGCTGCGGGCTGCGGCTGGGAGGAGCCATTTCCTGGTCTCCTCTGCGCAGCTGTGAGGTCTGCGGTTGCTCTGCCGGCCAGCAGAGGTCGCTGGCGTCGGGCGCCGTCTTTCGCGCCTTTTTCTTCCCGCCGTCTTTAGGCGGCGCGTCCTTGCGCGGCTTCTTCGCGGCTGGCTCTTTGATCTTCGTCGCCGCGGCCGCGCTCTTCCCAGGCGCGTGGGAGCGAGCCTTGTGGGCTGCTCTAGTCCTCTCCGCCGAGGACTCTGAAAAGGTCTCCCTCTCGGGGGAGAAACGGCTGGCGTTCCAATGCGCCATTGAGAAGACAGAGGGGAGGGAAGGGGGGGGGAAGAAGTTTCCGTGCCTTGGAAGGAGGAAAGTTCCCGAGGTAGCCCAGCCCTCCCAGACAAAGACAAACGAAGATAAGAATAAAGACTGACAAAAGGTAGAGAAGAAAAAAGGTTTAGGTGAGCAGGAGCTCGAAAGAGTGCTGCGCTCCCTGTTAGGCAGGGAAAATTACTGAGGAAGAAAGGTGACGCCCACTCGGACCACAGGAAGTGACAACTTTGGTTAAGTCCTGCCTCCCTGAGATCCGGTTGGGAAACACCCATTCAAGATGCCTCCCACATCCAGTAGAACCTTGGTTTTCATGGCCTTCGGTTTTCATCGATTTTTTCAGTGAAAAATTTGTCTCGGTTTTCATCGATTTGCCTTGGTTTTCATCAATTTGCAGGAAGGTGCAGGGGTTTGTGGAGAAAAATCACCCGGACAAAGCTGTTGCAGGCCGTGACTGCAACTTCTTTAATGACAATGTCTTGCCCCATTTCAGACAAATCTTAAAGAGGCGTCGGAAACAGACCTCTTTGGACAGCTTTGTGGTGCGACATTGGTCCACTGGCTCTGAAGCTGGTCCTAGTGTTACTGTTTGTTACTGTTTTCAGCATTAAATACGATGTTTATTCACCCCAAAATGTGTTTCTGGTATGTTTTTGGAGCGCCTAGAACGGATCTATTGGATTTACATTGATTCCTATGGAAAAGTTTGCCTTGGTTTTCATCGGTTTCGGTTTTCATCGTTTCTTTTTGGACGGATTACCAACGAAAACCGAGGTTCCACTGTAATTTCTTCTGTGGAGAAGTAAACAGTCACAAGACATTCACCTGGGGCTACTTGCATAGTTTCTGTCCAACCTTCCTCATGGGATTGCGTTGTCAGGATAAAATGGAGACAGGGAAAAATGTTGTAAGCCATCTTGGATTCCCATTGCGGAGAGAAATTAAGAAATGACTAGCGGGACCCGGCCACGCGTTGCTGTGGCAATTGTCCTTCTCATCACAGTCCGCAACCCACACAGATGTCCATGCAGGTCCAATGATCCCCAGCATAGCCTTTTGGGAGCAGCAGTGGCAGAGTGGCTAAGAGCAGGTGCACTCTGATCTGAATGAACCGGGTTTGATTCCCAGCTCTGCCGCTTGAGTTGTGGAGGCTTATCTGGGGAGTTCAGATTAGCCTGTGCACTCCCCCACACACCAGCTGTGTGACCTTGGGCTAGTCACAGCATTTCAGAGCTCTCTCAGCCCCACCCACCTCGCAGGGTGTTTGTTGTGAGGGGAGAAGGGCCAGGAGGTTGTAAGCCCCTTTGAGTCTCCTACAAAATGGACGCCGCAGGAGGCGGAGTCAGTCACAAAGCAGCAGCCACAGCTTACCTTCAGTTACGCTGTGAATTTCCTTATGCTGAACAGCCAAACAATTGTTATGCCAGTAGCCAATTGGAAGCCTTGTTGGGCCCCACAGGTACCCTCTTGGGGATGACTCCTGTTATATATAATACATCTTTAACCTACATATGGAAGTGCTGCGCTGTCCTGATATCTATTCCAGTACTTTACACAGAGCACGTAAGAAGCAGACGCTTCAGCAATCAAACACATTTAGAAACTTTGCTTTGGGTGCCAGAGGGTGTGCCGAAGATTCAAATATAAAAACAAAAAAACCCCCCACGTTACCTACTGCTGTATTTCTAGATCATTAACATCCCTCAGCTTCCTGGTTTGTGCCCCAGAGCGCTACCGAAGTCGTGCAGTAGTCACTTAGAAATTCATTACATGCCTCAGCACCGTATAATTTAACGTGACTATGTATTATGTACAGATTGATCTCTGCAAGCGGGAGATGTTCAAGCCCAGACAGTTACCGCTGGCAAGGCCTTTCTTGTTCCCGTTCAGCGTGCACGGCAGCAACTCTTCATTATGATTGAATGCCACTCTCCTTGGCACTGGAACACAATATTTATGTTGCTTTCTGTTTTGAAAGGAAGAATCAACTGCCGCCGGTTGCGTGTGAAGTCAGTAAAATCAGGCCAAAGCATCCAGTTGAAACTGGAAAAAAAAATGTAATGCCTTCACAGTCTAGGGTAGGCTACCTCTCATAAGAACATAAGAACAAGCCTGCTGGATCAGACCAAAGTCCATCTAGTCCAGCACTCTGCTACTCGCAGTGGCCCACCAGATGCCTTTGGGAGCTCACGTGCAGGATGAGAAAGCAATGACCTTCTGCTGCTGCTGCTCCTGAGCACCTGGTCTGTTAAGAATGGTGAAAACATTTTGAGCTGGTCCGTGAAGACTTTTCCAAACTGGGGGGGGGGGGGGGAACCTTCCACAAGTGGGAAGCTCCGTGTGCTGCAGAAAGCAGATGGGGAGCGTAGAAGTGGAATGCAAGATTTGCAAATTGGATCTGTTGTATCAGCAATGAAAGGCCCTTCCACTAGCAACACAGAGTTGTGGGATCCTTCCCATTTCATATTCGGTGTTGGCGGAAAGTGACGTCAAGTTGCAGCCAATGTGGTGATCTCATAGGGTTTTCAAAGCAAGAGACGTGCTCAGAGCAGCAGTGGCGTAGTGGTCAAGAGCAGGTGTACTCTAATCTGGAGGAACCGGGTTCGATTCCCAGCTCTGCCGCTTGAGTTGTGGAGGCTTATCTGAGGAATTCAGATTAGCCTGTGCACTCCCACACACGCCAGCTGGGTGACCTTGGGCTAGTCACAGTTCTTCGGAGCATTCTCAGTCCCACCCACCTCACAGGGTGTTTGTTGTGTGGGAGAGGGGAAAAGAAAAAGGAGATTGTAAGCCCCTTTGAGTCTCCTGACAGACAAGAAAAGAAGGATATAAATCCAAACTCTCTCTCTCTCTCTCTCTCTCTCTCTCTCTCTGAGAGGTGGATTGCCATTGCTTGCCTCAATATAGAGACCCTGGACTTTGGCCAACCATGCTAAGCGAATAGGATTAGGTTAACTTAGATCATCCAGGTCAGGGCGTTCTATGTTTGCTTTTTCCTTGATAAGAGTTCCTTTTGGCTCTGAGCTCTTTTACTTCCCTGAACACGATGAAGGACAAAGACCTGCTGACCCCAAGTTGCTGTTATTTTCTGTCGAACTAGCAGCAGTCTTGATTGTTCTCTGCACGATCTCAACACGAAATGGACTGACCAAGCTTCTTAGGTACCTGGAGCAATCAGGATCCTGAAACTTTGCATACTTTGGTGTTTTCCGGCAGCAGGTGAGGACGTTGTTTGTTTCTCCTGGCACATTCTCACAACAGTTACTAGCCCCGATGTAGGGATGAGCCCCGCGAACCCAGCAGAGTCTCAGAAAGAGCGCAGGAATGCCTGTGCCATCTGTGCCCTTCTGGGTGCACACGCTCACCTGTCCCCCAAGCCCCCGTGAGTCATAGGTCATGAGTTACCTGACTCACGGTCACAAGACATCCCAGACAAAGGGGTGCTAGCCCCCAGGTATGGATTAGGCCCAGACAGGAACGTTTTCCTCCCGGGTGACGTAAGGCAACCCCATGAGTCATATACTGTACAGTATTCTCCCGCTCTCCCGCCTCCCGATCCGCCCCCACGAAACCCTAATAAAAGGTGCCAGGGATCAGACCACGGAAGAGTTGCCAGATCCACAGATCACGCTTCCTGCCACTGGCTCTTTCCACCGGATGATATCGCTGCGTCTCGCCTCTTCCTTGCGACCCTCGCGGGCTGACTTCACCCCTCTTTTGGTGGTGTTTGTGCATTTTTAACTGAATTTAATGTACATTATGCGTGCCACCTTTGGGAGCCTGCTTGGGTGGAAATGCAGCATAAAAACGATGTTGACAGCAACGATGTAGGGGAGACAGAGGACGAGCAATGCCCGGCATCTCCACAGAGCAGAAACAATCTGCAAACTGCAATATGAAAAACCAGTTTAACCTTAAGACTCCCCAACACGTTCTTCGGCAGAAGGGGAAAACATACCAATTAAAACATTTTCAGGCGGCAACGGAGGTCATTCTCCGCTTTGCATTCCTTGGAGCGCACGTTTCGTGGAAGACTCCAAGATTTATCTAAGGATGCCATGAGGCTTGGATTTCAGGTAATGATGACATGAAGCAAGAACACAACAGGTGGGGCAAGTCTCGACGGCTCACCTCTCCCGAAACAACTCCCTTTCTAGCATTTGCTCTTAGAAAACAATGTGCCTGCAAGCGCACCGTGGTTCACGTGCAGGCTGCAATCTTGGAAGTGATCTGATGGGGAAAGAAGTCTTATTAAGAGAAATGACACTCTTCATAACATCACAGAGTTCAGGACTCTTGAGTCTAAACCTCCTCTGCCAAGCAATACTGAATCTGATGGTAGTAAAGCAAGTAGAGTATATATACTGGAGGAAGACAGTAATAGAAGGCACAGGCAAGTCTCTCTCAGGAAAGAGTTCCACGGTTTCAGAACCCTCTGAAGATGCCAGCCACAGATGCAGGTGAAACATCAGGAAAAAATGCTACTAGAGCACGGCCATACAGCCCGGAAACCACACAGCACCCCTTTTGACCCTTCCTTCGTACCAAAGATAATGTCTGAATTTTTCTTTTATTTAAACTTTTAAAAAGATATGGTGTGGATTTACAGTACTCAAAGATACAATATTTTGATATTATATAATACCATACATATATTTCAGGAAATTTCTGAGTTTCTAAACGTTTTCTGTGTGATCCGCGGGCTTTTGTGTGTCGTCTGCGGCTAGCACACAGCTCTCCCAAAATTCCCGTTAAATTTCTTACACTGCGACAGCAAAAAAAACTGTGACAGCAAAAGTCGTGATGTAGAAAGGATAACTGCACACAACCCGGACCTTGACAAACCAATGGTCTGACTCATCTCAGGCAGTTCTGTGTGTTCATGTGAACGACGGGGTGAGAAAACCAACGCTTTCACATTCTGCGCAAAAACTCAATAAAGCGTGGGCGGTCAAGCACAACTTGAGACAGCTGTAATAGAGGACAAAATCCAGTTAGAACAACTAGAGAAGTGGTGGCGAACCTTTTCGAGACCGAGTGCCCAAATTGCAACCCAAAACCCACTTATTTATCGCAAAGGGCCAACACGGCAATTTAACCTGAATGCTGAGGTTTTAGTTTAGAAAAAACGGTTGGCCCCGAGGCATGCGTTACTCAGGAGTAAGCTTGGTGGTAGTTGGTGGCTTTGAAGCAACCGTGCAATTCTTCCATTGGGTAAATCACAACCCTAGGAGGGTTTACTCAGAAGCAAGCCCCATTGTCAGCAACCGAGCTTACTCCCAGGTAAAGGATCGCACTTTAGTTCTTCCCATGAAAATCAGCGCTTAACAGGGTTACCTACACTGCTTCCCCAAAACTAGGTCTTAGTTTTAATGCTAATCGTCAAGCCAACCAGCCCAGACCAGCCTAGATGTGGGGGGGGGGGGCACTCTGTTTGCACGTGCCCACAGAGAGGGCTCTGAGTGCCACCTCTGGCACCCATGCCATAGGTTCGCCACCACTGAACTAGAGTCAAGTCCAGAAGCACCTTGGAGACAAACAAGATTTTGAGAGTCAGTGCTACCTGGTATCTGGAAAGCGCAGACTCCCAAAATCTGGTTGGTCTCTACAGTGCTACTAGGCTCGAATTGACCTGTTCTACGCCAGACCAACATGGCTACCCTCAGAAATGTCCCAGTTAGTTATTTAAAGCGGTTTAATGTGCTTAACAGGGTGGAAGAAAGATGCTATCTCTGTTTAAATTGTCGTTAATACACCACTGGTCCTTGGCTTTGAGGTTTGCTGTCTAGTTGAATGGCAAGGACGAAAAATGGAATAAATATCTAAATACATAAATAAAAGCTCAACAGCCTGGTTTGTTCAGTGTTCTACCACACTTTAGACATTTTCTAAATTGCTGCCACCTCAGAAACTCAATCCTAGCATATTTTCCACAGCTTCTTGTAATGCTATTAATGCTAAAATAAACCATGGTAAAATAAATAAATATAGAGCAGTTCAATAACACATAGTTATTCAAACTTCAATTCTCCCCAATTTTTCATCACTTCATTACTGTTTTAAGAAGCTCTGTTAATACCCTGTTTCCCCGAATATAAGACATCCCCTGAAAATAAGACATAGTAGAAGTTTTGCTGAAGTGCGAAATATAAGGCATCCCCCGAAAGTAAGACGTAGCAAAGTTTTTGTTTGGAAGCATGCCCGACAAACAGAACACAGAAAAATAAGACATTCCCTGAAAATAAGACATAGCGCAGCTTTGGGAGCAAAAATTAATATAATTTAATGTCTTATTTTCGGGGGGAAACGGTGGTTGAGTCCTGCAGCCAGTAAGGCCAGCAGCCTTAATAAGAAATGCATTTACCTGCCATTGCAGAATATTTATAAAATTTGATTTACAACAAATAAGCAACAGCAAAAACTTCATGCACTTTTATTTTTGATGTTGTAATGCTCTGTTCTTTTTGATGTTGTAATGCTCTGTTCTTCCGCCAAGGAACACTGAGACTCCCTGCAAATAATATCATTTTCAAAAACAAAAGGCTTTACAATGAAATTTGTAGGTGCCAGGGCTCCCTGGCGTCTGGGATTTTCTGAATCTGGGCTTGTAGACCTGTTCACCTTCATTCTGACATCAGGTCACAGAACTAAGCAAATCCAATTAGTCTTTGCTATGGAGTCTCACACCAGGATGAGTGTCATTCTAGAGCTTCCTTTCTTATTTGCTTTCCCAAGCACTCAAAGACCCTGGGCAGAGGAGTTGCCAACTGTCCCGCGCACCACCACTTGCCTATGCTTGACTGGCTGTCAGAACCTTCTGCCGATCCAGGCTGTCGAAGAGACCCAATCTGTCCTTCTCGGCTCCTTTTCAGCTTTCCAAATTTTAGGCCCGAACAAAGCCAGTGAGGCTTTGTGTAGCGCACAGTGCCATGGAAACAAGGTGCATCGCTACGGCAACAGCCTGTCTTGGTGGCATGCAGTTGGAGGTGTTGGGGAAGGCGAACAGAGCAGAGTGGGTGAGTGAGTGAGTGAGTGGGTGCCAACTCCCTTTGTAAATGCATGCATGGCTCAACTGTCGGGCCCGGCAACAGCTAATGAAGGAGGAAGGGAGGAAAAGATCTGAGATCGACTCACAGACCAATTCAAGGGTCCCCCAACTTCTTCAGCCTCGTGGGCACCTTTGCATTCTGACTCGGGGTGAGGAGCAACATCACAAAATGGCCGTCAGAAGCTGCATGTACATGCACATATATACACTGGTGGGATCCAAACATTTTAGTAACAGGTTCCCATGGTGGTGAGATTCAAACTGTGGTGTAGCGCCAATGGGGCTGGGTGGGGCACGATGGGGGTGTGGCTGGGCGTTCCGGGGGCGGGGAATTGCTGGGCGGGGCTGTGGCAAGGACGCAGCCGCTGCGCCGGTCCTTGGCCGGGAAACGAATGCACGCAGGCGCAGGCTGCCACGCACGCCGGTGCACCTCCTGCTAGACTGCTTCAAGTTCTGCGCGCTGCTGCTGAGAGGAGGGGCGTAACTAAGGCAAAAATCACGTGGCAAAATCACCAATTAGTAACCCCCTCTCGGCACACACAAATAATTAGTAACCTACTCTCGGGAACCTGTGAGAATCTGCTGGATCCCACCTCTGCATATATACACTCAGAGAAAGACCAAGCATAGAGAACAACAGTAATTTTTTTTAATGCACTGGGAATAAGGAATGACAAAGAGAATAAAATCAACTCTGGTTCATTCCGTAACATACACACACAAAACGTTTTCAGGATGCAAAACAAAAAGTTTTGGGGTGGAATTCCACAGCCCCCCCCCCCCCCCCAAATGTTTCCTGAAAATTTTGTATTTCAAAAATGCTAAACTGGCAACTTTTTGCTGAAAACGTTCTGAACACCGTTTCCTGCTCATTGTGCGGAGTTCAGGAAATGGTCCATTGGTTACTTACCGAGAAGGGACCTTCTACGGACGGAAGGAGGACGCCTTTTGGGTTATTTTCCAACCGGAACTCAGGGAGGCAGGATCTCAAATCTTGTTACTTCCCGTGATTCGCCCGGACGTCCCTTTGATCCTCAGTAGACGCCTGTCAGAGCAGTAATGGCACTCACTTCTCTAAAATAACTGGAAGTGCTCCACATAAGGAGGTAACAAGAACAGAACAAGGAAAAAACTGGAACATTAACAGTAACAGTAACTATGAGCAGAGCGAAGTTATGAGATTGCCCTAAAGTTAGGTATGCTTATCTGTATGACAATACATTCGTTTGGGGAGAATTGTACGGAGGAGTGTTGGGGATTAATAGTGATCCGGGGAGGGCCAAGGCGTCCTCCTTCCGTCCGTAGAAGGTCCCTTCTCGGTAAGTAACCAATGGACCGTTCTACTGGCGGAGGAGGACGCCTTGTTTGGGACCTCCCAGAGCAGTGTCCCTCAACGGGTGGGTCAGGATCAATCCCCAATAATATGCTCCAGTACCCTTCTACCAAAGGTAGCTTCTGAAGCTGCTAAGGTGTGTATTTTATAGTGTCTAGTGAATGAGGACACCGATGACCAAGTGGCCGCTCGGCAAATGTCTAGGACTGACACCTGTCTTCTCAGGGCTGCGTTAGCGGCTGCACTCCGTGTGGAATGAGCCGTGATTCCCAATGGAATGGGTTGGTCGGTGGCTTTGTAGGCCTCGATAATGCATGCCTTGATGGTTCGGCTGATTGCCGCTTTAGACATTTGTTGTCCTGTATTGGGTTGTGCGATGTTGATGCATAGGCTGCTGGATTTACGAAGGTGTTCAGTGCGAATTATGTAAGCTTTCAGGGATCATCTTACATCCAGATTATGCCAGTTTCTTTCTTTTGGGTGAGTTGGATTGGGACAGAAATTGGGAACCACGATGTCCTGGTTGAGGTGAAAGGTGGATTTGACCTTAGGAACAAATGTTGGGTCTAAACGGAGAACTACCCTGTCTTTGTGGAAAATGCAGAGATCTTTGTGTACTGATAGTGCATGTAGTTCCGATACGCGTCTGGCTGAGGTGATCGCCAGAAGGAATAAGGTTTTCATGCGTAGCCATTTCAGGTGTATGGTTTGCACTGGTTCGAAGGGGGACTTTGTGAGTGCCGATAAGACGAGATGTAGTCTCCAGGTGGGGAATCGATGATTTACAGGAGGTTGAAGCTGTTGAAATCCTTTCAGGAACCTCAATACATCAGAGTGTCTAGAGGCTGGAGCCCCTTGGAAGTGAGGCCAAATGGTCGTAAGTGCCGCCACCTGATGGCGCAGGGTTGTGCTGCGTAGTCCCTGGTCAAAGCCTTCCTGCAGGAATAGGAGTATCTGGGAGATGTCGGGAGCTACAGGATTGACCGAGTGTCTCCTGCACCATCTGGTAAAGGCTCTCCATGTACAGTTGTAAATTCTGTTGGTGGAGGATCTGCGGGAGGCGAGGAGGGTATCGGTCACTTGATCCGAGTAGCCCTTCTGTTTTAGCGGTCTCCGTTCAACAACCATGCGGTTAGGTTGAACCATTGCGGGTTCGGATGATGAACTGGGCCCTGCATCAGCATGTCGTGAGGTGTTGGTAACGTGAAGGCTGGAGACACCGCGAGTTCCAGAATTGAGGAAAGCCATGGACGTCGTGGCCAGAAGGGGGCCACCAGGATGATCAGGGCCTTCTCTGAAAGGATTTTCCGAAGAACCTTGGGGATGATCGGAGTGGGTGGAAACGCGTACAGCAGGGCTTTGGGCCATGGGGCTGTCAAGGCGTCCACCCCGATGGCTGTCGGATGATGGAATCTCGACATGAAGATCGGTACTTGGTGGTTGTGGGCCGAAGCGAACAGGTCTATTTGGGGTATGCCAAATCTCTGAGTAATCAAGTCGAAGATGGAGGGATTTAGTTGCCACTCCGCCTCTTCCACAGTCTGACGGCTCAGCCAGTCTGCTGTGATGTTGAGGCGACCCTGGATGTGTTCTGCCGCTATCGAAAGTAGGTGTTTTTCCGACCAGTTTAAGATGTTTATCGCTTCCTGGTGCAGTCGGGATGATCTGGATCCCCCCTGATTGTTCAGGTAAGCTTTGGCGGACACGTTGTCCGTGCGGATGAGGATGTGTGATCCCCTGACTACTGGCAAGAAGTGTTGGAGGGCCAGGGAGATGGCCCTGGTCTCCAGGATGTTGATTGGCAGAGTCTTGTGGTCTGGGGGCCAGAGACCCTGGATGAACTTGTCCTGTACTGTGGCTCCCCATCCCTGCAGGCTGGCATCGGTGAAGACCTCTATTCGGCTCAGATGGAGGTATACCTTCCCTTTTTCCAGGTTGCGACGCCGCGTCCACCAATGGAGACTGGTCTTGAGGTGTTGAGGCAGGGAAAGGGAGTGATCGGTCTTGTTCATGATCTGAAATTGGAATGGCTGGAGGAACTTCTGGAGGGGGCGAGCATGGAGTCTCCCCCATTGGACCATGTCGAAGATGGAGACCATGAGCCCTAGAAGACTGGCAAGTTGGAGCAGGGATGCTCTCTTGGCTGTGATGTGGTGTTTCACCGAGGATTGTATTTTGAGTATCTTGGGTGCGGGTATGAACAGGGCATTCTTGGCGGTGTCTATGATGGCTCCCAGGTGCTCCATTCTCTGGGATGGAGTGGTGACGCTTTTGGCAGAGTTGATTAGGAAGCCATGTTGTTTGAGAACATCCTGGGTTCTGTCGACATCCATTAGTGCTTGTGAAGCTGATTTGGATCTGATCAGGATGTCGTCGAGGTAAGGGTGGGCATGAATGGCCTCTTGCCGCAGGAGGGTGATGGGTGCCAGGAGCACCTTTGAGAAGACTCTCGGGGCCATAGAGAGTCTGAACGGAAGAGCTTTGAATTGAAATTGTTCCTCTCCCATGGCGAAACGGAGGAACTTTCTGTGGGAGGGGTGAATGGGGACGTGAAGATAGGCTTCCGTCAGGTCGAGAGATGTGAGGAATTCCCCCGGACGAAGGTTTTCCACAATTGAACGTAGCGTTTCCATACGGAAGTGTTGTAGTTTGATATGTTTGTTGATGAATCTTAGATTTAGGATTGCCCTCCAGTCGCCGTTTCTTTTGGGAACTGTAAAGAAGTGTGAGAACACTCCTGAGGACCTCTCCGATGTCGGGACCAGTTCTATGGTTTGGATCTGGAGTAGGTGAAGGATGGCTCAACGTGTCCTGTCGGCTTTGGCAAGGCTGGCATTGTGAGGGAATGTACGGAACCTTGGTTTGGGGATCTTGCTGAATTCTATGATGTACCCTGATTGGATGATGTCTCTGGTCCAGTTGTCCACATGTTCGCCTGTCCATAGGTTTTGGAATAGCTGTAGGCGGCCTCCGACTGGTGCCGCATAGTCAGGATTTATTGTTGTTGTGGTTGTTTCGGTCGTTGCCAAAGAACTTGCCTGATTTTGGCTGTGATCGAAAGGGCTGGTTGCTGTTGCTGGTGTTGTTGTTGGGCCTCCTACGAAAGCTCTGCTGCGATTGCCATCGTCTGCCGTCCTTAGGAGCCCTGGGGAGGGTCCTGTGAGAACGGAAGGTAGAGTTAGGTTTGGAAGAATTGTGTTCCAGTCTGAAGTGCTTGGGCATGGTCTTTTTATTTCCTTTGGTCTCTACTAGGATTCTGTCAAGTTCCCGGCCGAAGAGGGTTCCCCCTTGGAAGGCAAAGCCTGCAACCAGTTGTTTGGAGTGGTAATCGGCTTGCCATGATCTGAGCCAAGCGAGACGTCTGGGGACCGAGGCGGTAGCGATGGCTTTGGAAATAGCAACAAGAGCATCAAAATTAGAGTCTGCTAAGAAGGAAACTGTCATCAGCACTCTCTCAATTCCTTCCCTTATGCCTTGGGCTGAGGGCGGGATCATGTCTAAGAGCCTGCGCAGCCAGACAATGCCGGCTCTGGCCATGGTGGCCGAGGAAGCTGAGATCTTGAAGGCCATGGCCAGGATATCGTGCAGTCTCTTGAGGACTACATCCAGACGTTTGTCTAGGGGGTCCTTGATGTTGCCCTCTCCGTCCTGGGAGACTGAAGGGCAGTGACAGGGGCATCTACCAGGGGTGTAACAAGTAGGCGATGGACATAATCCGGAACTGCGTACAGCTTCTTAAAGCTAGAGGGGAAGGTCTTGCTGGCAGCTGGATTGGACCATTCTTTCTTAGCACATCGTTCAAAGTACTCGGGGAGGGGCAAGTATTCCTTGCTTTGTTCCTCCTGGGGGAAGATCTCTCTTTTACCCTTGGGGACGCCTTTGATTGGCTTGGATGGGGTGCTGGAGGAGGTAGAGGGGTCCACCGCGTCCTCTGAGTCCTTCAAATCCAAAGCAGCAATGGCTTTGGAGATCAAGAGAGAAGCGTCTTCCACTTTGAAGAATCTATGAACTTGTTCTGTAGTGGGAGGAGAGGCTTCCTCTGGATCCGAGAAGTGGTCGGAGGCATCACATTCACCTTCACTGGCATTCTCTTCCCCAGGGAAGGAAAGAGGTTCCCGGTGTGATCTGGGAGAATTGGGGTGGGGAGAGTGATGGAGAAGTGGATGGGGATCTGGCTCTCCTGTGGTAGGTTCTATGGTAAGTGTGGATCTCCCCCCTCATGGACTTCCTAAAGAGGTCCACTAACTGCTGTGAAGAGGCTTGTTGCCAACCCCCCTGGAGAAGTGGGTCGAATGGGGGAGTAGAGGTTGAGCCCCCCCCCCTGGTCGCAATCTAGCCTGATCTGAGAGGCTGTCTGATCCGACGTGGACTCCGTTGACTCTGGCCCTGTGCCCTCCGCATTCCTTTTTGGGATGCTGGCAATGCTCTGGGCCGGCTCCGGGCTTCTGGTGTTGTTCTCTTCGGCGCCCTGGGAGCCTGGGCAAAGAGAGCCATCTGCCCGGGCCTCTCTCGCCGTGCGCGTCCGCGCAGCCTCCTCCGCGCCCCTGCAGGTGGCGCTGGAGCTGTTGGAACGGCCTCTGTGTTTGCCGGTCGCGGCCGTCGGCGGCGCGTCATCCGCGCACGCCTTTTTCTTTGCCGGCTGTTTTCCCTTCCCGGCAGCTTTGCGAGGCGCCAACGCCTCCTCATGTCCCTGCTCCGAGGAGGGAGCCTGGCGGGACGATCGCGTCCTCTCTGCGGAGGAGCGTGAGAAGACCTCCCTCAGGGGAGAAAAATGGCGAGCGTCCATGACGCTCCGAGTTTTTGGCGGGAAGGGGGGGAATACCGGCTTGCCCCAAGGACTCCCTCCCAGATGAGACAGAGACGACGAAAATAGAAGGAAAGGCAAGAAGAAGTCAAAAGAATAAGACGAAATAGGGTAGAAAAAATCAGGCTAGAGGAGCTCGCTCTGAGTGCTGCTCTCCCTGCTAGGCAGGAAAAAATACTGAGGATCAAAGGGACGTCCGGGCGAATCACGGGAAGTAACAAGATTTGAGATCCTGCCTCCCTGAGTTCCGGTTGGAAAATAACCCAAACAAGGCGTCCTCCTCCGCCAGTAGAAAGTTTTATTCTCCTTGCCTGATTCAGAAGCTCTTACTTTTGTTTCTGTTGCGACTGCCATTTCATGCCGCTTGTGTCTCTGTTCTGCTTGCCATTTTCTTTTTTTGTATATACTTTTTATTAATGCTTTTCAGTTTTTCTAACAAAGCCAAACAAAACATTAAGCGCACTATGAATATTAATGAAAAAATAACTCCCCCTCCCTTTATTCAGAATATTTTAAAAGAAAAAATTAAAAAATCTTTACTAACCAGACTCACTCTTCCATGTATACCTATTACTTAATGCCCTCATAATACCTAAATATACAATCTACCAAGTAGCCTTCTAATTTAATTCTATTCTACTTTCTTAAATCAAGAAAAACTTCACATATTTCTTCCCAGCTAGATCCAAAATAGCGCATCATCTGAACCATCAAATATTGCTGCTACCATCTATACCCCTACCGATTTTTTTCAGTACTCAACTGGGGAGATCTTCGTCCCCTTCATGACATTCGCATAATTGATCCATGGTTCTCATTTATATTTAGATGATTCAAAAGGTATTTGTCTAAGTTGATGAGCTGCCCTATCCATCACATGTAAGTAAACTACTTTGTCTCGCCAATCTTCCAGTGTGGGCACTTTATCTGTTTTCCATACTCGTGCCAGTACAATTCTTGCTGCTGCTGCCATATGATAAAATAAATGTTCATAATGCCTTGAGATCTTATTGTTGGATAAGGCTGGACTCAACAAATATATAATAGGTAAAAAGGAAACTGATGATCAACAATTTTTGCAATCTGACTACGCACTTGTGTCCAGACTGCCTTTATTTTTCCACAGTCCCACCAAACATGCCGGAATGTTCCCTTCACTTGACTACACTTCCAACATACCAATGCACAATTTTTATTTATCTTTGATAACCACTCTGGAGTCAGATAACGTCTATTCAGCATCTTCAAGTTATTCTCCCACAAATCAGTATTTGGAGAGAATTTGTAGATATTACTCCAAAACTTGTTCCATTAATATATCTTTTTTGTACTCTTGGGCCCATTGAACCATACTCTGTTTAATTACTTCTTTCTCTGTCTTCTGTTCTAGCAGAATTTTATAGAGAATGCTAATCGTCTTAGCTATTGTCAATACAGTCAAATTCAGACCATGCTGGTGATATTCCCCCCCAGCTCATATCATTTTTCATGAGTTTCTCCAAATGAACATAGTTGCGTGCTAAATACGCTTGACCCTCGAATCTGATGCTATTCCTGCTTTTTAAGGTGATATCACTTACTTTCACCTCCAGCAGATCATTATAAATTGGCCAATTTTTATTGTTATTGCGGCGGAACGGGCTTGCTTTGCCTGGCAGGCCCTATTCCGCTCTCTGCACTCTCCCAGGGGTTGCCAACTTTTCCTGGGAAGGGCTTGCTTTCTCTCTGGGTAAACCACTGCCACCACTTGACCGAGAGGAATTGCCTGCCGGGGAAGGCCAGGATTTCCCAGTTTCCTTTCCACCCGTGAGGCCTCTGCTTCAGTTTCCCCTTGGTTCCACTCTCCTGTGTTCCACAGGGTGGACCGGAGGTCCTGGAGTAAAAGTTGCTCAGCCTTCCCCTCCTCCTGTTTAGAAAGCACAATCAAGACAGTGGGGCATCAAGACGTGGTACAGAGAACTGTTCTCCACATCTAAGGTTTAAAAGTATTTATTAAAAATAAAAATGGATACCAATATCCTTTAGCACAGCACTAGATTGAGCAAGGGTTTCCAAAGCAAAGGAGATATAATCGCAAATCCCCTGCCCCTATCTCTTTACATACCCTAGCTAGAAGTTGTTGAAAATAGGGTAGGTCCTTAAAGCTCAGAAGGTTGCAATTCTCAAAGAGTCCTCATTACCTGGCAGGCTGGGTATGCTCCCTGGAAGAGCACATGGCTCAAAAATGGCTGCTCCCTTCACAGTTCTGGCCAGAGGTCTTCTCCCTTCTGTGTCCCAGCAGGAAAACCTGAGAAAGAGGCCTCGCCCCCCTCTCTTGCCAGCAATTTATCAGATCCCAGACCCCACCCTCCTTTGACCTGGTCAGGCTGGGTCAAGATATATTTTCCCCCTAGGTCAGGTAGCTCTTCCTGATGTCCCTCTGGCATCTTTTAAGTCCTCCAAATCTATGATATCTGAGGGGAGGGGGGAAAAGAAAAGGAGGGGGGGAAGGAGCCATTTCTCCACAGTTGTTATTATGTTGCAGCTGGTATGCTTCCATATGAGACAACCACATAAGAACATAAGAACATAAGAACAAGCCAGCTGGATCAGACCAAAGTCCATCTAGTCCAGCTCTCTGCTACTCGCAGTGGCCCACCAGGTGCCTTTGGGAGCTCACATGTAGGATGTGAACGCAATGGCCTTCTGCGGCTGTTGCTCCCGATCACCTGGTCTGTTAAGGCATTTGCAATCTCAGATCAAAGAGGATCAAGATTGGTAGCCATAAATCGACTTCTCCTCCATAAATCTGTCCAAGCCCCTTTTAAAGCTATCCAGGTTAGTGGCCATCACCACCTCCTGTGGTAGCATATTCCAAACACCAATCACACGTTGCGTGAAGAAATGTTTCCTTTTATTAGTCCTAATTCTTCCCCCCAGCATTTTCAATGAATGCCCCCTGGTTCTAGTATTGTGAGAAAGAGAGAAAAATGTCTCTCTGTCAACATTTTCTACCCCATGCATAATTTTGTAGACTTCAATCATATCCCCCCTCAGCCGCCTCCTCTCCAAACTGAAGAGTCCCAAACGCTGCAGCCTCTCCTCATAAGGAAGGTGCTCCAGTCCCTCAATCATTCTTGTTGCCCTTCTCTACACTTTTTCTATCTCCTCAATATCCTTTTTGAGATGCGGCGACCAGAACTGGACACAGGACTCCAAGTGCGGTCGCACCACTGCTTTATATAAGGGCATGACAATCTTTGCAGTTTTATTATCAATTCCTTTTCTAATGATCCCCAGCATAGAGTTTGCCTTTTTCACAGCTGCCATGCATTGAGTTGACATTCCCATGGAACTATCAACTAAGACGCCTAAATCCCTTTCCTGGTCTGTGACTGATAGCACTGACCCCTGTAGCGTGTATGTGAAGTTTGGATTTTTTTGCCCCTATGTGCATCACTTTACATTTTGCTACATTGAACTGCATTTGCCATTTCTGAGCCCACTCACCTAATTTATCAAGGTCCGCTTGGAGCTCTTCGCAATCCTTTGTGGTTCTCACCACCCTACATAAGTTGGTATCATCTGCAAACTGGGCGACCACGCTACCCACCCTACTTCCAGGTCATTTATGAATAGGTTAAAGAGCACTGGTCCCAAAGCGGATCCTTGGGGGACACCACTCCCGACATCTCTCCATTGTGAGAACTTCCCATTTACACCCACTCTTTGTTTCCTGTTTCTCAACCAGTTTTTAATCCATAGGAGGACTTCCCCTCTTATTCCTTCATTGCTGAGTTTTCTCAATAGTCTCTGGTGAGGAACTTTGTCAAAAGCCTTTTGGAAATCCAAGTAGACAATGTCCACCGGTTCACCCCTGTCCACATGCCTGTTTACACCCTCAAAGAACTCTAGTAAGTTTGTAAGACAGGATTTGCCTCTGCAAAAGCCATGCTGACTCTTTCTCAGCAGGTCTTGCTTTTCTACAAGTTTTATAATTTTATCTTTAATGACAGATTCTACTAATTTACCAGGAACAGATGTCAAACTGACTGGCCAGTAATTTCCAGGGTCCCCCCTAGATCCTTTCTTAAAGATTGGTGTGACATTGGCCATCTTCCAGTCTTCAGGGATGGAGCCTGATTTCAGGGATAAGTTGCATATTAAAGTGAGAAGATCAGCAATTTCATGCTTGAGCTCTTTAAGAACTCCTGGGTGAATGCAATCTGGGCCAGGGGATTTGGTAACATTTAGTTTATCAATGGCTGCCAGAACTTCTTCCTTGTCTACCACTATCTTTGCTAGTTCCTCGGATTCGCCTCCTAAGAAGCTTGGTTCAGGTGCAGGAATGTTCCTCACCTCCTCTTGGGTGAAGACAGATGCAAAGAATTCATTCAGCTTCTCTGCAATCTCCCTGCCATCTTTTAGCACACCCTTTGTTCCTTTGTCATCTAACGGGCCTACCGCTTCCCTTGCTGGCTTCCTGCTTTTGATGTACTTGAAGAACTGTTTGTTGCTGGTCTTGATGTTCGCAGCCATGCGTTCCTCATAATCCTTTTTTGCCTCCCTTACAGCTAACTTGCTTCTCTTTTGCCACCATTTGTGTTCCCTCTCATATTCTTCATCAGCCAAACTGGACTTCCATTTTCTAAAAGACATTTTCTTTTTTTTGATAATTTCCTCAACCTCTCTTGTTAACCATGGTGGCTTTCTTTTGGACTGGGTGCTGCCTTTTCTAACCTGTGGAACACATTCCAGCTGAGCTTTTATTACTGTGTTTTTAAATAACCTCCAAGTATCCTGGACAGTTTTGACTCTCTTGATTTTCCCTTTCAGCTTCCTGCGCACTATCCCCCGCATCTTTGAGAAATTTCCCTTTCTGAAGGCGAATGTAACTACACTAGTAGTTGCCACTTGTTCGCATGCTGAGATACTGAATCTGACAGCATTGTGGTCACTGTTCCCTATCGGCTCAACAACACTGACTTCCTGCACCAGGTCCTGGGTCCCACATAGAATTAGATCTAGGATCACCTCTCCCCTGGTTGGTTCCACAACCATCTGCTCTAAGCCACAGTCATTTAGCATATCCAGGAATGCTCTCTCCTTACTATGATGTGAACATGCATTTTTCCAGTTTATATGGGGATAGTTAAAATCACTCATTACCACTACATTTTTGTTTTTGTTGGCCTCTCTAATTTCTTTTTCCATCTCAGAATTCTCTTGTGCACTTTGGTCAGGGGGAAGATAATATATTCCTAATATTAAACTGTCCTTCACACCTGGTATTGATATCCACAGTGATTCTGTAGGGGAACCAGCTCCCCTTGCATTGTCTATTTTATGTGATACTATGCTCTCTTTGATGTAAAGGGCAACTCCACCCCCAATGCGCCCTGTCCTATCCTTCCTATAGAGCCTGTAGCCTGGTATAACAGCATCCCACTGGTTCTCCTCATTCCACCATGTCTCTGTAATGCCCACTATATCAAAGTCCTCCTTCAAAACTCTGTACTCTAGCTCCCCCATTTTAGGTCCCCATTTAATGCTTCTACTATTAGCATAGAGACACCTGTATACCCTGTCTCTGTCCTTAACCTGGGATTTATGTGCTTTACCCTCAAGTCTTTTGTAGACACTATCCCTTGTCACATGCACATTGCTATGTTCCTCACTTGTATGTGGTTGATTTAGAAAAACCTCCCTCTCTGTCTGCATCCCCATGGACTCTGTATTCCGAACCGAAGTCACCTCAGCTCCTGTCGACTTTCCTCCAGTGATCAGTTTAAAAGCTGTTCTGCCACCTTTTTAATGTTGAGCGCCAGCAGCCTGGTTCCTCTTTGGTTAAGATGAAGCCCGTCCCGTTTGTACAGGCCTGCCTTGTACCAAAAGGTTCCCCAGTTCCTGACAAATCTGAAACCCTCTGCCTTACACCACCTTCTCATCCACGCATTGAGACCCTGTATCTCCGCTTGCCTAGCTCGCCCTGCGCGTGGAACAGGTAGCATTTCAGAGAATGCCACCTTGGAGGTCCTGGACTTCAACCTTTTTCCTAGCAGCCTAAATTTAGCTTCCAGAACCTCCCGGCTACATTTCCCAATGTCGTTGGTGCCAATGTGGACCACAACTGCTGACTCCACCCCAGCACTGTCTAAAAGCCTATCTAGACGAAGCGTGACATCCGCAACCTTCGCACCAGGCAGGCAAGTCACCATGCGGTCATCATGCCTCTCATAAACCCAACTCTCTACATTTCTAATGATCGAATCACCCACTACAAGGAGCCCCCCACCTCCCCGAGGGGTATCCTCAGTGCGAGAGGATAGCTGATCACCAGTTAAGGAAGGGATCCCATCTAAGGGAGCATTTCCCCCACCTCAGACTGGCACCCTCCATTCCCAAGGCCTTCATTCTCCATGACATCTGAAGAGATGTCACCTTGGGAGTGGGACCCGGCTGTTAGGTCCCTGAAAGCCTCGTCTGTCACCCTCTCTGCCTCTTTCAGCTTCTCCAGGTCTGCCACCTTGGCTTCAAGAGAACGCACACGTTCCTTGAGTGCCAGGAGCTCATTGCAGCGAGGGCACACCCACGACTTCTGTCCTAGTGGCAGATAGTCATACATGTGACACTCAGTGCAAAACACTGGAAAGCCCCCACCCCCCTGCTGGCTTTCTGCTTTCATATCTGATTTGTTTAGATATTTAAATATTAAGCTTTTAGTCACTCCCCCCCTGGAGCTATCTGCACGTACTACCTGTCAAATATGTCCTTATTAATTTAAAAACAAAACAAATTAAATTAAAATTGAATTTAAATTGTGCGCGCCGTTAAGCCCCACCTTCCAGATTCAGCAGCCTTACAAGGAGAAAAAGAGATAACCCCTGTTAAAATACACTGTTTTAAAAGCTGTGGCTTTGAGAAAAGCCCTCCAAAATGAACACCAGCAGGTCACTCTGCTCTTCCTGGCCAAGTCTCTTCTGCTGCTACTCCTCTCTGCTGGTTCCAGAGACTGAACTAAAGCCCCACATCTCAGGACAAAAGCCCCACCTCTAGGACAAAGAGGAACAAGAGATGAACTCTGTTAACCCCTGTTAAGCCCCACCTTCCAGATTCAGCAGCCTTACAAGGAGAAAAAGAGATAACCCCTGTTAAAATACACTGTTTTAAAAGCTGTGGCTTTGAGAAAAGCCCTCCAAAATGAACACCAGCAGGTCACTCTGCTCTTCCTGGCCAAGTCTCTTCTGCTGCTACTCCTCTCTGCTGGTTCCAGAGACTGAACTAAAGCTCCACCTCTAGGACAAAGAGGAACAAGAGATGAACTCTGTTAACCCCTGTTAAGCCCCACCTTCCAGATTCAGCAGCCTTACAAGGAGAAAAAGAGATAACCCCTGTTAAAATACACTGTTTTAAAAGCTGTGGCTTTGAGAAAAGCCCTCCAAAATGAACACCAGCAGGTCACTCTGCTCTTCCTGGCCAAGTCTCTTCTGCTGCTGCTCCTCTCTGCTGCTCCTCTCTACCACAAAGGAGCCTTGAAGCCAAAGATCTTTCTATATTGTGTCCACACCTGAAACAATGCTCTTCTTATGAAATGTTGCGTTATTTTGCCATTTGCACCTTTAGTCCTGTCTACTGTCGGCCAAAGATGGAAGTGCCATCCTCTTTTCAATCCGTACCCTTCTGTATTTAGCAATTTTTCTTTCTTAAGCCTTACCCAAGACTTAATCCACATTAAGGCTGCTGAATCATGATATATATGTAAGTCTGGAAGACTGTAACCACCTCTTGCTTTCGCATCTATCAAGTTTGTATATTTTATCCATTTATCTTTACCTTCCCATACGAACTTAGTGATATCCTTTCTCCAACCTTCCAAGATCTTATTTGATGTTATAAAGGGTATACATTGAAAAAGGAAACGCATTTTTAGTAACACCAACATCTTGATCGCCGATATTCTGCCATAAAACGATAACATCTTGTTTTGCCAATTTGAAAGTCTCTTTAATATCACTCCAGGTTTTTATATAATTGTTTTCAATTAATCTTTCATTGTTGTTTTCTATGATAATCCCATAATATTTAATTTTCTTCGCTATTTGTATGTTGACTATCTTCTCCATGTGCTCTTTTTCTTCTCTATTAAGGTTCACCGTTATCATTTTTGTTTTTTGTTTATTTATCTTGAATCCTGATACCTCTCCGTATGATTCAATTACAGCTAATACTGTAACCATTGTTTCTTCTGAATTTTGCAAAAATAATACAATGTCATTTGGAAATGCTTTTATTTTGTACTCCTTATTCTTGTGCAACAATCCCTTAATCTTTGTTTCAGTTCTAATTACACTTAGAAGCATCTCAAGCGTCAATATAAATAATAATGGTGAAGGGGGGCACCCCGCCTAGTCCCCCTCTCAATTTTAAAATGCTCGGTGTAGTTGTTATTGACCCACACTTCAGCCTCTTGATCACTATATATATTGCCTATTGCTTTATGAAAATTACCAACAATCCCCATCTTTTCTAATAAGATCATCAGAAAGTCCCAATTCACTCTATCAAATGCTTTCTCACCGAAGAGTGCTAGAACCAGTTTGTCACTCGTTTTAGTATTGAGCGCCGTCCTAACATTATGAAATAATTGACGTTTAGGTAAAAATCCAGATTGGTCTTCCTCAATGTAAGTATTGAGAACCAGTGGCGTAGGAGGTTAAGAGCTCGTGTATCTAATCTGGATGAACCGGGTTTGATTCCCAGCTCTGCCGCCTGAGCTGTGGAGGCTTATCTGGGGAATTCAGATTAGCTTGTACACTCCCACACACGCCAGCTGGGTGACCTTGGGCTAGTCACAGTTCTTCTGAGCTCTCTCAGCCCCACCTACCTCACAGGATGTTTGTTGTGAGGGGGGAAGGGCAAGGAGATTGTAAGCCCCTTTGAGTCTCCTGCAGGAGCGAAAGGGGGGATATAAATCCAACTCTTCTTCTCTTTTAGTCAGTCCGACAGTATGCACACAAATATTTTATAATCTGTATTTAATAATGATATTGGTCTGAAATTCTTAGGTTCCAGAATGTCATTAGTATCTTTAGGAATCAAAGTAATTGTTGCACGCTTCCACGATGCTGGCATGACCAGACCCGTAAAAATGTCACTAAAAAGTACTGTTAGGTGCTCTACTAACTCTGTATTGTAGGTTTTGTAGTACACAGCTGTGAGCCCATCCGCACTAGGCATTTTGTGGTGCCGCTTGCCATTTTCTGAAGCCCCCCCTCCTGGACGTTTGCAGCTCAGCCATCTGCCATTTCATTGTTTAAAGTACATTAATATACTGTGATTCTCACATCTAGTCTGTGCAGTTTCAAAAACACCTTGTTGAAAACAAAACAAAAAAGATAAAAACAACATGTGAATGAAATCGCCAGGCAAAACCATACTTCTTTCAACATAAAGATTCAAGGGGGACTATGAATCTATATGCCAACACTTGCAGAATGCTTCATGGGGTCCTAGTGGTACTGAATAAGAGAAAAGACTGGCTGGACAGTGATCCTGAGGAGGGGTATTTGGTGTTTAGAAAAGGTGGGTGTGTATGAGTGAGAAACAGAGAATGAGTCGGGCTTTAGCTGCTTCCCTCCATGTACAATGGACATAGCAGAGACGGATATTTATTTTTAAAATGTATAGTGTACCTTTTCTTTGCAGCTCAAAGCAGATTACCAATCAACTAAACATACACAATTACAAACCAACAATATAAAACCCCAAACGATGCCCCAGGCTACCCACCCACCTTAAAAGTCAGTAAAGATCCTAACAACTCCAAGCACTATCGAAAACAAACGTCAGTGACCAACATAGAACCAGATTCGTTTCAGTTGATTTAGCTTTCCTCAATGGTCATACAAACATTATTATAAAAACAACACATCTGGAAGTAAACGTATTAGATGTAATTCTCCGAAAATGCAAAACCTTCATCATGGGCAGCCAGGTGTCGTCTTGTAGAAGAAATCATGGATTATTCACCATGACCCGCACACACATATATATATATATGCCCGTGTTTTCGGATGAGTTTAACATTACAAGTGTTACAAGACTTACTGATGATTCCATAAATTAATACTTCACATCCTTATTTGCACCTCATTTCAATTTTTTGTTACATTTATGAATAACACGAGAAGCACATTTTCCATCTGTCCTGAAATTCTTGATTTGGCCTTTTTAAAAGCTCATTTCCCCATCTGGAGGACAGCACCCCAGATACTTCTTCCATGTAAAATTTCCAGGTTCCCCCCATCCCAGCCACTGTGGAGGATGGGGTGGGTTAAGGGTTGCCAGATCTAGGTTGGGAAACTCCTGGAAATGGGGGGATAGATCCTGGGTGGGGGGGTCAGTCCTGGGCTGCAGAATCATAATCACAGATGCTTGGACAAAAGTAAAGGATGTAGGGTTGGTGGAAATGAAAATAGGAGATGAAACAGGGATGCCAGCAGTGATGGGATTCAAATAATTTAACAACCGGTTCCAGAAAGGGACCCAGCATCTGGACATGGCACACCCACCCTAACGGAGGGAGGGGGAGGGGAGAGTGGCATGCAAGGGGAGGGGAGTGAGGGGTAGCATGCAAGGGAATGGGAGGGAGGGATGGCATGCAAGGGAATGGGAGGGGGAGGGGACCCGGCATCTGGACATGGCCCACCCACCCTGACGGAGGGAGGGGTGACATGCAAAGGAAGGGGAGTGAGGGATGGCATGCAAGGGAGGGAGGGGACCCGGCATCTGGACATGGCCCACCCACCCTAACGGAGGGAGGGGGAGGGGTGACATGCAAGGGAAGGGGAGTGAGGGATGGCATGCAAGGGAGGGTATAATGCCCCAGAGCCCACCCTCCCAAGAGCCCACCCTCCCTTTCTCCAAGGGAACTGATCTCTGTAGTCTAATTTCAGGGAATCCACAGATCCCTCCTGGAGGCTGGCATCTCCATCTCCAAACCTGTACAAAAATGGCACACAGCAAACAACACATCAGACACAGAGATCGCAGCAATTGCTCGGCTGAAAACGGCGCGCCACATGCTCAGGACATAAGTACACTTAAATGAAGTCGTCCAGCTCTAAACACCGGTTTTATTTCCTAATCTTTTTAAACTTATGGCCGGGAAGGGGGGGGGGGGAATCAGTCAGTAATAACGTTGCAAAGCTAGTGGGCGCGTGGATTAAGAGGTTCAGAACTGCTGCTCTAGACAACACACAACAACAATTCTCCTCCCACGCATGAGGAACATTTAGTTCCTCTGGTCGGATGTGCGACGGTGTCTTGGCATTTATCGCACCCTTTCCTGGCTCTTCCCACAGGACAGCTGGGCTTCTAGCACTACCAGCTTCTACCAAGAGGAAAAGACTTGTAGAATAACTGCATTTATTGAAAGTTCTGCCTTCCTACACCAGAAGTTGGTTAGGTGCCAAGATACCCCTTTTAACACTGCTGGTCAACTTGAGGTTGGGAACTCATTAAGATCCAGAAGAACGGTCTGGGGAAGCCAGAGTATAATGCCATTTTCTCCATGTTCGTAAATATGGAACATGCCCAGGCTCCACCTTGGGGTTCCTCTCCTGCTGGCAGTGCCGTTTGCCCACTGGCACGCAGAGCGGTGGTGGGAATAAAACAATGTGACAGCTGCATCACATCACTTCCTGGTAAAACCTGGAAGGGGCTGTAGGCAATGTCAGTTACATGGTGACATCACTATCAGGAAACATTGTAGAGTTTCCGGCAATTTTGGAAGTGACACAGTGTAGCTCTAGGAATTGCCAGAAACTCTACGATGTTACCTGGAAGTGATGTCACCATGTAGCTGACATTGCCTGTTACCTCTTCCCAATTTTCTCGGCCACCAGTTGATATGGATAACTACTTCCCCCCATAAAAGTCAAAATAACTGGACAACCCCAAAGCATTTGTTTAAGAGAGACATCTTGTAGATTACAACACTGGAAACTAGACACTTTACTGAATAGGTACTGTGGTCTTCCAAATATCCTAAACATAATTTTAGGTATTTTGCTGAGTAAGTCAAACCTTAGTATCTTCAAAAGCAACAGGTATAAAATTCAGGGCCATATCTTATTCCATTCGTTTCTTAGTCTCGGCATAATCACATTTCTTAGATTTTTAAAAATGTTTTATTAAAACCTAAAAGCAATCTAACAAGTTACAGAGATTACAAATATAAATAGGAACATTTATCTACCACATGGACTTCCAATTTCATCTGCATCATGTATTAATTTTTAAAAAGACCTCTTGGTCCTTAATAACTAAATTAAGATTATATCCCTATAAACATTAAATAAATTGCTAAATATCACACTTTTCTCGATCAAGTCGTTATTTAAGAACCACTAGTAATGAGTGCATTTTAATCACAGGTTTCCAACTACCCACAATTTACTCAAATTCTACTAATACCTCTAAGCTGCATATCCCATTTATTAACATCAAAATATTTAAAAAGAAATGTTGTGAACTCCGTTTTTCAGTATTGATTCAGTGAGAGTTTCAACACTTAATGCTGTGGGGCCGTATTCCCTACCCCCACCCCACCCCCGCCACTACCATGGAAGTTCACTGAGTGACCTTCGGTCAGTCCCACAAACTCAGCCTAATTTATCTCACGGGGGTCTGCAGGATAAATGGAGAGAGGAATGTTATATTGTGAACCAAGGAAGCCACCCCCACCCAGTCCAGCCTGCCCAAATCACATTTATGTAATATCCGGCCCTCAGGTTTGACACCTGTGCCATAGGGTTTTGGGGTTCCATCCCCCCTTCAGGCTTTCCTTCTTCCCAAAAGGTGTGAGGTCTTCCATTCAGCTCTAGAGGCAGCTACTTTGGATTTGGCTTTCCCTCCTGTGGCAGTTGCCACCCCTCCCCTCAAAATTGCCGAGTTGTCTACAGACTCAAAAAGGGTGCGGACCCTTGACCTAGGGGCTTTCCCAACTGACAGAGTTGAACTGGTTTCTACCTAGGTTCGCCTCAGTGAATCCCCACTGCCACTGAGCTCAACACTGTTTCGTCTCACTTCCCCCCCCCCCCTCAGAACTGCGACATCCCTGTCGCAGTTATGAACTACACTTTTCTGCCGGAACAAGGTCGATACCGCTTCAAAGTGGGGAAGCATCGAAACGACACCTCATCCATTCAACCAATCACGAGCCGCTTTTGTGGCATGCGCAGAACGGGAGAGTCGTGGAGGGTAGAAAGCGCATGTAACTGTAAACTGTAAAAACTTTTTAAAAAGAACGCTCCCGTTTCCCGCCGTAACACAAGCACCAATCACGATCGAGGAGCGAAACAGGCACCAAGATGATCCCGCCCACTTAGCTCGGTTCCAGGGGGCCAACTCAGTTGCTGTGGGGACAGCCTGGAATCGCCCTCCACTGAAGGGAACCGAGTCGACTTTAGCTCCATTCTGTAGTGGGGAAAGCCCCCTAGAGTCCCAGGTTAGATTTTCGATAGCTAGGTAACGTGACTTTGCTGGAGCACAGAAGATTTGAACCCTGAACTGCTTAGATAGCCACCTTGTCCTGTTTCCAACAATGAAGCTACGCAAAGGAATACAAGGTTCACTGCATTTACATTCTTGCCAAGCTTCTCAATGCCACATAATTAAATATGGCCTTTAAAAGGAGGATAATTCCTTGGCAAGCCTATGAGGCTGAATGTTACCTGCTGACCGACAAATACTCTTGTTTTATAAGACATATTGGAAGTCTAGATCAGAGGCGTATCTAGGCAAACGGGAGCCCGAGGACAAAACCTGTTTTTGGCACCCCCCCCCATGGGCAAGGCATGCTGGGTCGGAGGGAGGTAGAGCTCCCCCGTCCTCCTGCTCTGGTGGCTTGCTGGGACTGGGAGGCGGGACCAATGGGACACCGTCCAGAGTGGACGGGGCTGAGACATTTTGGCACCCCCCACGTGACTTAAATCGTTGTGCCCGTGGGCAAGGGCCCTCCCTTGTCCATAGGCAGATACGCCACTGGTCTAGATACAGGAGACACATAAGGATGGCTCATATAATAGCTAGTGTGTTATATGGGCTATAGCCTGTCCACACCATTTCTGGCTCCTGCCAAGTGTTTTCAGGAAGTAGGTGGAGCCAATTAGGACTTTTGCCCAGTAAAGCTTGTGATTGGCTATGCACTGTTACAAAGATTTTTTTGCAGCAATTGCCAGCACAGCACAAGAATCTGCATTGTTTTATTTATTTATTTGTTTGTTGGATTTATAGGCCGCCTCATCCCTGAAGGGCTCAAGGCGGCTCACAACATACTATACACCAACAATCCATAAAATGCATAATAACAGTCTCATTAAAACAAATCATTAAAATAATCAATTAATTTAAGAGTAGCAGCAATTTACTTTAAAACTAAATAACAAGATTAAGGCAAGCAAATTAACAGCAGCAGGCGCCCGATCTAAAGGCCAGGAGGGGAAAATATCAGGGCCTAAGATGGAGCCAAGGCCCTGGCAGGATAGAAATAGGTAGCTTCAGCGGGGGGGCAGCAAATCCGCGGCCAGCCTCCCCAAAAGCCCGGCGGAACAGCTCCATCTTACTGAAGTTAAGCTGTGGCAATCATTTTGTGGTGGGCTCCGTCTCTTACAGCAGCCATTTTGTTGCTGCGCCCAACATGCCATGTCAGAATTCCCAATGTTCTTACAGACTCAAAAATGGTTGGGGATCTCTGGGTTAGGGTGTCAGACCAAATCCCCGCTCTCTCATGGAAGCTTGTTGGATGACCTAGTAGGACCTAGTAGTAGCTTAACTTACTTCACAGGACTGTTGCAAGGCCAAAATGGAGAAGGGAAGAACACTGCAAACCAATTTGGGTTCCCCGTTGGGGAGAAAACTAGGGTACAAATGCAATAAAAAGGTAGAGGTCTCCCCAAGATTTTAACTGGAGATGCTGGGAGATTGAAGCTGGGACCTTTCTACATGCCAAACAGAGTCACCACTGCTGAGTCACGGTTGAGCTGACTGACATCGTTTCCTGACACACACCTTACCCCCTCCTCAACTTCAAAAAAAGGAGTTAACCAGGAATGGGCCCTGTCGCATTTTGGACCTCTAGCGATAGTTTCTAGGCCTTAAGCATTCACAGTAGCACAGTGAATTAGTAGCAAACAATATTTCACTATTCGACGAAACTCCCCGTCTGCTGACGAAGTACAGGGACGACTCTTCTCTTGTACTTTGTCAGCAGACTGGGAGTTCCATCGAATAGTGAAACATTGTTTACTACCGTGTTTCCCCGAATATAAGACAATGTCTTATATTAATTTTTGCTCCCAAAGATGCGCTATGTCTTATTTTCAGGGGATGTCTTATTTTTCTGTGTTCTGTTCGTCAGGCATGCTTCCAAACCAAAACTTTGCTACGTCTTACTTTCGGGGGATGCCTTATATTTTGCACTTCAGCAAAACCTCTACTATGTCTTATTTTTCGGGGATGTCTTATATTAGGGGAAACTGTATTGTTCACTGTGAGTGCATAAGGTCGAGAAATATATATGTATTTCATGGCACTGATGGGCTCTGCCCAGACTTGAGGCTCATGCACATGTGTCCTGCACACGCCCTCCTTTGTGTGCTCCAACTTGAATTCTTAGCAACCCTAGATCAGCTCTGGGGCATAAATTTTTTTATTCGTAGCCTACATAAACTGCCAGACTCCTTTCAAAGTGCTAAAATATAAGGAGTGAATCCCCTCCCCCCTAATTCTGTCTTCTCACAGTTCTAAAATTACACTGTTAAAACATGGTTTTTTTTGGAACATGTGGGTGGCAAACGGGGGTATTTAGATAGAGACTGTGGTTGGCCTTCGGAGGTATCCAGTGAATTATGCACGACTCCCCGGTTTATTTTCATTTTCCACACGAACGTTTACGTTGTTTGCATATGTTTATGTAGTTTACATCGATTCTGACGTTTTTCCGACGTTCTGACTGGCTGCAGCTAAGGGGCGGTGAGAGCAGGCAGCGAAGCCGGAAAAATAACCTGGCCCGTCTCTTGCGGTATTTGCATGGGAGCGGATCAGTGCGGGCTTTTTCAAAAGAATCGCCAATTTTATTGTTTTCCTGAAAGCCGAGGGATAAGGCAAATCTCGTGGGGCAGGCCCGAGTTGGACACAGAAGCCATGCAGAAGTCATGGCCAAACCGAGATGGTTCACTTCCTTATCCCAGGATATACTGGCCGCGGGGAAAACGCCACAGAGCCATTTTGATCCTGGGGTAATAGGACTGGCTATTCCTCACGAGACCAAGGCTCATTCCGCACATACAGAATAATGCACTTTCAAACTGCTTTCAGTGCTCTTTGAAGCTGTGCGGAATGGCAAAATCCACTTGCAAAGAGTTGTGAAAGTGGTTTGAAAACGCATTCTTTTGCATGTGCGGAAGGGACCCAAGTTAGAAATTTGTAGTCCACAGCCAAACACCCAACACCCAAAGTCAAGAACCCAAGCTATATCAATCAATATTTTATTTCGGTCAAAGAACAGAAAACATCAAATATAAAATATAAAATCCAGGTAGTACATTTCCAGACCAGAAACAAAATAAAATTGAGGTAACCAGTTTCCAAAGACTGTTTGTCCAAACCATAATATAAGTTCAAGTTAAAAACTGGAATAAATTTTGAATAAAAGATAAAATCATTGATCCAGAGTTCCTATTTTTATTGCCCTACTTGTCCACGCCTTTTAACCACATAAGCGCTAAATTTTGCCACCTCTCTGGTTATATTCGGATTGACATCTTCTAATAGTCTTTCCCTGGCACAATCTTCAGGGCCAAGAAAAATTGATGTGGGAAGAGAGTCAAACAGTGTTGCCCTCATTTCTTTGTGAGTGGGGCATCGTAAAAAAATATGTGTCAGGGTCTCTATTTCCCCCCTATCACATGGACAAAACCCGTCGATATACGGAATGTTTTTATACCTGCCCTCAAGCATTGCTGAGGGAAGAGCATCACATCTGGTGAGTGTGAAAGCCCTCCTAAGTGACTGGATCCAAGCTATATAAATGCCTTTTATTGACGGCTTCCGTCGTACTTGCGCCTTTTCGTTTTGTGATTGTCCAACTCAACAACCTGCACACCAATTTGTGTCATTTTGTCCTGACCTGGATGGTCCAGGGCTAACCTGCTCTTGTCAAATCTCAGAAGCTAAGCAGCATTGGGCCAGGATTCATATTTGGATGTGAGACTACCAAGGAAGTCCAGCCGTAACCCAGATGCAAGCAATGGCAAATCCACCTTTGTTCAACTCCTGCCTTTAAAACCTATGGGGTAGCCAGAAGTCAGAGGTGCCCTGACTTCACCACAATAAATGATATTACATGGGCTGTGGTCTAGTTTTGAGACCAAATTAGAATCAATTACAGAGAAGAATTAAAATAATGGGAAATGTGTACGTTGGGTGCTGTATGGTCTCTAGGCTGTATGGTGGTGTTCTAGTAGCATTTTCTCCTGACATTTTGCCTGCATCTGTGGCTTGGCATCTTCAACACGGCCATAGAGCCCGGAAACCACACAACACCCCAGTGATTCCGGCCGTGAAAGCCTTCGACAATATAACGTGTACCTTGTTTCGGGGAGGCCCAATGAAGTATTCCCACACAAAAGTGCCCACTGCCAACTTTCCCCCACTTTCAGGAATTTATTCCACAGATTGTATAAACTATGTTTACAAAAGATCAGTTGATTTCTCCTCTATCACTAAATTTCTCTTCTTACAGTGTCAGTCTCAAAATAGTTACACCCTTCTAAATCCACTGAAGTCCCCGGGCACACAAGGGTGCAGCCCTGTTTAGGCGGGCACGACCTTGCATTCATCAGATAAGGAGTGGGTGGGTGTGTAAGAGTCACTCAGAGGAAGTGACCCATAATCTCCCATCCATGACAATCTCTCAGAAAATTGCAACAGCAATTAATACACACTATTAGTCACCAGGATAGATACAACCCCGATCATTCTTTTCCACTGATACCTCTCTCCCTTCCAATGTGAAGACTATGTCAATCACACAGCCAGTTGGTGAAAAAAATGTAAGACTAAAACGCCCCTGATGTCCTTCAAATATGACCTTAAAGAAGCAAACATAAGTAGGCACAGACTTCTGAATGCCTATGTTAAAAAATCGTACAACAGTGATCCTCAGCCATTCTGTGCAGCGTCTATAGCCGTGGTGGCGAACCTTTGGCACTCCAGATGTTATGGACTACAATTCCCATCAGCCCATGCCAGCATGGCCAATTGGCCATGCTGGCAGGGGCTGATGGGAATTGTAGTCCATAACATCTGGAGTGCCAAAGGTTTGCCACCACTGGTCTATAGGATTTGAGGAACTCACCATCACTCTTACTACTGCCAAGGCAAATGCCAGGAGTTATGGAGTGAAATGCCCAGGATAAGGGTGGCTTTTGGAGAAGCTGTAATGCTCTAGGAATCTCCCCTAGTCTCTGGTCCCTTCCACACATGCAGGATAATGCACTTTCAATCCACTTCCACAATTGTTTGCAAGGGGATTTTGATATTTCGCACAGTAAAATCCAGCTGCAAAGTGGACTGAAAGTGCATTATTCTGCATGTGTGGAAGGGACCTCTGTGGTACAGATCATAGAGACTAGGTCTCCCTGCCCAGCTTGGAATACCCTGTTAGGACCAGGCAATTGGAAACCCTTGTGATCACTGATGCATTCCTCAGAATCCGATTGCTTCTGAAATTTGGGGACAAAACCCAAAGGGTGTTGAATGGAACAGAGGGGGAAATGTAACAAAGAAATGTGTTTCCTATCACACAACTGCCTAGCTAAGAGCGGAGACTTTCCCAGATAGGGGCAGTGCCCGTGTTCACAGTCAGAAATTTTGTAATGTCTCTCTCTGTGTGGATAACTCTCTCAGTCTCTCTGGCCGTGAAAGGAGAAAACCCTAAAACCTCAAAACTAAAATCTTCTTCCCAAAGCAAGGAGGAGCCCCAGTCTGCCCATGTTTGCAAGAGGCCCATGGTTTTCCATTTTGTGGTGCTGCCTTCTCAATATACATCAAAATACCAAATTGCTAGTTCAGATCTATTTAAGGCACTGGAAATGTTTCTGAACCGTTCTTTAGAATACTTCCCAATTCATTTTTTTTTGCAAAGTCCACATCGCTATGCTTAGCTTTGCTTCTGACCCAACTCCAAAGCACTTAGTATCATTGATGAGCCAACTTTATCAATGACCAGTGTCACAACAGCAGAAGTAAAGCAGTCTCGTGTATAAATTACTAGCCGCCAGTGGCGTACGGCCCTAGGGACAGGGGGTACCCTCTGTCCCCGGGCGCCTCTAATCTGGTCATGTGGGGGTTGCAAAATCAGCCCCCATATGTGACCAGGAAGACTTCCTGCTGTCTCGTCGTCTTCGGGCACCCTTGGCCCCGCCCATGTCATCATTGACATGGGAGGGGCCAAGGAAACCTGAGGACACTGCCTCCCAAACCTCACCCCCCCTCCTGGTTCCTGGCTCCCAGCCGGCAGTCCCTCCCCTCTGGGGAGAACAGAAGGAACTGAGGCTCCGTCCTTGTCTCCTTTGCTTTTGTAAGCACGGGGGTGTGGCTGGGGGGAAGGGTCATGCCCCCAAGGGGTGGGGCTCCACCCCTGTGCTTATAAAAGCAAAGGAGACAAGGACGGAGCCTCAGTTCCTTCTGCTCTCCCCAGAGGGGAGGGCAGAAGGGACTTCACCGGCTTTCGGCTTCAAGAGGAGCCAGGGGTGGGAGCCCCTAAGGAGAGCTCGGGGACCCTCCCCTGAGCCACACCCTGGCTGTGTGAGCCGGGGTGTGCCCGGAGAATAGCTGTCTCCGGGCACCATTTTCCCACCATAAGCCTCTGCTAGCCGCACACCATCGATACAGCCAAAATGGAAAACAGAAGTTGCCCTGATTTATAAAGAGATGAACCTTTTAGCTGTGAACAAGATAAGTGGCGAGTTTGTACGTGATTCTCCCTCTCCCAGGCGACCACTGGTTATTTAACTAAATAAGCCGCATTTTGCTTTCAAGACTCAAAGCTCAAGAACAATCATCATGCTTTCATTTTCGAGGACTGCGTTTCCATCTGTGAAAGAACGAACGGGAGTACTGAAAGCAGAGCCCAGTGGGAGATTCATGATGCAAAACTCGTCCGCTAATACAGTTAGGCTGGTCACAAGCAGCTGAACTACTGATAATATTTTGCAGGAAATAGATGCTGTGAGAAAAAAACAGAAAACTGAGGTTATCGCGGGGAGCCTTGAACTCTCAGCCGAACGAAGAACCAAGTGAAGATCAGAGTGGCTTGTTAAAATAAGACACTCACTCTTTCCAGAGAGGATCACCTCTGGAGCAACTGTACAAAACGCTAGAATTAAACTGACCGTGAAAATGTAGCGATCAACAAAACTAATCCCGAGATGCATCAGCAGCGGTCGACAGTGAAGTTCAAACCAGAACGAGTGAAGTGATTTGCAATTAAACGGACGCCAGAATCTGGATCCTGGCAAAACTCCCTATTGACTGAATAATTTCTGTCTTCAGAGTGTGACTTCTCTGTCTCTCCCTGTCCAAAATGCCCCCCCCCGCAATCCTCCAGTGGAAGGGGAGCAATAGCACCCCATTTGTGTCCACAGAAACTATCAGCAGGATTGAGCCCAAAATGTAAATACCCCCATGTGGTCCAGGAATACACGTGGGCTCAAGGCTATCAAATCACTGCAGTCCTCACAGAAGGTTTCCACGCAACTGAAAATAATGGCAGTGGTACCGTGTTTCCCCGAAAATAAGGCAGGGTCTTATATTAATTTTTGCAGCAAAAGCTGCGTTAGGGCTTATTTTGGGGGCACGTCCTTTTTGTGCATCCCAGGGGGTGAGGGTGTTCTGGGGGCGTGGCGGGTGTGTTCCAAGGGTGGGCGGGGGCATTCTGGGAGTGGGCGGGGGCGTTCCGGGGGCGTGGCAGGGGCTGTGCTGGGGAATCTAGGAGTAGGGCTTATATTTCAAGCCCCCTTCAAAAATACCGAAAAATCGCAGTAGGGCTTATTTTCAGGGTAGGGCTTATTCTCGGGGAAACATGGTATATGAGATCCCCCTCCAATGAAAAATTATTGCTAGCTGTGCGGAAAATGCCTCTTATTTGCTTGCCTACATTAGGCAAATGTATTTGGGTGCTAATGAATAAAATAACAGGATACAAAATTCTGATAACCAGTTAGTCCTATATAGATAAGAAATACACACTGAACTGTAGAGGGAGGGGGGGCAGTATTTTATTTTTATTTATTTATTGGTTGGATTTATAGATCGCCTCATCCCCGAAGGGCTCGAACATACTACCGTGTTTCCCCGAAAATAAGACAGATTCTTATATTAATTTTTGCTCCCAAAGATGCGCTATGTCTTATTTTCAGGGGATGTCTTATTTTTCTGCTCCACAGCTGCATGCTCTGGTCGACGGGCATGCTTCCAAACAAAAACTTTGCCATGTCTTACTTTCGGGGATGCCTTATATTTAGCACTTCAGCAAAAACCTCTACTACGTCTTATTTTCAGGGGATGTCTTATTTTCGGGGAAACAGGGTAGCTCTGCTTATATGCCACTGGCAACCTGTGAGCATGGCGTGTGTGCATATGGGTTGCTGCCCCCCCAATCCCGTGTGTAGGCTGCCCCCCCTCAATCCCGTGATCAGGAAACATGGTTCTTTTCTAAAGTTCCTGCCTGCAGAATCTATACACACCTCCTTATGCGCATAGACTCCATGCTCATGAGCCAGAGGTTGCGTACATGCAGGACAACATTAATGAACACAGTACTGCATCTAGAGAGTTACTATCCAGCATAAAGAATGTGGAGCTAATATGGTCACAGCAGTTAATATCCTACATGCCAAGCACCAAAGAAAGGACAAAGGTTCCCACTATCAAATGACTATAAAACATGGGATCATACTATAAAAGTCAAAAGAAACAAGTCATGTTGATTTAAACACAGGAAAAACCCTTGCATTAAGTTAGAGTTTGTTGACTCTGCAAAGAGAATTAACATCCATGTGATTTTTTTACTGCGTCACGCCATTTTTATTATGTTGTGCAATAATAAAGTATAAGGAAAAACCACATAGGTCTTTCCACCCGCAATAACTATAAAAGGAAGTGCTAAAGATACACGAATACTTGGTTTTTAAGTTCTTGAAGAGCTGGTGTTGGGTAAAGTAGGCATCAAAGTCCCCAGGTCAAATCACAACTTACCAAAAGACAAAGTACCGCTCTAGGTACCTCTGGTTTTTATCTATATTGTGAGTGATGGAATAACAACACTAAGGATGCTGAAAATGTTTCTGAGAGTTGTGACTAGCCCAAGATCACTCAGCAGGCTTCATGTGAAGGAGCAGGGAAACAAACTTGGCTCATTAGGTTAGGGCAGACACATAACTGGGTGCGGGGGGAGCTCAAGTTCCGGGACCTCCTTGGGCAGGGGCTAAGGCAGAGCTCCCCAGCCTGGAATCCGGTGGAAAGTGGCTCAGCTTAACTCCCACAGATTCCACTGTGGCACCCAAGCATGGCTTCCACAGGGTTGCGAAAGCCATGCTGAGGTGGCAAAATCCTTTTTCCCTCTTTCTTTTCTTTCTTTCTTTTCTTTCCTCCATTTTCCCTTTCTTTCACTTCCTCCCTTCCAGTTAACATATCTAGAGTGGCTCAGCACTCCCCCACTCCCCTACCCTCTCTTGAGGCCACTTGGTGCAGTGCAGTCAATTTCAGTGCGTGCCCCAGGTGCTGTTTTCTGGAGCTAAGCCCCTGATATGGAGTCCGCTGCTTGTTCAGAAGCGTTCAATACGTTTAAAGACCGGCTTCTAGATCCAGATTTTGCAAATTTACATCTAGCAGCCAAACAAACCTGCTCCCCTACTCAATTCTTAATTCCATTTGAGCAGAGCCGTATGGCCTATTACCTTTATGTTCTAACGAACCCCCGAGCAAGGAGAGCGCTCACCATCGCATGATTCAATGTTATGCCCTCTGCCCTATTAAAGGGTAGGTTTAGTAATTTAGAAAAATCTGCAAGGTTATGCAGCTGCAAATCCAATGTGATTGAAGCCCTGGCCCACCAACTTCTGCACTGTACCAGATTTGTTAAAATCAGATCCAAATATATCAATTTATATCCTCTTTTCCAACCTGAGCTGCCAGATCTGATCAAATTATCTTTATTGTTGAACAACTCTACCCCTGGTTTTTGTGAAGAGGTTGCCAATTTTATTATGGAGATAACTGAGAGTATCTAATACAGTCGTCCTCAACCTGGGGGTCGGGATCCCTTTGGGGGGGTCGAATGACCCTTTCACAGGGGTCACCTAAGACTCTCTGCATCAGCGTTCTCCATCTGTAAAATGGATAATGTTAGGGTTGGGGGTCACCACAACATGAGGAACTGTGTTGAAGGGTCGCAGCATTAGGAAGGTTGAGAACCACTGATCTAATAGTACCGTGTTTCCCCAAATATAAGACAGTGTCTTATATTAATTTTTGCTCCCAAAGATGTGCTATGTCTTATTTTCAGGGGATGTCTTATTTTTCTGAGTTCTGTTCGTCGGGCATGCTTCCAAACAAAAACTTTGCTACGTCTTACTTTCGGGGGATGCCTTATATTTCGCACTTCAGCAAAACCTCTACTACGTCTTATTTTCCGGGGATGTCTTATATTCAGGGAAACAGGGTATGTATCTGTTATGGTCCTTTTGGGGCCTTTTTGTTTTTATTTCCGATGTATCCATTTTGCTTTCTGATTACACCAATAAAGGCTAATGTATGTATGAGTCCGCTGCTCATGTGGACAAGCGAGGAATCAAATCCGGTTCTCCAGATTAGAATCCACCTGTTCTTAACCTCTGCGCCATGTTGGCTCTCAAGGTCACCCAGAGAGGTTCCACAGCAAAATGAGGATTTGAACCCAGTTCTTCAAGAGCTGGTCCAACCCTCTACCCCAGCACCACTCAGGCTAAGTGCTATCTTAGCCATAAATAATCGGATAAGAGTTTGAACATCCAATGAAGAAGCTACAATGAAGAAGCTACAGAAAAGCAGTGTATAAAAAAACGAGTCTTTTAGACGGCCTTTGAATCTGCAACCCAGTATTATACCAGCATGCGGCCAATGTTCAAACCAGAATTAAAGAGAAGAAGAAGAAGAGTTTGGATTTATATCCCCCCTTTCTCTCCTGCAGGAGACTCAAAGGGGCTTACAATCTCCTTGCCCTTCCCCCCTCACAACAAACACCCTGTGAGGTAGGTGGGGCTGAGAGAGCTCCAAGAAGCTGTGACTAGCCCAAGGTCACCCAGCTGGCGTGTGTGGGAGTGTACAGGCTAATCTGAATTCCCCAGATAAGCCTCCACAGCTCAGGCGGCAGAGCTGGGAATCAAACCCGGTTCCTCCAGATTAGATACACGAGCTCTTAACCTCCCACGCCATAGCCAGAGGCCGACTGCCTTTGAATACCAATATGCTTTCACATAAGGCACGATGGGCGGTAGGCCCGAAAGCCACTGGCACAAGAGAAAATGGTTTGAGTTCACCAGGGCTTGAATTAGAGAGAACACCAGATGATGCCGGGGGGGTGGGGGGGGGAGCTGGAGGAGGAAGAAGTTTGTTTCTGAGAAGGAGGGTAGGGAGCACGCTTGTTGTGGAGAGAGGAAGATACAGTGATTGTAAACTACTTTGAGGCTCCTTAAGCTACAGAAAAGCAGTGTATAGAAAAACGAGTCTTTTAGACGGCCTTTGAATCTGCAACCCAGTATTATACCAGCATGCGGCCAATGTTCAAACCAGAATTAAAGAGAAGAAGAAGAAGAGTTTGGATTTATATCCCCCCTTTCTCTCCTGCAGGAGACTCAAAGGGGCTTACAATCTCCTTGCCCTTCCCCCCTCACAACAAACACCCTGTGAGGTAGGTGGGGCTGAGAGAGCTCCAAGAAGCTGTGACTAGCCCAAGGTCACCCAGCTGGCGTGTGTGGGAGTGTACAGGCTAATCTGAATTCCCCAGATAAGCCTCCACAGCTCAGGCGGCAGAGCTGGGAATCAAACCCAGTTCCTCCAGATTAGATACACGAGCTCTTAACCTCCTACGCCACTGCTGCTCCCAGAAGACAATACTACTCCATGCGTCTTAGCCCAGCGCGCATCTGATACACGCAAAGCAATCCAGCCCGTCAACAAAAGACACAAGTCAGCCGCCTCTTGCTTCATCCAGGCGCACGAGAAGTCTGTCAGATCATCACTGTGTTACAGAGGGGCCTTCTAGAACTTTCTAACAAGTTACAACTTTGTGGACCAAACCGCTAGTAGCTAAGTGTTTTGTGAGGTTATTACTATGTTTGCAAAAGCATCGCTCCAAGGCAGTGGTTCCCTACCAAGGGCACGTGGTTCATGCCAGGACGTTTGGGGGCTATACAAAAAAAAAAAACAACAATTACGTAACGGGTTTTCCAATACGGGGGACACAATTTTAGGGGGAATTGGGTTGCCAAGGGGCAACCGGGATCCACACCACTGGTAACATCATTCCAAAACTGTGCCAAGGAACTAGCTCAGCAGCTACTTGCTAACAAGGACCGTCTCCGTGTTCCCGTTTTCCCTTCAGCCATTAAAAATACAGCCGCAGAAACAGGTTTTGCTCCTTCAGCGACACATCACGCGATGAAAGCCTCCAAATTCAAAACCACAACCAAACCACTCGTAATTATTATCTTTACTTTTAATACTGGATAACAAGGGCGACGAAAGAAGAGAAAAACAGGGACCCGTAGCAGAAATGACAAATGAAAAGTCAGGTCCGCTGGACTCTGTTTCTCAGAATCACTGGAATTAAAAAGAGTTATTATTTATGCATTTGCTTTTTTGACATTCTACATTTCTCCACAATGGGGACCCAAAGCAGAGTTCAATATTGTCTGTGCCTCTATTTTATCCTCACAACAACCCTGGGAGGTAGGTCAGGCTGAGAGTGAGGGAGACTGGCCCAAGTTCACCCAGCAAGATTCCAGAGCAGGGATTCGAAGTCGGTTCTCCCAGATCTAAGTCCAATCTAACCGCTACTTCATACTGGCTCTCTCAGAAATCTGCAAAAGATAACCAAAGGTGATGCTAACTTTTCCGTTGCAGACTAGAAGAAGGAGAAGAAGAGTTTGGATTTATATCCCCCCTTTCTCTCCTGCAGGAGACTCAAAGGGGCTTACAATCTCCTTGCCCTTCCCCCCTCACAACAAACACCCTGTGAGGTAGGTGGGGCTGAGAGAGATCTGAGAAGCTGTGACTAGCCCAAGGCATGTGTGGGAGTGCACAGACTAATCTGAATTCCCCAGATAAGCCTCCACACCTCAGGCGGCAGAGCTGGGAATCAAACCCGGTTCCTCCAGATTAGATACATGAGCTCTTAACCTCCTACGCCACGGCTGCTCCTCAGACTAGATCTCAGAGCCTAGAAATGTTTACATATCACAGGAAACTCTCCACTGCCGAAGCAAGATCCGTCTTTGGCAGGGATGTGCAGGTGTACTCTGTTCTTTGGCAATCTAGGGGGCAAGCTAAAAATGCTTGGCTACGCCGTTATTATTTACCCACATTCGCCTCCCATCTTTCCGCCACAGAGGCGACTAGCAAAGGAAAACAGCACAATAAAATGGCCCCTGGAAGGCCACTGCCCATCCGAGCAGACAAAACTGACCTTGGACCGATTGTCGGATTCAAGTAGAAGGGGGCTTAAAGCATTTCTCGTGAAACCCATTTAAAAGCGGAACTAAAATAACACGATCCTCTGAAGACGCCAGCCACAGATGCAGGCGAAACGTCAGGAGGAAATGCGACTAGAGCACGGCCATACGGCACGGCAACCACACAACACCGCACTAAAATAATACGATTTTCTAAGCGTTGGAAGGCTATAAACGTCAATTCTTGAAACAAATATATAAAAACTGACACTGAGGGAATGACACATGAAACAAGTCACCACTCCGTTGATGGAAGACGAGGCTAGAAGGGTGTGCATTATCTTATACTGGGACACTAGTATTTATTGTGGCTATGCCTTGGAAGGGTGGGGAATTCAGAGGGGTTTTTTCCGGAGAGGTACTAAGCTCCAGCCACCCAATCAAGACCAAACCAATTTAATCTGAGCACCACAATATGACCTTTCAGACCCATCTCTGTAAATTCTCTTGGATTTGATATGCTTCATTGCTATCCCACTGTAAATTCCCCGATACATTCTTCAGACAGAAACCTTATACCAAGTAGATGGCAGCCTGTGGAAATGAAAACCTCCCAAATGCAGGTCCAGGACATGGGAAAGCCCTACCTGGTCATTTGTAGCAACACTGCAAAAAAATCCAATTTTAACCATGCTACCCTGGTTCTCCAAGTGTGAAATGCACAGACACATACCCTGTTTCCCTGAATATAAGACATCCCCTGAAAATAAGACGTAGTAGAGGTTTTGCTAAAGTGTGAAATATAAGGCATCCCCCGAAAGAAAGACATAGCAAAGTTTTTGTTTGGAAGCACGCCCGACGAACAGAACACAGAAAAATAAGACATCCCCTGAAAATAAGACATAGCGCATCTTTGAGAGCAAAAATTAATATAAGACACTGTCTTATTTTCAGGGAAACACAGTATGTACTCATTTGGCACTGAAACACTTGGGTGATAGGAAGTGCAAGAGATGTTCAGAGGTGGTTTGCCGTTGCCCGCCTCTGCGTGCCAATCCCAAACTTCCTTGGAAGTCTCCCATCTAAATCCGAACTCTAGCTGACTCTGCTGCACTCCAGGGTTCTGATGTGGACAGGCCAACCATGGGTCATCAAGGTCAGGGCCAAATTATAATTGGGTGCTGTCAAGAGACAGCCAACCTATGACAACTTTGTAAGGTTTCCAAGGCAAGAGATGTTCAGAGGTGGTTTGCCATTGCCTGCCTCAGATCTTCCTCCAGCACCACTGACCAAACGCCTTCCATCTACATCCGTCTGGTAGATACTCGCCTAGATGAAAGGATGGAATTAGTAACTGCCCTGCTATAGCAGTGTTCTCCTGAGGAGCTCCGCTCAATCTCCAGGCGGTCAGGTTCAGCCGATGTGGATCTGGGTGGATCTGGGTGCAGGACTCTTTAGTTTGGAGAGGAGACGGCTGAGGGGGGATATGATTGAAGTCTTCAAAATTATGCATGGGGGAGAAAATGTTGACAGAGAGAAATTTTTCTCTCTTTCTCACAATACTAGAACCAGGGGGCATTCATTGAAAATGCTGGGGGGAAGAATTAGGACTAATAAAAGGAAACACTTCTGCACGCAACGTGTGATTGGTGTTTGGAATATGCTGCCACAGGAGGTGGTGATGGCCACTAACCTGGATAGCTTTAAAAAGGGCTTGGACAGATTTATGGAGGAGAAGTCGATTTATGGCTACCAATCTTGATCCTCTTTGATCTGAGATTGCAAATGCCTTAACAGTCCAGGTGCTCAGGAGCAACAGCCGCAGAAGGCCATTGCTTTCACATCCTGCACGTGAGCTCCCAAAGGCACCTGGTGGGCCACTGCGAGTAGCAGAGAGCTGGACTAGATGGACTCTGGTCTGATCCAGCTGGCTTGTTCTTATGTTCTTATGGGGCCCGGATGGAGGAGGTCCCGAGATTTGGGAAGGTGGAATGGATCGGCTACAGACAACCTCAGAACGTTGACAAATCAGGCTCTGCGAGGCCACCAAGGAGCTACTAAAATAATCTCCGCCCTTTCCTCTCTGATCTTGAGTAACCGTCTGGGATTGAATGGAATGTGAGGGAAGGTGTACAGATGTTCGGGAGGCCTCTTGGAGGATAGAGCATCCGTTGCTTCTGTTAGGTGATGACGGAAGCGGAAAAAGAACCTGGGAGTCTGCTTGTTGAGGTGTGAGGTAAACAGGTCCATCATTGGCTCTCCCTGACTCTGGATACTCAGACAGAATACCTGCTTGTTCAGGGACCACTCTCCTGGGTGTACGACTTGGCGGCTGAGCCAATCTGCCTGTTATGTTGTGGAGCCCTTGGATGTGTTCTGCACAGGTGGACAAGATGTACTTCTCCGCCCACTGGAAGATGAGGACCGTCTCTCTGTGAAGTGCAGGCAATCTGGAGCCCCCCCTGACAATTCAGGTCATTGTCTGTTCTCACAAGCACGTGAGCACCCACTAGTCTCTGATGGAACTGATACAGGGTGAGGTGAATCGTCTTGAGTTCCAACACTTTTATGGGCAGTCTGGATTCTAGTGGAGACCAGACTTCCTGAATTGGGAAATTGTCCAATACTGCCCCCCAGCCCAGCATCTGAGAATATTTGCTTGTTGGAACTGACCCCAAAGGATTTGCGCTGGGTCAGGATTTGGTGCACCACAGAAGACTGGTCTTCACAGGTCTGGGAACTTTTAGATTCAAGATGAGACTTGTAGACGATTTGGTTCTGAAAGGGACGCAGGAATATTCGGAGGAGTCAACGGGGGGTACTTGCAATATGTCATTGGTATAACTGGGCACAGCATATAGCTTGCATAGGAATCCGGGATAACGCCTATTAGCTGTTGGCTTATCCCACTCCTGGGTCATTTGAGTTTCAAAGTTCTCTGGAAAGGGGAACACCTTCGTGGTAGCATGACCAGTGAAGCAAAAGTCCTAATTAAGATTCCTGCCTCCCTGATTGGTTGCCGGTGAACTACCCAGATGTCCTTGAGCTCAAATGGAGAACGTTCAGTCCTATGTGCTAGAATAGGGGTTACATACTTTGCTTGAATCGTGAAATAAAAAGGACAACAAAGTAGAGCATGCTGAATAGTTTCAATAATACCCATCTTACAGGGAGGCAGACCTCTATACCGTATTTTAGGGGTCCCCAACCTTTTTGAACCTACGAGAATTTTTGGAATTCTTAAGAACATAAGAACAAAGCCTGCTGGATCAGACCAGAGTCCATCTAGTCCAGCACTCTGCTACGCGCAGTGGCCCACCAGGTGCCTTTGGGATGTGAAAGCAATGGCCTTCTGCTGCTCCTGCTCCTGAGCACCTGGTCTGCTAAGGCATTTGAAAACTCCGATCAAGGAGGATCAAGATTGGTAGCCATAGATCGACTTCTCCTCCATAAATCTGTCCAAGCCCCTTTTAAAGCTATCCAGGTGAGTGGCCATCACCACCTCCTGTGGCAGCATATTCCAAACACCAATCACACATTGTGTGAAAAAAAGTTTTCTTTTATTAGTCCTAATTCTTCCTTTTATTAGTCCTAATTCTTACATAGGTTGGTGGGCATTGTCACAAAATGAATGCCACAGCTTACCTTCGACCCCGCTGCTGTGTTGTGCAGTCATAGCAGAGACTCCCAAAGCAACGTTTAAAAACATCTGCGCAGCCAGTCAGAAGCCTTGTTCAGCAAAAGCCCCGCCCACTTTCTAAAAATACTGGATGAGCCCCAGAAAGAGTCAGTGGGTGTCAGGATGCCCATAGGCGCCACGTTGGAGAGCTCCACCCCACTCGATTTCCTAGGTGGGTTACCACAAGTTTAAAAAGAGAATGCACTTTGCAAGGTTTTGCTGAAAGATGGATACGAAGCTGCAGCCTCCGTTTTCCAAGTCTGAAATAAAGGACTCTACAGTGAGAATGTGAAAAAAAAAGTATGTTTGCTTGTCATAAACTGACAGAATTACACAGAAAGAAAAAGAAAAGGAGGTGTCCGTTTCCATGCGGAAAGATATTCGTTATTGAGATGCTTTTCTGGTTCTGTAGCTTTAAAGTTCCTATTTTCAAGGCACTGTTACTGGGTAAATGCACCAGGTTTCAAAGGAAATTCTGGCACGGTCTTGCACTCATGCATTCAAAGGAGGTCTTCCCATGGTGGTAGCCAGTCTCCTTTTGAGGAAGTCATTTGGCTATTCCGGTTGTAATTCAGTCTCTCAAAAGACAAAATGCCCCCCCTCGTCTCATTCATAAAAGCAAAGATTATTCACCTCGAAGCTTTCAAACAAGGGGGGAAAAAATGCACAGAACTGAACAGAAGGGAACCGTTTGCCTTGTGAATGGACCTGCACGAGATGCAAATTGGTTGTGTGCATCCCACAGCGCTACTCCTGGGGGACCGGGGACCCTCAGGACCAGCATAAAGGGGGCCTGCCAAAGTACAGAATTGGTAAAAATGCCCATCCACGGAAATCATCTATGAGCTCAGAGCTAAGACAATCCTGCCCAGCATGTATCTAGGGCACTCAACCAACATGTTATTAAATTAAGAAGAAGAAGAGAAGAGTTTGGATTTGTATCCCCCCTTTCTCTCCTGCAGGAGACTCAAAGGGGCTTACAATCTCCTTGCCCTTCCGCCCTCACAACAAACACCCTGTGAGGTGGGTGGGGCTGAGAGAGCTCCGAGAAGCTGTGACTAGCCCAAGGTCACCCAGCTGGAGTGTGTGGGAGTGTACAGGCTAATCTGAATTCCCCAGATAAGCCTCCACAGCTCAGGCGGCAGAGCGGGGAATCAAACCCGGTTCCTCCAGATTAGATACACCAGCTCTCAACCTCCTATGCCACTGCTGTTAAATGAATTATGTTGGGTTGCTTTGGTCGCACTGAAACATTATTCACATAGGATTCTGGAAAATATTATTTAAGACCAAGTGTCCTCAACAGGGTGCCATGGGTACCATCGCATCTGCTGACACCTTTCCTAGTACCCTCCAGTGGGCGGAGCCAGGTGGGGGTTTCTGCTCACCAAGGCTTCTGATTGGCTGTGCAGATTTTTAAAAACATTTCTCCCACTTGCTCTCCGGTTCCATCTTCCTTTAACTCCTCCCCTCGCTATTTCCTCCGTTAATTGCCTGTTCTTCCGTCCACCCCGCCTCTTTCCGCTACGCTGATAATAACCACAGTGTTATAACTGTGTTGTTCTGTTCCAACAAGAACGGGAGTGTATTTTTAACAGTCTGTTCCTGACCCCCAAACTCTGAATTCCTCAATAAGACGACTTTTTTTTTAAAAGACTCCATTGTAAAATTGCAACGTTGGGATTTAATATTTCACACCACTGATGCCTCTTTCCCCTTTCGAACAAAGGCACAGCCATTCTCGGCCTTGACGGATATTAACTGCCTTAGCAAAACCTGTGACTTTTCACCTCTCACATG